>NC_047103.1:86851418-87478918 GCF_902500255.1 Thalassophryne amazonica | reverse complement strand
CTACATCATTGTTCGGCAGGTAGATCTCTGTGATGTGCTCATCTCAAAGGCCATGCATGGGGCCGAATGCTGGATGGACCTCCGCCTCATCAGAGAAACACTCCCAACTGTGCGTGCGGCCTCCCTTTCAGAAACAGCAACTTAAGAAGAGACTCAGTTTTCATGCCCTTAAAGATCCTATCACCATCCTATCATCATCGCATCTCCCACTCCTTGTCATCCGAGTCCAATCGCAAGCCAGCGAATTCTTCTGCCAGTTTAACAGAAGAATGGCAAGAGCTTTGTGACCTTATCCACTAGGACTGGTTTGATGACAACGCTACCAACATCAAGCCTCTTTTGCAGGAAAGGCACAACCTCCATGATGCAGTCCTCAGAAATCCATCATGCGCTGCTCTGCGTGTCGATCGGGCTGCTCTCCAGTCCATGGTGCAATGTGAGCTTTGCAGTATTCAGGACAAATGGTGGCGTGCTAAGGCTATTGAGATCAAAGGCCACTCGGACAGCTATGATTCCATCAAGACTGTGTTCGGGCCTTCTCAGAGATCCACTTACCCAGTCAGGAGCAAGGATGGGGTTCTCATCAGGGATAGGTCGAGTATCCTTGAACAGTGGGCAGAGCATTTCCGACTTCCTTAACTCCCATAGATGACACCATTCTGCATGACCTTCCAACACTCCCAACTATCACCAATCTGGATCCCCCACTGGCCTTTCTTTAGGTTGAGAAGGCAACTTATGGTCTAAAAAAACAACAGGACTGCTGGCCCAGATGGCATTCCTGCTGAGGTCTTTACGTTTGGCAGACGACCACTCCTGCAGCGTCGGCATAGTTTCATTACAGATGTGTGGTCCTGCAGCTGTCTCCCACAGCAATGGAAAGATGCCAACATTGTCATCATCTATAAGCATAAAGGTGACAAGGCTGACTGCGGTAATAGTTGTGCCATATCTCTCCTCTCTACAGCTTGCAAGGTTTTTCCAAGAATCATGCTGCCCGTCTTCTTGTCAGTGTCATCAACATAGTTCTCCCTAAGTCTGGATGTGGGTTTCAGCAAAAGCGAAGCACTAATTGACATGATTTTTGTTGCTCGATTGCTTCAAGAAAAATGTAGAGAACAACATCAGGATCTGTACTTGGCCTTCATTGACCTCACCAAGGACTTTGACACTGTCAGCCATCACCTCCTGTGGAACATTCTGCACAAGTTTGGCTGCTCTCCTACCTTTCTGGTGTGTGTGTGTGTGTGTTTACATATACAATACGAGGTCTGTCCATAAAGTAATGGTCCTTTTTATTTTTTTCAAAAACTATATGGATTTGATTCATATGTTTTTACATCAGCCAAGCTTGAACCTTCGTGCGCATGCGTGAGTTTTTCCACGCCTGTCGGTTGCGTCATTCGCCTGTGAGCACGCCTTGTGGGAGGAGTGGTCCAGCTCCCTCGTCGGGTTTTCATTGTCAGGAAATGGCGGAATGATTTGGGCTTTTTTTCCATCAGAATTTTTTCAGAAACTGTTAGAGACATGCAGCTGGAAACCATTCGAAATATTTATCTGGCTTTCGGTGAAAATTTTACGGGCTTCACAGAGAATAAGGAGTGTTACTACAGCTTTAAGTTGGGACATGTCTATCTCCGCTTTCAGTGCTTACCAGTTGAGTGAGTATAAGAGAAATTGTGGAGAGCTGGACATGTCCCAACTTGTCGTCTGGCACTCCGAAACGGAGGTGTTCTTTGTCTCGCTCCATCAGCGGCTCCGTCGTGACGTGCGAAGCCTCCGCGCGGCTTTCCATGACAAAATCTCTTGTTAAAAGTGAATCACTTGTATATCACCCTGAGGCTCTTTATGAGCAGTGAAAAGAGGGAGGGTGAGGATTAGTGAGTGTCAGAGCCACAGTCCAGGATGAGACGAGGAGCAGCCACAAATAAAGTAGAAAGATGGTGTCCTGAGATCAGCTGCTGCAGGAATGCCTCAGACAGCTGAAGACAAAAGGTGATCAGGAGGAGGAGGTGGAGAGTAAGACCGAGCCCCTCCATAGGATGTACCATTGATAGATAGATGCTACAGACAGTCCAGCACATAGTAGGAAGATGCAAGCTGGGACAGCGTACACTGAGAGGCAACCATCTGTCAGCAAATGTGCACAAGAACATCTGTGCCACATACAGATTAGAAGTCCCCAAATCCTGATGAGAAACACAGCAGAAGGTGGTTAATGTCCTGTGGGGCTTAACACTATAGTTCTAGGAACAGCTATGATACTGCACTGAACCTTCAAATTCCCAGGCCTCTGGTGGAGGACCCAAGCTTGAGGAATACATGTAGCCCCACCACCCCCCTTCCACAGAGTGAGACATTTATAGTTCACCAATAATAAAGACTTAGGGAGGAGTGTTACAGTCCTGGGCTTCATTTTCTGCCTCAAGATGGTGTGACCCATTGTTATGTGGTGGTGGATTGATAATGGCATGGAATTTCAAGTGTCCCCTGTCCACACCTGTGGCCCCTGTTACATGCGTCAGTAAAAATGTAAATAGAATGTTAAAATGTAAAAACATACATAGAATGTTAAAATGTAAAAACATACAAGTACAAATATACTTTATTTATTTATAGGTCACTCATCCCAGAGACAGAAGAATCAGAATGCCAGTTTGAAGAAGTCCACCATAAATCCTGTGACCCGGGACCCTGCCCGCCTCTCTGTCTCCATAACAACCAGGAGCTCAATGTAGGAGACACATGGCTGGAAGGAGAGTGTAAACAATGGTAAAAACACAGACAGACACACACCAACGTCAGCATGCTGCCATGCAAGGCATTCATCTGCACCCTTGGAGCAACTTGGTGATTAAGTACCTTGCCTAAAGGTCCTTAGTGATTTTATGGTTTGACAGAGATTTGAACCAAAAATCCTGTCATCTCAAGTATATTTAACTACTGAAAGATGACGTCTTTGTGTTTGAAAGATGCTTTGTTTATTTTTGCCTCTTAGCACCTGCACCCCAGAAGGAAATTACTGCCAAAAAATTGACTGTCGAGGTAAGCCACTGCATTTATTTTAATGGCTTAAAAATACTGTAGTACAATGGAAAACAAGTGCATCGAAGTCCAAAAACTTTGTAAAGTACTGTAAATGGATGGTACTTTGAGTCTGGTCTGCTTGAGGTTTCTTCCTCATCAGAGGGAGTTTTTCCTTACCACTGTTGCCTGTGTGAAGCACCTTGTTGTGATTTGGCGCTATATAAATGAAATAAGTTAAATTACTGTACTGTATTTGGTTGTGATTTCTGACCAGGACAGGTCTATGGGACATCTAAACACTACTTTTAAAAGATCATTCTTCCTTGTGAGGGATTTGTATTTATTTTATGTTTTTCTGGAGTTATTTTTCTTGTTTGTTGTCAAAATGGACAAATGACACATGACCTCTGTGTTGTTACCAGTGGATGGTGCTTGGACCCCGTGGTCAGTGTGGTCTGACTGTCCTGTGACCTGTGGACAGGGGACTCAAGTGCGATCCCGTGCCTGCATCAATCCCCCACCACGTAATAATGGGTCGCACTGTCACGGACCAGTTAGTGAAATCCAAGACTGTCACAGCCCTCCCTGTCTGGGTCTGTATCCAAGTTATGCAACCTGAACATTTTTGCAAGCTTGACTGTCCTTCTGGAAAACTTGAGACCACAATTCTCAACAAAAATATAAATGCAACACTTTTGGTTTTGCTCCCATTTTGTATGAGATGAACTCGAAGATCTAAAACTTTTTCCACATACACAATATCACCATTTCCTTCAAATATTGTTCACAAACCAGTCTAAATCTGTGATAGTGAGCACTTCTCCTTTGCTGAGATAATCCATCCCACCTCACAGGTGTGTCATACCAAGATGCTGATTAAACACCATGATTAGTGCACAGATGTGCCTTAGACTGCCCACAATAAAAGGCCACTCTGAAAGGTGCAGTTTTATCACACAGCACAATGCCACAGATGTCGCAAGATTTGAGGGAGCGTGCAATTGGCATGCTGACAGCAGGAATGTCAACCAGAGCTGTTGCTCGTGTATTGAATGTTCATTTCTCTACCATAAGCCATCTCCAAAGGCGTTTCAGAGAATTTGGCAGTGTGTGGCGTCGTGTGGGTGAGCGGTTTTCTGATGTCAGTGTTGTGGATCGAGTGGCCCATGGTGGCGTTGGGGTTATGGTATGGGCAGGCGTCTGTTATGGACGAAGAACACAGGTTCATTTTATTGATGGCATTTTGAATGCACAGAGATACCGTGACGAGATCCTGAGGCCCATTGTTGTGCCATACACATCCAAGAACATGCACGGCCCCATGTTGCAAGGATCTGTACACAATTCTTGGAAGCTGAAAATGTCCCAGTTCTTGCATGGTCGGCATACTCACCGGACATGTCACCCATTGAGCATGTTTGGGATGCTCTGGACCGGCGTATACGACAGTGTGTACCAGTTCCTGCCAATATCCAGCAACTTCGCACAGCCATTGAAAGGAGTGGACCAACATTCCACAGGCCACAGTTGACAACCTGATCACCTCTATGCGAGGGAGATGTGTTGCACTGCATGAGGCAAATGGTGGTCACACCAGATACTGACTGGTATCCCCCCCCCAATAAAACAAAACTGCACCTTTCAGAGTGGCCTTTTATTGTGGGCAGTCTAAGGCACACCTGTGCACTAATCATGGTGTCTAATCAGCATCTTGATATGGCACACCTGTGAGGTGGGATGGATTATCTCAGCAAAGGAGAAGTGCTCACTATCACAGATTTAGACTGGTTTGTGAACAATATTTGAAGGAAATGGTGATATTGTGTATGTGTAAAAAGTTTTAGAACTTTGAGTTCATCTCATACAAAATGGGAGCAAAACCAAAAGTGTTGCGTTTATATTTTTGTTGAGTGTAGATTTTCTGTTAAACAGTAATTGGTGAACCAGCTGTTAAACCTGATTGTTAGCACACACAACAGTTACAGCCACTATAGCTGGTAACTCTGATAAGATTGATAGTTGGATAAAATGAAAACATTGTCAGTGTTCAAATATACCTGGACACAATTTTTTTCTGGATGGCTTGTTGTGCTATGGACAACCATTGGCTGGACTGGTTTGCCATTGATTCTAATCATAAGCACTGGTGGTGCTTAAACTCAAAACCGGCTTGTCAGTTGCTGAGAGTATACGGGAGACAATACTGAAAGTTAGCGGTTAGCTGTAGCTTCCGCTAAATTTTTTGGGTGGTTTATCGGTTTAGCGTTATAAAAGCTAACTTTTCAGTTCGCTTATTAGCGATTATCAAAGCTAACTTTTTGGTTAGCTGTGCCCACCACTGGTTTTGAAGTAATCATTCAAGTGAAATCTTGATCCAGAATCCGTATTCAGATCTGGATCACCTCCAAAATTGATTGGAGTCTTTCATGGTCTAATATGTATCTATCTGTGGTGAGAATTTGGTGAGAATCCCTGAAGTCATGTTGACATATTCCTTCAAAGACTATATAAAGTGAATCTTGATCCAGAATCTGGATTCGGTTCTGGATAACCTCCAAAATTCAGGGGAGTCTTCCGTGCCCTAATATGTATCTGTTGTGCAAATTTGGTGAGAATCTGTGAAGTAGTTTTGATGTAATCCTTCAAAGTCTATACAAAGTGAAATCTTGATCCAGAATCCAGATTCGGATCCAGATCCGGACAAAGTCCAAAATTTATTGGAGTCTTACATGGCCAAATATCTATCTGTGGTGAGAATTTGGTGAGAATCCCTTAAGTCATGTTGACATATTCCTTCAAAGACTATAGAAAGGGAATCTTGATCCAGCATCCGGATCAACTCCAAAAGTTATTGGAGTCTTCCCTGGAGTAATATGTATCTGTGTTGAAAATTTGGTGAGAATCCGTGAAGTAGTTTTGATGTAATCCTTCAAAAACTGTATAAAGTGAATCTTGATCCAGAATCCGGATTCGGATCCAGATCACCTCAAATATTTATTGGAGTCTTCCATGGTCTAATATGTATCCGTGGTGAAAATGTGATGAGAATCCATGAAGTAGTTGTGACGTAAGTCGTTGTGAAAAAGCCTATATAAGGCTGACCGTGTGTGTGTGTGTGTGTGTGTGTGTGTGTGTGTGTGTGTGTTCGCGCACATATGCCTTCAGCCTAAGGGCCCCAGTGACTTCCCCCTTGGTGCCCCCAGTCACCTTACCAAGTTTGGTGTCGATTGCTTAATTACTGTGGCTGAGCATAGCGGAACAGGTCATGATCTAATTCAAATATATAAGGCTGACCGTGTGTGTGTGTGTGTGTGTACAGTATGTGTGTTTGCACAAGTGCACTTTCAACTTAAAGGCCCCAAAGACGTCCCCCTTGGTGTCCCCAGTCACCATACCAATTTTGGTGTTGATTGCTTATTTACTGTGGCATTTCACCCCGAACAGAAACTATGCCGCATACATAGATTGCAAAATTTGTAAAATATGTCATTTTTTCTTTTATATAAAAAAAGGCATTTGCAAAACTGAAAAATTTAAATTGTGATTCAGCAACAACCGTGCGATATAACCAGGCCTCATTCACACTGCCGATGGCAGTGTTCTATGCACCCATCTACTCGATGGCAATGTGAATGAGGCCCGGTTATATCACACAGTTGTTGTTGCTGAATCACAACTTAAACAGAATTTTCAGTTTTGCAAATGCCTTTTTTTCAAATGAAAAAAAAAAAAGACATTTTACAAATGAATGAATGAATCAACCAATCAGTGATGAGCAGAGGCTCAGTTTACCCATAATGCATTTTGGCATCTGTGTGTTAATGTTCAAAACGTCAGAATTAGTGCATCATTTTAAAATGAAAAGATCTGTGTTACAGTATATTTTCACTTTGTACAAATGACAATCTTGGCATTAATGTATCTGGATTAATGTGGTTTATAAATCAAAACCATAAGTCAAACATGATTTCCTTTTGAGAACTTTGGCCTCACTGCCAGAATGCTGTATGCTGGAAAAGGAAATGACTTTTGTTGTTGTTGTTATAATAATAGTAGTAGCCTGGCAGCCCGGCCTTTTCTACAGGGGTTGAGTTGAGATCAGTTCCTCTCAGCTGCCCCACTGCTGCAAAATACATAGTAGGCAGGAGCCAACAGGGTTTCTAAATGTTTTTCACTGTTACTATGAAAAAAAAAAAAATAGCGGTCTAAAAGATATCTGAACTAAATTTATCAGAAGCTAATTGGGCCACTGATGGTTTTTGAAGTGAGCTGAAAAGCTAATTGTCTAACAGAAAAGTTAGCTTTGATAATTAGCGGTCACTCAGCGGAACTGTACCCACCACTGTTCAAAACTACTTCACAGATTCTCACCAAATTTGCACCACAGACAGATATTAGAGCATGGAAAACTCCACTGAATTTTGGAGGTGATCCAGATCCGAATGCAAATTCTGGATCAAGATTCACTTTATGTCAGCTTTGAAGGATTTTGTCAACACTACTTCATGGCTTCTCACCAATTTTTTTTTTATTTTTTATTTTTAACCACAATTTCAGTTCAGTTTCTGAATTAAATATGAGTAATACTGTTGCCACTCTATTGTCTGCCTTATCTCCAGATGACCTTTGTCCTTGGTCTCCATGGTCACCATGTTCGTGTAGCTGCGGTGCAGGGTCTGTGTCACGGAGAAGGGTGTGTGTTTGTGAGCAGGGAGGTGATGCAGAATGTTCCGCTGAGATTGAGGCCGAAAGAAACAGAGAAGAGACCCAGTTGTGCTACAAACAGCCTTGTCCAGGTAACGAGCAACAAAACCTCCTCAAACATTGCAGTGGCAGTTAAATATTTCATTCACAGAAGCCACAAACCAGCATGTGGGCTGAAAAGAAAAAAGATGCTTTGCTGTCATTTGTTATGCGGTGTAAACAAAAAAGATTAAAATATGAACACATTTTTTAATGGTTCTTTAGTGACTTCAACAGCGAGGAACTGGATATACTGAGAAAATCAAACAAAAACAACCATCGCAATGATTGTGTATCTCACACAGTAAATTCGCGATGACTTGAGATTAAAATGGTCAGGT
This sequence comes from Thalassophryne amazonica, assembly GCF_902500255.1. Taxonomy (NCBI): domain Eukaryota; kingdom Metazoa; phylum Chordata; class Actinopteri; order Batrachoidiformes; family Batrachoididae; genus Thalassophryne; species Thalassophryne amazonica. The sequence continues at coordinate 87,470,807 of NC_047103.1, read as the reverse complement.
CAGGTCAGGTCGAGGAACATGCACTGGTGCAGCACATCACCACTCCACTGAAACAACTCTGTCACAATTGGCAACCAACCAAGCTGATGGGTGGTCCATCCTTGTTTTTGACATGAGCAATCGACCTGCCAGGTGACATGCAGGCATCATGTTAGCCTCATCTCAATAGTGGGATCCACAGCACTGAAAGCTCACTGATTTTTACCTGACTTTACCTCACAGTGCAAGTAGTTTTCCTCATCGGTTATACAGCCAGTCTGCTCTGTGTAAGCCTGATCCTGTCAGACCTACGAAGCGAAGCAGCGTGGGGCCTGGTTAGTACATGGATGGGAGACCTCTTCGGAACACCAGGGGCTGTGTGTGTGTTCCTCCAGGTAAAACTGAAGTTACATCAGGAGAGGTATCCGGTGTAAAACTTGTGCCAGATACTGATGCGGATCTGGCTATCCACTGTAGTGACTCTGAATGAAACAGGAACAGTGAAAAGGACAACAGAAGGATGCTTATTCGCCGTCTTTTGACGGTTTTCCGTCTTTTTGCAAATTCTTGCCATCTGAAAGAACACTGTTGTGAAGGTAGTAAATGCGCAACAATGTCTCAATGTTCCAATTTCCTGCCTGCTTCCCGCACCAACTCTCATAGTATCATTCAACAAATTTTCTACCTCGTCAGTTTCTCATCGTTTATTTCCAATTACATAGGATAAATACAGATATGGCAGTAACACTGATATCATTTAAACAAGTAAATTCTGTGATATGTTGGTATTGTTGTATGATAAATGTAATGATTAGTAAGGTTGAGTATCGAAACCCAGTTCTCTTCGGGTATCATTAATAAATTATTTGATCCAGACATTAATAGCATTTTTGCTTAAAGTAGACCTGCATTGAAATAAATGTGGTCAGATCTCAGAAAGAAATAGCTGATTTGTATTTATAAGACCTTTATGAATGCAGTAAAGTAAATCTGCAAGCCCAAATTTGTAATTCAGCGGAGAAATCTTCATTTAAAAATGACACATTTGCAGCTAAAATTTGGCCCTCAGCAAAAACTGTTTGTACATCCGGGTCATTGCAGTGACGTCCGGCAGAAGACGGAGCGCTCCCGCCTTCAGTCCGATCCTGCATTGAAATTGATTTTATCTGTTAGTAATGTTACTGTTATACATATCCTGGTTTCAGCATCCAAAAGTAAGCTGCAATGAATGTGAGATACAGCTCTGCATGCTCAGATCAGCGGCGACATCGACAGCGGGCGACGTTCTTCCCCAACGCCTCGCTCTCTGCCTCCGCTGCACTTACTGAGTCTGCGTGCTCGCTAAACGCCGAAGCGGGCCACTCAGATCGCCCCCGTGTCTGCTGTGCAGCCGGCACCACGTCCCTGTCTACTGAATGGAGGTGCAGCCAACTTGGCAAAAGTCCAGAGACTGTTTTGATGCGGAGCGGCCGGTGACACCTGTTGCTGCAAGACAGACTTTCCTCAGTGCCGCACGTCTCGGTAATCGGAGCCGCAGAGCTCCGTGGCCGCTGAGAGAGGTTTATATCTTTTTAATGACTTGGATTCTTTGCGGGTCCCGCCTCCGTACCCCGCGACGGCAACACCGGAGGCGAAAGACAGATTTTCAGTGCGATACCACTCAAACGGGCGTATGAAAAAGTCCCCAAAATAATTTTCAAGCACAAATAAAAGAAATGTGTACTCACCAAACGTGCCGCAAGACAATATGAAGTTTTTAAAAAAGTAGATCCTTCCGTATAAGACAAGAAAAAGGTGCAGATGCAAACTGACGTAAATCCACAAATTACAGTTAGCGCGCACAATGCATGCTGGGATAGGGTCTTCTCTTTGACGTCTCGGCAACGTCCCAGATGTGCTGCGAGTTTTGCGGAGGGCTAAATTTTAGCTGTAAATTTGTAATTTTTAAATGAAGATTTCTCCGTTGAATGACAGATCTGGGCTTGCAGATTTACTTTACTACATTCAGAAGGATCTTATGTGTAAATATAAGTCATTTATTGGTCCAAAGATCTGACTGCATTTATTTCAATGCAGGTCTACTTTAACGGTTCCCTTATCGGTCCTTCAGAGTGACCGTTGTTTTTGGGGGTGTTCGTCGGGAAAATGATCATGTCTCTATGTTGATTACAGAACCCCTGCAGTTTCTGTAATCAACCGTTTATGCAGCGTGGCCCTTCTTTGAAGCAATGAAGCATTGAGCCGACCCACTACTTCGTTGGTTATATTTCGCTTATCCCTAACCCTTATCTTAATTTTTCCCCGCTAAAACCCCAAAGGACCACATGTCAATATTTACCTTTTTTATGTTAAACCGACCTGTTATGGTCTTCTGAAACAGTTGAGAGATGCATTTTATAACTTAAAAACCGATACTAACACGTTAGCATGTCTATGGCATTTTCAATGTTAAAGTTAGCATTAAGCTGTTCGCATCTCAGCACGTTTGTGTGTATTTGTTTTCTGTATAATAATTAATGGCTCAGTGTTTGTTGTCGTAGAAGAGTCAAATGTATTACAAATTGTAATATTTTTTAAATTTATTTTTGTTTAGATAATAATAATAATAATAATAGCAGCAACAACAGTAATAATAATAGTAATAATAGCTAATAATGCTACAATTCAATTTTAGAGAAAGAGACAAAAAGAACCTGATTAAACAAAAACACCAGAAAAGATAAAACCAACTAACAAAGAACATAAATAAATAAACAGGATTGGGGAGTAATGGAATACATGTAACGGTGTTACGTAATTAGGATACAAAAAAAGGTAACTGTATTCTGCTACAGTTACAGGAAAAAAGACGTATTCAGATTACAGGTATATATAGTAAAAATGGGGATTAGTTCGCAGGATTACAATTTTAATGCATGTTATGATATTATCTGTATATAATTTTTTTTTTGTTTTCTTTGAAATGAAAACATCCCTTCATGGACAGCGACATGATGTCTCCTAACCGGGAAAAATATTGAAGTACCCGGATGTTAATGCATTTTCAATGGAGATTCGTGACTGAACACACTCAGAAAAATGCTCGCAAAATACGTGTTAAAATGCCATTTTGACCTGGATATCGAGCCAGTAAAATTAAATGACATTAAATTATGTCAGGAAAGTATTAAACTTACTCTGACACACACACACGCATTCCCAAATATTAGTGTTGAAAGTTACACGGATCTGCGCTGTTCAAGCTGCTGAGCTGAGGCGTCGATGCAGTTGCTGTTCAGCGCAGCGCGGCTCCTAAAACCATTACAATACATTTATTTATTTGCACAATTATCCTTTATTGACCGAGTTTCATTCATGAAGTCAGTGATGTGGGTAAACATCTCTATGTGGGTGTGACTGAGCAGCACAGCACGGGTCATTATAATCTCACTATTTTAAGGTGCAAATAAAAAAAAAAATCCCCAGTCTTGTTGAACAATTTTAATCACTAACAACAAGTATTTTAACTAGACATTGGTCTAGCAGTGGAAAATATCAACTAGACATAAGTGAAGAGTTAATGGTCCGTGTCATCGGGCGACACGTACGGCAGGAGACATACAGGTGTTTATCATCCAAATATCACGGACAAAGTGACAAGAAGAACCAAAACCACTTATGGAAGGAAATATTGTTTCCCTTGTTCCTCCATTTGTGGCTTTGCCAACATGCGCAGCTTTCTGGCATATTCCACCTGTTTCTTGAACTTCTATGCACGCAAATCACTAACTTGCCCGGAATTAAAATGGCGACCACTCCTCCTTACTGACAGTATTTACCTAATGGTTTTCATTATGCTGTTGTTCTTATTTATTCAATAAGTGGGCTGATATGTTAAACATTGTTCTGCAAGCCACTTTTAATTACAAATTCATCCGCACACCGCCAGAGTTTTCAGTATCCTTCATTTGTTTGGCATTTTTTGTTGAACACTGGGTGTGTTTAAAACAATATCGTGGCACTCTTAATTCATAATGTGAAGTAAAACAGAGCATGCCATGTCAAAGAAACAGTTTTATTTTTGCTAAATAAACTGTACTATGTGGTCAAGACTATTTATATTTAGTTTCTTTTGTTTGTATTAGGATATTTGATATTGGAGTAATCCAGAAGTAATTGAAAGTAATCAAATTACATTACTTTAATATTATGTTACTTGGATTACGTTACTGATTACATTTTTCAACAGGTAACTAGTAACTGTATCGGAATACATTTTTAAAGTAACCCTCCCAACCCTGTAAATAAATATAGAAATAAATGTTTCCTGTGAACACCTAGTGACTCTTACACCTCCACTTCATCCCTGTTTTATTTAAGTTTAATGACAATTTGTTTTGGTCAAACCATATTTTCAATTTGTTAATTACTTCAGTGATTTCCTTCAGAACTATCTGCCAAGCTAGAAAACTGCTGCATCCTAGTAAGAGCAGAATACTACTGGACTGAATTTGAATAAGGAAAGCTGGGTTTTATCCTCACTAAATTCTCACCAAAATGGATGCTGCACTCACTGCAGTTTATTGTCTGGAATAGTCCCAGATTGCATTTCAGACCTTCTAGAATTCATTTTGTGTGGGTGGTGTTGGGGGTAATTTTGGGTTACAGCTTTTTTTTTTTTTCAGGTCAATATGTTTTGTCATATATATTAACAGGTGGTGGTAACAGGTGGTGATATGGTTATTCCATTTTAGAATTGTTTTTGTTTTTGAGGTGGTTTACATGCTTTAGACCAGTAGATTTACTTGCTTTTTAACTTGGCTTTCAGTTCGTTCCTGGATTGCGCACAATGCGTGACCTGAAACGTGCAGAGCTGAGCTCTGAGGAGTAACTTTTGCTGTCTTGAATATTATAGATGAATCACATTGCTGTCTTTTTTCTCCTCAGCATCCGCGACAACAACAAATATGTACAGTAGTGTTCAGAATAATAGTAGGGTGATTCTTTAACTACGGGCACTATTGGCCTTGTAAATGTAATTTCCACCACACCATTGCCTTACAATATAAAGCGCCTTGGGGCAACTGTTTGTTGTGATTTGGCGCTATATACATGTGCTCTGATGTCACTGTTTATCTCCATAGAAACTACCCAAACAATCTTTCATACAAACTGTTTAGGGACATTACAGTGTTGTGGTGGAAATTACGGCAGTAGTGTGGGACAACTACATTTTGTTTTAAAAAAAAAAATCACAACAGTTGTATGACACTGAATACCCCAATTATGTTTTGATTATTTTACTGATATGTTATTCAGAGATATTTTAAAACATTAGAAACATTTCTTTACCATTCATTTTTAATCATTGAAGATCAAAAGTCTGGGTGTGGGACAAGCACAAAACGGCAATATTTGCATATAATGATGCTGAAAAAAGGTGAAAAAGTCATAGACTACTAGAACAAATTTCTTCACACACTTTCATTGTAAAGATAACTATAAAATTGTGAAATTTCCCCTTTTTTTATGTTTTTCATACAATATGATCAAAGGATAAGAAGTGCCCGTAGTCTAAGAATCACCCAGTAGTGCTATGTGACTAAAAAGATTAATCCAGGTTTTGAGTATATTTCTTATTGTTACATGGGAAACAAGGTACCAGTAGATTCAGTAGATTCTCACAAATCCAACAAGACCAAGCATTAATGATATGCACACTCTTAAGGCTATGAAATTTGGCTATTAGTAAAAAAAAGTAGAAAAGGGGGTGTTCACAATAATAGTAGCATCTGCTGTTGACGCTACAAACTCAAAACGATTATGTTCAAACTGCTGTTTTAGCAATCCTGTGAATCAGTACACTAGTATTTAGTTGTATATCCACAGTTTTTCATGATTTCTTCACATCTGCGAGGCATGGAGTCAACCAACTTGTGGCATCTTTCAGCTGTTATTCCACTCCAAGATCCCTTAACAACATTCCACAATTCATTCACATTTCTTGGTTTTGCTTCAGAAACAGCTTTTTTGATGTCACCCCACAAGTTCTCAATTGGATTTAGGTCCAGGGATTGGGCAGGCCACTCCAAAACATTAATTTTGTTGGTTTGGAACCAAGATTTTGCTCGTTTACTAGTGCGCTTGGGGTCATTGTCTTGTTGAAACACCCAGTGTTGCCACAGTTACTTTGAAAAAGTAATCCAATTACTGATTACTCCTTGAAAAAGTAACTTAGTTACTTTACTGATTACTCAATTGGAAAAGTAACTAAGTTAGATTACTAGTTACTTTAGTTACTTTCCCCAGATGCCGACAACAACCCTCTGCCACCTCAACATGACAATGATACCTGTTTTGCCAAAACTCACTTTATAGTCACCCTTTCTTGACTTCAATGAAAATACTTGTTTTATAAAAAGTAAAATAAAGACCTCTTTCTTGACCTCATATTTAACTGTTGACAGCACTTTAACAGTAAAACTTCCAATTTCTAACCTACATTGTTTATAAATGTAACTATTAAATTCTTTAACATTTTTCTAACATTTAAATTCTGTCTAAACATTTTACTTGTCGAAATTATTATTTTAAATAGTATTAGTAGTTGTAGTAAAAAAACGGCTTCAAAACTGGACCTTTAATCTATGGGTGAGGTGGGGGGCACATCCCTGCCCCACGCCCCCATTCCATCTGGATTCGCCCCTGCTTTGGCGTTTGAGCACAAAGAATGGATAACATTTATTTATGCAGAAAACATGACCAGATTTACAGGTAAGAAAGTTTTATTGCGTTTTCACATCATGTGCTCCTCAGAAAGAGAGTTTAGGTGCATTTGAGTGGAAAATAGTGTTAGTTGTTGACGCGTTGCGGAGGATCAGCTGTTTTTAGCAGCAGATGCGGAGCGGCTCATCTCAGAATTCTAAATAAAGGAGAAAAAAAAAGCATAAAAATGTCTTTGTAAAGCTCAGTGCAGGTGTGCTGTTGTCACCGTGCTTTAAGATGTGAGGATGAGTTGTAGCTGCTGCAAAAAACCATGGATGAAAAGCTCACAGCTCGCTTAAAGTGGGCAATGCAGTCGAACCCCGATCCCCTGCCCACGGACCAAGTTTAATGCTGCTATCGACCCACAATGCAAAAATAATAGTAGCGCACAGTGACTTGGAGAAGTAACTTTAATCTGATTACTTATTTGGAAAGATTAACGCGTTAGATTACTTGTTACTAAAAAAAAGTGGTTAGATTAGAGTAACGCGTTACTAAGTAACGCATTACCGGCATCACTGGAAACACCCATTTCAAGGGCATGTCCTCTTCAGCATAAGGCAACATGACCTCTTCAAGTATTTTGACATATCCAAACTGATCCATGATACCTGGTATGCGATATATAGGCCCAACACCATAGTAGGAGAAACATGCCCATATCATGATGCTTGCACCACCATGCTTCACTGTCTTCACTGTGAACTGTGGCTTGAATTCAGAGTTTGGGGCTCGTCTCACAAACTGTCTGCGGCCCTTGGACCCAAAAAGAACAGTTTTACTCTCATCAGTCCACAAAATATTTCCTCCATTTCTCTTTAGGCCAGTTGTCTGTCTTTAACAGAGGGACTTTGTGGGGGATTCTTACAAATAAATTAGCTTCACACAGGCATCTTCTAACTGTCACAGCACTTACAGGTAACTCCAGACTGTCTTTGAACATCCTGGAGCTGATCAATGGGTGAGCCTTTGCCATTCTGGTTATTCTTCTATCTATTTTTGATGGTTGTTTTCCATTTTCTGCCACGCGTCTGTTTTTTTTTTTTTTGTCCATTTTAGATTTTGTTTGTATTTTTTTTTTTTTTTGTATTATTTGTAGATGGACAGCCTATAATTTTTTGCACCTGCGTATACGTTTTCCCCTCTCCAACTTTTTAATCAAACTACGCTGTTCTTCTGAACAATGTCTTGAACATCCCATTTTCCTCAGGCTTTTAAAGAGAAAAGCATGTTCAACAGGTGCTGGCTTCATCCTGAAATAGGGGACACCTGATTCACACCTGTTTGTTCCACAAAATTGACAAACTCACTGACTGAATGCCACACTACTATTATTGTGAACACCCCCCTTTTCTACTTTTTTTTTTTACTAATAGCCCAATTTCATAGCCTTAAGAGTGTGCATATCATGAATGCTTGGTCTTGTTGGATTCATGAGACTCTACTGAATCTACCCGTACCTTGTTTCCCATGTAACAATAAGAAATATACTCAAAACCTGGATTAATCTTTTTAGTCACATAGCACTACTATCATTCTGGACACTACTGTATATCCCATTAGTGCAGCAGATAATTGAAACAATTGTGCAAATGGTGATACAAGCACCAAGGTTGGCACAAATACTCCTTAGACATTGCTCTTTTGAACAAACCCACTGGCCACTTGAATTTCAGTAGGTGGCCAGGTAGGGGTCAATTGAAGAATTACACAGGGGTCAAAATTAAAAATGCTGAAATCATTTTGAAAACTACACCACGTTATTTGTGTGATCCTAAAGATTCCAAAAAGGTATAGATTGGGCTATCTATGACTGAATGATTAGGAGTTATGGGGTAAAAACAGCAAAAATGGTGACAAAGGTCATTTTCAGTTTGTACAGGGGTCAAAGTTAAAGTTGCTCCAATTTTGGTAAAAAATGATGCAAATTATTAGTTGAGGTAACAGGGTTTTAAAAGGAATAGTTTGCACCATGTTATCATGTTACAGGGTAACATACGAGGTCTATTAGAAAAGTGTCTGACCTTATTTTTTTCAAAAACCATATGGATTTGAATCATGTGTGATTACATCAGACATGCTTGAACCCTCGTGGGCATGCGAGAGTTTTTTCACGCCTGACGGTTACGTCATTCGCCTGTGGGCAGTCTTTGAGTGAGGAGTCGCCCACCCTCTCGTCAATTTTTTCATTGTTTAGGAATGGCTCAGAGACTGCTGCTTTGTTTGAACAAAATTTTTTCAAAACTGTAAGGCACAACTGAGTGGACACCATTCGATAAATTCAGCTGGTTTTCGGTAAACATTTTAACGGCTGATGAGAGATTTTGGTCTGGTAGTGTCGCCGTAAGGACGGCCCACGGCGCCTGACGGCGATCTGCGCTTCGAGGCGGCAGCGTCTCACCGTTTCAAGTTGAAAACTTCCACATTTCAGGCTCTGTTGACCCAGTAAGTCGTCAGAGAACAGAGAACTTTCAGAAGAAGTCGGCATGAGGAGTTTATTCGGACATTCCATTGTTAACGGACATTTTGTAATGAAAGAACGTGCGGGCAGAGTTGCATGTCGGGCTGGACCCGACCGCGGGGGGGTCGCGACAGAAAAAACACCTCCATTGGAAACCTTACCAGGCAAGTTGGAACATGCCCAAGCTGTTAAACAATTGACCTTTACTTGACCTTTACTTTGGAGACCAAACATTCAACACAATCAAAACTATTCCATTTATTAATCCTATTAGCTCAACCAATAATTTGTATCACTTTTTACCAAAATTAGAGCAACTTTAACTTTTGACCCCTGTACAAACTGACACTGACCTTTGTCACCATTTTTGCTGTTTTTACCCCATAACTTCTGATCATTCAGGCATAGATAGTCAAAACTATACCTTTTGGAATCTTTACGATCAGACAAATAATGTGGTGTAGTTTTCAAAATGATTTCAGTATTTTTAATTTCGGCCCCTGTGTAATTCTTCAATTGACCCCTACCTGGCCCCCTATTGAAAATTCAAGTGGCCAGTCGGTTTGTTCAAAAGAGTAATGTCTAAGGAGTATTTGTGCCAACTTTAGTGCTTGTATCACCATTTGCACAATTTTGCTCTAAATATTCTCTTAGCCGCTGCACTACATTGGCCACTGGGCCAGCATGCTTTTCCTCCAGGCCAAGTTCCAGGAGGAATACAGGTCTCCCTAGTCCAGATTAACAGACACTCTTCATTTGGAGATAATTTATTTTTTCTGAAAGACAAGCTGAGAGACTTTGAGAATATTTGGTAGCCTCGGGTTTCTTGATAGAGAAATCAATCAAAGATCCAAGAAGCAGTGCACCCCTATGGGGTGGGGCTTGCAGGATGGTCCTGGGGAAGGGTGGGATAAGGGGATGGTGGTTGGTATGTTTTATGTATTATGTGAATGCCTCTTTTTTTTAAGCCGTAGGTTGCCTGTTCGTCGTCATTGTTGTTGTCGCATGTGTAAACATCTTCTCTTAAACTGCTGGACCAATGAAACTGAAACTTAGTGTTCGTATTGTTACCCATGAGGAAACTAAAGTTTGTTAGAGCATGCCGATCCAATTTCAGATATGACCACCATGGCAGCCATCTTGAAAATCTGTTATACAGCACGTCTGGATAGTATTCACAGCACTTCATTTTTTTCCACATTTTATGCTACAGTCTTATTTCAAAATGGAGTAAAAATAATTTTCCCCTCACAATTCTACTATCAACACCCCCTAATGACGACATGAAGTTTTTTTCTTTTCTTTTTGCAAATTTATAAAAACAAAAAACAACAAAAAAAAAAACAACACTAAAGTATCACATGCACTTAATTATTCACACCCTGTGCTCAATACTTTGCTGATGCACCTTTGGCAGCAATTACAGCCTCAAGTCTTCTTGAATATAATGCCACAAGCTTGGTGCACCTGTCTTTGGACAATTTTGTCCATTCCTCTTTGCAGCACTTCCCAAAGCTCCTTCAGGTTGGATGGGGATCGTCTGTGCACAGCCATTTTCAGATCTCTCCAGAGATGTTCAATCAGATTCAGGTCTGGGCTTTGGCTGGGTCACTAAAGGACATTGACAGAGTTGTCCTGAAGCCACTTCTTTGATATCTTGGCTGTCTGCTTAGGGTCACTGTCCTGCTAAAAGATGAACCGTCACCCCAGTATGACGTCAAGAGTGCTCTGGAGCAGGTTTTCATCCAGGATGTTTCTGTACATTGCTGTATTCATCTTTTCCTCAATCCTGACTAGTCTCCCAGTTCCTGCCACTGAAAAACCATCCCCACAGCATGATGCTGCCACCACTATGCTTCACTGTAGGGATGGTGCCTGGTTTCCTTCAAATATGACGTCTGGTATTCACATCAAAGAGTTCAGCTTTGTCTCATCAAACCAGAGAATTTTGTTTCTCCTGGTCTGAGAGTCCTTCAGGTGCCTTTTGGCAAACTCCAGCCAGGCTGCCATGTGCCTTTTATTAAGGAGTGGCTTCTGTCTGGCCACTCTACCATACAGGCCTGACTGGTGGATTGCTGCAGAGATGGTTGTCCTTCTGGAACATTCTCCTCTCTCCACAGAGAAATGCTGGAGTTCTGACAGAGTGACCATCAGATTCTTGGTCACCTCCCTGACTAAGGCCCTTCTCCCCGAATTGGTCAATTTAGACAGGCAGTCAGCTCGAACACTGGGACCTTCAAAGTGGTAGAAATGTTTCTGTACCCTTCAGCAGATTTGTGCTTCGAGACCATCCTGTCTCTGAGGTCTACAGACAATTCCTTTGACGTCATGCTTGGTGTGTGCTCTGACATGCACTGCCAACTGTGGGACCTCATATGTAGACAGGTGTGTGTCTTTTCAAATCATGTCCAATCAAATGATTTTACCCCAAGTGGACTCCAATTAAGCTGTAGAAACATCTTGAGGATGATCAGTGGAAACATGATACACCTGAGCTTAATTTTGACCTTCATGGCAAAGACTGTGAATAGTTATGTACATGTGATTTTTATTATTATTATTATTTTTTTTAATAAATTTGCCAAAAAAAAAAATTCACATTATCATTATGGGGTAAAATATAATCTATTTTGGCATAAGACTGTAATATAAAATGTGGAAAAAGTGGTATGCTGTGAATACTTTCCGGATGCACCATGTAGCCATTTGTCAAACATTTATGCAGCAATTGAGCTGAAATTTGCTCTGTGGGTAGTGATCAGCAAACCTAAATACATATCCAACTGTTTTTTTTTAAAAGTTTCTATTTTGACTTTGATGTGAACCTTGGACTGTGAAAATAAAGACAAATGTGGAAAAAGTGAAGCGCTGTGAATCCTTTTGGGATGCACTGTGTAGACAGACAAACTCAGTCACACCTGCAGTCAGTTAAAAGTTTCCACTTCGCATAACCTGCATGTCTTTGAAGAGAAGGGAAGCTGAAGTACCCAGAGATATGCTCCATGTGCAAACACGTGGAGAACATGCAAACTTCACACGGAAAAGTCAGTTCGGAAATGAACCTGGGATCTTCTCACTGTGAGGCAACAGTGTGAACCACTAAGCCTCCATGCTGCCCATGAAGACTCAGATTGCTTCATTTATTTTTCCTCTTCAGGTTGTCCCATGTCCGAGTGGAGTGTTTGGTCTCAGTGTTCATGTTTGTCACAGAGGCAGCAACGTCATCGTGTAGCTCTCTCTCTGGCCACCAGGGGGCAACGATGCACTCCTGTTGAAACACAGAGCAGAGCATGCAAAACAAGTGAATGTACCGGTGAGTTATTTAACCTGCTTTTCTCTCTCTCCCTCGCTGTGTGTGTGTGTGTGTGTGTGTGTGTGTGTGTGTGTGTGTGTGTGTGTGTGTGTGTGTGTGTGTGTGTGTGTGTGTGTGTGTGTGTGTGTGTGTGTGTGTGTGTGTGTATGCATATCAGAACTCCTGCTTGTTTATGATAGTATTGTTTCTGCTATTAAGATGCACTTTATTTGTTTCATCACACAACATTATAACACACAAGAAATTCACATACATCAAATTTAGATGAACAAAAATTAAAATACAATTACAAGCAAACAAGAACATGAAAAAATTTAACTGCCAACTTCAACATTGCTGAAGATTCAGCTAAAAAACTGATTGAAACCCTTCGTTAATAATACAGTGCCCTCTAAAGTATTGCAAAACTTGGTATTTCACACATTTTAATTTGTTTATGCCAAACCCAAACTGAAATCAAATCTCTACAACTTGATATAAATTAATTAAAAATATAAAAGCCAAGATGATGGGTTGCATAAGGAATGGAACACAGCGGAAAATCAGTTTTATTTCCAGTTTTCTTCAGATAAGTCAGTGGATGGATAATGAACATTTCCAAGTCTCTGAAAAAGTCTTGAACTTTATTTACATCAATTATGAAGAGATGCAAACAATATGGCACTCTGTGGCAAATCTGTGTCGAGTAGACAGTTCTCAAAAACTGAATAACTGTGCAAGAAGAAGAGTGAGGAAAGCCACCAAGACAACCCAGAAGAGGTTACAGGCTTCTAAGGCTGTGATCAGAGAAATTGTGCAGAGTGCATGTTTTGCATTTTGTATCCCCAGTTATACAGATTCATGATAGAGTGGTATAGAGGAGGATTTTCTTCAAAAGAAGACCTGAAAGTTCAGAAACAATTTGCCAGAAGGTATATCTGAGATGCAAACGTAGATTTGGTGGTTTAGTGAAAGAAAATCCTCCTCTTTACCACTTCATCATGAAGCTGTATAACTGGGGATACAAAACACAAAACAGGCACTGTGCACAATTTCTCCATGTTCATGTATCCATCCCCTGACTTGTCTGAAAAAAAAAAAACTGGCAGTAAAACTGATTATTTACAGTTATTATACCAAAGCGTTGTATTACTTATGCAACCCATCATCTTGGCTTTTCTATTTTTAATTAATTTATATCAAGTTGTTGAGATTTGCTTTCAATTTGAGTTTAAGGAAGATAATTTTAGAAATTTGTATTTTTTGTATTTGAAATGGCATAAACAAATTAAAATGTGTGAAATACCGAGTGTTGCAATACTTTTGGAGGGCACTGTAAATACTTGAAAAGAGAGATGTTTTTAAATACTTTTTCCAGGTTTTTCCACATAATGTTGGCAGGTAAATGATAAGCAAAGGCCCTACAACCTGCAAAGTTTTTCACCCCAAAATCACACAGCATAGAAACATTTTATATGTTAACCTTAAAGGGCCCTATCTATCACCTGGTACAAAACAGCTTAGGGTGCATTACAAGAATCTTTCCTCATTTCCAGCCAGTCAACATCATTATTTTGACCTGTACCCACATTTGTGTGCCAGTGTTTGTATTGGTATTAGTTAGGGGTGTCACAATACATGTATTAGTATTGAACAATATATTTTGCACGCCACTATTCAGTGTACAGAACTGTACACAGAATACATGATACAACTCTGCACAGTGTGATTATGCACAAGTGCTTATTTGTTTCCATAAGTCACTGACATTTCATCTCATTTCCACAGACTGTGTCACTGTAGTTTCATGTTCTGTGTAAAAGGAAGCGTGGGCACCTCTCTGTCTGCTGTTTGTGACTGTGGTGCAAAAGGAGGAAACAGCAAACCAGCCAGTTGAAGCGTGCAACCAATTATTCCAATCAGAAACTTTGGAATATGAATATACAGTGAGGAAAATAAGTATTTGAACACCCTGCGGTTTTGTAAGTTCTCCCATTTAGAAGTCATGGAGGGGTCTGAAATTTTCATCTTAGGTGCATGTCCACTGTGAGAGACATAATCTAAAAAAAAAAAGCGGAAATCACAATGTATGATTTTTTAATAATTTATTTGAATGTTACTGCTGCAAATAAGTATTTGAACACCTACCAACCAGCAAGAATTCTGGCTCACACAGACCTGTTAATTTTTATTTAAGAAGCCCTCTTATTCTGCACTCTTTGCCTGTATTAATTGCACCTGTTTTGAACTTGTTACCTGTATAAAAGACACCTGTTACCTTTATAAAAGACACCTGTGTACACAATCAATCACACTCCAACCTGTCCACCATAGCCAAGACCAAAGAACTGTCTAAGGACACCAGGGAAAAAACTGTAGACCTGCACAAGGCTGGGATGGACTACAGGACAACAGGCAAACAGCTTGGTAGAAGACAACAACTGTTATTATTTATTAGAAAGTGGAAGAAACACAAGATGACTGTCAATCTCCCTCGGTCTGGGATTCCATGCAAGATCTCACTTTGTGGGGTAAGGATGATTCTGAGAAAGCTCAGAACTACACAGGAGGACCTGGTTAATGACCTGAAGAGAGCTGGGACCACAGTCACAAAGATTACATTAATAACACATGATGCTGTCATGGTTTAAAATCCTGCATGGCAGCAAGGTCCCCCTGCTCAAGCCAGCACATGTCCAGGCCCATTTGAAGTTCACCAGTGACCATCTGGTACCATCAGTAAGAGCATTGAAGATGGGTCATGGCTGGGTCTTCCAGCATGACAATGACCCCAAACACACAGCCAGGGCAACTAAGGAGGGGCTCCATAAGAAGCATTCCAAGGTCCTGGAGTGGCCTGGCCAGTCTCGAGACCTGAACTCAATAGAAAATCTTTGGAGGGAGCTGAAACTCCAAACCTGAAAGATCCAGAGAAGATCTGTATGGAGGAGTGGACCAAAATCCCTGCTGCAGTGTGTGCAAACCTGGTGAAAAACTACAGGAAACGTTTGACCTCTGAAATTGCAAACAAAGGCTACTGTACCAAATATTAACATTGATTTTCACAGGTGTTCAAATACTTATTTGCAGCAGTAACATACAATTATTAAAAAATCATACATTGTGATTCCCGCTTATTTATTTATTTATTTTTTTAGATTATGTCTCTCACAGTGGACACCTAAGATGAAAATGTCAGACCCCTCCATGATTTCTAAGTGGGAGAACTTGCAAAACTGCAGGGTGTTCAAATACTTATTTTCCTCACTGTAAATATAGCAATATGAATGGAAATGTACATTTACCTTTTTCTTCCGAAATACGAACCTAAAAACAAAAGTGTACTGACACCACACTTGATGTTGAATCACTGTGACTGGATGAAATCAGACAGTATTTGAGTTAAGATGGTACCAATTTATAGCAAAGGTTGACATTTTATATGAATTAGAGTAAAATTTTATGGATGAGATGGCTGCTGAATAGCAACACTGTGTAACTGATTTCAAATCTGTACAGATTGAGGTTTTACGAGATGCCATCATTTGCACAAAACATAAACTTAAAATGGGCAACATGCTGAAGAGAGTCTGGCTCCACATATCACATAAAAGCAAAACACTTAACGCACTGCACAGTAAAATCATCCTAACGGGAATGACAGATGTAATCAATTCATAATCGTTTCATGAAAAATGAAAGCTTACATTGACAGTTTGTCTCACAGTGCTAAAGAGTCTGACAGCAGCTCCCTGCTGATCACAGATTAAAGCTACTGTACCAAACTCGTACTGAACTGTGACGTCTGAATACAAATAGGTACCGGACCATGACACCTTTAGTATTAATATTTCAATTATGATGCAGTGATCCACAAAAATGTTGTTTTTCTGCTATTTGTATGGTGCATTATTTTGAAAAACCCTGCATAAGCGGACTCACAAAGTGTATATACTTTGTTCATACAACAAAACGAAGGAGAAGTAATCACGAACACAAAAATACAAAATGTCACCTGACTGCTTCTGATAGTGTTCCAGGTTCCGGTGCAGTTCAGTTGTTAAAGTCGATGACAGGAGACAGTGTGTTTGGTGTAATTCATGTTGTTGCCCAAAACACACCCATGACTATGCCAGCTCTTTTGTGCCCTGCACCCAACTTTGCACTCAGACTACACACGCTCTATATAGCAGAGTCAAGCTGGCCATGCCCCCAATACACTTGTGTGCCTTTGAGTCTCAAATTGAGACCCAAAGGCTGCCCTCATGTGGACAGGAAGTGAGCAAAGAAAAGCTGGCACCTGGGTGATATGATTGAATTTCATCATCTGCATCAAAATTCTAACATAAATATATATTCTGGATCACTTGAGTACTTCTCATACTGTCATGTGGGAAACAGGAAATGAGGCATTATAGTATTCAGTTCAAGGACACACAAAGGTCTAAGTCAATATGTCTGCACCCACCACACAAAAGATCACACTAATCACTGCACTACTGCGCTAATGAACAAGAGATTTACAGTCACACTTGGCAAACCATTTCTGACGTGTTGTTCCTAAATAACTTCCCCACAAAAATATGGCCATATTTGTCTGTTTTTATGAAAACCTTAATATTGGTTAAATGCCACTGAATTAGTGCCATAGTGACTGGCTTTCACAGTAAATGTACTGCTGTTGTGAAATTTAAATGTATAAATGTGATGTGCACATTCAGGAAATTTAAGGTTTTGCATTAGAATTACCGTATTTTCCAGAGAATAATACATAAAAGTAAGTCCCTTCGGCTGCTCCCTTGTTTGCACTCGGGGTCGCCACAGCAAATCCAAGGTGGATGTGCACGTTGAATTGGCACAGGGTTTATTTTTTTAGATTTATTTATTTTGGCACACAAACTCGACAATAACAAAACTGATACACAAGACAATTCCACAGTGACATGTGTGACCAAAAAGGGGGTAAGCAGAAGCCCTTCCTGACGCAACTCCACATTACATGAAGAAATGTGGCAGGGGTGGGATTTGAACCCGGAACCTTCTGCACTGAAACCAAGCGCATTGGCCACCACTCCTGCCCTCCAGAGAATTATACATGCCGGAGTATAAATTCCATCTGTCAAAAAATACCTCTTACAGAGGAAAAAAAACTTATTACAAGTCACATTGGAGTATAAGTCTAATGTTCTATTTTTTAATTTAATCTTTATTTAACCATGTTAGTCCCATTGAGATAGTGACCTATTTTGCAAGGGAGACCTGGACAATTATAGAGTTTACAATTCACCTAACCTGCATGTCTTTAAATGTGGGAGGAAACCGGAGCACCCTAAGGAAACCCACACAGACACAGGGAGAACATTCAAACTCCACACAGAAAGGCCACAGGTGGGAATTGACCCCATGATCTTCTTGCTGTGAGGCAACAATGCTAACCACTAAGCCACCATGCTACCATGGAATGGAATATGCCACAGAACATGTGGAACTCAATTTTTAGCACAGTGTTTCCCTGGGGGCTAGCTCAGTGACAGTAACTGAGTATTGCACATGCATACCACAGCATGTGCTCTTATTTAACATGAGGACTTTTAAATTACAAAGTAAGCAAAATGGATAAATAAACGTTCAGTGGACAACATATTGGATATTACAGTAGTGTTCATAATAATAGTAGTGCTATGTGACTAAAAATATTAATCCAGGTTTTGAGTATATTTCTTATTGTTACATGGGAAACAAGGTACCAGTAGATTCTCACAAATCCAACAAGACCAAGCATTCATGATATGCACACTCTTAAGGCTATGAAATTGGGCAATTAGTAAAAAAAAGTAGAAAAGGGGGTGTTCACGATAATAGTAGTGTGGCATTCAGACAGTGAGTTTGTCAATTTTGTGGAACAAACAGGTGTGAATCAGGTGTCCCCTATTTAAGGATGAAGCCAGCACCTGTTGAACATGCTTTTCTCTTTGAAAGCCTGAGGAAAATGGGATGTTCAAGGCATTGTTCAGAAGAACAATGTAGTTTGATTAAGAAGTTGATTGGAGAGGGGAAAACCTATACGCAGGTGCAAAACATTATAGGCTGTTCATCTACAATGATCTCCAATGCTTTAAAATGGAAAAAAAAAAAAAACAGATGTGTGGAAACGGAAAACCACCATCAAAATGGATAGAAGAATAACCAGAATGGCAAAGGCTCACCCATTGATCAGCTCCAGGATGATCAAAGACAGTCTGGAGTTACCTGTAAGTGCTGTGACAGTTAGAAGACGCCTGTGTGAAGCTAATTTATTTGCAAGAATCCCCCGCAAAGTCCCTCTGTTAAATAAAAGACGTGCAGAAGAGGTAACAATTTGCCAAAGAACATATCAACTGGCCTAAAGAGAAATGGAGGAATATTTTGTGGACTGATGAGAGTAAAATTGTTCTTTTTGGGTCCAAGGGCCGCAGACAGTTTGTGAGATGACCCACAAACTCTGAATTCAAGCCACAGTTCACAGTGAAGACAGTGAAGCATGGTGGTGCAAGCATCATGATATGAGCATGTTTCTCCTACTATGGTGTTGGGCCTAGATATTGCATACCAGGTATCATGGATCAGTTTGGATATGTCAAAATACTTGAAGAGGTCATGTTGCCTTATGCTGAAGAGGACCTGCCCTTGAAATGGGTGTTTCAACAAGACAGTGACCCCAAGCACACTAGTAAACAGGCAAAATCTTGGTTCCAAACCAACAAAATCAATGCCTTGCAGATGTGAGGAAATCATGAAAAACTGTGGTTATACAACTAAATACTAGTTTAGTGATTCACAGGATTGCTAAAAAAGCAGTTTGAACATAATAGTTTTGAGTTTGTAGCGTCAACAGCAGATGCTACTATTATTGTGAACACCCCCTTTTCTACTTTTTTTTTGTACTAATAGCCCAATTTCATAGCCTTAAGAGTGTGCATATCATGAATGCTTGGTCTTGTTGGATTTGTGAGAATCTACTGAATCTACTGGTACCTTGTTTCCCATGTAACAATAAGAAATATACTCAAAACCTGGATTAATCTTTTTAGTCACATAGCACTACTATTATTCTGAACACTATTGTATGTCACATGACATGGATTATTCATCCATTTGTGTTTCATTGCATGTAGAGTGCAATTTGGTTCCATACACTTGGTACCATTGCACTTTGCACACACACACACACACACACACACACACACACACACACACACACACACACACACACACACACACACACACACACACACACACACACACACACACACACACACACACACACACAAAACTGGAGGCATTAGGAGCTGTGAGGAGGAAGTTAGAATGAAAAGCTGGAGTAATTTCTGATGTAATTTTTTTTCACTGCACTGAGGAAGTACACAGTCTTTTTTGGAAGTACACACATGCACAAGTGCCATCTCGCTTGTGTGAGCACGTGCGCACTGCTGTAAGCCGTCTGGAGGCATGAAGAGCTGTTGTCATTTTTTGCTGGGCTGAGGAACTACACAAAGTCTTTTTTTTCTCTCTCTCTAAGTATGAAGTCAGTGCACAATTTTGACTCCTATTTAAAGTTTGTGTTGGAGTTTAGCAGCAGAGGAACACCAAATGTAAGTCCCTTTTCTGTTTCTAAATTAATAAAATATCAAATGACAAGGATCTGTTTTAGCCATTAAATAAAAAACTAGAAGCACTCGGAGAACGCAAACCTCCGCCAAGGCCATAGGGTCACTGTCGTCACATGGAATACCCTTTGGCAAAGAGACTTATTCCACATCACTTCACGCATCTGCCATCATGTTTCAGATTCAGTGGTTAACCCTCTGGGGTCCGAGGGCATTTTTATGGACAGTTCACTCGCATAGCATAAATGTTTTATTATTATTGCTGTTAACAGCTCTCCCTGCATCCCACAATCAAGTTTTATGTCTCTTTTTTCAGGACAACCTGTACTTTCAAAATATATATGCTATACTTGTGTTTCATAAGTGTAATAAAGGTTTACAATCAGAAATAAGAAAGGAAAAAGTAAAGCGGAAATAATTTTCCACACAGATTTATTCAAAACACACAGCAAACTATAATAAACTAGTAACACATCACTCCTAAAAACAATCTTTGGTGTGTCACGTGAGGTGAATCTGCCCTACAATTGGATTTTGGAAAACCATGTGACGGTGACACATTGGACACTCACATTGCGCACGTCATAATACAGCTTCTATGAGGAGTACATAGATGGTGGACAGTGGCTCAAAAGTTAGCGGAGTTAACGTTTCAGCAAAAAAAAAAAAAGTAAGTTTCTATGTCATATCATTAAAAAGTTATTTATAATTTTGTAAAGCTTGGTCTCAGCCGTCGTATACAACAGCGTCGGCCCCAGAGGTTTAAACCCTTAGATCTTCAGCAAATGTATTTATAAAGAGAAACTGCATGAACTACACAAGTTTTTTTTATTTACGAATAACAAGTTTATTCAAAGAGGAGAAACAAATGCTAAATTATTGTTGTGTCGTAACTTAATTTTTGTTCAGCCTTTGTGACCCGTCTTCATGAAGTTAGATGCAAAAATGTTGAAATTGGCCCTATCCTGCAATCATAAAGAATCCTTAAAAAATTACTAGATCCGGATCATTACCAAAATTTAATCACTTCTAAGTTAGGCCAAGATACACCCCTGGTCAAAAATTAATTAAATCCGTTGAGGATTTTTTGAATAATCCTGCTAACAAACCAACCAACCAAAAGCAAACAAATGGACATGACCGAAAACATAACCTCCTTGGCGGAGGTAATAATGAATGTTTTTACATTCTTTCATTGCATTCATTCACCTCATTGAATGGTATGTTCTAGCTTTCACCTCATGAAATATTCGTACCATTGAACTCATAAACATTCATTATTTGTATAATATTTTGTTATGTGTCGGACGCAGCTCGGAGAACCGACCAGCGTTTGAAGGACCCAGTATGAAATAAGCAGAGCACGGTACAAAGGCTAACTGAATTTAATACATAACAGTGATGTGATACAAAACAACAAAAGAGTGTGCGGTCTGGCGTGGTGGTGATACGGTGCGCTCCCAGCAGCGCTAACGGTCCGGAGCCAGAAGCCGTTCGGACCCAAGGACCCCGCCGACACCCCCCAGGTGGCCGCAACAAACCGAGTCTGTGAAAGAAGGAACCATTATGTGAGTCCACACTCTACACACAGAGAGACCACTCAAAGGTGTACATAAACAGCAAACACTTCCTGGCTTAATTACTAATCAGCTTCCCAACCTGCAGGCATGGAACATCCAGTTCACAAAACTCCACTGCAGTGGAAGCCGATACATGACTAACGTACAGCTCAATATAATAAGGTGTGAGGGACACCACATTTACTGACTGTATAAACGTTAGTCACAAAATCTAACGTACCTCAGGAAGTGTGCTGACGAGCGTGAGACCTCACCCCCTCCTCTTTCACAGACCGTGCATCAAACCCTGGACGTTCTCTGCATCCACTGATGATGAGATGGCTCCCGAGACGATGATCTCACCCGTCTGGTCACAAGGTCGAGTCTCTGGCAAATACACACTGTACACTCCAGTCTTAAATGCCACCATGTTCCAATCCATATAGATGCACCACAGCTGTGAGTCCTGACGAGCCGCAGGTGATCAGGGTAAGGTCCTGATAACCTCAGCAACACAGCCACTCAGTCCCAAATGCAAGCCACCTGGAAGGAAAAACAAAAGACAGAAACAAAAAGGCAGCCAGGCCCCCCAGCCATACAACAGTACCCCACCCTCACGGGAAGCCTCCCGGCGACCACACAAACCTGGCCCAGGAGAAACACCCCCCTCCAGGGACCATGGCTGGAAACCGCATCTGCATTCGTCTTCCAACAGAATGGTTGATGTCCTCTCCTCTGGCTGCATCCTTGCCTTTGTTTCAGTCAGTCACTTAGCACAGGTGTGGCCAGGAGTTCTTAAACCTGTGCGGTCAGCCTTTATCCAACCATGTGCGGTCATTAGTCATAAAACAAAAAAGACAAACACAAACAACCAAACCACCCCCCCCTCCCCAGGGGACCGTCCTATCAAACCCCGGGAAGAGGAGAAAAGAAAAACCCCAAACTTAAGCTTACAAATAAAAGCGCTAAAACACCCCCCCCCCCAAACAACATGTAGGGACCAACACCCCCCAGAGGACTTCCCGCCAGCTCCAGGAGTAATAACCACAGCCGAGGTCCCTCTGGGATCCAACGTCACCCACAGGGGACTCCCAGCGCCTCCCAGAGGACCACTCGTCAACCCCAGGAGACGCCTCCCCTCATGACCAACGGACCCAGCCCCGGCCGTCTATGGCTAGATGGACCCACAGCCCTTTCCCCCCCAGAGGACACCACAGTCAAACCCTGAGGGCGGAAAAACAAGAAGAGAGAAAAAAAAAAAACATACAAACAAAACAACCCCAACCCCTTGGCGCAGTGGAAACTGGAAGCACGTCCAGTGTCACCAACCGTGACTATACCCCAGAAGCCAACCGGGAGGAGTGGAACAGCGGTTATGGCAAACGGCACAAAACGGCGCCACTCCTCCGACTTCTACACCAGCCACTAGCTGCGGGTATATCCCACTGCCCCAAACCTCAGCCACGCCGATGGCAGACGGCCAAAGGCGTGCTGAAGCCGGAGGTGGAACAGGGAATCAAAAAACACCCCCCCCCCCCCCCCCCAGGTGCAGAGGTTACCCGGGAAACGCCCAGTATAACCAAACTGCACCACTCCAGCAACGCCGACACTACAGCTCACCCGGCTGGAGCCAGAGGAGAAGAGAGGGAAGAAAAAGAAAATACCCCAAACCCCCCCCCCCCTCCCGGGTGCAGAGGCTACCTGGGAAATGCCCAGCACAACCAAACTGCACCCCTCCAGCAACGCCGACACTACGGCTCACCCGGCTGGAGTCAGAGGAGAAGAGAGGGCATAACAAAAACAAACAAAAAAAAAGAAAAAAAAACCCCAAGTACCACCCCATCACCCCCCAGGGGACCGTCCCATCAAACCCTGGGGAGGTGAAACAAAAAGAAATAAAAAGAAACACTAACAGACCAACATACAGTTGTTTGGGTCCTTTTTTTCTTTTTTTTTTCTTCTTAGACAGGCTGCAGGGTCACAACCCCAGACACAAACAGTGGAAAAAAAAAAAAAAAAAATCCCTCACAAAAACCAACTCAAAAAACACCCACACGAAATGAACTAACACAAAACAAATCAGTGACGTATACCGTTAAGCTCAAACAAATCGAACACACCTGTTCTAACTTAAGAGCTTAACGGTAATGTGACTAAGTCACCAAAAGAGGGAGCCAAAGTGCTAAAAATGAAAAAAACCCCTTTGGTGACAGAAAACAAACGAGCTGCATCTCCGTGCGCAGCTGTGTGCAACACACAACCAAAATGTGCTCAACTAAATAACGCCGGAGCTGATACAACAGACGCAGTAGTTATCTTTATCCGGGGAAACGGGGCTACAACTGTAACACAGGAAGCTCAGCGACCCGTGCCACAGAGCTCCGCCGTGCGCGTGCACCCATTACAGACACACTCTTGCAGCTCCTGTTTAAACCTCTTATCCGGTCGGAGCGTGACGCGAAGCCGTCGCCAGTCACACTCCACCACGACCCACGGATAAGGCACAACACAGGAACACGGCTGCAAGAGAGCACAAATCAGTATTCAGCAATGGGTCTCAAACACGCACCATCCGGGCGGAGAGCACCCGCAACTGATCCGGATAACTACTGAACGTCTGCTGCCGCCTTCCCGGCGCGTTACCGTCTCTGCTACCGCTGGGTCCGTGATGTTTGGCCAGAGACTACTGTTATGTGTCGGACGCAGCTCGGAGAACCGACCAGCGTTTGAAGGACCCAGTATGAAATAAGCAGAGCACGGTACAAAGGCTAACTGAATTTAATGCATAACAGTGATGTGATACAAAACAATAAAAGAGTGTGCGGTCTGGCGTGGTGGTGATACGGTGCGCTCCCAGCAGCGCTAACAGTCCGGAGCCAGAAGCCGTTCGGACCCAAGGACCCCGCCGACACCCCCCAGGTGGCCGCAACAAACCGAGTCTGTGAAAGAAGGAACCATTATGTGAGTCCACACTCTACACACAGAGAGACCACTCAAAGGTGTACATAAACAGCAAACACTTCCTGGCTTAATTACTAATCAGCTTCCCAACCTGCAGGCATGGAACATCCAGTTCACAAAACTCCACTGCAGTGGAAGCCGATACATGACTAACGTACAGCTCAATATAATAAGGTGTGAGGGACACCACATTTACTGACTGTATAAACGTTAGTCACAAAATCTAACGTACCTCAGGAAGTGTGCTGACGAGCGTGAGACCTCACCCCCTCCTCTTTCACAGACCGTGCATCAAACCCTGGACGTTCTCTGCATCCACTGATGATGAGATGGCTCCCGAGACGACGATCTCACCCGTCTGGTCACAAGGTCGAGTCTCTGGCAAATACACACTGTACACTCCAGTCTTAAATGCCACCATGTTCCAATCCATATAGATACACCACAGCTGTGAGTCCTGACGAGCCGCAGGTGATCAGGGTGAGGTCCTGATAACCTCAGCAACACAGCCACTCAGTCCCAAATGCAAGCCACCTGGAAGGAAAAACAAAAGACAGAAACAAAAAGGCAGCCAGGCCCCCCAGCCATACAACAATATTTGATGCAATTTGGACAACAGAAAACATCAGCTGGACACAGAAATGCACACTCCTTTTTTGCAGCAAGCCCTCAACTTATCGCATGTGCTTAAGGATTTATATATTTCAAAAAATAAGCAACACAGACAAATAGAGACAACATATTGGATGTTGCTTAACACAGATGAACATGGACTGCTGACCCACAATGCTGGAAACACTACAATAAAAACAACTACATTTGATTACCATTTTTTAATTACATCTTTAATTTAGGATTTTTGTCCAATGTTGTAGTGTGCTTTTATTATTGGGGTTTCTTTTGTTTAGTGTGTTGATTCCTATATCAGCACTATATCAGTAGTTATTAACGATGAAAGCATGATTTTTTTTTTCCCATTATTTCGCTCACACTGGAGTATGTCATAGGACATACCAAACTAGTAAAAAAAAAAAAAAGACATATTCCAGAAAATATGGTAGATTTATGTACCTTAGTGTGTGAAACCTGTTCCTGAAGGTTGGTAGTAACATCTACGTAAAATAGGAGCAGTACTTCAGAAAGTGCAGTGGACAAGAATCTTAGCAGTGATGATGGTCCCACTCCACATCTCTGTGCCACATAAACAGCAGGCTATCTCAGTGGGCATGATCCACAGAGCACCCCCGACTTCAACTTTTTACATCTGTGACATATGTGATAGAAGTTTAAAATTTGCTATTTCAGATCTAAATCTTACTTGTAGGAGGAAAATTTCCAGTTTCAGTCATTGATCTGTAGCACTTTTAGTATGTTCAACATGAAATTACACCCATATTTAAAAGCTAAATGTAGATAAAATGTCTTTTAACCCCTTTAAGTGCTTCTCTGTCTGTGTGACATTGGATTTTTAAAGGCAGTGTCAGGTGATACTCTGGAAAGCTGAATTCATGTTACATCTAAAATACACGTTTCATTAAAATGCAAACACTTTGCACTCTGTGCCTTCTGTATTGTACTTAGCAAAGTGGAGTTGGACATGCACCCAAATGCACTTGTGCTGCAGACCATGTGCCAAGACTGGGTGCTAAAACACTGCTGCATTTTTCGATTAAAGAATTATCCATCTCATTACCATTGAAAACCTACTGCATCTCAACTGTGAGTGCAGTATAATTTTAAGTGATGCTCATGAACACACAGCCTGTTATTTTTCCGTTTAACATATCCTATTGACATAAGTCCAGTTGTTGAGCATATTTACTATCCATTGGTTGTTGGGGGGTTTTGTGTGTGAGTGCAGTAAGTTACAGTAAAACAAGCAATCTTTTTTTTCCTTTGTCCACTGGCTGATATGTTTGGTGTATGATGTGTTGATCCTGCTCAGGGTGTAAGGTACCACTGGTATTTTTCTTTTTTCTCCTGTTTCCAGAATGTGACGCACCTTTTCAGTACTCGGCATGTGGGGCCCCATGTGAAAAGCAGTGTGCATTGCATGACCAAGGGCTTCTGTGTTTAGGAGACAGAGAGTGTGCACCTGGCTGCTATTGCCCACAGGTGAATATGTCCTCACTGACAAAGTTGCTCTTACTTGAGCTGTTTAGTACAGCACATTTGAGTTGAAGCCAAGAAAAGAATATGGGATGAAAGTGCAGAAGTTGAGGAACTTTGGTTTGAAGGCATTTCCAGTACATATAAATACCATGAATGATTTGAATCTTATTATCTAACACAGTATCTACAGTGCTATGTTGTTTTATTCAAATGTTACATAATGAATCAAAAATTTGTTAATAGAAAAGACAAAGTAGTTAATGTGTAGTTGACATAGAAATCATAATCTTCCAAATAACAAAGAGCCACACTTTCTTGTGCAGTAATGACCATTGTTGAGCAGGTATTTTTACATTGCATCTGGAAAGTATTCACAGCGCTTCACTTTTCGCACATTTACTTATGTTACAGCCTTATTTCAAGATGGAGTAAATACATTTTTCCCCCTCAAATTTCTACTCAAAACACCCCATAATGACAACATGAAAAGTATTTTCTTTTTCAAATTTATTAAAAATAAAAAACTAAGGATGATTCAGTGCTATCTGGGGCATCCTGAAAATTTGGAGGATCATTTGTTACCTTTTTTTGAACCGAGATCTACTTTTAAAGTTGACAGTGTATGAAGATCTACCAAGCCATATCGAATGCTAAAGCGTAGCCACAATATATTGTGCAACAATACAACCCCTGGCAATAATTATAGGACTCACCGGCCTCGGAGGATGTTCATTTAGTTGTTTAATTTTGTAGAAAAAAAGCAGATCACAGACATGACACAAAACTAGAGTCATTTCAAATGGCAACTTTCTGGCTTTAAGAAACACTATAAGAAATCAGGAAAAATAATTGTGGCAGTCAGTAACGGTTACTTTTTTAGACCAAGCAGAGGGAAAAAAATATGGAATCACTTAATTCTGAGGAAAAAATTATGGAATCATGAAAAATAAAAGAATGCTCCAACACATCACTAGTATTTTGTTGCACCACCTCTGGCTTTTATAACAGCTTGCAGTCTCTGAGGCATGGACTTAATGAGTGACAAACAGTACTCTTCATCAATCTGGCTCCAACTTTCTCTGATTGCTGTTGCCAGATCAGCTTTGCAGGTTGGAGCCTTGTCATGGACCATTTTCTTCAACTTCCACCAAAGATTTTCAATTGGATTAAGATCCGGACTATTTGCAGGCCATGACATTGACCCTATGTGTCTTTTTGCAAGGAATGTTTTCACAGTTTTTGCTCTATGGCAAGATGCATTATCATCTTGAAAAATGATTTCATCATCCCCAAACATCCTTTTAATTGATGGGATAAGAAAAGTGTCCAAAATATCAATGTAAACCTGTGCATTTATTGATGATGTAACGACAGCCATCTCCCCAGTGCCTTTACCTGACATGCAGCCCCATATCATCAATGACTGTGGAAATTTGCATGTTCTCTTCAGGCAGTCATCTTTATAAATCTCATTGGAACTACACCAAACAAAAGTTCCAGCATCATCACCTTGCCCAATGCAGATTCGAGATTCATCACTGAATATGACTTTCATCCAGTCATCCACAGTCCACGATTGCTTTTCCTTAGCCCATTGTAACCTTGTTTTTTTCTGTTTAGGTGTTAATGATGGCTTTCGTTTAGCTTTTCTGTATGTAAATCCCATTTCCTTTAGGCGGTTTCTTACAGTTCGGTCACAGACATTGACTCCAGTTTCCTCCCATTCGTTCCTCATTTGTTTTGTTGTGCATTTCGATTTTTGAGACATATTGCTTTAAGTTTTCTGTCCTGACGCTTTGATGTCTTCCTTGGTCTACCAGTATGTTTGCCTTTAACAACCTTCCCATGTTGTTTGTATTTGGTCCAGAGTTTAGACACAGCTGACTGTGAACAACCAACATCTTTTGCAACATTGCGTGATGATTTACTCTCTTTTAAGAGTTTGATAATCCTCTCCTTTGTTTCAATTGACATATCTCGTGTTGGAGCCATGATTCATGTCAGTCCACTTGGTGCAACAGCTCTCCAAGGTGTGATCACTCCTTTTTAGATGCAGACTAACGAGCAGATCCGATTCGATGCAGGTGTTAGTTCTGGGGGTGATAATTTACAGGGTGATTCCATAATTTATTCCTCAGAATTGAATGAGTCCATATTTTTTTTCCCCTCTGCTTGGTCTAAAAAAGTAACCGTTACTGACTGCCACAATTTTTTTTCTTGATTTCTTATAGTGTTTCTTGAAGCCAGAAAGTTGCCATTTGAAATGACTTTAGTTTTGTGTCATGTCTGTGGTCTGCTTTTTTTCTACAAAATTAAACAACTGAATGAACATCCTCCGAGGCCGGTGATTCCATAATTTTAGCCAGGGGTTGTATAATAACACTATTTTCTGGCAGGTTTTAACAATAATAATGCATCATTGAAGTAACTGTGCAGTGTTTGTCCTGGTGCTTAAGTTCTGTGTCCATGTGTGGAACGTTCTGCAGGTCACACTGTTGCAAACTGCTTGATAAGCACGTGTAATTTGCTTTTAAACTTGCTTTCAAATCCAAAAGCTGTGCATATTCAACATGGTTTCAACATTCCAGAAATTTACCTCTGCTGAGCCACCTAATGTCTGTGTGCAGCAAATGTGTGTCTCCTCCAACTGCGAACAGAATAAATGGGTGATTCTTTAACTACGGGCACTATTGGCCTTGTAAATGTAATTTCCACCACACCATTGCCTTACAATATAAAGTGCCTTGGGACAACTGTTTGTTGTGATTTGGCGCTATATACATGTGCTCTGATGTCACTGTTTATCTCCATAGAAACTACCCCAACAATCTTTCATACAAACTGTTTAGGGACATTACAGTGTTGTGGTGGAAATTATGGCAATAGTGTGGGACAACTACATTTTGTTTAAAAAAATCACAACAGTTGTATGACATTGAATACCCCAATTATGTTTTGATTATTTTACTGATTTTATTCAGAGATATTTTAAAACATTAGAAAAAATGTTTCTTTACCATTCATTTTTATCATTGAAGATCAAAAGTCTGGGTGTGGGACAAGCACAAAACGGCAATATTTGCATATAATGATGCTGAAGAAAAGGTGAAAAAGTCATCATAGACTACTAGAACAAATTTCTTAACACACTTTCATTGTAAAGATAACTATAAAAGTGTGAAATTTCCCCTTTTTTCTGTTTTTCATACAATATGATCAAAGGACATAATAAGTGCCTGTAGTCTAAGAATCACCCAAATGCGTCCTCAGACTCTTGGCCTAAACAGAACACTGCAATCTTGTTCACCACATTCATCACTTTATGGACCATTGTGCTGCTCACCGACTTTTCAATTCCTGGACTTTTTGGGCGGGCAGAGCGAATTTAGCAGGGTTAGCATTAGAAATTTTCATCGTATTTCTTGTGAATCGTCTGAAATGCTGCTCCAAATTCCCTTTCTTCAGTAAATCCACATTTACATAGAAAAGATAGATGGATTTGCCATGCGAATAAATTAAAAAATAATCCAGGATGAATATGATCATTTTTGTTTCTCATCCTCCACCATAGAAGAAGAGCTCTTCTTCTCCGGCATTTAACGGCAGCTGGCATCCTTATTGGTGCATTGCTTCCACCTGCTGCATCAATCTGTTATAGCAGCACTACATCCTCTCGAGTCCAGTGACAGATTTTTTTTTTTTTTCCCCATGCGATCGACGGGAAATCAGCCTGCGATTGACTGGTCGATCGCGGGCTGATTTCCCGTCAAGCCCCTGATCGACTGATTGGCCACACCAGATCTATAGTCTCACCCATTGACTTCTGGAATAGGCTCCACCCCCATGGCCATTAACTGGAATAAGCATATTCAGAAAATGGATGAATAGATATCCAGCCTATACTTGAGCAATACAAGGGCTGGCGTTTGGGCAGAGTCTCTGACATTTCCCCTCTAATTCTGGTATTTGTCAGTGACGTGCTTTAGCTCCACATATTTCAATGCTTACGTAGATTGGGTAATGGATAAGGTCATGGAGATGAGGTGTTTTTTGTCGCAGCTTAGGTTTTGTGGTGTCTGTTGAATCAGTGGCTGCTGACAGCACTTAAGTACCTGAGGGAAGATTTGGAGTCTGACTTTGTTCTGACTCAATACTAAAGTTCCAGGTTTTCAGTACCTTCATGGACTCAGCCATTGTTTTATCAATATTCTGTAAAAATGTCTAACTTGTAGATTAACCTGTCTCTGCAGTGGTATTCATGCCTCATGCCATGTCCACAGGGAAACTGAACTTTCCTAAAATGATCTTATTCTTTTTCATTTTCAACAATTGTTCCGTAAACACAGAACTGTTTCAAGAAATATCTCCATCCACACAAAACCGAGTGAAACCTTCTGAAAATGCTGGAGTACATATGCTAGGCTTCCATGTGGTACTGTAATGATTCCAAAATAAAAAAATAAAAAAAAATGCAGAAGACGACGTGGCACATGTGCATAATCGGTGTCAAAAGCTAATAGATGTAAAAGCGGATTTCACAAAAAAAAGAACATAATTTATTAGTTTCCCAGTGCTCCAATTATTCATGATCAGCGTCAACCATAGTCATCCTTTGTCTCTTCAACATTCTGCTAGTGACCAAAATAAATCCAATTAAGGATCCACCAAGACAAAAAGAATGTTAAATTTCCCTGTTAACAGCAACAGTGTTATTCATTGTGAGCGGCTGAGGTTAGAGAGGTGGGACTATGACATCATTGTTTCAGATAAGTTCAGTATTGCTTGTTAACACCAAAATGTGAATTTTGAATTTTCCGATTTATCCACTTTGGGACCCATTTTCAAAAACTAGCAGTTTCAGGCTCTGAAAACAACAGCTCTGTGTGGATGAAATGCTAATACAATGCAAAACGTTTCAGGTCACTGGACAAAGGTGTTTGGTGATGCCAATACTTTTACATGGACAAACTTTAGGGTTGTTAATCCATAACCTTTATTATTATTAGTGTATCAGATGTGGCTTCTACCCAGTGATCCAAGGTGGTTTCTCGATATTTGTGATCCTGGGTCTCTGGGGAGGATTATTTTTTTAACACTGGAGTATCTTCATGCCAACTGATGAAAAGGATCACTTTCATTGTGACTAATCTAGCAACTAAGTGCCACAGTGTTGAGGACCCAATCAACTGGAAAAGGCCAAGGTGACATTTGCATTTCACCTAGCTGTGGGAGATACATGGTTACTTCTGAGGTGTAGTAAAGGGCTGGTTGTCATCTTGTGTGCTTGTCAATGAGGACCCACGGTGGTTCCGTAGTTTGATGCTATCAGGATATGCTCTTAAACCCAAACTTATGAGATTATACTTTTTTCCATTAGTTATGATTTTGTTTTTGGGTGATTCTTAGACTACGGGCACTTATTATGTCCTTTGATCATATTGTATGAAAAACAGAAAAAGGGGAAATTTCACACTTTTATAGTTATCTTTACAATGAAAGTGTGTTAAGAAATTTCTTCTAGTAGTCTATGATGACTTTTTCACCTTTTTTCAGCATCATTATATGCAAATATTGCCGTTTTGTGCTTGTCCCACACCCAGACTTTTGATCTTCAATGATAAAAATGAATGGTAAAGAAAAGTTTTTCTAATGTTTTAAAATATCTCTGAATAAAATATCAGTAAAATAATCAAAACATAATTGGGGTATTTAATGTCATACAACTGTTGTGATTTTTTTTAAACAAAATGTAGTTGTCCCACACTATTGCCGTAATTTCCACCACAACACTGTAATGTCCCTAAACAGTTTGTATGAAAGATTGTTTGGGTAGTTTCTATGGAGATAAACAGTGACATCAGAGCACATGTATATAGCGCCAAATCACAACAAACAGTTGCCCCAAGGCGCTTTATATTGTAAGGCAATGGTGTGGTGGAAATTACATTTACAAGGCCAATAGTGCCCGTAGTTAAAGAATCACCCTTTTACCTGAGGTCAAAATATGGCCAGAGTATTGCGAAGACTTTGCATCCATGTGTCTGTCTCTGCTCATCAAAAGTTCAGTCCTATTACTGGCAGGGTCTTCAAATTCACAGAGAGCGTTCTTGGGCCACAGACCTTGGACAAGTTCAAAGATGGCCCTTCCTGACCTATTTTAAGAGGTAAAACGTCACATTCTGTTTCTTAATTTTATGCTCACACGGCCGAGGGTATTTTAGCATTGCATTATATTTATTTTTGTTGTCAATAGAGTTTATTTGTAGTTTGATGACTCACATCCACGATTGCTTATGTGCTCCGTGAGTGTACAGGCAGAGTGTGCAGTGGCCATGAACTCATATATGTAAGACGTATCTGAAAATTGCATCCTATAAATCAAAGAAAAATTTGCGTTTCTTTTCAGTCCAGGTATTTTTTGGTCTATAGCACAATCATGTTTTGTTTCCTCATGACTGTAGTGCAGCGGAGCTGTGCTTGACCACAGCTACGCACCAATGGGCACACAGATGAGCACAAGTATGTTCTCCCTTTAAAGAATTTGGACTCTGGGCAATGAAAATGTCAACTGCATTGCTTGAAAATTAATAATGTCATATGCACTACACAATGGGCCTGATTTACAAAGATCCCATGAGTGCTAAATTGTATGGGAAATACAAACTTTTGCACTTTGGATAGAGACACTCTTGCGACTGATTTAGTTAGACTAAATGTGGAATTGATAGAAGGAGGTAATGTGACATAGATGGCACAATGTAAATGAAGATTTTGTTTGTTAATGGCCAGAAGTGCAAAATCAAGACGCATGTACTAATATACAACGAAGACAGCTCAGTACTCAAATAGATATACCGTATTTTTCGGACTATAAGTCGCACTTTTTTTTTACGTTTTGGCCGGGGGTGCGACCTATACTCCAGAGCGATGTACCGGTAGATTCTCAATTAATTTACCGTAATATAACAATTTCACATGACAGAGTCGCTCTATGTTTTAAAATGGCCACTGGAAACGGAAATGCAATGCATCATGGGCACTGTAGTATGGCAGCTGCCCTATAGGTCACGCTGGTTGCGATAACCAATCAGAGAAGAGAACATTGGACGCGTATTCCTCACATCACCCAGACAATGATTGTGAAACAGCATGTGAAGCAGACAAACACAGTGCTTGTCGTTATTCCGGGAGGGCTAACAAAACAGCTTCAACCCTTGGATATCAGTGTGAGTGTTTAAATTGATGCTGAGAGCTGCGTGGGAGCACTGGGTGAGCGACGGCGGAGGATTAGCGTCTGCACTTGGAAGGAGCTGGCGTCGACACCACGGGGAGGTCATGAGCTGCGCAGGTAGGTGCTGCACGAACATCGGCAGCTGACAGCTGGTGTGTACTATGGTCCACAGCGGGTAATATGTTAGAAAAGAACCGTTCAGCGATGGTGCGGGTTATGGTTCGGCTCGCAATGTGGTCCGCAAAATACAAACATATCCGTGGGTAAAATGCAGCTCACGAGAGGGCACTCAAGGCTTGTGTGACTGTTCCTGTGACTTCTGACTAC
This sequence comes from Thalassophryne amazonica, assembly GCF_902500255.1. Taxonomy (NCBI): domain Eukaryota; kingdom Metazoa; phylum Chordata; class Actinopteri; order Batrachoidiformes; family Batrachoididae; genus Thalassophryne; species Thalassophryne amazonica. The sequence goes on along the minus strand of NC_047103.1, from coordinate 87,436,495 downwards.
CATAAAGAAATAAAAATTTCAACATTACTGATAACTTAACAAGATAACTTAACAAGACAACGGAGAAGGCCCGAAAAAATGCCACCAAAAAGAAACTCATACTCTGCAGATTACAAGTTACGACTAGTGAAATATGCATATGAAAATGGTAGCCGTCACAATATTATCATCTGAACTTTTCATGTTAAGTTAACATACCTGTATGTCCATGCGACTTAGTCCAGTGCGACTTATTTATGGTTTATTTTTTTTATAATGGATAAAGTGGCTGGTGCGACTTATAGTCGGGAAAATACGGTGTATATACACTCAACAAAAATATAAACGCAACACTTTTGGTTTTGCTCCCATTTTGTATGAGATGAACTCAAAGATCTAAAACTTTTTCCACATACACAATATCACCATTTCCCTCAAATATTGTTCACAAACCAGTCTAAATCTGTGATAGTGAGCACTTCTTCTTTGCTGAGATAATCCACCTCACAGGTGTGCCATATCAAGATGCTGATTCGACACCATGATTAGTGCACAGGTGTGCCTTAATCTCCCACAATAAAAGGCCACTCTGAAAGGTGCATTTTTATCACACAGCACAATGCCACAGATGTCGCAAGATTTGAGGGAGCGTGCAGTTGGCATGCTGACAGCAGGAATGTCAACCAGAGCTGTTGCTCGTGTATTGAATGTTCATTTCTCTACCATAAGCCGTCTCCAAAGGCATTTCAGAGAAGTTGGCAGTACATCCAACCAGCCTCACAACCGCAGACCACGTGTAACCAGACCAGCCCAGGACCCCCATATCCAGCATGTTCACCTCCAAGATCGTCTGAGACCAGCCACTCAGACAGCTGCTGAAACAATCGGTTTGCATAACCAAAGAATTTCTGCACAAACTGTCAGAAACCGTCTCAGGGAAGCTCATCTGCATGCTCGTCGTCCTCATCGGGGTCTTGACCTGACTCCAGTTCGTCGTCGTAACCGACTTGAATGGGCAAATGCTCACATTCGCTGGTGTTTGGCACGTTGCAGAGGTGTTCTCTTCACGGATGAATCCCGGTTCACACTGTTCAGGGCAGATGGCAGACAGTGTGTGTGACGTCGTGTGGGTGAGCGGTTTTCTGATGTCAATGTTGTGGATCGAGTGGCCCATGGTGGCGGTGGGGTTATGGTATGGGCAGGCATCTGTTATGGACGAAGAACACAGGTGCATTTTATTGATGGCATTTTGAATGCACAGAGATACCGTGACGAGATCCTGAGGCCCATTGTTGTGCCATACATCCAAGAACATCACCTCATGTTGCAGCAGGATAATGCACGGACCCATGTTGCAAGGATCTGTACACAATTCTCGGAAGCTGAAAATGTGCCAGTTCTTGCATGGCCGGCATACTCACCGGACATGTCACCCATTGAGCATGTTTGGGATGCTCTGGACCGGCGTATACGACAGTGTGTACCAGTTCCTGCCAATATCCAGCAACTTCGCACAGCCATTGAAGAGGAGTGGACCAACATTCCACAGGCCACAACTGACAACCTGATCAACTCTATGCGAAGGAGATGTGTTGCACTGCATGAGGCAGATGGTGGTCACACAAGATACTGACTGGTATCCCCCCCAATAAAACAAAACTGCACCTTTCAGAGTGGCCTTTTATTGTGGACAGTCTAAGGCACACCTGTGAGGTGGGATGGATTATCTCAGCAAAGGAGAAGTGCTCATTCTCACAGATTTAGACTGGTTTGTGAACAATATTTGAGGGAAATGGTGATATTGTGTATGTGGAAAAAGTTTTAGATCTTTGAGTTCATCTCATACAAAATGGGAGCAAAAAAAAAAGTGTTGCATTTATATTTTTGTTGAGCGTATATATATATATATATATATATATATATATATATATATATATATATATACACACACACACACACACACACACACACACACACACATTTTTTTTTTAAATACACACACACACACACACTGAGGAAAATAAGTATTTGAACACCCTGCGATTTTGCAAGTTCTCCCACTTAGAAATCATGGAGGGGTCTGAAATTTTCATCTTTGGTGCATATCCTCTGTGAGAGACATGATCCAAAAAAAAAAAAAAAAAAATCCGTAAATCACAATGAATGATTTGTTGTTATAATTTATTTGCATGCTGCTGCCAATCAACAAAAATTCTGGCCCTCAAGGACCTGTTAGTCTGCCTCTAAAAAGTCCGCCTCCACTCCACTTATTATTCCAAATTAGAAACACCTATTTGAGGTCGTTGGCTGCATAAAGACACCTGTCCACCCTGCACAATCAGTAAGACTCCACCTACTAACATGGCTAAGACCAAAGAGCTGTCCAAAGACGCCAGAGACAAAATTATAGACCTCCACAAGGCTGGAAAGGGCTACGGGCAATTGCCAAGCAGCTTGGTGAAAAACATCAACTGTTGGAGCAATTATTAGACAATGAAAGAAGCTAAACATGACTGTCAATCTCCCTCGGACTGGGGCTTGTAATTTCCAGATTTTTTTCTTTTTTTTTTTTTTTAGATTATGTCTCTCACAGTGGACATGCACCTAAGATGAAAACAACAATCCTTTCTCCTATAACTGGCCATATATATATATATATATATATATATATATATATATATATGTGCAGATGGTTCCGGGTTCAAATCCCGTGTGCATATCACGTGTGCTTGGTCTTGTTGGATTTGTGAGAATCTACTGAATCTACTGGTACCTTGTTTCCCATGTAACAATAAGAAATATACTCAAAACCTGGATTAATCTTTTTAGACACATAGCACTACTATTATTCTGAACACTACTGTATTCACACTATTAAGGCTATGAAATTGGGCTATTAGTTAAAAAAAAAAAAAGTAGAAACGGGGGTGTTCCCAATAATAGTAGCATCTGCTGTTGACGCTACAAACTCAAAACTATTATGTTCAAACTGCTTTTGTAGCAATCCTGTGAATCACTAAACTAGTATTTAGTTGTATAACCACAGTTTTTCATGATTTCCTCACATCTGCGAGGCATTAATTTTGTTGGTTTGGAACCAAGATTTTGCCTGTTTACTAGTGTGCTTGGGGTCATTGTCTTGTTGAAACACCCATTTCAAGGGCAGGTCCTCTTCAGCATAAGGCAACATGACCTCTTCAAGTATTTTGACATATCCAGACTGATCCATGATACCTGGTATGCGATTTACGAGGTCTGTTAGAAAAGTATCCGACCTTTTTATTTTTTTCAAAAACCATATGGATTTGAATCACGTGTGATTGCATCACCCAAGCTTGAACCTTCATGCGCATGCGTGAATTTTTTCACGCCTGTCGGTTGCGTCATTCGCCTGTGAGCAGGCTTTGTGTGAGCAGTGGTCCACCCCTCTCGTCGGATTTTTATTGCGAATAAATGTCTGAACGATTTGGAGCTTTGCTGCATCAATTTTTTCCTGAAACTGTGAGAGACCTCCAGGTGGTAACCATTCGGAAAATTCAAATGGCTTTGAGGGACGATTTTATGGGGATTACACAGATTAAGGAGTGCTCCAGCCAGTTTAAACACCGCCCACAGCTGCTGAGAGTGCGCCGCGCTCCGAGCGCCGATTGACAGGCTCAAACCCTGCTGAAACATCCAGATCGTTTTCAACGTGAAGGCTTTGTTGATCCGGGACGTCATCTCACTTCCACAAAAATGGCAGAAGATGTGGACATCAAGACTTTTTGGGCACATTCCACTGTTACAGTAGTTTTTTTCATGGAAAGAAAAGTGGACAGATGCGCCACCGTGCCGCTCATGGCGCGGCACAAAACCACCTCCGTGTTGGTCTCACAGGACGGCTTTCAGACGGCTGTCGGTGGGTTTTCAGTCGTGTGACTAACCGAGAAATTGTGGATGAGCCTGGACATGCCAGAACATGTCCTGTGAGGCTTCATCACGGCGTTGCTTTGCGCCATGCGGCTCCACCGCGACGCGCGGAATTCCTCTGCACGTCTGTCTCAATGTGCCGAAAAAGTGCTGATGTCCACGTCTTCCGCAATTCCTGTGCTAGTCAGAGGACGTCCCGGATAAAACAAAGCGTCCAGTTTGGAAATGAACGGCACATTCCACTGTTACAGGAGTTTTTGTCATGGAAAGAGGAGCACTCCTTAATCTGTGTAATCCCCATAAAATCATCCCTCAAAGCCATTTGAATTTTCCGAATGGTTACCACCTGGAGGTCTCTCACAGTTTCTGGAAAAAATTGATGCAGCAAAGCTCCAAATCATTCAGACATTTATTCGCAATAAAAATCCGACAAGAGGGTTGGACCACTGCTCACACAAAGCCTGCTCACAGGCGAATGACGCAACCGACAGGCATGAAAAAACTCACACATGCGCACGAAGGTTCAAGCTTGGCTGATGCAATCACACGTGATTCAAATCCATATGGTTTTTGAAAAAAAAATAAAAAGGTCGGATACTTTTCTAACAGAGATCGTATATAGGCCCAACACCATAGCAGGAGAAACATGTCCACATCATGATGCTTGCACCACCATGCTTCACTGTCTTCACTTGTGAACTGTGGCTTGATTTCAGAGTTTGGGGTCGTCTCACAAACTGTCTGCGGCCCTTGGGCCCAAAAAGAACAGTTTTACTCTCATCAGTCCACAAAATATTCCTCCATTTCTCTTTAGGCCAGATGTGTTCTTTGGCAAATTGTAACCTCTTCTGCACGTCTTTTATTTAACAGAGGGACTTTGTGGGGGATTCTTGCAAATAAATTAGCTTCACACAGGCATCTTCTAACTGTCACAGCACTTACAGGTAACTCCAGACTGTCTTTGATCATCCTGGAGCTGATCAATGGGTGAGCCTTTGCCATTCTGGTTATTCTTCTATCCATTTTGATGGTTTTTCGTTTCCTTCGAAGCGTTTCTGGTTTTTTGTCCATTTTAAAGCATTGGATATCATTGTAGATGAACAGCCTATAATTTTTTGCACCTGCGTATAAGTTTTCCCCTCTCCAATCAACTTTTTAATCAAACTACGCTGTTCTTCTGAACAATGTCTTGAACGTCCCATTTTCCTCAGGCTTTCAAAGAGAAAAGCATGTTCAACAGGTGCTGGCTTCATCCTTAAATAGGGGACACCTGATTCACACCTGTTTGTTCCACAAAATTGACGAACTCTCGGACCGAATTCCACACTACTATTATTGTGAACGCCCCCTTTTCTACTTTTTTTTTTCTTAATAGCCCAATTTCATAGCCTTAAGAGTGTGCATGTCATGAATGCTTGGTCTTGTTGGATTTGTGAGAATCTACTGAATCTACTGGTACCTTGTTTCCCATGTAAGAATAAGAAATACTCAAAACCTGGATTAATATTTTTAGTCACATAGCACTACTATTATTCTGAACACTACTGTATATATACACATACATACGTACATATACACAGTGAGGAAAATAAGTATTTGAACACCCTGCAATTTTGCAAGTTGTCCCACTTAGAAATCATGGAGGGATCTGAAATTTTCATCAGTAAAAAGATTTCTGATTCTGGAGCGATTAGAGATGGTTTCTTCAGTCAAACCCTGAGAGCAAATGATTACTGGTAATCTGCTATGAAATTATTTTAGGACTTCCAAGATGGCACGGGTGTAAGTGGTCGTACACTTGTGTCTCTCCGCCCAAACTGAACAAAAAAAACCACTCCTTATTCCAGAAAAGAAAGAAAATAAAGGGACGAAACGTATCACGGTATGGCAAGCTTGACGAAGTCTCTGAAAGTGAAAACTTCAATGACATCCAGGTAGCCTAAACTGACGGAATCCAGCCTCCAAGAGAAGTTAGCTCCACAAGCTGTATCAAAGCCTGAGGCTGGGGAAGAAGCGACGAAAGGTACAGCGCTGGACAAAATCATGGCTATGCTGGTTGAGCTCAAGGCAGAGATGGTGTCCATCAAAGCTGAACTAAAGACAGAATACAATGTGAGATTTGACGAAATTAACACGGAGCTGAACGAGCTAAAAGGGGACCTGGGTGGGTTGTTCAGCGCGTAACAGAGAGCAATGTATTTCGGACAACAGAGATGGGCTGACTGAGTTGAAAGCCGAGGTGAAGTCTCTGCGGGCTGAAAACAACACTATGAAGAGGAAACTTCTGGATCTTGAATCAAGAGGATGCAGGGGGAATCTAATACTTCATGGGATCCCAGAGTCCGAGGAACGGGGAGAGGATACTGAAGATTTTCTCGAGCGCATTATCCCTGAGATTCTGACTGAGCTTTGCGTTATGCTTCCCACTTTCACGATAGAGAGAGTGCACAGACTGGGGCAGAAAAGAAGAGAAACAGACCCACCCAGGCCACTGATCATGCGTTTCCTGAATCATTGGGACAATGAACGTGTCCTGCAGGCCACACGGACCAAGAAAGTCCTCTTCTATGGAAATGGGAGAGTTTCCTTCACGCCGGATCTGGCAGATGGAGTGCGCCAGAAACGCGCAAAATTTCATCACGTTTGTGAGGAGTTTAAGAGAAGGAACCTCCGAATCGGCTTTGCATTTCCTGCTACTCTTTTGGTAACATTTGAAGGTAAAAAAAAAAATTCAAAACACCGAAGGAAGCATATGAGTTCGTCAAAGAAGATACAGAGCTCAGAGAAGCAGAATGTGACTTTATAATTCCGCAGAAGGAATTTGTGGGGTCACTGACACATCTGAAACTTGTGCCTAATTTTGTTATAAGGATCAGGTTACCTTTGTAACGTTCTTTTTCAACTGAGTTATTCTATGATAGACTTAAATTATACTCAATTATGCAAAACTACATAACTTTTTGTGTCAGTCTCTTAAAGTCTCTTTTAAACTGATCATCAATTCAACTTAAGAGCTCCATGTTGATAGCAAGAATGAGACTAATCTAATATTAACTTGTTTCTGATCACTCTACACCAGTTCAAATGCTATACAAATTTGTTTGGGAATATTTGAGTGAAGTTAATTCAAACGGAAATAGGCGTGAGCACAGCAGCTTTAGAGAGTGTCAGGATTGGGGTTTTGTTTTCTGGCTTTGGTTTGGTTTTGTTGAGTTTCTTGCTGGGGTTTCTGTCCCTTTTTCTCTTGTCCTTCCCTGCTGACTCTTGGTGGTGGGTGTTTATCTCTCTCTCTGATCACGCCCACTTTCTGGTTCATTCCATGCACACCTGTTCCTAATCAGCACCTCGTTACCTGGGTTTATTTAAGCTCCTCTGTTCTCCTTGTTCTTCGCCAGATTGTTGCGCCCTGTGCCTACTTTCCAGCTCTGTTTTGTTGTATTCTCGACCTGCTAGCCTCAAGTGTGTATGACTACCTGCCTGTATCTTCGACCGCGCCTTCTGCCTGATCATTCTGTTTTTGTTACTCTTGTTGGACTGCTTCACTGTGTACCGGACCCTGTTTACTGATTTAGTAAGCAGCTTTTACCTACAGAGCCAGTTGTCTGTGTCCTGCATTTGCGTCCAGCCATATCCGACCGCCAGTCCTGATAGAACAATCTGGCCAACAATGGACGTAGCGGACTTGATGCCTTTCCAGCTTGCGGTACGCCACCATCAGAAGCAGCTTGTCAGGCTAGTGGATCGGCTCACCGCTCTCAGCGCTGGTCTCTGTGAGCTTTCTCAGTGACAGGATGCTTTTATGACTTCTGTGAGTTCTCAGAACAACTCCTGTCAACGTTTGATAATCAGGCCAGCCCAGACTCAATTAAGGATGACACCAGTTCCCTGGCGTTACTTCCGTCCTCTGTCATCTCGACCTCTGCACTGGAAGCGGCCATCTGTTCTCAGCTTTCCCGCCCAAAACGATTCTCTGGGGAGACCCGTGATGTTATGCCCTTTATCACACAGTGTGGGTTACATTTCGAGCGTATGCCCAGTATGTTTCCGTCCAACAGGACGAAGATAGCATACATCATCTCTCACCTTTCCGGTTGGGCTGCAGCGTGGGCTTCTGTGGATTGGAGCCGTCAGTTGCCATCTTGCTCCTCCCTTAGTGCTTTCATCGCAGCACTCCTGCAGGTCTTTCAACACACCTCACCAGGCTGCGAGGCGGCGCGCTCTCTGTTGAGGCTTAAGCAGGGCACCTGCCGAGTGGCCGATTATGCAGTAGATTTCCGGATCCTGGCCACAAAGAGTGAGTGGAACTTGGCTGCCCTTCAAGATGTGTTTTTTCCCAGGGACTGGCAGCAGAGGTACGAGACCATCTGATCGTCGTCGAATTACCTGAGGATTTGGACGAGTTGATCGCCCTGGCTATTCGGATCGACCGACGCCTGGTGGAACGATTTCGTCACAAGCCACGTCATCTTCCCCGTCGCTCCTTCAGCTCACACCCGAGTTCTGCCCCAGTCCAGCACTCCGATGTCAGCTCCACACTTCACAGGACCAATGAATCAAAGCAGCTTGGCCGCACACATCTGACTCAGGAGGAACGACAGCGAAGACAGGACGACGGACTTTGTTTTTATTGTGGCCAATCCGGTCACTTAGTTGCATGTTGTCCAGTCAGGGGTGCCTCGGCTAAGCCTCAAGCCTCAGTACATGTGAGTCACAGCTCTTTGTTTGCTTCAAGCTCCCAAAATTTAATCCCTGCTAAACTGCAATCTGATCAGGACACAGTTATGGTGCAAGCTTTAGTGGATCCGGGATCTGATGCTAATCAGAAGTTACTTTCTCTCGCCCGGTCCCTGCACCTAAAATTATTTTGCATCTCGCGACCTCTGGCTGTCAGGACGGACATGAGCTTGGGCAGATCTCTTACCGTGCTCAGTCAGTCCATCTAACGATTAATGAGAACCATGTAGAAGCAATCACCTTTCTCGTATTGGGCAAGATGACTCACTCCATTATTCTAGGGCACCCCTGGATGCAACAGCACAGCCCCAACTTCAATTGGGCTAATGGTACGATCATTGAGTGGGGTTCCTCTTGCCCTGGAAAGTGTTTAACCAGTCACAAGTCACAGCCGACGCCCGTTCAGTCGGACCTAGCCGGGGTCCCGCCCTGTTATCCCAATTTGGCGCCTGTGTTTAGTAAAGCAAAAGCTAAGTCTCTCCCGCCTCATCGTGCGTATGATTGTGCAATTGATTTGTTACCAGGAACCAGTCCCCCGTGGGGAAAGTTGTATTCGGGTGATTCTTAGACTACGGGCACTTATTATGTCCTTTGATCATATTGTATGAAAAACAGAAAAAAGGGTAAATTTCACACTTTTATAGTTATCTTTACAACGAAAGTGTGTTAAGAAATTTGTTCTAGTAGTCGATGATGACTTTTTCACCTTTTTTCAGCATCATTATATGCAAATATTGCCGTTTTGTGCTTGTCCCACACCCAGACTTTTGATCTTCAATGATAAAAACGAATGGTAAAGAAATGTTTTTTCTAATGTTTTAAAATCTCTGAATAAAATATCAGTAAAATAATCAAAACATAATTGGGGTATTCAATGTCATACAACTGTTGTGATTTTTTTTTAAACAAAATGTAGTTGTCCCACACTATTGCCGTAATTTCCACCACAGCACCGTAATGTCCCTAAACAGTTTGTATGAAAGATTGTTTGGGTAGTTTCTATGGAGATAAACAGTGACATCAGAGCACATGTATATAGCGCCAAATCACAACAAACAGTTGCCCCAAGGCGCTTTATATTGTAAGGCAATGGTGTGGTGGAAATTACATTTACAAGGCCAATAGTGCCCGTAGTTAAAGAATCACCCATTCACTGTCGACACCCGAACGCACCGCTATGAAGGGGTACATACAAGAGTCACTCGACGCAGGTTTAATTCAGCCCTCTTCGTCTCCCACAGGTGCAGGATTTTTCTTTGTGGAGAAGATAGATAAAACCCTTCAGCCCTGTATCGATTATCTGGGTTTAAATGAAATAATAGTCAAGAATCGTTACCCTTTACCTTTGATGTCCTCTGCCTTTGAGTCTAGAGGGCGCCAAAGTATTCACTAAACTGGATCTTCATAATGCCTGTCACCTAGTTAGAATCAAGCAAGGGGATGAGTGGAAGACAGCGTTTAACACTCTGACGGGTCACTACAAATACCTAGTTATGCCATTTGGACTTACTAATGCACCCGCCGTCTTCCAGAACCTGGTTAATGATGTTTTGCGGGAATACCTGAATAAATTTGCATTTGTTTATTTGGATGATATTTTGATCTTCTCTGCGGACCTAGATTCACACATTAAGAATGTGCGCACAGTGTTACAAACTCTCCTACAAAGCGAATTGTATGTCAAGGCAGAAAAATGTGAATTTCACAAATCTACAGTGTCGTTTTTGGGGTTCGTTATTTCTGAAGGGAGGATCTAAATGGACCCTGACAAAGTAGCAGCGGTATGTGATTTGGCGGTGCCTTGTAGTCACAAGGACGTACAGAAATGTTTTGGGCTTTGCTAATTTCTATCGCAAGTTCATCCAAAACTTTAGTTCTGTGGCTGCACCGCTCCATAATGTGACCTCATCATTACAGACTTTCAAGTGGACTCCGGAATGTGATGAGGCCTTCAGGGTCCTAAAACAACGATTTACCAAGGCCCCCATGCTACTCCTCCCTGACCCTGCACAGAAGTTCGTTGTGGAAGTCAATGCTTCGGATGTTGGTTTGGGAGCCATCTTGTCCCAGATGTGCCCCACAGACAGACGGTTGCATCCTTGTGCCTGTCTCGTAAATTAACTTCTTGCGGAGCGTAATTATAGCATCGGTGACCAGGAACTGCTAGCGGTTAAGGTGGCCTTGGAGGAGTGGCGACACTGGCTTGAGGGGGCACAAATTCCGTTTTTGGTGTACACAGACCATAAGAATCTAGCTTATTTGCGTACAGCCAAACGTCTGAACGCACGTCAGGCACAATGGGTGATATTTTTCAGTAGCTTTGATTTCACTTATCAGCTGGGGTCAAAGAATGGTAAGCCAGATGCTTTATCTAGGCAATACCATAACTCCGACGCGCCTGCAGATCCGGGTAACAGCAATCAGCACCTCATTACCTGGGTTTATTTAAGCTCCTCTGTTCTTCTTGTTCTTCATCAGATTGTTGCGCCCTGTGCCTACTTTCCAGCTTTTTTTCTTGTATTCTCGACGTGCTAGCCTCAAGTATAACAATAATAATAATAACTAACAATAATAGTAATAATAACTAATCTAATGATTATATACAATTTTAGAGAAAGAGACAAAAAGAACCTGAATAAAAACACAACAGAAAATATAAAACCAACTAACAATGAACATACATAAATAAATAAATACATACATACAGAAATAAATAAGTGTTTCCTGTGAACACCTAGTGACTCTTACACCTCCATTTCATCCCTGTCTTATTTAAGTTTAATGACAGTTTGTTTCGGTCAAACCGTATTTTCAATGTGTTAATTTCTTCAGTGATTTCCTCCAGAACTATCTGCCAAACTAGAAAACTGCGGCATCCTTGTAAGAGCAGAATACTACTGGAATGAATGTGAATAAGGAAAGTTGGGTTTTATCCTCACTAAATGGATGCTGCACTCACTGCAGTTTATTGTCTGGAATAGTCCCAGATTACATTTCAGATCTTCTAGAATTCAAACATTTTCGTGCAGGTGGTGCTGGGGGTAATTTTAGGTTTCAGCTTTTTTTGTTTTTCACCACTTTCATCCCTGAATATGTGAAGTCATGAGTCACTTTTGTGTGGATTAATGTTACTAACTGGGACTCCTGTCTTGTTGCGAGAAAGAAATGAGAATCGCCCTTCGTTCTGTTCAGACAGCTCCACACGCTGTGCGGCTCTCTGCTGAGTCAAGTTAGAATGATAGAGTCCAGTCGGAATTAATAACTTCAAAGCGAAACACCGTTTGTTTTATTTTTATTTATGTCCAGAGATCAAGGATACAGTGACCAATTTCATATTTATTTACTTTAAGACTCAGTGAAATACATAGAAAACCTGTAAAGCATACTTTTAGTACAAAATTCACAAGAGGTATCGATAAGCAGAATCGATAGATAAAATCTTATCAATACCCATCCCTAAAAAAAATACATATAGCATCCTTTAATGTCAATGGCATACTGAGCCCAGTCAAAAGGTCAAAAATATATAATAAACAAAAATGAAAAGATAGATATCATATACCTTCAAGAAACTCATCTAAATGAAATAGAACACTTGAAATTAACTAGATTCGACTATACTAAATTGTACTACTCCTCACACATGGGTAAACATAAAAGAGGAGTAGCAATACTGATCTCAAGTCCAGTATTATTTGAGCAGAGTTTTATACATAAAGATATGGAAGGCAGTATATTCTGATTATAGGGAATATTAATGGAAATTTATTTACTTTGCTAAATGTATATGCCCCACCAGGAAGTAATATCACTTTCTATACTCGTATTTTAGATTTAATAGCCAACCACTCTGAGGGAACCCTGATATGTGGCGGTGACTTCAACCTACATACTGAACCCTCCTTGGACGTATCAAACTCAAAGGTAACCACAAAAGTAATACACAGTAAATTCCACAAATCAATAATAAAAAAAAAAAAAAATATTGGGTTAATTAATATTTGGAGGGAAATGAACCCCAATATACCCATTTCTCCAATCTGCACAGTCTGTACTAGAATAGATTACTTTTTTATTTTCAAAAAAGATAGGACAAAAATAAGAAATGCAACTATAGGAGGGTGATTCTTTAACTACAGGCACTATTGGAAAATGGAAATGTAATTTCCACCACACCATTGCCTTACAATATAAAGCACCTTGGGGCAACTGTTTGTTGTGATTTGGCGCTATATACATGTGCTCTGATGTCACTGGTAATCTCCATAGAAACTACCCAAACAATCTTTCATACAAACTGTTTAAAGGGACATTACAGTGTTGTGGTGGAAATTACGGCAGTAGTGTGGGACAACTACATTTTGTTTAAAAAAAAAAATCACAACAGTTGTATGACATTGAATACCCCAATTATGTTTTGATTATTTTACTGATATTTTTTTCAGAGATATTTTAAAACATTAGAAAAAAACGTTTCTTTACCATTCATTTTTATCATTGAAGATCAAAAGTCTGGGTGTGGGACAAGCACAAAACGGCAATATTTGCATATAATGATGCTGAAAAAAGGTGAAAAAGTCATCATAGACTACTAGAACAAATTTCTTAACACACTTTCATTGTAAAGATAACTATAAAAGTGTGAAATTTCCCCTTTTTTCTGTTTTTCATACAATATGATCAAAGGACATAATAAGTGCCCGTAGTCTAAGAATCACCCAGGAACAATAGACCTGAGTGACCATGCTCAAATTTACATTACACTTTGGAGGTTTAATACCAGTTTGGTCAATGATCCTTTGTTAAAAACAAAAATGACAGAATATTAAGAGGAAAATGATATGGACAAAACCACTCCACCCATCCTTTGGGACGCAGAAAAAGCAGTGATGAGGGACCAAATTATTGCCATTGCTGCCATGAAAAAGAAGCAGAGACAGAAAAAGCTAGATGAACTGCCGGACAAAGTAAAACTGTTGGAGGTTGAACATGCCAAAAATAAAAACCCTCTCTTGCTTCAGAAAAAAAAAAAAAAATCAGAGACAAAATTAGTGATATATGATCACATGAAATAATTAAGAAAATCCTCTTCGCCAAACAGAAATATTATGAAAGTGGGCCGAAATGTTCTAAAACATTAGCCTGGAAACTTCAGAAACAAGCTGAAAGAACAATTTTTAAAAGAAGAAATAAACAGAATAATGAAATTTTAACTAAACAAGATCAAATACAATCTACTTTTGAAGAATATTACAAAAAACCTTTCTCCAAGATTTCTGCAGGTAAAGAAGATGAAATAAAAACCATTTTGGATGGTCTCAATTTACCCTCCATGTCTGAAGAACAGAATAAAAATTAGGAGCACAAATAACGATATTGGAAATACAAAGTATGATTAAAAGGTTAAAAAACAAGTCCCCAGGGAGTGATGGATTCATCTTAGAGTGGTACAAGGCTTTAAAAGAACCACTTATACCACTGATTTTAACAACATTCAATTGGGCACTGAAAAAAAACTCAAATCCCTCCTAGTTGGAAAGAAGCCATCATCTCACTAATACCTAAAGAAGGGAAAGAGCTACTAGACTGTGCCTCATATAGGCCAATTTCAGTTTTGAATGTGGAGTATCATATATACACCTCAATTATGTCCAAGAGAATGGAAAGGATACTGCCAAATTTAATTCATAATGACCAAACGGGATTTATTTATAAACGACAGACCAAAGACGATATAAGACGAACCTTGCACATAATGAATCACATAAAAAAAAAGCAGAAATAATTAGTTTAGATGCCGAAAAGGCATTTATTTCAGTAAGCTGGCCATATTTATTTCAAAGCATGTTAAAGAAATTTCAAATAGAAGACCAAATAATACAAAATATTGGGGCCTTATGTGATGGTCCAACTTCAAGAATCAAAATTAACGGCTATTTGACAAACACAGGGTTGTGCCTGTTCCCCGCTTTTATTCGCTCTAGACTTGGAACCATTAGCCCAGTACATTAGACAGACAAAAACAATCAAAGTCATAGTAATTAAATGTTGTCGTCGTTGTTCATTCGGCTGCTCCCAGGTTCGTTCGGGGTCGCCACAGCGGATACAGCCAGATCCGCATCGGTAATTGGCACAAGTTCTATGCCGGATGCCCCTCCTGGTGCAACTCCAGTTTTACCAGGAGAAACACACACAGCCGCTGGTGTTCCAAAGAGATCTCCCATCCAAGTACTAACCAGATCCTGCTCTGCTTAGCTTCTGAGATCTGACTGACACATAGCAGATTGGCTGCGTATAGTAATTAAAAGTATAGAACATAAAATTACATGTTATGCAGATGACATCCTACTATTCCTGACCAAACCTGACACGTCTATACCCAATGTAATGGATTTCCATCATAAAATTGGTCCACTGTCTGGATACAAACTGAAAATCCAGAAAACTGAAATTCTTTCCTATTGGGAACCCCCTCTAGACTTTAGAAAAACATACCCATTTAAATGGCAAACCACATCCCTTAAATATTTAGATGTAGTGCTCCTTAAAGAACTAAATACAATTTTAACAAAAAACTGTACTCCTCTTTTTAACAACATTAAGATTTGGAAAAATGAAATCTTATCCCCTACTTAAACCTAAATCAAAGGATTGAAATTATAAAAATGAATGTCCTCCCCAGATTTCGCCATCTGTTCCAGACCCTCCCAGTCTCTAATCCAAATCAGTTATTTGATGAGTGGGACAAAACAATTTCAAGATTCATCTGGCAGGGTAAAAAACCCTGTATTCGATTTAAAACTCTACAATTTAAAAAAAAAGGAAAGGTGGCTGGGGCCTACCCTGTTTAAAGAATTACTTCATTTCAGCCCAAATCAGAGCTCTGATATATTGGTGTGACTCCAAATATGAAGCTCAATGGAAAAACATTGAATGTAATATATTACCAGATGTTCCTGTGCAGGCTCTGATGGCGGATGAAAAACAACTGGGTCAGATTGAACAGACTGAGAATCCCTGGATATACTCAGTACTTAATATCTGGAAAAAAAAAAAATAATCAAAGCACACAAACTAAACAAGGATGTGAAAATCATAAGCTGGTTTGCTTACGATACAAGTTTTTTCCCTAATAACACAGATCCAAGATTTCAGTTCTGGATAGGGAAAGGCCTAAATACGTTTTATCAAATTGTTAAAGAAAATTGCATAGAAAGCTTTGAAAAGATAAAAGAATCCTTTGGCTTAGAAAATAACACTTTTTACAGGTACTTACAAATGAGAAACTATTATAACCTAGAAATTAAACAAAGCAACAAAGACCATAATCCCCTAATTGATTTTTATTAAGGCATATAAGTCAGAAGTTTCTGGGGGGATAATATCCAAATTATATAACTATTAATAATTCGGACAATCATTTTCCTATCTACATTAAAAATAAAGGGAAAATGAAGGTAATTTTGCTTTAACAGATGAGGAATGGGAAAGGATATGTACATCTCAATGGAGGACCACAAACTCACATATCTGGAAGGAATTCGGCTGGAAAAGTGTTTCGCGCTTTTTTTTAACACCATGTCAAAGTGTCCACTAAGGAAACACTCAGTGCTGGAGACGATGTGGTTGCCAGATGGCTCATCACTATCATTTATTTTGGGTATGTCCTGTAATTCAAAAATACTGGATGGAGATTAATAATGCTTTGCAACATATGTAACACTACCATTCCGAGAGACTTTAAAACTATCTACCTGGGCTTTTTTATGGAATATACTGTTAACGGCCAGAAAGAAAGCTAGTACAAAGAAATGGATGACTCAAATGGCTCAGACTATCAAAGACTGGACTGACATAGTAAGTCAGAAAAAGTAATTTTTGGGCTCAACCTAAACTTGGACATTTTCCATAAACTCTGGAACAAATGAGACCTGTATGTGTGATTACCTGGATGCTTTTTTTTTATAAATTTTTTTTTTTTGTCCTATATTCCACTCTACTTTGAATTGTTCGCTGTGTGATCTGTTTTGTTGTAAAAAAGGAAAAAATTCAATTATAAAAAAGAAATAATTATTTTATATAAAGCAGCGCAGCATCCAGTGGAACACAGCGGGTCGCACTGGCACGATGAATTGCGCAGCAGTGCAGGGGTTAAATGTGTGCAAGTGTCAAGGTGCCTTAAAAGTAGAGTTGGTAGTCCTGGAGAGCTAGCACGAAAGCGAGGAAGATTTGAAAGTAGCACCATCTCTAGGTTCCACCCCCTCCCCCTACCCCGTCAGTGCTCCGTCCAAAGCCACACCCCCACAAACTTGAATTCGCACTGACTGTGGGTCTCAGCGGGGCAGAGGAGAGCCGACTATTGCGCACAGAGAATTTTAAAATGTTCAAAAAAATCTTTCACGCATAAATGTCGTGCTAAGTGGCGCCATCTAATTGCCAATACGATGTGCAGCTCATCAAGCGGAGTAAAAAAAGAAGTGAACAAAGTGAGTGGTGACGTCAGCGGATCGCATCAGAGCGCACTTCGTCTGAACAATTAGTTAAAGCTGTTATAAACATACTTTAACAGCTGCACACAAGAAGGAAAGAACACACAACAGTTTTACCAAGCCATGACAATGTAAACATGACAAATAATTACCTTTTTAGACGGCTCAAAATGCTTTCTGCAGCTTCTTAGACACACACGCGAACGGCTGAAGCTGGAGTGGTCCTGTGTGATTCAGGAAGTGATTACAGCCATTTTCAATAGCCAATTTGCAGAGAAAATGATTAATCTGACACAGTACAATCTGCTGGAAGTGGTAGTTTCAGCTGTGTTCCCTCTGCCATTGTACCGACGTGAACTTCTTCAGTGAAACAAGATGAGTGTGCACGCGTGGAGGAGGGAGGGACAGAGGGGGGTGTTGAGCCTGGTGACGCGAGTAGGAAGAACTAGACATGAAGGCATCTGATTGCTTATTTGAGAGCGCACCGCAGGGCTTATACTGGTCAGAGTTTTATCAAGCCTACAGCTGCTACAGACATCTAATTTTTTTTTCATTCCTTTTTCTGAATACATAAATGTGTTGACTACCGTTAGCAAAGACAGACCATTTCACCCAATATAACAAAAAGTGTTTCTGAACAGAGTTACCTACCCTAGCTTTAAGCACTTCAAGCTGTCGATGCTGTGGTGCTCCACATACTAATGCCATTAGCATCTTACAGCCAAACCCAGCTAACAGGCTAACCTCAATTTGGTTGTTGTTTCAATTGTTTTAGGTTTGGTGTGGGTTGTTTCAATTGTTTTGCTTTGGTGTGGGCATAAAAAAAATTCTGTCCCGTTTATTTCCTCATTAATGTAAGGATTAAACAACCAGACACCATGCATTATACGATTTGAATACACGACGCGGAGTATAATAACCGTATAATGCACGGCTTCAAGTTGTTTAATCTGCTTATACCATGGTACCACACATTGAGCTAACACACATATTTATTTAAGTTAACTTTTTTGTGTTCTCTTCTTTCCTGTCTTCAGTCTTGTCCAATTTGTCCGATATTAAATCTTTATGTCGTTGCTTTTGCTGTTCTTCTCGTTTGCTCTCCTCCTCTTCCCATTCCTCAAATGTTTTATTTTGGCCAAAAATATTAAAATTCACTTGGAAATCCATGTTTTATCTCATTTCTGTCATTCACCTGTGAAAACACAGCTGATCTGCGCTGACTGATTTGCGCATTGCTATGGTGACGACCACAGTGGAGTGATATTACAGTGACTTAACTCACCGAACTACATGTGCGTATACACAAAAGTAATGTATGGCAGTTAGACATGGAATCGTCACTACTGATGGCTTCTAAAACACAGTTTGCATCCAAAATTACATCACATGAAAATTCTTGATGCAAATACCAACACACACGGGTCATTCCATGTTAATAGAACTGAATTCAACTATGATAGATATTTTCAGTAAAATGCACAAAAGACATTCACACTAGCTGCAGTCTGAACCAGCTTCTGACACACTGCAGCATCAACATGAGCTGTAACTCAAAGCAGCCACGTCCCCAATGTGTTTGGAGAACTGGCCTTTGTTGCATCATGAACATAATAATACAATAACATGCTTTTGGAGGGTGGTATGCATTTTCAGAGGCCCGACGTTCATGCCCAGTCGCCCAAATGACAGATATTCGCCCGAGTTAGACGAGGAGGGGTCTGAAATTTTCATCTTAGGTGCATGTCCACTGTGAGAGATATAATCTAAAAAAAAAAAAATTCCGGAAATCACAATATATGATTTTTTAAATAATTTATTTGTATGTTACTGCTGCAAATAAGTATTTGAACACCTACCAACCAGCAAGAATTCTGGCTCACACAGACCTGTTAATTTTTATTTAAGAAGCCCTCTTATTCTGCACTCTTTACCTTTATTAATTGCATCTGTTTGAACTTGTTACCTGTATAAAAGACACCTGTTCACACACTCAAACCACACTCCAACCTGTCCACCATAGCCAAGACCAAAGACCTGTCCAAGCACACCAGGGACAAAACTGTAGACCTGCACAAGGCTGGGATCGACTACAGGACAACAGGCAAGCAGCTTGGTAGAAGACAACAACTGTTATGATTATTTATTAGAAAGTGGAAGAAACAAGATGACTGTCAATCTCTCTCAGTCTGGGATTCCATGCAAGATCTCACTTTGTGGGGTAAGGATGATTCTGAGAAAGCTCAGAACTACACAGGAGGACCTGGTCAATGACCTGAAGAGAGCTGGGACCACAGTCACAAAGATTACATTAGTAATACATGATGCTGTCATGGTTTAAAATCCTGCATGGCAGCAAGGTCCCCCTGCTCAAGCCAGCACATGTCCAGGCCTGTTTGAAGTTCACCAGTGACTATCTTGGATGATCCAGAGGAGGCATGGGAGAAGGTCATGTGGTCAGATGAGACCAGGATAGAGCTTTTTGGAATCACCTCCACTTACCATGTTTAGAGGATGAGAACAACTCCAAGAAAACCATCCCAACCATGAAGCATGGGGGTGGAAACATCATACTCTGGGGGTGCTCTTCTGCAAAGGGGACAGGACAACTGCACCGTATTGAAGGGAGGATGGATGGGGTCATGTATTGCGAGATTTTGGCAAACAACCTCCTTCCCTCAGTAAGAGCATTGAAGATGGGTCATGGCTGGGTCTTCCAGCAAACCAATGACCCCAAACACACAGCCAGGGCAACTACGGAGGGGCTCTGTAAGAAGCATTTCAAGGTCCTGGAGTGGCCTGGCCAGTCTCCAGACCTGAACTCAATAGAAAATCTTTGGAGGGAGCTGAAACTCCAAACCTGAAAGATTTGGAGAAGATCTGTATGGAGGAGTGAACCAAAATCCCTGCTGCAGTGTGTGAAAACTTGATGAAGAACTACAGGAAACGCTTGACCTCTGTAATTGCAAACAAAGGCTACTGTACCAAATATTAACTTTGATTTTCACAGGTGTTCAAATACTTATTTGCAGCAGTAACATACAAATAAATTATACATTGTGATTTCCGTTTTTTTTTTTTCTTTTTTTAAGATTATGTCTCTCACAGTGGACATGCACCTAAGACGAAAATTTCAGACCCCTCCATGATTTCTAAGTGTGAGAACTTGCAAAATTGCAGGGTGTTCAAATACTTATTTTCCTCACTGTAAATCTATGATACCGGCCTAGCAATGCCTTGGTAAAGTGATAATAATAATAATAATGAATATGGTGAAGATGATGTCTGAAAGACAGTAAATGCATCTCGAAATTGTATCACCAGATTTGAATTTACATGTATTTTAAACTGTTTTCAATTTCTTCAACTCGCTTCAGTTTTCCTTCAAAAAATGGACAACACCCATGTCCAGTATTTACACTCTTTCCCTCAATCATTCTGATTAATATACTATGGTCACTGCAATTATTTGATACTTTCAATTAAAGAGTCCCAGGAACAGCAGACAGATTCAAAGTTTAGGTAGTTACAAGTATTATAAAGATGTTTGAACATGTGTTATTAAGAGATTTCAGCCTTTCTATTTTGAGCACTTAAACTGTTGTTGAAAGTGCTTCTGGAGCATTTTGAGGGTCCATGAGTTGCTCATTAGGTATGCTGATTAACGTCTTAAATTAAATTGTACATTGAACATCTAATTCCATTTTTACTCGGGCCATCGGGTATTGTGAAAGCTTTACGTCTGTCCGTTTGCCTGTCTGTCTGAACATCTGTCTGTGCTCAGCATAAGTCCGGTTCTATTACTGTCACAGCCTTCAAATTCACAGGAGACATTCATGGGACACAGACCTTGGACAAGTTCAAAGATGGCTAACCTTGACATATTTTAAGAGGTTCTGTTTTGTTTTTGAGCGGCGGGGTGACAGAGAGCTGCACTGTGACGTCAGTGGCTAGTCTCTCAAACTGCTTTGTTTTGTGTGTTTATAAACATGTCTCTCATATATTATGGAAAAGCTAGCAAGAAATAAACACTTGGTTATTATAAAAATGCCATTCTTGGAACCTAATTCTTGAGCTCAGCGCTATGTCACTTCGGCAAAGTGGCCAATCCGGAGGCGTACTTCCGCGACTGTCTGCTCGGTGAAAGCACACTCGGGCTGTATGCTGTTCTATTGAAATCAGCTGGTTTGGTTTTGCCTCTAACAGCCAACTGACGGCTATCATTGCCTGGAAAGATGAGATTTATACACTAAGATGACCTGGAATGAACCATTGTACATTAAACTGACTTTATTGATTGGTCTGACCCCTTTGAAAACAACAAATTACATGTATTTGTATTGTGTTTGGCGATGTGTTCACCGACAAAACCTGCCCCAAGAGGTTAACCTTTAGAGGATGGTCGACCTTGAGAACAACACCTCTGAACTTATTTCCAAGACATTTCGCAGATGTTAGCATGGTGACATCACATTTTAATAGCTAGCTGCAAACCTCTGTTGCATTTGTATGTAAATATATTCTGTTTGTCATATATTATAGAAATGCTAGCGAGAAATAAATACTTCTAAAACTGAAAACACTGTTTTTGTAACCTGATAACAGGAGTCATTTACAAGACATTTTGTAGTGTTAGCGTGCACACTAGCTTCCGCTAACTCAAAGCTAACTTCCTATGGAGTTAAATTTGTCTCATTAATACCAGCAAATGCACAGAGGGTAATCTACAAATATTCCTTGATTTGCACAACTTCCGCTCTTGTCAAAAACTCATGTACACTCGCGCAAGACCTCCTACAGACACCGTTAAAACGTAATGTTTTTGATTGATTGATAGAGGGGCTTTATTGAACATGTACAAATTGTATGTAAGACAATAGGATCTTTATAATTAATTAAACAACTGCAAATTATAAAGAACACAATGCTCATATGGATGAGGGTATTTTAGCATTGCGTTATATTTTTCCCTTTCAGTGGGAGTTTTTATTAGGTGGCGTCACATGACACTTTAATACCATCTTATGATGGTTGTATTGAATTGCAAATTCCTCGCAATTAAGGTCAGAGTCAAACGTGTAATGGTGCTCTATTTATGTCAGTGTCACAAAGCACTGAAATGTTGATGTGCACCTTTGGTGGGTCTTTTGTGGTGTGAAGTTTTACTTTTGCATCCGGTCATGCTGTATTCATCAAGCATCAGTGAGAAGAAATAAGTGAAAAATAATCCACCTTTGATTGTGTATCTTCTTTGATCATGCCAAGTTAAAAAAGAAAGAGAAAAATACTCTGTCGTCTTTGTTTTTTGTTTCTCTGTCTCAGGGTCTGCTGCAGAAGAACAATAGCTGTGTTCCACCAGAGGAATGTGGCTGCATTTATCTGCAGCACCAACTTCCAGATCAACTGCTCACGCCTGTCACAATCCCTCAGGGTGCCACAGTCACCATAGACTGCAGCACTTGGTTAGACTCACGTTTAAGACCTGCATATGGAGTCAAATATTTTATCAATCTCTCCTAAATTACAAAACAGGAGTTTGACATGAAAACAGCTTGATTTTCAAATGCTGAAAGACTGGTATAATATGTGCTAGTTTAAAAAAATAAATAAATAAAATTGTACACTAAGAAATAACAGTTTGTTTGCAGTTTCAGTAGGTGCACAAGCACAAACTGTTTTCTTTTAGTGTTTATGTATGTCATAAGCTTTGCTTCTTCACTACAACTCATTTCTTCCTTGTTTTATTGACTGTTTGTTTGCTAATGATCTCTTTGGGCCTGATTTACTAAAGATTTGTGTCTTAAAATGTGTGTTAACACCATGGCACTTTTTTGCTAACAGTGCATGCTAATAGGGAACATGCAAATAGATGTCTGCACATGCAACATGATTAATCAAGGTAAAAAGAACATGTAGTGGGTGATGATATTGTCTGTATTTTGCATGTTTAAAACTTTGGCATGAACGTATTGTGCTTGTTCGAGTTGCAGAGAGGCTGCTGCCTCCTCAAACTTTCATTCATCCATTCATTCAGTTTCTACACCTACTTTCTCCAGTCAAAGGTCACAGGGGGACTGGAACCTATCCTGACAGTCACAGGGCGAGAGGTGGGGTACACCCTGGACAGGACGCCATTCTATCACAGGGCCTCATATAGACAGACAGACTCATTCACCCTTGTACGCACACCCTCCTCGAAAAAAAAAAAAAAAAGAAACATTCATTGTACCAGTCACATATTTGGACACACTTTCCTGTTGAAAGTGTGTTCAAACATTTGACTGGTATTTTAAATGTTGGGCATCTTCTTAAAGAGCTAACAGTTTACTTTGTGCTTGTTTCTTGAAAAATAAATGACTCTGTGTGTAACAGGTGGACTACAGAGCACAAAATGCATTTTGGTGTGACACTGTTAAGCCGCAGTCCCACCGAATAATGAAGGATGAAGAAGGAGGCACGCACCCTGTTTTTTTTGTTTCGTGAGCTATCGTGGCAGTATAGTGGCTCAGAGTGGCTCTTAGAGGCATTATCTTCAGTTAACAAGGCTCCTCTCTGAGCGTGGCGCTAATTTCAAGATGTTCAAAATTTAGCAACAACAGCATGGCGCAGTTTGTGTTCGAGTTACTGCAACAGCTTAGAGGCATTTGCGTGGTGCTTACGAGTCTGCAAAAAGAACATTATCCGTGCGCCTGGCACCTTCGCAGGACCTGAGAGGCTATTTTTGGAACAGCTCTCCTCTTGCGCACACAATTCCACCTGCTCTGTGCGCTGGACTCTATATAAAATAATTATTTTGTAGTGGATTAATCATTTTCTGCCAAACCTTGGATGCTGAAAACACCTCTTCTAGAATCAGAGGACTGTTTCATCTGGACGCTTTTTTTTTTCCCTATCTTTCCTGCTCCATGTGGCATGTATTTTGAACAGCTTATGCTAATTATTTTTAATGTTTTTTATAGCTTGATAAAACAGTTCCTTGCTGTAAAAGTATGTCTGTATGTTGATGTCTGTTGTATGTAAAAGTATGTTGATTTAATATCTTGTTAATGGATCACATGAGCTCCGCTGTGTGTGCGCACTGACGCAGTGACTCATCATCATGCTTCAAACGAGCATTTAGGCAGAACGCCAGCTCACAAAAGAGTGATATTTCAGTCAATATTGGACGAACACAAAGTTAAAATTTGGGTGACTGCGTGAAAGTGGATGTGTGTTTAAAGCCATGGAAGATAGTAACTCCAGTGGAGCAGCTAAGAGCAGGAGCTGTGCAGCAACACAGGTGGAGAGCGCGCAAAATACCCATTTTGAAGATATAACACAAAGTTAAAAGTTGTATCATGGTGACTTGTAAGCTGCGGAAGAAATAAAGAAATTATTTTTTTTTTTTTTTGAAAATGATCCACAGGTGTATATAATAAAACGGCCACCTCATTCTGTATGCAGAATGACACCGCGCGCAAAAACACCTCTGTTGGAAGCCTTGAGGACAAGTTGGAACATCTCCAGCTGATAAACAATTTCTCATATACTCACTCCACTGAAAGCCATCAAAAGCCGCCTGGATTTTACAAATGGTTATCAACACGGAGGTGTTTTTCCTGTGCCGCCGCGCCGCGTCGGCTGCGTCCCGACGCGCGGACCCGTCCGCACGTCTTTCATTAAAAAATCTCCTTTAACAGTGGAATATCCGGATAAAATGCTGAAACCGACTTCTTCTGAAACTTCTCTGTTCTCTCACGACGTCCTGGATCAATAGAGCCTGAAATGTGGAGGTTTTAAGCTTGAAACAGGCTGATGACGCTGCCTGGGAGCGCTGCGCGACGTCTCGCACCGTGGGAAGTCCTTAAAGCGACA
The DNA here is from genome assembly GCF_902500255.1 of Thalassophryne amazonica. Lineage (NCBI taxonomy): Eukaryota > Metazoa > Chordata > Actinopteri > Batrachoidiformes > Batrachoididae > Thalassophryne > Thalassophryne amazonica. The sequence goes on along the minus strand of NC_047103.1, from coordinate 87,411,530 downwards.
GAATCACCTCAAAATCTCTCATCAGCTGTTAAAATTTTCACTGAAAACCAGCTTAATTTTTCGAACCATGTCCACTTCGATGTGTCTCACAGGTTTAGAAAAAATTTTGATCAAACAAAGCGCCAGTCTCTCAGCAACTTCTCAGACAAAGGAATTCCGACGAGGGGCTGGACGACTCTTCCCACAAGGAGTGGTCACAGGCGAATGACGTCACCGACAGGCATGGAAAAACTCACGCATGCGCACGAGGGTTCAAGCATGTCTGACGTAAAAACATATGAATGAAATCCATATAGTTTTTGAAAAAAATAAAAAGGACCTATACTTTACGGACAGCCCTCGTATGTACAGTTCCACCAAATAGATTGTTAAATATTCAAAAAGATAATATCATTGCAATACTGTTGCCAGGCACAAAGTAAATATTTTTCCACTTTATCCTTTGCAGAAAGAAAGGAGGGGGGAAAAAAGAATCTACTTTTCAAGTAGGTCATTCTGGTTCTAGATCATTTTCTAATCCTGTAAGTTCTGTTCCCAAAAACTAAATAAAGTTCTTATTCTACCATGTACTTCTGTCTTACTCCACGCTGTTTATCATATGCTACACGGGCTTTCAAACCTGAGATTTCATTCTACATACAGAACCTTTAATTTTACACTGACTTTAATTGGTTCACCGCAGAACTCAAATACTCGTCTGTGCTCCAAATGAAAGTACTTAAACTCTTTCCCCTGTGGGCATTGTACATTAATGAGCTTAACATGACTGTTTCTGCATGAATATAATAAAAAAGTGCATTAATTTCTTCAAAAACTGCATTAAGAAATTATCTAAACACATACAATAATATCAGGAGCCTTTCTGGGTTAAAATGGGGCAGCTTCAAACATTTAAATCCTAACATACAAGGTTGCAGGTGAACAGAATCTGTGAGCCGACAGGCTCATTTTAGGGCAGAGCCGGCTGAGATTATTGGCGCGACACAGCTGGCTTTGGCGCCTTTCTCCCTCACTTGCTGCAGCTCAATAAATTCACTCAAGAGTTACACAAGTAATCAAAGTTACTGCTAGCGACTTCCAGCAGCAACACAAAGCTTAAGGCTTACATTCAGGGCAATTTTAGCCAGTTACTAACCTGTAAAACGAATGGAGAGTTTCAGAGCAGGGAACACAGGTGCACTTGTACTTTCTCCAGATCGCATCTGACACAAAAATGGACAGTCCATCCCTTATATGTGACTGGGAAGCGCAACTACCACGTTAAGGTTCCTCTTACTATTTCTCTCCTATTTCATCCATATTCACCAAGACTCACATTATATATGTTCACATACTCATGAATGTAAATTAATACTGGTCTCAATTATCAGATCATATTTGCACAGGCTAAGTGCTTATGAGACAGTTTTTAGTTGAGAATTCAATACAACATCAAATGTGGTTGCACATATTTGGGTGCACCACAGCACCTGTCCATTATTGTCATTGATGTGTCACGCTTTGTACGCAAACAACAAACACACTTCACGGCTGTGCACACAGGACAGACAGAGCATGAACATACTCATGTGCTGGCTATTAAAAACAAATAATCAAAAAACACTCTCCTAAATACAACAGAAATAGGAGTTTTTATTTATTTTGTGTGTCAGAGTTTGAGTTCACTTATGACCATTCACACAGACAAAATCCTCATTTAGATACTGCTGTCTTTGTCGCATTACCACCCATAATCAATTGCACAGTTATTCTTTATAAATCACCTGCAAGACTGCATCAAACCCAACGTGCACATTTTTGGATTGCCCACACAGTTTAGCACTCGTTATCTGGGATTTTAGTAAATCAGGCCCTTTGTGTCTTTTGCACACTCTGAGAATCTGAGTGTTTGATGTATTTGAATTCATTATTTGACTTCTCTTTCCTTCAGTCTTTGTCATAATGGAACGTTGCAGTGTGACATGAGAGAATGTGAAGGTAAGGAGACAAAGTCAGAGTATTTCACACACCTGGGTAATCTCTTCCTCATATTAATCTCCATTTTTCCATTTTCACACATCCTGGTGCCCATTATGTCGCTCACTCATTATTTTTGTCTTCTTTCTTTTTCCCCACATCTCTCTCTCCCTGTCTTCCCTGCAGTCATCCTCAGCGAGTGGTCAGAGTGGACTCCCTGTTCTCCATGTGTAGCTGCTTCCTCTTTACAGTCTTCATCTGGGCTTTTTGGTGACAGTAAACTGGTCTCAATTCAGAAACGCTTCCGGGCCTGTTTAGACCTGGATTCTGGTCTTCCTGTCTCTGGAAAGAAAAATGACTGTCTGGGACCACTGCTGGAGGAGAGGATCTGTCCGGATACTAACATCTGCAGAGGTAACAGGATTTGTCCAACATTATGCTGAGGCAGCCATAGTGTTGATGCATTTCAATCATGAGACAGCAAAAAATGTGCCATAAACCACCAAAAACTGGTCTAAAGTAAAGCACTTTTTTTTTTTTTTTTTTTTTAGTTTATACCCCTTTAAACCACCAAGACTGAACTAGCCATGGGTGGGGGTTTCTGCTCCTGGTGGGTTGAGGAGGAGAAGGGAGAGCAGGGGTTGTTGGAGGAACAAGGTGCTCAACTGCTCGGAGCTGTGATGAAAGTTGTTTGCACAGATCTGTGTCCTTGCCAGAAAACCTCTCATTTCTGTCACTTCATGAAATGACATATGACTACTGATCCACTACATGATATATGATATATCATGTTTTGCCCCAAACACATGCATAGTTAATTATTATGTGAAAACAGTCACTTTGTGTTCAGACTATGCAACATATTAATAGTAAAGTGTAGTTAGACACCCCAAATGCACTCGGGCAATCCAGTTTAGACCATGTACCATAGTTCATCAAGCTTGAGGCTGTTGACTCAACTGGCACTCAAATCTCCATCCAAGGGGGGCTGGAGCCTATCCCAGCTGCCATTGGGACAGAAGCAGACACAAACATTCACACTCCCACTGACACCCATGTTCAGTTCAGAGTCACCAGTTCACCTAATCTGCACATCTTTGGAATTGAAAAGAAGCAGGAGCACCTGCGGGGAGCCCACACAAACACGAGAAGAGCATGCAAACTCCACACAGAAAGGACCGGGTCAGAAGTGTATCTGGGACCTTCTTCCTGTGAGGCAACAGTGGTAACCACGAAGCCACCCTGCTACCCCTCAAATCTCTCTTCTTGTATTTTTTGTGTTCCTCTTGCTGTTTATAGAATTATCTCAAAATTATAGCCACACCCAGTGACCCTTTAGGTTAGCTCTTTATGCCAAATGTTTCATGTGTATGTCAAAACATGTTTGCATGATTTCATAGCTGTGATGTCTGAATAGACTGATACACAAATTCTACGTAAATAAAGCTCAAGCATTAGTGTAAAATATATGCTGCTGCCCCGGTAATTGTCTTCGCAGTGCCTCCATACTTGTGATAAATGGCAGAAAACTTCTTTTATAGAGAACGTTACTGTCTCTATTTTCATGTTATGAATATAACCTGAGGTAATTTCTGCAGATCATTTGACAGAAGGTAAAAGGCACTGGAATGTTTTACTGACACATAAATGCACACTCAGTGCATTAGGACTGCATTGAAGTCACTTGGTAATAATTACTTTAACCCTCCTCCCCATATAAATTTACTCCTATCTGAATAGGGCAACATGATCATTGGATTAATTCCCCTTTAAAGACAGGAAAATCAGTATGGTGCCCTTAAACAAGGCCCAAAGTTCTCAAAGTGGTCCCAGTGTGTAGTTGAGCAGCACCCTAACATCTGCATCCATGTATGAATGGGATGAGGCATTGCTCTACAGTGCAATAAGCATCTGTATGTAATGGAAAAGCACTGTAGAAGAGTAGTCCATTTACAAGATGACAGCTGAGCTCCAATAAAGAGACACTTCCTGTTACCACCCTGAGTAGTGCAGCAGATAAGTGAATATTAACTGAGGGATCCTTCAAATGGTGATGCAAGCACCAAATTTGGCACACATACTCCTTAGACATTACTCTTTTAAAAATGCCAAGTGGCCACATGAACTTTCAATAGGAGGCCAAGAAGGGGTCATTTGAAGAATTACACAGGGGTCAAAATTTAAAAATGCTCCAATCATATTGAAAGGTATTCCATATTATTTGTCTGATCATAAAGATTCCAAAAAGGTATAGTTTGGACTATCTGTGAATGAATGTTCTGGAGTTATGGGGTAAAAACAGCAAAAACACTGAGAAAGGTCAGTTTCACTTTGTACATGGGTCAAAAGTTAAAGTTGTTCCAATTTTGGCCAATTTTGGTTGAGCTAATAGGATTAATAAATGGAATAGTTTTGACTGTGTCGCGTGCTTGGTTTTCAAAGTAAAGGTTAAACAATATCAGTGTTGGGAAAGTGAAGTACACGGACCCACGCCAGGGGGCGTAAATGAACGGCTAATAGGATTTGCGAATAAATAACAATTTATTCTACAAATGTGCACAAAAACCCAAATATGCTTTAGGCCAGGGGTGCTCACACTTTTTCAGCATGTGAGCTACTTATAAAACGACCAAGTCAAAATGATCTACCCCACTACAAAAATGCAAAACATATAATTATTTTCAAATGTATTGAGGATTCTTTGTATGTACAGTGTATGTTGATGTACCTTGCATAACCGAATGAGCCAATATTGCACAACACACATAAAACTATTAACATTTTTTTGTAATTACCTGAGTTTACTTTGATGACTTGCACTGAATTGAATCAGCCAGGGATGCGTAGTCCGGACAGTAGCTGCTGACAGCCATCCTCAAGCACACTTCCAAATGTTCATCAGTCATGGTGGAACGGTATTTGGACTTAATGATCTTCATGTAGGAAAAGGCTGACTCACATAAATAAGTGGAGCCGAATAATGCAGTCAAGGAGGTAGCACATTTCCTCATGTTGGGGTACTTTTCCTCTGTGATTAAGTTCCAGAACTGTCCATGAGCTCTCGACTTCAGCTCAATGTCGGTTTGTAGAGTCAAAATCTCATTTTCCACTCCAGAAGAGTTCACATGAAACAGTGCTGCAATGTTTGATGCGAGTGAATCAACCTCAACATCTTCCTGAAAAGGATAGCACATGAATGTAGCGACTGGCTCAAGCAAAGAAAAGTCTTGAAAGCGTTTGTCAAACTCTGACAGACAATAGTCGATCTGCTCCATGTAGCGTGCACTGTCAAGTTGCTGCAGAGCTTTGACTGAAGATAATATCTCTGCCTTATTTTTAAAGTCTCAGAACAATGAATCAGCTGCTTCAACGAATGCCTCTTTTACCATCTCTCCGTCTTGGAAGGACTTATTGTTTTTAACGATGACGTGACTCACCCGGAACGATGCTTCGGTGGCGGCTTTCACTTTTGAAGTTTGTTGAGTGAAAAATGACTGCTGTCCAGACAACTGGGATTTTAGTTCCTCCACCTTTCTCTTTCTCAGCTGGCTTTTCGGCGGGAAGTCGGTGTCATATTTTCCATGAAGGGTCCGAAAATGCCACTCCACATTTCCCTTCTTTGGTATTGCGATGGTAGACTGGCAGATGAGGCAAACGCACTTCGAAAATGACGTGAAAAAAAAGTCCACCTCCCATTCCGTATGAAAGTGATATGTTTTTGCCTTCTTACTTGGTCCAGCTTTCTCACTCATTTTGATGAGCTTTAGCAAGGGCTTATCGGAGGTAATTCGCTGACTAGCTTGTAGGTTTTGCTGTGCTTCACGCTGTTATTTACGCATGCGCGGCGACCTAAAGGTCAAAGTTCAGTTCAGTTCATCTGACTGGTTGCCCTGTATGTCAATCAAGTGACAGGATGGATAATAGGCTGACATCTATTTTTTTAATGTCACGCCACGATCGACCGGTACTACCTCCGCGATCGACCAGTAGATCGCGATCGACGTAATGAGCACCCCTGCTTTAGACAGTCAATTACAAAATGGTGCCGCGTGGGCAGGCCCGAGGGTAGGAGACGCCTATCCAGAGAAGAGCTGGGACCCACAAAGTTCCACCGCCAACGGAGACCTGCAACACACCAGAGCCGCCAAGTCCTGAATCCCCAGGTGGCCACTGCTCCAGCTGTCAGACCCAGTACTGCTGGCAGGAACAAACACAGGTTAAGGTGGGTGTGTGTACACCCAGCAAACAGTCAGCAAAAACACAGTTCCTTCCTGAGGGAAAATCCTCCACTCCCAGAGAGCAGGAAAACTGAGTACGTGCAGTGCCTAATGTAATACTTAGGAAATTGAGGAGTGGAAACGCCAGCTCCTCCAAACTTCCACAAAACCAGCTCCAAGCTGCAAGTATACACAAGGTTACGACTGCAAAGAGTTCAGAAGCAAAAACGTGCATACGGCACAAAACGGCTGAGTTGGTTTACCTGAAAGGTAAGCAGATAACTCAGCAGAGTTATGGTGTCTCTCCCTGGCTTTTATGGATAGTGGTGATGAGTGATAGCTGCTGACAGCCTCTGATGCACCTGGTGGATTTGGCCTGGCCACTGCGCCCTCTGGTGCCTGAAACCTGCTAACAGGCAGGGCACCATCTGGTGGTGGGCCAGCAGTACCTCCTCTTCGGCGGCCCACACAACAGGACCCCCCCCCTCAACAGGCGCCTCCTGGCGCCCGACCCGGCTTGTCGGGGTGCCACTGGTAGAATTCCACAAGGAGGGCTGTTTCCAAGATGAAGCTCCTCTTCACCCAGAAGCGTTCTTCTAGGCCGTATCCCTCCCAGTCTACCAGGTACTGGTACGCCCGACCCCTCCGATGTACATCAAGGAGTTTTCTCACAGTCCAAGCTGGTTTGCCGTCGATGATGCGGGCAGGAGGCGGTGCTGGTCCGGGGGTGCAGAGGTCTGAAGTGTGGTATGGTTTTATTTTTGAGACATGAAACACCGGATGTATCCGCAGTGAAGCTGGGAGCTGGAGCTTCACTGCGGCGGGGCTGATGACCTTAAGGATTTTGAATGGTCCGATGAAGCATTCAGTAAGCTTCGGGGAGTCCGTATGCAGAGGTATGTTTTTTGTAGACAGCCAAACCTCCTGCCCGGGCTGATAAGCTGGGGCCGGGGCTCGTCGGCGGTCTGCATGGACCTTAGCCCGCGTCCGGGCCCTCAAGAGAGCAGAGCGGGCTGTCTTCCACACCTAATGGCATCTCCTGAGGTGGGCCTGGACTGAGGGCACCTCGACCTCTCCCTCCATGGCAGGAAACAATGGAGGCTGGTACCCCAGACAGACCTCAAAGGGGGATAGGCCGGTAGACGATGTAATCTGGCTGTTATGGGCATACTCGATCCAGGCCAGATGTTGACTCCAGGCCGTTGGGTGCACTGAGGTAACACACCTCAAGGCCTGCGCCAAGTCCTGGTTGTCCCGCCCTGCTTGGCCGTTGGTCTGGGGGTGGTACACGGACGACAGTCTCGCCGTGGCCACCAGCTCCCTACAGAAACTCCTCCAGACTTGCGAGGAGAACTGAGGACCACGGTCCGATACAATGTCAGTGGGGATACCATGCAGACGCACGACGTGGTAGACCAGGAGGTCTGCAGTCTCCTGGGCAGTCGGGAGCTTCGGGAGGGCCACGAAGTGGGCCGCCTTGGAAAACCAGTCCACTATCGTCAAGATGACAGTCATTCCCTGGGACGCAGGGAGGCCCGTGACGAAGTCCAGGCCGATGTGGGACCAGGGGCGACGAGGCACGGGTAATGGCTGGAGGAGACCCTTCTCGGGCTGGTGAACTGCCTTGCCCCTGGCACAGATGGTACAGGCCCGGACGTAGTCCCGGGTGTCGGCTTCGACTGACGCCCACCAGAACCACTGCCGGACCACTGCCACGGTTCTTCGCACCCCCGCATGGCAGGAGAGCTTGGAACCGTGACAGAAGTCCAATACAGCAGTCTGAGTGTCTGGTGGGACGTACAGCCTGTTGGATGGTCCACCTCCGGGATCAGGGTGTCGCATCAGAGCCTCCCTGACCACTTCCTCCACGTCCCACGTGAGGGCGGCGATGACAGTGGATTCCGGTATGATGGTGTCTGGGGGGTCCAACAGCTTTGCTTCAACTTCTTCTTCATGCACCCAGGACAGGGCATCAAACCTGAGGTTTTTGGTCCCGGGGCGGTACGTGATCTTGAAGTTGAAGCGTCCGAAGAACAGTGACCATCGGGCTTGTCTGGGGTTCAGACGCTTAGCGGTCTGGATGTATTCCAGGTTCCGATGGTCAGTGAGAACCACAAATGGGACCACAGCTCCCTCCAACAGATGTCTCCACTCCTCAAGGGCCTCTTTCACCGCCAGGAGTTCCCGATTGCCACCATCATAGTTCCGCTCAGCGGGGGTTAACCTGCGGGAGAAGTAAGCACAAGGGTGGAAAACACTATCGGACTCCCTGCTCTGGGACAGCACAGCTCCTGTCCCTGAGTCAGAGGCATCCACTTCAACAATAAACTGGCAACTAGGATCGGGCTGCACCAGAACTGGTGCAGTCGAAAAGCGGTGTTTCAACTCCCTAAACACAGCTTCGCACCGATCCGACCAGGTGAAGGGGACTTTTGTGGAGGTCAGGGCAGTAAGGGGACCAACAACCTGACTATAGCCCTTAATGAACCTCCTGTAAAAATTGGCGAACCCTAGGAACTGTTGCAGTTTCCTACGATTTACCAGTTGGGGCCAATCTCTCACCGCCACTACCTTAGCCGGATCGGGTGCGACGGAGTTGGAGGAGATGATAAACCCCAGGAAGGACAAAGAAGTGCGGTGGAACTCACACTTCTCTCCCTTCACAAACAGCCAGTTCTCCAACAACCGCTGCAGGACCTGACGGACATGCTTAACATGAGTCTCAGAGTGTGGGGAGAAGATGAGGATATCGTCTAGATATACTAAGACGAATCGGTGAAGGAAATCCCGCAGAACGTCGTTAACCAAAGCTTGGAACGTAATGGAAAGCACTGTAGAAAACTAGTCCATTTACAAGATGACAGCTGAGCTCCAATAAAGATACACTTCCTGTTATCACCCTTAGAGGCAAATTTCAGTCCAGTGAATCAACAAACCTCAGAATTGTAAATGTAAAAGAAATCACAAAATGCCTCAGTGGATTTTAAATTGTTTTGTAGCATATGACCCCTTCTCCCCCTGGAATCTTCATAGGGCATGTGCTCCTATCTTGACCCATCTTGACTATCTTGACTATAGCACACACTCTAAAATGCACAGCACAAGTGCTTTTGTAATCACAAAGTAAGGCCAGAGTGCAAAGAGGTTCTTTTTTCTCACTGAATCAATCACAGGTGTTTTTAGCATGTTATGAATTCAAAAATCAGTTTGTCAACTGTCATTGACATCAGGAGTCATATGCACATGAAACTCAAGCACTGCTGTTTCAAGCTAGAAATGTTCTGGTGGGGAAACAAATCCGTGCACAAGTCATTACACCACACAAGAGCTTGACAGAAACAGCCACTAAAGCTCATCCACCTGACCAATCTAAAAGTGATTTGGAACACCTTGGAACACACCAGATTTATAAAGGTTCTGTTTTTTTCCCCCCATTACCTGTACTCTTATTTCCTGTTTAAGTTTTGTTGTCAGTCCAGTTTTGTTTGAGTTTGATGCACATTCTTGTGTTCACAGCTGGAGTGTATGGACATTGTGTAAGGCATATCTGAATGCTGTGCCTTATAAATAGCAGAAAAACCCTCCTCTTGTCTTTGCACAAGCTTTTTGGTGGGTTGTGGTACAATGGCTTTCTGGGGCCTTACAATAGGAATGCAACAGCACTGTGCTTGACGACACCTCATTTTAAACCCAACACATCTGCAGGAGCACAGATGAGTTTGATTACATTTAGTAGTTACACAGCAGTGCCGTTGAGTCTAAAAATGACAACTACGAGGTCTATTAGAAAAGTATCCGACCTTATTATTTTTTTCAAAAACCATATGGATTTGAATCACGTGTGATTGCGTCAGACAAGCTTGAACCCTCGTGCGCATGCGTGAGTTTTTCCACGCCTGTCGGTTGCATCATTCGCCTGTGAGCAGGCTTTGAGTGAGGAGTGGTCCACCCCCTCGGCGGATTTTCATTGTCAGGAAATGGTGGAATGATTTGGGCTTTTTTCCATCAGAATTTTTTCAGAAACTGTTACAGACTGGCAGCTGGAAACCATTCGAAAAATTTATCTGGCTTTCGGTGAAAATTTTACGGGCTTCACGGAGAATAAGGACTGTTACTACAGCTTTAAGGACGGCTATAAGGACTCTCGGCAAAGCCGAGTGGAGGCTTCACGAGTCACGATGGATTCGCTACTGGAGCGAGACAAAACCACCTCCGTTTTGGTCTCACAGGACAGCTTTGAGATGGTGTTCAGACAGCTGTCGGTGGTTTTTCCATCGAGTGATTATCCGAGAAATTGTGGATGTGCCTGGACATGCCAGAACATGTCCCGTGAGGCTTCATCACGGCGTTGCTTTGCGCCATGCGGCACCGATGCGACGCGCGGAATTCCTCCGCACATCTGTCTCAATGTGCCGAAAAAGTGCTGATGTCCACATCTTTTCACAATTCCTGTGCTAGTCAGACGACGTCCCGGATAAAACAGTGTCCAGTTTGGAACAGTTTCTGGGGGAACAGACAGTTTCTGGGGTAACAATTACAAAAGTTTGCTACATCCCCTCTGTATAATCCAAAAGCGGGCAATAAGAATCATCTATAAGGCAGGATATCTTGATCACACAAATAGTCTATTTTTGCAATCCAAATTGTTGAAAATGCCAGATCTCGTTAATTTTCACACTGCACAATTATTATATAAAGCCAGTAAAAACTCATTACCCAATAATATTCTGAGTCTCTTCACCCAGAGAGAAGGAAGCTATAACTTGAGGGGATGTGGTAACTTTAAAGTCAAGGCAGTCAGAACTACCAGGAAAAGTTTCTGTGTGTCCGTGTGTGGCATTAAGCTGTGGAATAGTTTGGCACCTCAGCTCAAGCGATGTCCTAACATCCATCAATTCAAAAAAAGATACAAAGAAATGGTTCTGCTGAAATACATGAATGAGGAGAGAGGTGCGTGATCGTCACGTCTTTTTAATTTATTTTTAGTTAATTTACCTCTGCTTTTTTGCCTTGTCAGCAATAGACGGGGTCTCGCTAGGACACACAAACTTTCATAAAATACCTGGAATTATCCTGTACATCAATTTAATTATATATATCATAGCCATAATTGTAAACTATATTATAAAAAAAAATGAAAATGATAATAATGATAATAAAATCTTACTATATGTTTGTTAATATAATAGATGTTAACATATTTGCATAATACCTGTTATTGCCGGTGTCGTAACCATGGTCAAAAGTATTATTCTTATACATCATGATCCTGTAGTTGAAATGCTAGTCAAATAGAAGTATGGTGATGATGGTAATAACTTAGAGAGAGGGGGGAAACATGTATATGTATGTATGTATGCGTATATATATGTGTATGCGTGTGTGTATGTATGTATGTATGTATGTATGTATGTATATATATATATATATATATATATATATATGTATGTGTATATGTATAATACGAGATCTATTAGAAAAGTATCCGACCTTATTATTTTTTTCAAAAACCATATGGATTTGAATCACGTGTGATTACATCAGACATGCTTGAACCCTCGTGGGCATGTGAGAGTTTTTTCACGCCTGTCGGTTACGTCATTCGCCTGTGGGCAGTCTTTGAGTGAGGAGTCGTCCACCCGCTCGTCGATTTTTTTCATTGTTTAGGAATGGCTCAGAGACTGTTGCTTTGTTTGATAAAAATTTTTTCAAAACTGTAAGGCACAACTGAGTGGACACCATTCAATAAATTCAGCTGGTTTTCGGTAAAAATTTTAACGGCTGATGAGAGATTTTGGTCTGGTAGTGTCGCTTTAAGGACGGTCCACGGCGCCTGATGGCGATCTGCGCTTCGAGGCGGCAGCGTCTCGCCGTTTCAAGTTGAAAACTTCCACATTTCAGGCTCTGTTGACGCAGTAAGTCGTCAGAGAACAGAGAACTTTCAGAAGAAGTCGGCATGAGGAGTTTATTCAGACATTCCATTGTTAACGGTCATTTTGTAATGAAAGAACGTGCGGGCAGAGTCGCATGTCGGGCTGGACCCGACCGCGGGGGGTCGCGGCAGGAAAAACACCTCCGTTGGAAATCTTAACGGGCAAGTTGGAACATGCCCAAGCTGTTAAACAATTTTTCAGTTACTCACTTGTTGAAAGCCATTAAAAGCCGCCTGAATTCTACAAATGGTTTTCAACACGGAGGTGTTTTTCCTGTCGCGGCGCACACAGATTTGCCGAGTCGTCACGGAAACGACTCGGCGAATTTGCCCATACATCTTTCATTAAAAAAATGTCCTTAAACAGTGGAATGTCCGCATAAATTCCTCATGCCGGCCTCTTCTGAATCTTCTCTGTTCTCTCATGATGTCCTGGGTGAATTAAGCCTTAAATTAGGATGATTTCAGCTCGAAACACGCCGACGACGGTGCCTGGAAGCGCTGCGCGACGTCCCGCTCCGTGGGAAGTCCTTACACCGACAGAAACACCCCATAATCTCTCATCAGCCGTTAAACTTTTCACAGAAAACCAGCTTAATTTCTCGAATAGTGTCCACTCGGATATTCCTCACAGGTCCAGAAAAAATTTTGATAAAGCAACGCGCGCCGTCTCGAGCAGCGTGTGAAACAAAGGAATTCAGCCGAGAGGGCGGGACCACATCTCACTCAAGGCCTGCCCACAGGGAAATGACGTCACCGACACGCGTGAAAAAACTCACGCATGCGCACGAGGGTTCAAGCATGATTGGTGTAATCGCATGTCATTCAAATCCATATAGTTAAAAAAAAAAATAAAAGGGTCGGTTTATTATCTAAGAGACCTCGTATGTATGTATATGTGGGTGTGTATGTATGTATTTATACATATATGTATATTTATGTTTACATTTATATAAATATGTACATATGTAAGTTTATTGATACATAAAAAGACTTTTCCTTTTCTTTCCTCCTTGTTTCCCCCTCTTACATCACTTACATCATTATCACCAGATCAGGGTCGGCAAGTGGGGGTCTGTTGCTCAAAGGTCTCCCCCTTCTGCCAGCAACCTTGTCTTTTAATGCAGAGCCTAGGACATTCAGCAAAGGGTGGACCTGTGTCAGGGGGCGACCCCTCTCTGGCAGCAGGTTTACAAAATACTTTGCATCTTTTAATGCACCACACACATGACAAATGGGGAAGGAAGGGAAGGGGAAAAAAAGAAAGAAAATGATAATAATAATGATAATGATAAATTAATAAAAAAGTTAAGGTAATTAAATTAATAAAATAAAATGAATGTAGCATAATTGTATATATGTATATGTATTATGTGTATACATGTGTGTATAGGTGATGTATGTGTGTATTTTGTGTATGTATGTTCGCATGTATGATGTATGTATATATATATATATTGAGACAGAATTACCATCGACACACAAAAGAATAGTCCTTTTAAATAGTCATTTTCTGAGTAAATGTGGGGAATTTATTGACATGTGAAAATGGCTTAAGGAATGACACCAGCAATATCAATAGCAATTAAAAAACAAATGGTAGTAATAATAATAATAGAAATAAAAAAAAAATACAATTTTTTTTTGATTGACAATAATTATTGTCATTATTACTGTCTATTATGGTGGGAATTGTTTTTATCATTATTATTATTATTATTATTATTATTATTATTATTATAGATACTCATCACTAATATATGATATCAATTACATAGTAATAAAAAGGGAATATTGGTCACACTCGGTAGTCGTAATAACGTATGGGTATTTGGGGGTGGGATTAAATAAGTTCGTCTTCATCCCACCCCTTTTCGGGTTAAGTGCGCGGGTATGTATGCGTGTATGTTTGTATCTCCTGTTCTTTTCAACCCAATGTGGGTAAATGTAGATGTCAAAGAAATGCTTATTTTGTAAAACTCAAAATAAATGATCAATCAGTCAATATGTATGTATATGTACGTGTATATGTGTGTGTATATATGTATATGCATATATGTAGTATGTATGTGTATATATGTATAGGTGTGTGTGTGTATGTATGTATATGTGCGCGTGTATATATATGTGTATATGTGTAGGGGTATGTATATGTATGTGTAGATATAAATGTATGTATGTGTATATATATGTAGTGTATATTTATTTATGTGTTAGTGGGTATGTATATAGGTATATATGTGAGTGTGTATATGTGTGTGTATAAGTGTATATATGTATATAATGTGTGTGTATGTATGTACGTATACAGGTATATATGCACAGCCCAAGCAGAGGGTCACCCCCTAGAGCCTGGTCTGCTTGAGGTTTCTTCCTAAGAGGGAGTTTTTCCTCACCACAGTTGCCTAGTGCTTGCTCTGGGGGTCGGCAGGGTTAATATGGAGTGACTTGGGCCAAGTTTGCTGTGATTTGGCACTCGCTCCAGTAGCGAATCCATCGTGACGCGCGAAGCCTCCGCTCGGCTTTCCATAACAAAATCTCTTGTTAAAAGTGAAATCTGCCGTAAAATGGTTGGTGTCCAGCTCTTGTGATAACCAGAGAAAGTGCACACGACGGTCCCGGCTCCACAGAGCCATCCGTTTAGAAATGATCCGGTGGTTTGTGGCTCTCGATAGCGGCATGAAGCGCGGCACGCCGAGCGTCCTTAAAGCCGTCCTTAAAGCCGTCCTTAAAGCTGTCGTAACAGTCCTTATTCTCTGTGAAGCCCGTAAAATTTTCACCGAAAGCCAGATAAATTTTTCGAATGGTTTCCAGCTGCGTCTCTAACAGTTTCTGAAAAAATTCTGATGGAAAAAAAGCCCAAATCATTCCGCCATTTCCTGACAATGAAAATCCGCCGAGGGGGCTGGACCACTCCTCACTCAAAGCCTGCTCACAGATGAATGATGCAACCGATAGGCGTGGAAAAACGTACGCATGCGCACGAGGGTTCAAGCTTGTCTGACGCAATCACGTGATTCAAATCCATATGGTTTTTGAAAAAATAATAAGGTCGGATACTTTTCTAATAGACCTCGTATATCCATTTGGAAACTAGCAGTGAGACTTGCACAGCACTGTGCACATTTTCTTTTAATGATCTCATTACATTTTCACAGCATAGATCCTGAGTAAGCGTATTAACTCATCAGTGTGTTTCCGACCTGTTGAGTTATTCCGTACTCATTCCTGCTTCAGAAATAGTAGCAGCGGGACCCTCAGTGCTGCCTGTACTGCATGAGGCTCTTTTATGCCTTGTGGATGGATTTGAACTGGCTCTGGTGGCCAATATCCCCAACTGTCTTACAGTTTTACTCACATGCTACACTCTTAACCATCCTGACCTCTCCTGCTGTCTCTTTAGTTCGTAGCTGTAATGTGAAATATTCAGTGTCTGCCCATGACTGTCGATATGCTTCACAACACACAACACATTTGTTCATTCAGAGTGAATCAGCTGGAGAGAAGGTGAAGTGCGTGCGTGTGTGTGTCTGGTCCACGACCGCGGCGCCTGTGCATGCGTGATCAGAACTGGTAATCAAACCCGCGCGCATGTGTGTGACTGACTGCTTGATCGCACAGCCGCAGCACCGGTGATCAGAAACACGAGGGTTTTGAAAAAAAAAAAAACTGCAGAGAGACAGACAGTGTTATTTCTCTCTGTCTCTCTCCCTCTCCCTTTTTCTCTCTTTCTCTCTCTCTCTCTGTCTTGCTCTCAATGGTGAAACAAGAGATGGACAGTTTTAAGTTTACTTGTGAGTTTAAATGGCAATAGTTTCTACTTTTTTGGGGGGGGGCACAGAAGGAGTCTGAACTTTGCAATCTGATGTGTCCAGCCCTGACAAGGAAGTAATGTGTCCCGCTGTACATTGTCAAACCTGAGTTTCATTTGCTTTACTGTTTTGAGAACGGAGCGCATTTCTACAATGCAAAAAAAAAAAAAAACAAAGGCAGGAGTGCTGCAAGGGCTACACACGACAGAACACATACATTAAAAGCAAACATACACAGCGGCAAGCAAATCTATGAACGAAACGACATGGGAAAAACGTTGAGTACGTGCGCATTTTGGGTGTACAGACAACGATTAGAGTTTTGCTATTTGAGAGATATGAGAAATATTTGGCATGTTTGCAGTGTGTATAATTTTGGTGGCATATTCAGCATGTGTGGTTAGTTTGGTGGTGTTTTTTGTTTTTTTTTTGGTAACAATGAGGCATCTTATGAATGTTTAGTTCTTCAGTTTTTTTTTTTTATTTGAGCAAGACGGAGGGTGTAGCGTGTCATCAGATTCTGAACCAGACAGTGAGGATTCTGATGATGAAGGAGATGATCCCTCTTTTGTGGAACCAGAGCAGGTTGATCCACCGACGTTTGCACAGATATCCACAGTGGGTCGGATCACGCGCTTCTGTTTGAGTCCTGGAACAGAGATGCAGACACACAGTGCTCAAGCAGTGGCTCCAGGCGCATTTCGTTTAAAGCGCCGAGATCATCATTAGCTTTGGTTTCATTTTGTTCCTCTTTCGTTCTTTTTGTGCTCTTGATTCTCAGGCTATTCGGTGATAAAGCTCATTCATCCACCTTTTCTCAACAATTTGTGACTTTTTACTTTTTTCCCTTCATTCAGGAATCATTGTATGGTGTGTGACTGGGCCTTAACGCAATCCTGTCTTTCACTGGAGCTTATCCCATTTACCTTTTCTGTCTAGCTTTCTGTGCTGCCATTGTGTTTACATACGTACAGCACACAAGTCAAAGCTTCACTTGTTTTCCTTATTTTCAGTGACTCTCATTAACTTGGAGAAACATTTTCTGCCAGTATCCCATTTTACCCACAGTTGCTACCTGGGAAGCTGGGAATTTATGTCAGTTTTAGTTATCTTTTCTGTATTGGTGGCATTTGTTTTTTTTTTTCCTGAGTGGGCATGCACCTCCTGTCATTTTCTCTTTTACTCACTGTGCACTGTCAATTCTTAATATTTTACCTGTGTGTCACATGTTATGAATGGGGCCTGTTGATTCTGCTGGCTAATCTGTTGTATATTGTCCTCTGATTGCTGCACCATAGAATTTTCCCCAGTGGTGGGCACAGTTCCGATAATCCGATAACTGATAATTATTGAAGATAATGTTTTCCTTATCGGATTATCTTTTTAGATAACTTTAAAAACCATTATCGGATTAATTATCTTGCGATAAATTTTTGTCCAATAATTTTTTAGACCGATAACATGGTAAATAAAGCTGAACAGCTACAAACATTTATAAAATTTAAAATCAGTTGAGCACCTACCTGTTAAATGTTTCGTAGCTGATGTGTAGTTCTACCCTCTGCAAAACAGAGACGAACTGCTTCAAGAAGAAACTGCTTTATCCTCTGCAGGCAAAGGAGAACTGGCAGCAATATTGACCTCTGAGGTCAATTTTGCCCCTAGCTTCAGGCTTTCTTCTTCTGTAATTTTGGGGATACAGTGGTCCCTCACTATATCGCGGTTCACCTTTCGCGGCCTCGCAGTTTCGCGGATTTTTTTTGTGCAATTTTGCATGCGTCTTCTTCTTTTTTTAACAGCGCATTGTGTTCTGCCTCCTTATCAGGCGGGCCGGTCGCGGCACCGGTCGGCATCACCGCGATTGCTCTCACTGCCTCTGATGCGCTTACTGAGTCTGCAGGCTCAGTAAACGCCGCAGCGGGCCACTCACACCGCCCCCCTGCTGTGCGGAGCTGCGGACAACTCTGGCAACAGGTCCAGAGACTACGCTCACTGTTTTGATGCGGAGCGCTCCTTGCGGAAAAATCCACAGCGCCGCATGGTCTCAGTAACTGCAGCCGCAGAGCTCCGTGGCCATGACTTGGATTCTTTGTGGGTCCCGCATCCGTACCCCCAGAGGCAGTGAGCGAAGGGAGAGCATGCGCATTGTGTTCTGTGTGTGTCCGTTTATAATCTTCTCGCCCAGAAGAAAAAAAAGAGTGTTTACACAGGAGAGAAAAGTAAGAAAAGGTTAATGCCTGTTTGAGAAAAGTGTATAAAGTGTGTAGTGAGGGGTTTTACAGCCTTAAAACATCTATAATAATTGTAAAAACTAACGCTGACTACTTCGCAGATTTCGCCTATTGCGGGTTATTTTTAGAACATAACTCCCGCAATAAACAAGGGACCACTGTATTAAGATTATCAAAAAAGAAGTGAGTTGATTTAATTGTCTGCTATCTGATTCAGAACTGTATAATCTTTCATAGTAGTCGCTAAATATTCCATTGTTTTGCAACAGGATCTGTAAGAGTGTCTCCCTCATCATTTTTAAGCATATTTATGGTTCTTTCAATTTGTAATTGTTTTATACGCCAGGCCAGAATCTTACCTGACTTCTCCCCTTGGTCAAAGATGGATTGCTTAAGTTTTAAGAGGTTAGCCACAGCTTTAGATGCTGAAATTTCGTTGTACTGTGCCCTTAGTAGTAGCAGCTCTTGATGTAACTTAGGACAAGGGTTTTTGAAGTATATGTCCTCTATGGTCCCAATTTTTGACTTTATGAGGGATAGTTTTTGTCCATGCACACCTGTTTCTGATTTGCTGCTGGTCACCTGGGGTTATATAAGCTCAGTGGGTGTAGGGCTGAAATGATTAGTCAAGTAACTCGAATAATTTGATTACAAAAAATGTTTGACGCAAATTCTGTGCCTCGAAGCTTCATTTAACGTTGTAGAATATATGCCAGGCCGGTGTGTGGCTCTGCAACGTCCCCAGAAAAAAAAAAAAAGACTAGAGCATAACAGCTAATCAAATTAGCAACAATAGCTACCACTTTCCAACAAGACACACTTAGTAAAAAATAGCCTTTCAAGAGAAAAGCAGTCCACATTGATCATCTGAAATAGACCTACTACACATTTAAAGTAAAGCAGTGTCTTTGTCTAATTTTAAAATACACATGGTCTGCTCTATGTGGGGAGTGACCCGGCGGCTGGCTGCTGTCTCTCTGCCCGGTGTGAGGGGAGCCCTGCACACAGCTACAACTCTGTTCCCGGCCACACTGACAAACAGTTTCAGAAAGAAGATCCTCTCAACAAAAGTCCACTCTTTCAACTGTGTTTTGCTCAGACTCGCACTGAATGTTTCGCTTTTTAATTTTAATTTTTTTGGGCAACACACAACGCTTCACAAACACTGTAACTTAAATAAAATAAAATATAAACTGGCATTGAGGCTTGCATGTTCATCCTCCAGCTGAAATGCATCTGCTGAATCGTAGAGAATGAGGGATTAAAAAGAAAAAATTCAATCAAGGACCCAGTCCACCAACATAAAAAAAAAATCTTGGTTTTTGGTTTGGTTTTTGAAACTTGGTTAGTAAAACAAAAGAGACACATCCCATCACCATTTCAGCAAAATGTCAAGACTTTGTCACAGCGACTTTGTGCCATTGCTTAGTAGGGCGAGCCCTGGACTATTGATGATGTTTAAAAATGCAAAAGTACTCTTTATCCGATTACTCGATTAATCGCGAGAATAATCTATAGAATATTCGATTACTAAAATAATCGATAGCTGCAGCTAGGGTTGAGCCGGATACTTCTTTTAGACAAGTATCCGGTACTGATAAAGCATTTTTTACAAGTAGGAGCATGATACAAGTAAAACTCATCAATATCTGTGCGAGTGCTGAAGGAAAATTCTCATTGGCTAACTGACTGCCTTCACACTCTGTGATTGGCCAGTCACACACAGCGCCAGCCCCTCCCTACATAGACACATCTCTCTGCAGCCAGACATGTGGCTTTCTCTCGTGCACACACACAGACAGGATCTCTCTCTGTGGTTGGCTTGATTCTATCTCACATTGTTTTCTCAGTACTCCTTAACTTTTCTTCAGCTCATCTCTTTTTTGGTTTGTATGATATTTAAAGTTACTTGGTGAACTGGTTTCATATTGTATGCGGTGCATTTGACAAAACAGAGCTGAAAACGGCCCGTTGTGTCGGTCACTGCCTCCACTCCAGTCAGGTTTTTATTTATTTATTTATTTATTAACCGTTTGTTCACTCATTGTTTGGTTGGGTGATATAAAATCATTTGGAAAACTTTGCTCGTACTGAACGCAGTGCTTTTGAGAAGAAAGAGTGAACAAGGCTGACATTTTCCTGTTTGCCATCACCGGATGTTTGCATGAATCACCAAGTCCGTCATGAATCACAGACGACTTACACACATACAGGCCATCTGTAATCTGCCCTCTACTGGTGGTTGGCTCTCACTGCGGTATTGTATCACTTCCTGTTCCGGAGCACAGCGGTGTTTTGCTGTATCTGTTAGCTGTTTAATCTGCGTAGTTAGATTGATCTAGATAACTAGATAACGATTTGTTTCACAGTGTAATCTTCACGTGCCTTAACTAAAGCACTCCCTCTGCTGAATTCACCTCTAAATTATTTACACATTATTCACTTTGTGTGTTTTTAGGAATCCGCTAGCTTAGCGCAGCTACTAGCTCTTAGCCGGTTTAGCATGGCGGCTTCTCCTGTCTCTCCCGCACTTCTCTGCTCTGGGTGTGAAATGTTTAGTTATTCCTTGGCCTCCTTTAGCAGTAATGGTACTTGTAATAAGTGTAGCTTATTTGTAGAGTTGGAGGCCAGGCTGGGCGAATTGGAGACTTGGCTCCGTACCTTGGAAAATCCTACAGCTAGCCAGGCCCCTGTAGTCTGTGCGGACCAAGGTAGCTTAGCCGCCGTTAGCTGCCCCCCAGCGGATCCCAAGCAGCTGGGAAAGCAGGCCGGCTGGGTGACTGTGAGGAGGAAGCATAGCCCTAAACACAAGCCCCCTGTACACTACCAGCCCG
This sequence comes from Thalassophryne amazonica, assembly GCF_902500255.1. Classification (NCBI taxonomy): domain Eukaryota; kingdom Metazoa; phylum Chordata; class Actinopteri; order Batrachoidiformes; family Batrachoididae; genus Thalassophryne; species Thalassophryne amazonica. The sequence goes on along the minus strand of NC_047103.1, from coordinate 87,390,548 downwards.
TTCACATTTCTAACCATTTTTCCCCACTTGGCGACACACCCACCGAGGAACAAACTCTGGTTATTGGCGACTCTGTTGTGAGAAATGTGAAGTTAGCAACACCAGCAACCATAGTCAAATGTCTTCCGGGGGCCAGGGCAGGCGACATTGAAGGAAATTTGAAACTGCTGGCTAAGGCTAAGCGTAAATTCGGTAAGACTGTAATTCACGTCGGCAGTAATGACACCCGGTTACGCCAATCGGAGGTCACTAAAATTAACATTGAATCGGTGTGTAACTTTGCAAAAACAATGTCGGACTCTGTAGTTTTCTCTGGGCCCCTCCCCAATCGGAACAGGAGTGACATGTTTAGCCGCATGTTCTCCTTGAATTGCTGGCTGTCTGAGTGGTGTCCAAAAAATGAGGTGGGCTTCATAGATAATTGGCAAAGCTTCTGGGGAAAACCTGGTCTTGTTAGGAGAGACGGCATCCATCCCACTTTGGATGGAGCAGCTCTCATTTCTAGAAATCTGGCCAATTTTATTAAACACTCCAAACCGTGACTATCCAGGGTTGGGACCAGGAAGCAGAGTTGTAGTCTTACACACCTCTCTGCAGCTTCTCTCCCCCTGCCATCCCCCCAATACCCCATCCCCGTAGAGACGGTGCCTGCTCCCAGACCACCAACAACCAGTAAAAATCTATTTAAGCATGAAAATTCAAAAAGAAAAAACAATATAGCACCTTCAACTGCACCACAGACTAAAACAGTTAAATGTGGTCTATTAAACATTAGGTCTCTCTCTTCTAAGTCCCTGTTAGTAAATGATATAATAATTGATCAACATATTGATTTATTCTGCCTTACAGAAACCTGGTTACAGCAGGATGAATATGTTAGTTTAAAAGAGTCAACACTCCCGAGTCACACTAACTGTCAGAATGCTCGTAGCACGGGCCGAGGAGGAGGATTAGCAGCAATCTTCCACTCCAGCTTATTAATTAATCAAAAACCCAGACAGAGCTTTAATTCATTTGAAAGCTTGACTCTTAGTCTTGTCCATCCAAATTGGAAGTCCCAAAAACCAGTTTTATTTGTTGTTATCTATCGTCCACCTGGTCGTTACTGTGAGCTTCTCTGTGAATTTTCAGACCTTTTGTCTGACTTAGTGCTTAGCTCAGATAAGATAATTATAGTGGGCGATTTTAACATCCACATAGATGCTGAGAATGACAGCCTCAACACTGCATTTAATCTATTATTAGACTCAATTGGCTTTGCTCAAAATGTAAATGAGTCCACCCACCACTTTAATCATACTTTAGATCTTGTTTTGACTTATGATATGGAAATTGAAGACTTAACAGTATTCCCTGAAAAACCCCTTCTGTCTGATCATTTCTTAATAACATTTACATTTACTTTAATGGACTAGCAGTGGGGAATAAGTTTCATTACAGTAGAAGTCTTTCGGAAAGCGCTGTAACTAGGTTTAAGGATATGATTCCTTCTTTATGTTCTCTAATGCCATATACCAACACAGTGCAGAGTAGCTACCTAAACTCTGTGAGTGAGATAGATTATCTCGTCAATAGTTTTACATCCTCATTGAGCACAACCTTGGATGCTGTAGCTCCTCTGAAAAAGAGAGCCTTAAATCAGAAGTGCCTGACTCCGTGGTATAACTCACAAACTCACAGCTTAAAGCAGATAACCCGTAAGTTGGAGAGGAAATGGCGTCTCACTAATTTAGAAGATCTTCACTTAGCCTGGAAAAAGAGTATGTTGCTCTATAAAAAAGCCCTCCGTAAAGCTAGGACATCTTACTACTCATCACTAATTGAAGAAAATAAGAACAACCCCAGGTTTCTTTTCAGCACTGTAACCAGGCTGACAAAGAGTCAGAGCTCTATTGAGCCGAGTATTCCTTTAACTTTCACTAGTAATGACTTCATGACTTTCTTTGTTAATAAAATTTTAACTATTAGAGAAAAAATTACTCATAACCATCCCAAAGACATATCATTATCTTTGGCTGCTTTCAGTAATGCTGGTATTTGGTTAGACTCTTTCTCTCCGATTGTTCTGTCTGAGTTATTTTCATTAGTCACTTCCTCCAAACCATCAACATGTCTATTAGACCCCATTCCTACCAGGCTGCTCAAGGAAGCCCTACCATTAATTAATGCTTCGATCTTAAATATGATCAATATATCTTTATTAGTTGGCTATGTACCACAGGCTTTTAAGGTGGCAGTAATTAAACCATTACTTAAAAAGCCATCACTTGACCCAGCTATCTTAGCTAATTATAGGCCAATCTCCAGCCTTCCTTTTCTCTCAAAAATTCTTGAAAGGGTAGTTGTAAAACAGCTAACTGATCATCTGCAGCGGAATGGTCTATTTGAAGAGTTTCAGTCAGGTTTCAGAATTCATCATAGTACAGAAACAGCATTAGTGAAGGTTACAAATGATCTTCTTATGGCCTCAGACAGTGGACTCATCTCTGTGCTTGTACTGTTAGACCTCAGTGCTGCTTTTGATACTGTTGACCATAAAATTTTATTACAGAGATTAGAGCATGCCATAGGTATTAAAGGCACTGCGCTGTGGTGGTTTGAATCATATTTATCTAATAGATTACAATTTGTTCATGTAAATGGGGAGTCTTCTTCACAGACTAAGGTTAATTATGGAGTTCCACACGGTTCTGTGCTAGGACCAATTTTATTCACTTTATACATGCTTCCCTTAGGCAGTATTATTAGACAGCATTGCTTAAATTTTCATTGTTACGCAGATGATACCCAGCTTTATCTATCCATGAAGCCAGAGGACATACACCAATTAGTTAAACTGCAGGGAAGTCTTATAGACATAAAGACATGGGTGACCTCTAATTTCTTGCTTTTAAATTCAGATAAAACTGAAGTTATTGTACTTGGCCCCACAAATCTTAGAAACATGGTGTGTAACCAGATCCTTACTCTGGATGGCATTACCCTGACCTCTAGTAATACTGTGAGAAATCTTGGAGTCATTTTTCATCAGGATATGTCCTTCAATGTGCATATTAAGCAAATATGTAGGACTGCTTTTTTACATTTGCGCAATATCTCTAAAATTAGAAAGGTCTTGTCTCAGAGTGATGCTGAAAAACTAATTCATGCATTTATTTCCTCTAGGCTGGACTATTATAATTCATTATTATCAGGTTGTCCTAAAAGTTCCCTGAAAAGCCTTCAGTTAATTCAAAATGCTGCAGCTAGAGTACTGACGGGGACTAGAAGGAGAGAGCATATTTCCCCCATATTGGCCTCTCTTCATTGGCTTCCTGTTAATTCTAGAATAGAATTTAAAATTCTTCTTCTTACTTATAAGGTTTTGAATAATCAGGTCCCATCTTATCTTAGGGACCTCTTAGTACCATATCACCCCAATAGAGCGCTTCGCTCTCAGACTGCAGGCTTACTTGTAGTTCCTAGGGTTTTTAAGAGTAGAATGGGAGGCAGAGCCTTCAGCTTTCAGGCTCCTCTCCTGTGGAACCAGCTCCCAGTTCGGATCAGGGAGACAGAGACCCTCTCTACTTTTAAGATTAGGCTTAAAACTTTCCTTTTTGCTAAAGCTTATAGTTAGGGCTGGATCAGGTGACCCTGAACCATCCCTTAGTTATGCTGCTATAGACTTAGACTGCTGGGGGGTTCCCATGATGCACTGAGTGCTTCTTTCTCTTTTTGCTCTGTATGCACCACTCTGCATTTAATCATTAGTGATTGATCTCTGCTGTCTTCCACAGCATGTCTTTTTCCTGATTCTCTCCCCTTAGCCCCAACCAGTCCCAGCAGACTGCCCCTCCCTGAGCCTGGTTCTGCTGGAGGTTTCTTCCTGTTAAAAGGGAATTTTTCCTTCCCACTGTCGCCAAGTGCTTGCTCATTGGTGGATCGTTTTGACCATTGGGGTTTTTCTGTAATTATTGTATGGCTTTTGCCTTGCAATATAAAGCGCCTTGGGGCAACTGTTGTTGTGATTTGGCGCTATATAAATAAAATTGATTTGATTTGAATTGATACAGCTGAACACACAAAGTTGCCTATATTAGTATTTTTATTGAATATGGCTGCATGCAGTATCTGACACTGTCTCACTGCAGTTCATAAAAATAAATTGGTCATTCAAACAACCTCTCTCTCTCCCTCTCACACAGTCACTCAGTCACACACACCTGCATACACACAGACAGTCAGGCACACACACACACACCTTAATCAGTATTGTTTAACGTTGTGTGGAAAAAATGCCAAGATGTTAGGTAGTTAAAAATAATTAAATAATTGAAAAAAATTAGTTTGATCATAAAATTAAAAAAAAAAGTTGTGTTGAGTATGACAACTCTTGTTCATGCATAATTAGTTGTTCATAATTTCCTACGGCATTGAATATCAATTCTGAGGCTGTTCTATTATTCATTCATACACTTGGCCAAGTGGTTAATACGCTTGGTTTCAGTTCAGAAGGTTCCGGGTTCAAATCCCACCCCTGCCACATTTCTCCATGTAATGTGGAGTTGCGTCAGGAAGGGCATCCGGCGTAAAACTTGTGCCAATTCAACATGCAGATCCACCTTGGATTTGCTGTGGCGACCCCAAGTGCAAATTAGGGAGCAGCCGAAGGGACTTACTTACACTTAAGAATATTCATGTTCTGAGTTTAGAAATACTTGTTCTCTAAAATAGTTCCTTTACTATTGTGATCAAAAACATTAAATCTCAATTCTGAGGCTGTTCTGTAAATATTCATTCATACACTTAAGAATATTTATGTTCTGAGTTGATAAAAAAACTTGTTCTGTAAGTAGTTCTCTTACTTTTGTGATCAAAAACATTGATTTGAATCTCAATTTTGAGGCTGTTCTGTAAATAGTTTTCAAATAAACAATAAATACAGCAACTTCTGATCAGTCCATATCAATTTCAGACTTAAAATAATGTACTGATTTAAGCCCCAGCCATTTCAGGTTAAACCACGCCCACTTCCGGTTTAGGCCCCACCCACTATGAGTACAGATACGGATACAGATAATTTAGATGGTGGAACAGATACATATACACATAATGGTGTACTTGCTCATCCCTAGCTGCAGCCCTAACTGGGTGTGTTAGTCCCTTGCCAGATTGTAGTGCCTTGTGCCACTTTCCAGCTCTGTTCCTGCATTCCATAGTCCTGCCTGCCTGTAGTGATCCTGACCTCCTGCCTGTTCCTTCGACCACGCCTCAAGCCTGATGATTATTGTACTACTGCTTTTCCTTGACTGCCTTCTTGTGTACCGGCCATTGCTATCCACCCGAGTAAAGCCTTTTTACAACCAGAGCTGTCTATTCGAGCCGTGCATTTGTGTCCAGAAGTTTCTGACCATCCAGCCTGATAATAGTAGCCTTAAACATTACATCTCCCTTTAACTAAAAAGAAGAGGAAAAAACGCAAGTTGTGTTTCTTTAAGCCCCTTTCACACCGGAGGTGCTCCCAGTTGCTCCCAGTTGTGCCGTGCGTCATTATGACGACACCGCGTGGAAGCAACTCAGTGCTGAGACGATGCAGCTCAGCGCCACAACAGCGCGAGGGGCGCAGAGGAGGAAGCAAGTTGGGTGCCAAAAAATTAAACCTGTTTAATTTTTTTGGTGTCCTGTGCTCGACGCAGAAAGGAAGTGGTTCCAGCGCAAGTCGGGGCAAAGAGGCGTAACTCGGGGCAAAGAGGCGTAACTCAGGGCAAAGAGGCGTTACTCGGCGTGACTTGGAAGCCACACCCTCGAAAGACCACGCTACCCAACGCCAATTTATGATTTCTGCTGTGTTCTGTTGTTCCCTAAGTATAAATCACGCAGGATTGTTTTTATACCATGTACTCAATGCAGTAAAAATAATAAAAAAAAAGACCACAGTAAAAAAAAAAAAAATGCTGATTGCAGCTGCTGCTCCTCTCTGTGTGGAGCTGTCTGGTGAAGGGAGGCACTGTGAAGCAGCTTCTTGTCTCATGCGCGCACATGTGAACAATTAAAAGAAAAAAAATTGTCTGCAGGCAGTTAGTTCCTTTCTCTCCTCAAACTCTCTCATCACAGTTAAAAAAGGACATAAGTCCAGGACATGTCAACATCAAGTAGAACTCCAGACATCTCCACATTTGCTCAAGAACGGTTCGTGCGCGCGCGCATCTCACGGTTAAAGGAGGAAAGATAAACTATAACAGAACTCAAAGCGCAGCCCTGCAGCTCAGCACAACAAGTAGAAGAGAAGTCAGAGTGCATAGTCTGTCTGCAGCCAAACTGTGCACTCTGACTTCTCTGTGCAGAGAACCTGCAGGCTGCGTTCTCACCTCCTCTCTGCCCCCTGCTGTGCGCACCTGACACAGATATTCCTGCGTCGTCATGACACCACAGGAAGCAACTGGGAGCAGCCCCGGTGTGAAAGGGGCTTTAGGTTTAGTGAGACAAATGCGGATAACAGTAATTCAGGGCGGTTGACTGGTAAACTGGTCACACTGCAAAACATAGCATGCATTTTATTATTATACTTTCTATTTTGTTTTTAAGACTGTCCTTTACAGATCAAGGGCCTGCCTTGGCTTGATAACATGTTCATACTGCGTACATTAACTTTTCCCAGTGTGATCTGGCTCGCCTACGGTAACACGATGACATTGCTGTTCACCTGTATCTTCTCCTGTGCCATCCACGCTGATCTCTGGTTGCTGCGCGACAGGTGCATGGTTGTCAATTAGGAGATGTCACTTGTGCCTGAAGTCTGTCCCTCACTTGTTCTAACGTGGTAGCTCTGTGGTGTTTAGGCTTCTTGGATGATTGTTGCTGATTTCCACGTGCTGTCTTCTTGCTGGAAGCGGATGGGTGCTCCAGCATGCAGTGGTGATAACGGTCTTGTAGATATTAGATTAGATAGAACTTTACTGATCCCTTGGGAAGACTCCCTCAGGGAAATAGAGGTTCCAGCAGCATTGTAGAGCAGCGCACAGAGTAAGAAGCACACAGAGTATCAAAAGTGAAAGTAAAAAAGAAAAATGGTTTGCAAATATACAGTAAAGACACAATATAAATGCCAGACATACTGATCAGTACTGATTTACTGGCTATTACTGTTCCTCTCATTCCCGACCTCTGTCTTCCTGTTACTCCTCCTCCCCCTGAGTGAGGAGTTGTATACAGTCTGATGACCTGAGGGACAAAGGAGTTTTTCAGTCTGTTGGTCCTGCACTTGTTGGTCTGTTGGTCCTGTCTGTGGCTGAAGAGGCTCCTTTGGTTGCTGATGACGGTGTGCAAAGGGTGACTGGCATCATGCATAATGTCCAGCAGTTTGTCCAGTGTTCTCTTCTCTGCCACCTCACCAGGGAGTCCAGCTTCATGCCAACCACAGAGTCAGCCCGGCTGATTAGTTTATCCAGCCTGGATGGGTTCCTTCTTGGATGTGCAGCACACCATGGTGTAAAAGAGGACACAAGCTGCTACGGACTGGTACAACATCCACAGGAGTTTCCTGCAGATGTTAAATGACCGCAACCCCCTCAGAAATTCCAGCCTGCTCTGTCCCTTCCTGTACAGGTGGTTGGTGTGGGTTGTCCAGTCCAGTTTGCTGTTCAGCCACAGCCCGAGGTACTTGTAGGAAACCACAGCCTCCACCTCAGCTCCCTCCATCAGAACTGGTCACGGACTTGGTCTGGACTTCGCAAAGTCAGTGACCAGCTCCTTTGTCTTTGAGGTGTTGAGCTGTAGATTGTTTGTGTGCACCAGGCAGCAAAGTCCTTCACTAGGCTCCTGTACTCCTCCTCTCTGTCATCCCTGATGCATCCAACAATGGTTGTGTCATCTGTGAACTTCTGGATGTGAAACAGCTCAGAGTTGTAGCAGAAGTCAGAGGTGTAGAGAGTGAAGAGAAGAGGGGCCAGCACCGTGCCGTGGGGTACTCCGGTGCTGCTGATCGCAGTGTCAGACTTGGTGTCCCTCAGCCTGAGATAATGCGGCCTGTTTGTGAGGTAGCTGGAGATCCAAGTGACCAGGCAGGGGTCCTGTTCAGTTTGTCCAGGAGCACAAGGGTTGAAGATGGTGTTGAAGGCACTTGAGAAGTCCAGAAAGATAATCCTCACGGTGCCGTTTCCCTTATCTAGGTGCGAGTGGACTCTGTGTAGCAAGTAGAGGATGGTATCCTCTACACCAACATCTGCCCTATATGCAAACTGCAGACAGTCCTGGGTGTGTTGCAACTGGGGTTTGAGGAAGTCAAGGATTGATTGATTGATTGATTTTTATTAAAGTGTCATGTACCACTGGTGCCCAGCCCTCATGGACTTATAACACACTCCATATACAAAACAAGATAACCACATAAATTTCTCAAGTTCCACAATTTCAAGATACAACAGGGTACAACATATGTTGCCTCCTTTCCCAGACTTTACAGACAAAAACAGCAAGAACAAATGTTTCTTTTTCAAAAATCCAACTCAAGATTTTCTCCTCAGAAACCCAAAACACATCTGCATTATTTTTTTGCACACACTGAAATAAACAAAATCTTAAATCAGAATACAAAGGACAGTAAAGAACAAAATGATACTCATCTTCCACAACAAGGTCACAAAAAATACAAACTCTCTCCTGTCCAGAAAGACCCTTATACATGCCCACTTCCACTGCCAGAGGAAGATCTAATCTGGGCGCAAAGGGACTGCTGTTTCTGAGACAAATTTAGCTTCACATAAGGCTCAGTCTGGTATTCCTTCTTAAAGTGTATATGATTCCTTAGTTTTGTTTTCTTATAAATATCATTTTTCCATTGTATTTTGCAATAATTGAAAAAAAAATGTTTTAAGAAATTAAAATTACACTGCAGTTTATTGATATAAATGTAATTCAAATTCAAGTTAGTTATTTCTTTGGCCCACGGATAATTATTTGAACAATCCCATAAGAAAAGTTTTTTGGTCAGCCTATTCTCTGGCAGCTGAATGAAGTGGTTCCACAAACAAAGCATCTCTACTGTCTGCTTTATAACGCAGGGCTCCCACCCCATGTCACCCTCTACAGCCAGTTTAGCAGTGAACTTATGAAAACCTATGAACCACCTAACCGCTCTGTTTTGAAGGCTACTAATATGTTTGACTTCCTCAAACCCCCACACACCCACAGCATAAAACAAAATAGAACCAACCATTGCATCATGAAGTTTTTGTAAACACAGAGAAACCTATATCATTCTACTCTGTATTGATCCTGTATCGGGGAAGAGCCACTCCAACGTCTTCATGAGGTATGAAGAGAGTGCCACTGGTCGGAAGTCATTTAGCTAAGTTGGTCGGTTCTTCTTAGGAACTGGAATGATGCATGAAGTCTTCCAGAGGATGGGCACTCTCCCTAGCTGCAGGCTAAAGTTGAAGATACATTGTAGTAACTCTCAGTTGTACAGGTCTTCAGTTGTCGGGGGCACACCTTGTCTGGGCCTGTCACTTTCCTGGGATGAAGCTTGCTTGGCTGTCCTCTGACATGGCCCACAGTGATATATGAAGGAGTTTGTGTTGAGGTAGGGGAAGAGGAGGATGTGGCTGCTGCTGTGATGTATGGGGGGTGGTGTGCTGAGGGAAGAAGGAGAGATTTCTGCAGTGAGGGAGAAGGTGGGGGGCATGGATTGGTTGAACCGGTTGAAGAAGTTTTAAGTTTGTTTGCCCGGTGGTGTTGTTGGCCTGTGATGGTTTTTACACCTTCCCGTACCCCCCTCATGTTATTGTTTCAACTTTCCACCATCTTTCTGCTGTCGCTGTCCTTTGCTTTCCCCATGCAGAGTTTCATCCCCCGCTGTGTTGCCTTCATTGCCTCCATGTCTCTGCTCCTGAAGTTGGTCTTCTTCCTGTTGAGGACAGCTTTGACTTTCCACGTTACCCGTAGTTTGTTGTTAGGATTGTAGCAAGAAGCCTGTCTTCAACATTCAACCTCCTACGTTTGCATGAAGCAAGAGGTCATAAAAGTTGCTTCAAAGAATAACCCAGCACAGCTCAAGGAATATATCTAGGTGTCAAAATGGTGTTTTTCTGAGCCCAACATAGGATGGCCAGGTGTCATAAAACCACACCAATGTCAGGATTTACGACTTCCAAAGTGCATTCCTCACTAAGAGTTTGGTCCTTATCAGCTTCCAAAGCCAGATGGTCAGGACCCTCCTTTTTTCCTCTAAAAACAAAGACACAAAAAGAACATACTTTTCCCCAAAGTCCCAGAACTTTGTCTTCACAGCAAAATCCCAATAAGTTCATATCACAGATGAAATGCTATCAACTTGGAGATCACAATGCAGTTTTTCTGGTTGAAATCAAATTCAGATTGACGGATTTCATGTTTTATGATAAAAACCCAAAACCAGCCTCTTCCAGTATGTGGAACAAGAGTGACCCCTTTGGGCGAATTGGGGAAGGACACATGCCAGTTCGTGTGGTCTTATAAAGTTGAAGTTGCATTTAAAAAGTTGTACTATTGTATGTTGTAACAAGAAAAAGAAAAGGAAAAAAGGAAAGAAACAAACGTGATCATTTAACCTCACACATGGAATTTATATATCCTGTACATTTTGTTCTAACTATAGATTGTAGAAAGTTTATCAAATGTGTGGTTGTTTTCATATAGGGTGTTGTGCGCTGTTTCCAAGAGTTTTGTAATACAGGACTTGCTTGGTTTTAAGCGGGAATTTAAGAAGTGGAAATTGATTTATTATCACAAACAAAGAAACAAAGAAACACAGAACTAACTACAATACCCAGAATTCTTCGGGGTGGAGCTTTTAAACCTTTAAAAGCATGTGCCCCGGGGAGAAACACTCCCTTACCCTCCAGCTCTTGCTCTTTCTCTTATGCTGACTCTTACCCTCCAATGCGCTTACTCTTACACTCCTACTCTTAAGCTTTTTTTCTTTTCGTGGGTCTTGAGATGCTCACCTTTTTCTGTCCCAACTTTATGACCCTTTGTTCTTTCAACCACATGCTGTGTTTGAATTGATTTCTTGTCTGTGCAAGCAACAAGAAATTACTTTTTACTTTTCTTTCACAGATAACTTTTACCCAAACATTTTGTGAAGTTAAAGGCGCTGGCGCATCTTCCTTTGATGATTTTTCAAGTTAAAACCCTTTTCTTCTTAAACTCCAAATTCATCTTGTGAACATTTTTCTTACAAAGTCAACTATTTTGTATCGAGTTTTTGATTTGACCTGGCTTTCAAAGACGATGACGAAAGATGATTTTTTGCTTTTGGCAAATACAGAATAAAGACACTCAAACCTTTATTCTGACAATCCCAGACCGCAAGCGCTGCAGAGATATATACATCCAGGCGGGGGGGGCATTGACTCTGTATACATCCCTCACATACATGAACATACAGTAAGTCAGTTGTGCTGTTGTTTCTTGCTGGACAGTCCACAACCTGGTGAAATGCAGCTAAAGCTAAAGTCCAAAGTAGCATGGATGAAATCCCCAGCAATGATCATCAGTGTGTCAGGGTGCTTTGTTATGGGGTTAAAATTGTCTCATTAATATTTGTAAATGCACGCAGGGTGATCTACAAATAATCGTTGATTTGCAAATGTGTTCAGATATCCACAAATGCAAATTTCATATTTGTAACTTGTAAATTGGTCTTTGCAAATAATGTTGTATTTGGAAATATAAAACTTAATTTGTAAAAAAAAAAATACATTTGTAAAACTGGAAATTGTATTTGTGACTTGAGTTTCAGCATTTGTGGATCACCAATTACACGCATTCATTGCTTTCCTCTGCAACGTATTTTTGAAACATTCTTTTCCTGAAATCCACACAGATCCACAAACAAATGCCTACTGATTTGCAAATACACATTCATGCACACTGGATATCCACTAGATGGCAGTGTGGTTCCATTCATTGATGTGGCAAGCTGAAACGATATGCTCCCGAATGAGAGAAGACTGACATTTCAGAATAAATCATTTCACATTACCGTAATGGAGGTGTCTGATGGATGGGTATGTATGTGGTGATATTGTCTGCAAGGTCAATTATGTTTTAAAATTCTGATGTGTTGTTGTATAAAATGATGACGGGTGTTTTACCAGCCTCAACAGACGTACAGTAGGTTGGCCTACTTCAGGCACGAGGGGGCGCAACCACCTCGTAGGAGCAACTGGGAGTGACAGCTGTCGCTCATCATCAACACCAGCTGTCACTCATCACCACCATCTCTATAAAAGCCGGGCAGCAACTCCACCTCGCTGCCGAGATATCGTCTTACCTTCAGGTAAACACTCAGCCGTAGTTTTGGTGCCGTACGCACACAATTGTTCTGGACATTTTGCAGGTGAACCATTAACTGTTTCTGCCTCCTGCCAGCAGTACCAGGTCTGACAGCTGGAGACGGTGGCCACCTGGGGACTCAGGACTTGGTGGCTCCGGTGTGCTTCAGATCCATTGGCAGTGGAAATCGTGTGGGGCCCGGCTCTTCTCTGGACAGACATCTTCTATCCTCGAGCCTGCCCACATGTCACCTTTGTATATTGACTGAATTCAAAATCTGTGATTGTCTGTATTTTGTTGTGCACATTCACAACATTAAATTGTTATCTTTTTGGCTCATCCATTGTCCGTTCATTTACGCCCCCTGTTGTGGGTCCATGTCACTACACTTTCCCAACAGGATATCTCGGCCAACGTCATGGATTCCGAGGAGCGTCAACCATCGGTTGAACAAGCAATGGAAGAGCAGGGTGCACGGGCGCCAGCAGGAGACGTGGTAGGTGAGTTGCAGCAAATCCTCACCGCCTTCACTGCTCGGTTGGATTTAATGACCGAGCAGAACGTCATACTCAATCGTAGGATGGAGGCTCTCACCGCTCAGATGGAAGCGTGCGCACAGGGCGCGGCTGCAGCTCCTCCTCCTGCTGTCCTGGTGCCGAATATAGAAATTCCAATGGTCGTTCAACGAACAGCCCCACCGTCCCCTGAAGCATACATAAGTCCCCCGGAGCCATACGGAGGTTGTGTAGAGACGTGTGCAGACTTCTTGATGCAGTGTTCGCTCGTCTTTGCACAGCGTCCCATCATGTACGCGTCAGACTCCAGCCGGTTGGCTTATGTGATTAATTTGCTTCGAGGTGAGGCACGCGCCTGGGCTACGGCGCTCTGGGAGCAGAACTCACGGCTCCTAACAACATATACTGGGTTTGTGAGGGAGTTCAAACAGGTTTTTGATCATCCAAATAGAGGCGAGACCGCTTCAACGGTGCTACTGTCTATGAGACAGGGGCGTCCGAGTGCAGCCGAGTATGCAGTCGACTTCCGCATCGCGGCTGCGAGGTCCGGCTGGAATGCTGCTGCACTCCGCGCCGCCTTTGTAAATGGACTGTCGTCGGTCCTAAAGGAGCACCTGGTGGCTAAGGACGAGCCACGGGATTTAGACGGGCTTATCGACCTGGTTATACGATTAGACAATCGGTTAGAAGAACGTCGTCGGGAGCGAGACGAAGGACGTGGCCGGGCACGCGCCGTCCCTCTCCCTTCCGGGTGTGAAAAGGTTCCGCCCTCCCCACGCTCCACAGCCTCAACGCTCCGCGTGGTTACAGCTCCCCCTGCTGACGATGCTATGGACACGAGCAGGGCTAAATTGAGAGCTTCCAATAGACAGAGGAGACTGGCCCGCAAGGAGTGTTTCTTCTGCGGCTCGAGTGAGCATCTGCAGAAAAACTGCCCCAAGCGGTTAAACACCAACGCCCGCCCTTAGAAACTGGGCTAAGGGTGGGCCAAGAAATTCACGTGGGACACACACGCATATCCGCATGTCTCCCAGTTACGATCCTGAGTGGGGATCTAACCCTTCAAGCCCCAGCACTGGTGGACACGGGGTCAGAAGGGAATCTGCTGGACAGCAGATGGGCAAGGGAAGTGGGGCTCCCTCTAGTGGCGCTCCCTTCACCATTGAAGGTACGAGCACTAGATGGCACCCTTCTTCCCTTAATTACACACGACACAACCAGTAATTCTGGTAGTGTCTGGGAATCATCGGGAGGAAATTAAGTTTTATGTAACTCCAAACTAGATCTTAGGAATGCGTACCGCCTGGTTCGGATCCGGAAGGGAGACGAATGGAAGACGGCATTTAACACCCCATTAGGTCATTTTGAGTACCTGCTCATGCCATTCAGCCTCACCAACGCCCCCGCGACGTTTCAAGCTTTCGTAAACGACGTTTTGCAGGACTTCCTGCACCGATTCGTCTTTGTATACCTGGACGATATACTCATCTTTTTCCCGGATCCTGAGACTCATGTAAAGCATGTACGTCAGGTCCTGCAGTGGTTGTTGGAGAACCGGCTGTTTGTGAAGTACGAGAAGTGCGAGTTCCACTGCACTTCTTTGTCCTTCCTGGGGTTTATAATCTCCTCCAACTCCGTCACCCCTGATCCGGCCAAGGTTGCGGCGGTGAGAGATTGGCCCCAACCGACAAGCCGTAGGAAGCTGCAACAGTTCCTCGGCTTTGCGAATTTCTACAGGAGGTTCATTAAGGGCTACAGTCAGGTAGTTAGCCCCTTGACAGCCCTGACCTCCTCCAAAGTCCCCTTCACCTGGTCGGATCGGTGCGAAGCCGCGTTTAGGGAGTTGAAACGTCGGTTTTCGACTGCACCACTTCTGGTGCAGCCCGATCCTAGCCGCCAGTTCGTGGTTGAAGTGGATGCCTCTGACTCAGGGATAGGAGCCGTGCTATCCCAGAGCGGGGAGTCCGATAAGGTCCTCCACCCTTGTGCCTATTTTTCCCGCAGGTTGACCCCGGCAGAGCGGAACTATGACGTGGGCAATCGGGAACTCCTTGCGGTGAAAGAGGCTCTTGAGGAGTGGAGACACCTGTTGGAGGGAGCTGCGGTGCCATTCACGGTTTTCACGGACCATTGGAACCTGGAGTACATCCGGACCGCCAAGCGTCTGAACCCCAGGCAAGCCCGCTGGTCACTGTTCTTCGGGCGTTTTGACTTCCAGATCACCTACCGCCCCGGGACCAAGAACCAGAGATCCGACGCCTTGTCCCGGGTACATGAAGAGGAAGTCAAAGCGGAGCTGTCAGATCCTCCGGAACCAATCATCCCCGAGTCCACTATCATGGCCACCCTCACCTGGGACGTGGAGAAGACCGTCCGGGAGGCCCTGGCATGGAGACCAGACCCGGGGACCGGCCCGAAGAACCGACTATACATCCCACCAGAGGCCAGAGCTGCAGTCCTGGACGTCTGTCATGGTTCCAAGCTCTCCTGTCACCCAGGGGTGCGAAGAACCGTGGCAGTGGTCCGGCAGCGCTTCTGGTGGGCGTCCATGGAGGCCGACGTCTGGGAATACGTCCAGGCCTGTACCACCTGTGCCAGGGGCAAGGCAGACCACAAGAAGACTCAAGGACTCCTCCAGCCGCTTCCGGTGCCTCATCGCCCCTGGTCACACATCGGCCTGGACTTTGTCACGGGCCTCCCGCCATCCCAGGGCATGTTGACCATCCTCACGGTAGTGGACCGGTTCTCCAAGGCGACCCACTTCATGGCCCTCCCGAAGCTCCCAACAGCCCAGGAGACCGCAGACCTCCTGGTCCACCACGTTGCACGTCTGCATGGGATACCAACTGACATTGTCTCGGATCGTGGTCCTCAGTTCTCCTCTCAAGTCTGGAGGAGTTTCTGCAGGGAACTGGGGGCCACCGTGAGCCTCTAGTCCGGGTATCATCCACAGACGAATGGACAGGCAGAGCGGGTGAACCAGGAACTTGAACAGGCCCTCCGCTGTGTGATCTCCGCGCACCCCGCGGCCTGGAGTGACCATCTGGCCTGGATCGAGTACGCTCATAATAGCCAAGTGTCCTCTGCCACCAGCCTCTCCCCATTTGTGGTGTGTTTGGGGTACCAGCCCCCATTGTTCCCAATGGTGGAGGGAGAGGTCGGTGCCCCCTTGGTCCAGGCCCACCTTTGCACATGCCGTCGGGTGTGGTGCACCGCCCGCTCTGTCCTGCTGAAGGCCCGGACGAGGACCGAGGCCCATGCAGACCACCGGCGTTCCCCGGCCCCTGCATACCAGCCTGGGCAGGAGGTATGGCTTTCCACCAAGGACATCCCCTTACAGGTGGAATCACCAAAACTGAAAGACCGCTACATCGGACCGTTCAGAATCCTCAAGATCCTCAGTCCTGCTGCAGTGAAGCTACAACTCCCAGCGTCACTGCGGATCCACCCGGTCTTCCATGTGTCACGCATCAAACCTCACCACGTTTCACCTCTCCGCACCCCCGGACCGGCGCTGCCTCCTGCCCAGATCATCAACGGGGAGCCTGCCTGGACTGTTCGCAGGCTCCTGGATGTCCGTGGTAAGGGCCGGGGGTTCCAGTATTTGGTGGACTGGGAGGGGTATGGACCCGAAGAATGCTCCTGGGTGAAGAGGAACTTCATCCTGGACCCGGCCCTCCTGGCCGACTTCTACAACCGTCACCCCGAGAAGCCGGGTCGGGCGCCAGGAAGCGCCCGTTGAGGGGGGGGTCCCGTTGTGTGGGCCGCTGAAGAGGAGGTACTGCTGGCCCACCACCAGAGGGTGCCCTGCCTGAAGTGCGGGCTTCAGGCACGAGGGGGCGCAACCGCCTCATAGGAGCAACCGGGAGTGACAGCTGTCACTCATCATCAACACCAGCTGTCACTCATCACCACCATCTCCATAAAAGCCAGGCAGCAACTCCACCTCGCTGCCGAGATATCGTCTTACCTTCAGGTAAACACTCAGCCGTAGTTTTGGTGCCGTACGCACACAATTGTTCTGGACATTTTGCAGGCGAACCTGTTGACTGGTCCGCAGCTGGAAGCTGGGAGGAGATGACACTCTTTGCTCCTCGGATAAGTAGTCACTCAGGCGCTGCACGTTATTGTTCCTGTTTCGGAGGTGGAGGTGTTTTTCCCACCCATTAATGGAGAGATGTTACTGACTGTTGTACTGGGTGTGTACACACACACCCACCATTAACTGTTTCTGCTTCCTGCCAGCAGTACCAGGTCTGACAGCTGGAGATGGTGGCCACCTGGGGACTCAGGACTTGGCGGCTCCAGTGTGCTTCAGATCCGTTGGCAGTGGAAATCGTGTGGGGCCCGGCTCTTCTCTGGACAGACGTCTTCTATCCTCGAGCCTGCCCACACGTCACCTTTGTATATTGACTGAATTCAAAATCTGTGATTGTATTTCGTTGTGCACATTCACAACATTAAATTGTTATCTTTTTGGCTCATCCATTGTCCGTTCATTTACGCCCCCTGTTGTGGGTCCGTGTCACTACACTTTCCCAACACTTTCAAGTTTTTAAAAGAATAATTTTGCAGCCTTGCATGTCTGTGTCACGGAGCATGCACAGGTGCAATGCTGTTTAATACGCTTATTTGAAAGACTGCGTTAAAGAATGCACTTTGCCTGGTGACAAATGTCTAGATGTCTAATTACAAAAAGTGAGTGGGTCGGTTAAAAAACCTGCTCAGCAAAAAAAAAAAAGATAGGTAGTATGGTCCATAAAAGCCCAACATTCTAACGTGCAACATTCTGACGTGCAACATTCAAACGTTGAAGGCCAATATGACACCACAGCCCTACAGGCAGCAGTCATTAAATTGATCTCATACAAAATCATGTAGTGCAATCTTCATAGCCACACTTATTAACTTATACAGTCTATTTCTTAATATTTCTCTGATCCTCAAAACTATGGAAAAAACATGTCCCTTCTCCTTATTTTATTGAGCAGAGACCTGGTTGAATGAGAATCTACATAGACACACTAACTTATAAGCAAAATCGTCTATCATAAATCAGGCATGATTTAGGCTACTGCTACTACTCGGGAAAAGTCTAAACCATAGACAGTAAAGGACTAAACACAAAGCAAGGACTAGGCCAACCTCTTGTACGTATGTTGAGGCTGGTAAAACACCCGTCATCATTTTATACAACAACACATCATAATTTTAAAAAATAATTGACCTTGCAGACAATATCACCACATACATACCCATCCATCAGACGCCTCCATTACGGTAATGTGAAATGATTTATTCTGAAATGTCAGTCTTCTCTCATCCGGGAGCATATCGTTTCAGCTTGCCACATCAATGAATGGAACCACACTGCCATCTAGTGGATATCCAGTGTGCGTGAATGTGTATTTGCGAATCAGTAGGCATTTGTTTGTGGATCTGTGTGGATTTCAGCAAAAGAATGTCTCAAAATTACGTCGCAGAGGAAAGCGATGAATGCGTGTAATTGGTGATCCACAAATGCTGAAACTCAATTCACAAATACAATTTCCAGTTTTACAAATGTATTTTTTTTTTTTACAAATTAAGTTTTATATTTCAAAATACAACATTATTTGCAAAGACCAATACAAGTTACAAATACGAAATTTGCATTTGTGGATATCTGGACACATTTGCAAATCAATGATTATTTGTAGATCACCCTGCGTGCATTTACAAATATTAATGAGACATTTACAAATATTAATGAGGCAATTTTAACCCCATACTTTGTCTGCAGCGTTGCTGTGACAATGTGAATTTTCTCATACGCAGTGGCTCCATCCGCTCTCGAGGGGAATGTTAACACAGATGGTGATCACATGACATAGAGACTGTGGACAGTTTCAAATTCCTGGGTGTTCACCTCAACCACAAACTGGACTGGATTCACAACACTGATGCCCTGTACAAGAAAGGACAGAGTCGCCTCCACCTCCTGAGGAGACTGAGATCCTTTGGAGTGAGCAGGCCTCTGCTTAAGACCTTCTATGACTCTGTTGTAGCCTCTGCTCTCCTCTATGCTGTCGTCTGTTGGGCCCTGGGCAGCACAGAGCGGGAGAGAAAGAGACTGAAAAAGCTGGTAAGTCCAGCTCTGTCCTGGGCTATCCTCTGGACTCTCTGGAGGAGGTGGCTGAGAGGAGGGTGTTAACCAAGTTCAAATCCATCATGGACAACTCCTCTCACCATCTGCACCGGACTGTAGTAGAGCTGAGCAGCTCATTCAGTGACAGACTGAGGCACCCTCAGTGCAAAAAGGAACGATACTGCAGGTCGTTCCTCTCTGCTGCTGTCAGGCTGTACAATAACACTGTGAAATAACCACATGCAATAATATGTCCACAAATCACGTGCAATAACAACTCGTTTACAAATCCCTGCACTGATGTCACCTTATCACATCTAAATTCCACTTCACATATTGTAAATAAGATGCTCCTATCTCTTTTTCAGTCCCAATCATTTTTATATATATGCATATGTACTTATATATGTATGTACATATACGAGATCTGTTAGAAAACTATCCAACCTTTTTATTTTTTGCAAAAACTATATGGATTTGAATCATGTGCGCTTGCATCAGCCAAGCTTGAACCTTCGTGCGCATGCGTGAGTTTTTTCACGCCTGTCGGTTGCGTCATTTGCCTGTGAGCAGGCTTTGAGTGAGCAATGGTCCACCCCCCTCATTGGATTTTCACTGCAAGGAAAATGTCTGAATGATTTGGAGCTTTGCTGCATCAAATTTTTCCAGAAACTGTGAGAGACAGCCAGGTGGAAACCATTCGTAAGATTCAGACGGCTTTCAGGGACGATTCTATGGGGATCACACAGATTAAGGAGTGTTACAACCGGTTTAAAGACGGCGCACAATGGCGGAGGGCGCGCTGCGCTGAATATATATATATATATATATATATATATATATATATATATATATATATATATATATTCTATTTCTACCTCATTTTCTTATTTTATTGTACTGTTACAAGTGTTATTATTATTGCTTATTCTTGCACACGCTGTTTGATGAACATTTTCCTCTACTTGCACCCATCTTGTGTGTGTTTTTAAGAGCTGACGTAACATGTGAATTTCTCCTCTGTGAAATCAATAAAGTTTTATCTTATCTCATGACTCAACTCCCTCAGTAGATAGTATGGCCGTAGGCTAACAGCTAGCAGCTCAAGGTCTTTGTAGCACAAGACCGTCTTTACAGAGATGTGTCCTGGGTTACACCAGTGGTTGTTAACATGCATGAGGAGACTTCTACCTTTGCTTTTTCCACAGGCTTTAGTGTCTCTGTTGGCTCTCACAGCATTGAATCCCGGCAGGTCCATGTTAGCATCCGATACGAGGTGGGTTAGTCACGTCTCCATAAAGATTAACAAGCTGTTCCTATGGTTTTTCAGTGCGGACAGCTCATCAATATTCTTCGGGAGCGAGTTCACAGTTCCCATAATCACGGAGAGAATCAATAGTTTGTAGCGCCTCGGCTGTCTGCTAGCCAAGCCTTTAGCTTAGCCCCGGTGTCTCCTCCTTAGCTCTGCCGGGATGTTGTGTCGTATTTTGGCTCGTCCCTTTGTTCTCAGAGCCAGAAGTTCCTCTCTTGAATAAGTGAAAAAGCTGGTAGCGGTGAAAAATTGAAAATATCAATGGGATATGTATGAATCACACACTGTCTTGATGAGAAGAGCAAAAGGGTAACAAAGGAAAGGAAAACAGAGAGGTAAAATTGGAGAGCTACTGGAGAGGCAGCCGTCTCCAACAGCGCCTGAGCAACAAAAAACAAAAAGGATATGTTGTAGTGCTGTCTCTGATGCTGTTAACAGTCTTGTCTCCTTGCCCATTTGGCATTCTGGGGGTTACCTGTAGTTGTAGCTGTGAGGTCATAGTGGGTAGGATGGAGCGCAGTCTGCGGCTCATCAGGGTTTGGGCTGGTGACTTGAGTCCATTGACTGGTGTGTTCCTGTACTCTAGCAGGCTATGGTATGGGTCCCTCCTGTCCTCTCTACCCTTTGCAAGGATCTGCTTCGCAGTCTGCCCCATCTTTTTGGCCAGACCATTGCTCTGCGGGTAGTGTAGGCTTGATGTGATGTGCAGGAATCCCCACGACTCCGTGAACTGCTTAAATTTGAGAGAGTTGTAACACAGTCCATTGTTATTAATAACTTTTCTCAGGATACCATGTTTTGAAAATGCTGCTTTCATTTTATGCGTAACAGTAGCTGTGGTGTTGCTCTGTGGATGCTCATCTTCAAAGTGCTTGCTGAGGTAGTCGCAGATCATGATGTAATTATCAGAGTTCCATGTGAATAGGTGTGCTGCTGCCATAGTCTCCCATGGGTTCTCTGGGATTTCATGTGAGAGCTTTCCTCTATCTGTTGACTCATTCCTGGGCAAAACATAATGTCCTTGCTCTGTGTTTGCTTTTCTCCACCCTGAAGTGTTCTGTGTGTGTGCAGCATTAAGTGGGGTCATTGTTTATGTGGAAAGATTATTTTCTCACCTTGGAACAGGATTCCATCAACCTCACTGATCTTGTCATGGTTGTTGCAATACTCAGTGACTTGTGGATGACACTTTCCTTGTCTCTGGCCAGCCTGACTGAATGACCTGCTTGGCAGGAGTCAGTTGCTCATCCTGAACTGTAGCTGTTTTGAAATCATCCAGCTGATCTGTGCTCACTGGTGCTGTGTTGATGACACTGTGGACTTGTCTCCATACCTGCAGTTAGTGATCTGTCATTGCGACCCATGAATTTTCTTGACAGGATGTCAGATACCGGGATGTCTTTCCCCGGCTTGTGGATTAGTGTTATGCTGTATTTCTGTAATGCGTGCATCATCCGCTGTAGAGGTGGTGGTGCAAGGGCTAGTGGCTTTTGAAGTATAGCCTCTAGTGGTTTGTAGTCTAATTCCAGTTGTACGTCACCCATAGATGTACTTGTGGAATCTCTTGCAACTGAACAGGACTGTATAGAGTTCCTTCTTGATTTGGGCAGAGTTTTTCTCTGTATTGTTGAGTAATTTGGACCAGTCTGCCTTCCTGCCTGACAGCTGCACCAAGGCTATTTTGTGATGCTCAACCTGCAGTGTCATTTCCTTTCCTGCATCAAAATAGGCCAACACTGGCCCTGCTCTGCAGTGATGGTCTCCTTCATCTGCTGGAATTGAATGTGTTTTGCCCCATTTGAACTCCTTGTCTTAACAGCTGTCTGAGTGGTGTTAGATTCGGGGCAAATCTAGAAAGGTAATTTATCATTTTGAGAACTGTTTCAAGGTATGCCTCACTTGGTGGTGGCATGTATAGCCTTTACTTTGAGTGGGTCTAGCTTCAGGCCATTAGCTGTGAGTCTGTGTAAAAAGTAACTCACTTCAGACATACAGATGTGACATTTCTCCGGATTCAGCTTCATCCTTCTCTCTCTCTGGGTCAGTTGAGCATGGCTCTGAGGTTGTGATTGTGTTCCTCTTTTGTTTTTTAAAACACAACAGTGTCATCCACGATGCCAGCCACCCCTGTAAGACCCTTGTATATCTCATCCACTCTCTTCTGAAATTCATCTTGGGCACACACAATACTGAAGGGCAACCTGAGGAAACGGTATCTGCTGAATGTGGTGAGCATCGATGACTCCTCACTTAACTTAATGGCCCAGTAGCCAGATCTTGCATCTAGGATGCTGAAGAGCCATGGCCATGCTAAATTTGATGTTATTGCCTTGTTGCCATTATTTTCTTATTTAGGGGTCTTGGGTCTAGACAAACTCTAAGCTTGCTTGGGCTTTTTGCACACTACAAGGGCATTCATGAACTCACTGTGTAGGCTCTGTAAATTTGAAAATTATGGCTTCTGCTTCCATGTTGTCTAACTCTGTTTTTAGGTGATCTCTCAGGGCGTAGTGGGCAAATCACTGGCATTATGCAGGGCTCTATTCTGAAACTGCATTCACTTGGGAATGTGCCAGTGCCTTTGACAACATCTGAATATTCTCTCAGGATGTTATCTGACTGGGTACTGTTCTTTTTTTCACTACTGACTGTGTTGACCACTTTTATGAGTCCCAGAGCCTTGTATGCACTGTAGCCTATTATAGGTGAGCCATCGTAGTTCACTACATAGAACTTTTGGGTGGTGGACTTTTCTTTGTACCTGTCCACTATATTGCAATAGCCATCCACTTGGAGTAGGCGCTCTTCGCAGTCAGTCAGCCTACAGTCTGAGGGTTTCAATATGTTGGGCATGAGTGCAGCAAAGTCTGTCGCAGGGATTGTGCTTGCTTGAGCTCCAGTGTCTAACTTGAAAGTTAGCTGACAGTTTTGTGGTCCCAGTCTGATGTCTGCATCTGCACTTTCCTTGTCCTCTTCTGCAGTAATAATGTCCACAAACAGCTCAGAGTTGAGATCTTCTTTCTCAACCAACATCTTGTCTTTGTCCTGCTCTGCTAGAGGTACGAGGTTTAGTCTTACACACGCTTGTGTAGTGTTTGAATTTCTTGCACTTGAAACACTGTTGGTCTTTTGCTGGGCATTCTGCTGGCTTACTGTGGTGCCCTTCATACTTGCTACAAGCTTTGTTGTGTGCTTTATGCAGTGGTGGGCACAGCTAACCAAAAAGTTAGCTTCGATAAGCATTAATCAGATAACTGAAAAGTTATCTTTTATGACGCTAAACCGATAAACTGCTAAAAAAATTATCTTTATTACAGATAACCGATAACTATTAGTATTGATTCGGACACGGCCACATCAGATTACACTGTCTGCTTCTGATAAACCAGTTTCACTTTAAGCGCCGCAGGGGCTGCTGGGTAAATTCAAGGATCACAAATACAAAGAACACATGAAAAATGAATGAATAAGAAAATAAAACCCCAAACACTGTCATTGTCTTTCAAAAGCAGTAAAACACAGTATTAGAAGTCACAGTTTATCTCTATTAGATACACCATCATTTACGAACTAAAAGCTGCTGCTTTTTTCACACACTTTGAACCCTGCGGCTTAAACAACTGAAATATGTCCATTAGTGCATTGATTGGCAGAGTAAAAGACACACGTAGTAAATATAAATTCTTATCTGTTAGTTTCAGTGGGATTCATCTGAAGAAATAATCCATATAAAGAAAAGCGTCCTGCTTATCTAAACAGTGTGTAAACGGTGAAGAGAAAGAAGTCCTTGCAGCTGCGCCGTGAGAGCTCCTCTCTCCCACCGAGTCCTGGCGATTAAATTATCCTGTGCCACAAAGAAATAAACTAAAATAATATTAAATTAGTCCATTTTGTTTTTGTGTCGAGCAGGTGATAACACTGTAACATCCAAAGTGAAGCTGAACTACACTACCCACAATGCTCCCTGAATCGACCGGCTAATCACGTTTTGCACTTAATGATGACATCATCAGCAAGCGACAGCCAGTCTGCCAAAAACCACACTCTCGCGAGTGCCACTAGCTTAGCCTATGACAAGCTAAAAATGGACGCTCTCATTATGGCCGAACAACTTTCCACAATTTCTGGGGATTCTGTGATAGTACGCGCCCACGGCCAACGTGTTTGATGAATTCCTGCGCAAAAAGTAGTTCCCAGAAAATTGTGATATATTCCTGTGAAATAATGAGTATATCTCATCTAAATTAATTCTAAAAATTTACCAGTAATAAAATTATAAAGATAACTGAAGTTTTAAGAGTGGCTGTAATAAATATTTAAGAAACTTAAAGTTTATGAGCAACTTCACCTGTTATTGCTCAAGCACATTGTAAACATTGACACGATGGAGTTTGATGTTGAAGAGTTCAGAAAAGATATGATTGGAATGGTTTGATTACCATTTACAGTTGGCAATGAAAGACTTGAGTGTTAACTTCGTGTTAAAGTCAGAACAAGAAGCTGCACTGAAAGAGATCTATCTGGGAAGAGACACATTCTGTGTTGTTGCTCCAGCGAGAGCAGCACACTGAGCAGAGTGGCGAAAGTAGTCCAGCGAGTTCAATCTGTGGGCGCGAGCTATGCCACAATTCCATAATAGCAGAGATATCGGTCCAATGAGAGTGGCACTCTAAGCAGGGTGGCCAAAAACCACTGATCAACACATGGCAGAGATTAAAATGTTCGATTTTAGGGTTTACAAATGCTTTTGACCATTAAACTTTGCTGACTTTACCAAAAAAAAAAAAAAAAAAATGTTATTGGACTGAAAGTTATTGGAACTAAATTTATCAGACGATAATTGGTCCAATGATGGTTTTAAAAGTTATCTGAAAAGCTAATTCGCTAACAGAAACATTAGCTTTGATAATTATTGATTATCGGATTAGCTGAACAGTGCCCACCACTGGCTTTATGACTGTCATTTGGTGTGCTAGTGTTTCTCTTGGCAACTGGTTTTCCTGGCAGTGGATTACCTGCACTTTGTGGTTGTTATTAACCATAGCTTTTAGATGTCTAGACTTAAATGGACATATTGTGAATGGCATGACAGCCTGAAGGAATATCATTGTGCCATGTCTGCTGTTAAAGCAGCTTTTTTACTCTAATTTAAACAAAATAATAATAATAATAATAATAATAACAATAATAATAATAATAATAAGCATAACTCCAGACTCTTATTTGACACTGTGGCCATACTGAACCAGACACAGTGGTCTATTGTGGATATTAATCTCACAGCATCTGATTTTTTTTATATTAATAATATTAAGAGCTCGCGAACAAGACCCCGAGATACTTAAACTCCTCCACTTGAGGCAATCGATCTATGTTCCGATCCTCACCTATGGTCATGAGATTTGGTTCATGACAGAAAGAGCGAGATCGCAAGTACAAGCGGCCGAGATGAGTTTCCTCCCCAGGATGGCTGGGCACTCCCTTAGAGATAGGGTGAGGAGCTCGGTCACTTGGGAGGAGCTCGGAGTCGAGCCGCTGCTCCTCCACGTCGAAAGGAGCCAGTTGAGGTGGCTCGGGCATCTTTTCTGGATGCCCCCTTGATGCCTCGCTGGAGAGGTGTTCCGGGCATGTCCCATCGGGAGGAGGCCCCGGGGAAGAGCCAGGACACGCTGGAGGGACTACGTCTCTCGGCTGGCTTGGGAACGCCTTGGGGTTCCCCCGGAGGAGCTGAGGGAGGTGTGTGTGGATCGGGAGATCTGGGCGGCTTTGCTTGAGCTGCTGCCCCCGCGACCTGACTCCAAATAAAGCGGAAGAAAATGGATGGATGGAATATTAAAAGCAGGTTATAACAGCAGGTATGGTTACGTTTTTGATTGTTTTGTCAATATCTGATGGCCACTGACTGATCTGAGCCTATTTCTCGTGCTGATCCATCCAGAATGGTTGTGAATGCCAAGGATAGCACTTGAAAATTCAGTAAGATATATCTTATATATTATATTCCAATTCTAAGGTGGAACTATGCTGGTATACTAAGGTATATCTAAATATCTAAAAAGGAAGAGTAAAGCAGAAGAGTAGAAAAGAGCAGAGTAGAGCCACTTAGGTGCCTGGTCTTGAGAACCGGGGATGGTAGGTTGAAAAGCTTTTTTATCCCATGGGAACTGTCCCTACCCACCCAAGGGGCTCAAGAAAAAAGTATATATAATAATAAATAATAAGGCATAATAAAGATAAGACATCATATATATATATATATATATATATATATATATATATATATATATATATATATATATATATATATATATATATATATATATATATATATATACGCGTATATATTAATTAAGGATAATAAACAACATATACAACATTCTTTTCATCCATTGCCATGTTAGATAATGAAGGAATTTTAACATGTTTTGGAGCCTGTTTTTCCACAACATTGTTAATTTGTCACTCTCTACAATATCTCCAGCCACGTGGCATTTGTAAAAACACTTATTAAGAAACCAGGCCTGGACCCAGAGAGTTTAGCTAATTACAGGCCGATAGAATTTGTAATTTCTGTCAAATATTTTAGAGAAATTAGTTTTAAATTAATATTTGTTTGAAACCAACTTATTTAAGCCATTGCATTCAACATCCAGAGTGCTTCACTCTGTTGAAACTGGACTCACTGGACTTATTATTAATTAATATGAATTAAAACTCTGCATCAGTGTTCTTGTTGTTGAGTTTCAGTGCTGCACTTGATACAGCTGATAATAATGTCCTATTGAATAGGCTTGAGAATTATTTTGGTATCTCTGGTACAGTGATGTCCTGGCTGAGGTCAGATTTCTTGAGTCAGTCTCACTGTGTTTTCAATAATGTGGCATTTGGATTTGCCACGATAAAGCATGATGTCCCACAGGATTTGGTTCTTGGCCCATTGTTATTTTCGCAATATGTAATGCCATTGGTGAAGATCTTTCATGGCTTTGGGCTAAACTTTCATTGTTATGCAGGCATTTTGCAGTTCTGTGTTCGCTCGAGATGGTGCTAACATTGGACTATGAGCAGAATTGAGGCCTGTCTGGTTGCTGTGAGGAGTTGAACGTCAACTAACTTTCTGCTTCTCAACTAAAGACAGAGATGTGTTGGGAAAGTGTAGTGACACGGACCCACAACAGGGGGCGCAAATGAACGGACAATAGAGGGACTTAAATTTGAACACTTTACTGTTGTGAATGTCACAACCACACACAGCAGATTATAGAATAAATACAAGTCAATGGATAAAGGTGTCGTGTGGGCAGGCTCGACGATAGGAGACGTCCGTCTGGAGATGAACCGGAACCACACGATTTCCACCGCCACCGAACCAGAAGAATACTGGAGCCGCCAGGTCCCGAATTCCCCAGGTGGCCACCGTCTCAGCGTGTCGGATCTGGTACTGCTGGTGAAGAGCAAAGACAGTCAAGTGTGGGTGTGTGTACACCCCGTAACAACAACGGTGGGAATTCCACCTCCACCTCTAACACACACTCGTGCAGCGTCTGAGTACCACTTATCTGGTGGGACGTAGAACGAAACAGTCGCGGCCCACGCCGGTCCTCTGGGTAGACAGCTGCAACAAAGTAGCTCTTGAAATCAGTTAGTACAATACGCAGGCAGAGAAAGTTACCTCCAAGAAGTACGATATCTCGGCGACGTGGTGGAGGTGTCATTCTGCTTTTATCCGAGGTGAAGTGCAGATGATCGGTGACAGCTGTCATAGTTGATGAGTGACAGCTGTCACCTCGGCTGTTCCTGTAAGGCGGCAGCGCCCCCTCGTGCCTGAAGCCCGCACTTCAGGCAGGGCGCCCTCTGGTGGTGGGCCAGCAGTACCTCCTCTTCTGGCGGCCCACACAACAAGATGATGGTCACTGGTCCAGACAAATTGAAAAACTTCTTTGAGCAGTTTACTATTTCAGTGGGTGATTGCATGATTCAGCGTAGTGAAACTGTTAGTAATCTTGGTGTCATTTTTCACGAGTCTCTTGTTTGATGCACCTATTAAAAAGATGACAAGAGTAGCATTTTTTTCATTCGTGAAATGTTGCAAAGACCAATTTTGTCTTTGGCTGATGCAGAGGTAGCCTACTGATCCTTGGTTTTATGCCATTCAGAATTGATTTTTTGACATGATTTGTTTTCAGGTTTGGCACATAAAAGTGTTGGAGGTCTCTGTCTCCAGATAAACCAGAATGCAGCAGTTCAAGTTTTATTGTTGACTTATTAGATTTTGCATGGTTGTGTGCCATCCTACAGGCCTGTTGTGTGAACCTCAGTTTAGGAAGAAATCAGCAGAGCTGGTCGATCTTTTGCATTTCATGCACTGTGGCTGTGGAACAAACTGCTGGCTGAGATAAGGCAGTCACGCTTTATTGACTTCTAAATCCAGACGAAAAACACAGCTTTTCTTATCTGCCTACAATTGCTCATGGTGGGAAATGTATGTTGCCTAGTGTGTTAATTCTGTTATGTAATTTATTTGAAATTATTTAGCAGTGATAATCTGGACTTTTTTGGTTTGTGAAGCACTTTGTTGGTATAGTGCTATATAAATAAAAATATTTTTATGCTTAAATTATTATGAAACTTCTCTTGGAACTAATACTTTTAAATGCTATACTGAAATGAAATACACATTCTCACTGAGTCAACACATATTTTTGATTAAATGGAATATACATGGTTGGGGAAACCTGAGCTTGAACGTTTTTAGCCAAGGTGTACATCAGTATGTCGACAACTGTAGGTCAGGAGGTGATCCCATGCAGAACCTTACCCAGACCTGGGCAGAGAATTTGCCCATTTATTAGTTGTATATTTTGCCATAGACACGCTTATATTCCTATAATGTCTCAGTTATACATTGATGGTATCATTTATCAATTAAAACACTGTTTTTGTGCTTCACTTAAGACATCTTTTGAAACAACAAAGTTATTTCGGTTATCAATCAATCAATCAATTTTTTTATATAGCGCCAAATCACAACAAACAATTGACCCAAGGCGCTTTATATTGTAAGGCAAGGCCATAAAATAATTATGTAAAACCCCAACGGTCAAAACGACCCCCTGTGAGCAAGCACTTGGCTACAGTGGGAAGGAAAAACTCCCTTTTAACAGGAAGAAACCTCCAGCAGAACCAGGCTCAGGGAGGGGCAGTCTTCTGCTGGGACTGGTTGGGGCTGAGGGAGAGAACCAGGAAAAAGACATGCTGTGGAGGGGAGCAGAGATCGATCACTAATGATTAAATGCAGAGTGGTGCATACAGAGCAAAAAGAGAAAGAAACAATGCATCATGGGAACACCCCAGCAGTCTACGTCTATAGCAGCATAACTAAGGGATGGTTCAGGGTCACCTGATCCAGCCCTAACTATAAGCTTTAGCAAAAAGGAAAGTTTTAAGCCTAATCTTAAAAGTAGAGAGGGTGTCTGTCTCCCTGATCTGAATTGGGAGCTGGTTCCACAGGAGAGGAGCCTGAAAGCTGAAGGCTCTGCCTCCCATTCTACTCTTACAAACCCTAGGAACTACAAGTAAGCCTGCAGTCTGAGAGCGAAGCGCTCTATTGGGGTGATATGGTACTACGAGGTCCCTAAGATAAGATGGGACCTGATTATTCAAAACCTTATAAGTAAGAAGAAGAATTTTAAATTCTATTCTAGAATTAACAGGAAGCCAATGAAGAGAGGCCAATATGGGTGAGATATGCTCTCTCCTTCTAGTCCCCGTCAGTACTCTAGCTGCAGCATTTTGAATTAACTGAAGGCTTTTTAGGGAACTTTTAGGACAACCTGATAATAATGAATTATGGTGGATATTGTCTCATTCAGACAGCAATTCAGCAATTTCTGTACTGAACATTTATTTTATAACTTTGTACAGATCTGTCATTTATTTCTTATTGTGTCATTTTTCTTGTGCCAGTTATTTCTCTCCTATAAATCATATTTGTTGTAAATCTGTTATGCTCCATTTCAAATGCATATAAGCAGGGAAAAGCACATGATTACAAATTGATTGATTATCTCCTGAAACACTCATCACTAATTGAAGAAAATAAGAACAACCCCAGGTTTCTTTTCAGCACTGTAGCCAGGCTGACAAAGAGTCAGAGCTCTATTGAGCCGAGTATTCCTTTAACTTTAACTAGTAATGACTTCATGACTTTCTTTGCTAATAAAATTTTAACTATTAGAGAAAAAATTACTCATAACCATCCCAAAGACATATCGTTCTCTTTGGCTGCTTTCAGTGATGCCGGTATTTGGTTAGACTCTTTCTCTCCGATTGTTCTGTCTAAGTTATTTTCATTAGTTACTTCCTCCAAACCATCAACATGTCTATTAGACCCCATTCCTACCAGGCTGCTCAAGGAAGCCCTACCATTAATTAATGCTTCGATGTTAAATATGATCAATCTGTCTTTATTAGTTGGCTATGTACCACAGGCTTTTAAGGTGGCAGTAATTAAACCATTACTTAAAAAGCCATCACTTGACCCAGCTATCTTAGCTAATTATAGGCCAATCTCCAACCTTCCTTTTCTCTCAAAAATTCTTGAAAGGGTAGTTGTAAAACAGCTAACTGATCATCTGCAGAGGAATGGTCTATTTGAAGAGTTTCAGTCAGGGTTTAGAATTCATCATAGTACAGAAACAGCATTAGTGAAGGTTACAAATGATCTTCTTATGGCCTCGGACAGTGGACTCATCTCTGTGCTTGTTCTGTTAGACCTCAGTGCTGCTTTTGATACTGTTGACCATAAAATTTTATTACAGAGATTAGAGCATGCCATAGGTATTAAAGGCACTGCGCTGCGGTGGTTTGAATCATATTTATCTAATAGATTACAATTTGTTCATGTAAATGAGGAATCTTCTTCACAGACTAAGGTTAATTATAGAGTTCCACAAGGTTCTGTGCTAGGAGCAATTTTATTCACTTTATACATGCTTCCCTTAGGCAGTATTATTAGACAGCATTGCTTAAATTTTCATTGTTACGCAGATGATACCCAGCTTTATCTATCCATGAAGCCAGAGGACACACACCAATTAGCTAAACTGCAGGATTGTCTTACAGACATAAAGACATGGATGACCTCTAATTCCCTGCTTTTAAACTCAGATAAAACTGAAGTTATTGTACTTGGCCCCACAAATCTTAGAAACATGGTGTCTAATCAGATCCTTACTGTGGATGGCATTACCCTGACCTCTAGTAATACTGTGAGAAATCTTGGAGTCATTTTTGATCAGGATATGTCATTCAATGCGCATATTAAACAAATATGTAGGACTGTTTTTTTGCATTTGCGCAATATCTCTAAAATTAGAAAGGTCTTGTCTCAGAGTGATGCTGAAAAACTAATTCATGCATTTATTTCCTCTAGGCTGGACTATTGTAATTCATTATTATCAGGTTGTCCTAAAGGTTCCCTGAAAAGCCTTCAGTTAATTCAAAATGCTGCAGCTAGAGTACTGACAGGGACTAGAAGGAGAGAGCATATCTCACCCATATTGGCCTCTCTTCATTGGCTTCCTGTTAATTCTAGAATAGAATTTAAAATTCTTCTTCTTACTTATAAGGTTTTGAATAATCAGGTCCCATCTTATCTTAGGGACCTCATAGTACCATATCACCCCAATAGAGCACTTCGCTCTCAGACTGCAGGCTTACTTGTAGTTCCTAGGGTTTGTAAGAGTAGAATGAGAGGCAGAGCCTTCAGCTTTCAGGCTCCTCTCCTCTGGAACCAGCTCCCAATTTGGATCAGGGAGACAGACACCCTCTCTACTTTTAAGATTAGGCTTAAAACCTTCCTTTTTGCTAAAGCTTATAGTTAGGGCTGGATCAGGTGACCCTGAACCATCCCTTAGTTATGCTGCTATAGACTTAGACTGCTGGGGGGTTCCCATGATGCACTGAGTGTTTCTTTCTCTTTTTGCTCTGTATGCACCACTCTGAATTTAATCATTAGTGATTGATCTCTGCTCCCCTCCACAGCATGTCTTTTTCCTGGTTCTCTCCCTCAGCCCCAACCAGTCCCAGCAGAAGACTGCCCCTCCCTGAGCCTGGTTCTGCTGAAGGTTTCTTCCTGTTAAAAGGGAGTTTATCCTTCCCACTGTCGCCAAGTGCTTGCTCGAAGGGGGTCGTTTTGACCGTTGGGGTTTTTCCGCAGTTATTGTATGGCTTTGCCTTACAATATAAAGCGCCTTGGGGCAACTGTTTGTTGTGATTTGGCGCTATATAAATAAAATTGATTTGATCTGATTTTGATTTGAAAGCATCCTGTGCTGCTGTTTTGTGTCAGACCATGATGGCACACTCTAACTGAAATTGTGTGAGGGAGAAAAAAGGACTACTTGATATCCAGTACTATCTTGTCATTCCAGGAGTAATCTTTCCACAATAGTACTGAAAGCATGAAAGGTCAGTAAGGATGAGGATCGATAACAAGCTACAACCCCTGGCAAATATTATGGAATCACCGGCCTTGGAGGATGTTCATTCAGTTGTTTAATTTTGTAGAAAAAAAGCAGATCACAGACATGACACAAAACTAAAATCATTTCAAATGGCAACTTTCTGGCTTTAAGAAATACTATAAGAAATCAGGAAAAAAAAATTGTGGCAGTCAGTAACGGTTACTTTTTTAGACCAAGCAGAGGGAAAAAAAATATGGAGTCACTCAATTCTGAGGAAAAAATGATGGAATCATGAAAAACAAAAGAACGCTCCAACACATCACTAGTATTTTGTTGCACCACCTCTGGCTTTTATAACAGCTTGCAGTCTCTGAGGCATGGACTTAATGAGTGACAAACGGTACTCTTCATCAATCTGGCTCCAACTTTCTCTGATTGCTGTTGCCAGATCAGCTTTGCTGGTTGGAGCCTTGTCATGGACCATTTTCTTCAACTTCCACCAAAGATTTTCAATTGGATTAAGATCCGGACTATTTGCAGGCCATGACATTGACCCTATGTGTCTTTTTGCAAGGACCAAAGAGGACCAAAGCATCCTTATCCTGCCAGCGGATAAAGGCAGATGCACGGTGGTCCTGAACACATCGGACTACGAGGCCAAGATCAACAACTTGCTCAGTGACTCCTATACATATGAACGTCTGAAGAGAGACCCCACGAGCGGCTATAAGAAGAAAATCATTAGCTACCTCCAAAACCTGGAGAAAGAGGGACTCATCGACAGGCAGACATACTACAGACTGTACCCTGGGGACGCCACTCCGTGCATCTATGGACTGCCCAGAATCCACAAACAGGACGTGCCACCTCAAGTGGATTTTGGCTTCTCTAGTGGGTACCTCAGAACACCATGTGGAGAACACACAAGATTTTGTGAACAAGATCAAGGACCTGCAGCTGGAGGCAGATGAAACAGTTGTGTCATTTGATGTGACTTCATTGTTCACCTGCATCCCCACCGCTGAGGCCATCTCAGCTGTGAGGCAGAGACTGCTGGAGGATGTGTCTCTACTTGAAAGGACCAAACTCACACCAGACCACATCTGCCAACTCTTGGAGATCTGTCTTAACACCACGTATTTCCTGTTTAGGGGGAATTACTACAGGCA
Organism: Thalassophryne amazonica; assembly: GCF_902500255.1. Classification (NCBI taxonomy): domain Eukaryota; kingdom Metazoa; phylum Chordata; class Actinopteri; order Batrachoidiformes; family Batrachoididae; genus Thalassophryne; species Thalassophryne amazonica. The sequence goes on along the minus strand of NC_047103.1, from coordinate 87,356,664 downwards.
GATTCATGGTTGTGCGATGGGGTCTCTGGTATCCCCCATTGTGGCCAATCTGTACATGGAGCGAGTGGAGAAGACAGCCTTTACATCTTTCACTGGCATCTCTCCCAGTCACTGGTTCAGATATGTCGATGACACATGGGTTAAAATCAAGCAACAGGAAGTTGAGGACTTTACAGAACACATCAACTCGGTGGACGCCAATATCAAGTTCACACGTGAGGATGCCAGAAACAACCATTTAGCCTTCTTGGACTGTGATGTTATGATTGGAGAGAATAGGCAGCTCCAGACAGGGGTTTACAGAAAACCAACTCACACTGACCAGTATCTGCTCTTTGGCTCAAACCACCCCCTTGAACACAAGCTCAGGGTGATCAGGACGCTTCAACACAGAGCCCTGCAGGTGCCCACAACTGCAGAGGGAAGGGCTAAAGAACAACAACTTGTCTGGAAAGCCCTCACAGTATGTGGTACCCACGATGGTCCCTGGACAAAGTGCAGAAGTCCCAGAGAACAAAGAGACCAGATAGACAGGAGACGGAGACAAGAAGAAGAGGAGTGTCTCTCCCTTATTTAGCAGGAGTAGAGGAAAAACTACAGAGGATCTTCAGACAGCACAAAATCCCAGTTTACTTTAAACCGGTTAACACCTTGAGACAGAAATTAGTTCACCCTAAGGACAGGATCCCTAGTTAGCAAACAGAGCAATGTAGTGTATTCTATCAGATGTCAGGAAAACTGTAACGAACACTACATAGGTGAGACTAAGCAACCTTTACACAAAAGGCTATACCAGCACCACAGAGAGGGCGCCAGTGGACCTCAGTCTGCAGTTCATCTCCACCTTAAAGACACTAACCACACGTTTGAGGACAAGGAAGTTAAAATATTAGCCAGAGAGAAGAAATGGTTTGAGAGAGGGGTCAAGGAGGCATTCTTTGTGAAACGTTTGAAACCCAGCCTTAACCGGGGAGGGGGTCTGAGATACGCTTTATCCCCTGTTTACAATGGGGTACTCAGGTCAAAGCAGTTTCAGTCTTTTGTTCATGGTAATGAGTCATTCACGTCATCAGCAGAGTCGTCAAGGGAGCCATCAGGAGAGGGACAGCCACCCTGTCATTAGGAGGGTGCTAACTAGAGCACAATACGTGCTAATTAGAGCTATTGTTTAGTCAATAGCCTATAGCAGTCTGCCTCTCGGTAGGAGGGGTCTGGTTAGGTTTAAAACTCCAGCTTTTGTGACTTCTTGATTATTCTTCTCTACAAGAGTCAAGACAGAAGTCAGACCACCAGAGCAAGAATTTAGCTGAGGAAGCTTCTGCGATTTGATGCGAAACGTCCTTGCGTCAAGCAACTCAGTCCAGTTGAAGACTCAAGCTTCTCTACTATGCCTTTAACAACCTTCCCATGTTGTTTGTATTTGGTCCAGAGTTTAGACACAGCTGACTGTGAACAACCAACATCTTTTCGCAACATTGCGTGATGATTTACCCTCTTTTAAGAGTTTGATAATCCTCTCCTTGGTTTCAATTGACATCTCTCCTGTTGGAGCCATAATTCATGTCAGTCCACTTGGTGCAACAGCTCTCCAAGGTGTGATCACTCCTTTTAAGATGCAGACTAATGAGCAGATCTGATTTGATGCAGGTGTTAATTTTGGGGATGAAAATTTACAGGGTGATTCCATAATTTATTCTTCAGAATTGAGTGAGTCCATATTTTTTCCCCTCTGCTTGGTCTAAAAAAGTAACCGTTCCTGACTTCCACAATTTATTTTCCTGATTTCTTATAGTGTTTCTTAAAGCCAGAAAGTTGCCATTTGAAATTACTTTAGTTTTGTGTCATGTCTGTGATCTGCTTTTTTTCTACAAAATTAAACAACTGAATGAACATCCTCCGAGGTCGGTGAATCCATAGTTATTGCCAGGGGTTGTACTATCAGAAGCACAGTCGGGTCATTGTGTCTCAGATCACCCCCCAAAAATGTGATTTTTAACACTCTGAAGTCGAATGACACTCCCTCACGTAAAAAGTCACATGACCCAATTAAGCTAACGCAATACTCAATCTGCTGTACTCTGAGGCTCCCTTTAAACGGGTGTTGAACATGGAAACTTCAACCTTTAAAGCACTTTTTAAATTTTTTTTAACAGGCGTAGTATAACTTGACTTATGAGTATTTTTAAGGATTCAAAAGGAGTTTATTGTCATATGGACATAGGAACATGTTCCCTGCGCAATGAAATAGGCCTTCTTGCTCTCGGTCGGGACGGTCGCATTTTTCTTTCCTCCTCCCTCCCCAACTTTCCTGCTACTGTAGCGTGTTTGTCTGTGAGGCTGCCAGCCCTGCTTCTCTGGAAAATGGCAAAATGGATCTGATCAAGTGGTCTCTGAACGCAATTGACACTATTTTTTCTACAAGACACTCGGGAGCGGAGGACCCGACCTGTCCTGCCAGGACACATGTGGCGGGTGATGTGATGGACAGCTGGCGGAGATGGCAAGTCATGTGCCTGTACACGTTGTCTGTGGAGGACATTGAAGATGTTTACTTATTTGGAGCTGTGGTGACCGGGTTTCTGCTGTGTGGAGCGGCCATAGCACTGGTTTAGGGTTAGGGTTGGAGGCGGCATTAATTGGCCTGTCCAGGCTGCCTCACATGATTGATTCGATTGGAAGGGCAGTGTCAGCTCAGTCGGCGGGTGTTAACCGCACATTGGAATCCATCTCGGGGAGAATGGCTGCACTGGAAAACCGCTTTGATCGTCAGTAATGACCACATCTCCTCTCCTCTATTCAGATGTATTTGGGAGCCACTCTGAAGTTTCAGACGGTGGAATCTTTCAGGCGTCTGTTAATCTGCATATCTATTTGGTTTCCAAACACCAGCTGCCCATCAAGGCCGCTGGGACAAAATCCTCCCCCCGAGGAATACTTCTGATGCCTCGCTCCTCGTCTCCCCCGCCTCTTTGTCTTCTCCCTCCTCCCAGTCCTGAGATGTTGACGGTGGGACCTTGAGACTCTGGTGGACTGATTCAGGACTGGGATCCCCCCCAGGATGGACAGAAAAGGCCTGTCGATGGCGCCAAGGGCGGCCTTCCGGGCTGTCTGTCTGAACACTGGACACATTCAAGTCTCGGCTGTCGTCTGTTGTCTGCTGTGATTTGTTTACTGTTTTCCTGTGCTATGGGGTTTTTTTCTCCAGTGCTGCTGCGTGAGTTCAACACAGCAGCAATGGAGGTTTTTCTTTTCCTAATTCTTCCCTTGTGTGTGCTTTTATATGTGTTCATGTACCGGGCCGGCTTATGTGTGTTGTGTGTGTTATGTGTGTGTTGTTGTTTGTTTGTCATGAGGCCGGTCAAGGTTTGCTCAGCCCTGCTTGTGACCTAGGACAGGGATGTGCATCTGCAGCTGGTCCCCGGGCGCCAAAAAGGCGACCTCTGCTCCTAACTGGCAATTAGGATGGTTAAATTGCAGTAAACACATTTCATTGTGCAGGGAACATGTTCCTATGTGCATATGACAATAAATTCCTTTTGAATCCTTGAATCCTTGAATTTTTTACACCATGCATTTTCATGAATATTATTGTCAATTTTTGCTGCGCATTTATGTACACACACACAGCCAAAAGAATCATTTCCTTCTGTACTGCAGCAGACAGCAGTGGGAAGAAATATGACTCCTTCTTCCTCATTGGTTGTCTGGCTTATGAATTTTCCACCAATCAGAAGTCACTAACCCCACATGTGTTCACTAATGGGCCTTTCACACTGAATGCGTCGGAAGTGTTAAAGGCATCAAGAATCAGTCTAAAAAGCATTATTTTCAATGAGACGTGTTGCTTTTTAGAGGCGTCAGAAGCGTCGCATAAAAAGCTGAGCTAAAGCGATACTTCTGACGGGAGCGAGCATTGCCACTTGTTGGCAGGCTGACGTGGTCAAAGTTCAACCCAATCCAACTTTCAATGCTCTGAGCTGTGACGTAGCTTCGCGCTGTCCAATAGGAACGATGTGTCGGGCCAAAACACGGAAGACTAGTGGCAGAAACCACTGATCTGTACAAAACAGATCGGTGCAGAAACCACTGATCTGTACAAAACAGATCGGTGCAGAAACCACTGATCTGTACAAAACAGATCGGTGCAGAAACCACTGATCTGTACAAAACAGAAACGTGTCACAGGACTGCTCATTTATAGAGCAGTTTTCTGAAGAAAAATCCTTGCAAATGTTTTTTTTTTTTGTTGTTGTTTGTTACCTCAAAATTTCTGATTACTGTTAAAAAAAAGTTTAGAACACTTGTAATTAAAATAGCTAAATAAATCAATAAATGGTTCTTTAGAAACCTTTCACCTGTAAATTAAAACCACCTGTTATTTCAGATTAGATAATTTCTTGTTTAACATAAGGAACCTCGGACATTTCTTTTTAGACAAATAAAATAACATGGAAATTTATACATTTTTTAAGTCTGGTAGATTATTTATATCTCATTTCAATCAGAAAACAGACACTGTAAATAAATACAAATGTTTATTATAAATGTAGCAGGAAATAATTTAACAGTGACTGCAGTGTGATTTTAAAGTAGGATTTCTGTGACATAAATCTCATGATGAATTTTTTTTTTATATAGTCATTTCAACTTGTAATTTCACCAAAATATGTAAGTGCCTTTAATGTTGTTATCAGGACAGAGTCATTTCTAAAATATTCATTTGAGCACAATAAGTAGAGAGCTTCTACCTGTGCAAATGTCTTTTGACTTTGATTTTGTGGACATTTTTAATGATCCATTAATTTATTGTTAAAATATAAAATAATACGTAAAATAGTTGCTGTTGAAAGAACCTTTTATTTAGAAGCAGGTGATGTTATGCTGAATTCTCGGGACCAGATGAATGTCTCTTCTGCAGCTTTGAATTCTGGTGGTGTTGCTGAAGACACTTTTGTCCTATTTTGAAGAGCAGAGATGTTTTCTTTCGACTGGACTTCATGGTGTTCAGCTCATCAAGTATTTAGGTTGTCTGCACAGCAAATGTTCCTGATTGGAACAAATAAAAAATATGTCTTAAAATATAAAGAAACACTAAACAGTTTATATATTTAAAAAAAGGAAAAAAAAAAAAACAGGAAAAAACGATGGAAAAAAACATCTGAAAAAAAAAGTTATTTAAAGTTGAGCTTTTGTGGTCTCTGAAAAAAGCCTGTAGTTTTATTTGCTAAAAATGAAAAATACTGAACCATTTACAAATTAAAGCGCTCACTCAGATCAACTGTGCTTAAAGGCTAAGCTAACATTAGCCGATCATTAAACCTTCACATCAGTGCTGTAAACGTCACATTTTACTTTTATATTATTCTCACCTTGATAAAGCTGCAGAACTAAACTCCATTGGTCAAACTGGGACTTCGCATATATCCAAAAAGTGGGAGATTTCGGACTGAGTGGGTTTGCTCCATCACCCTGGCTACCTGCCTCGCTCTGCCCATGGATGATGCCCCAAATCCCGGCTTCTCCTTGCGGGTCGGGCCGCTCTTGCGGCTTCTCCCAACAGGGTGATGGGAGAATCGTTCTGCTGCTGTTTTTTAAAGCTTTTTTGTGGTTCAGGCGACGCAAATTCAAGATGGCGATCGCTGAACTTTTTTCAAATTGTGGAAACAGCCAGAGTGGGACGTAGCAATATCCGCCCCCTTGCCACTTCCGAAACGAAGCGACGTCAGACGCGTTAAAGTGTTGGTAGGTGTTGCCTGAAGCTTATGAAGCATTCAGTGTGAAAGGCCCTTTACCCCACGTGTGTTTTATCACAGCCCAACCGCCCCCGTGGGTCTGATTGTGTGGGCGCTTTCTCTTTATTACTGGTGGAAAGCGAGTGTGTTGTTTGTTTTTTTTGTAAAAATAAGGCGCTTTATGAATGTGGAGCAAGCGCTTTTTTGAACTGGAGGAAGACGGAGCGTGCAGTGTGTCATCAGAATCTGAAACAAATAGTGAGGATTCTGTTGTCAGGAGTCCAGGTTGATACACTTTCCACCGAAAGTCCAAAACACCTTTTTCTTTTAATTTTTGCAACTAACACAATAGAACAATTTGCACTAACACCAATAAAATTGCTGCAAAAAACAAGGCATTAGGGAAAAAATACAACTGGAAAGACATTGTAATGGAAGATCTGTCCAAATTTTTTGGACTACTGATATACATGTCAGTGTCACTGCCAAGTCTCCAGGACTACTGGAAACATAATAATATTTTGTCTGTGCCCTTTCCAGCGAAAGTAATGTCCAGAGACAGATTTAGATCGATATCCTGGAACATCCACCTAAGTGATCCAGATGAGGATGTAGAAAATGAAAAAAAGGGAACACCAAGTCATGACAAACTGTTTCAAGTCAGGCCTCTTTATGTTGCCATCCTCAGTGCCTGCCAGGCTTATTACCACCTGAGCTGGCAGTGGATGAAAGGATGGTGGTGATGAATGCAAAAATTGGAATGACTCAATATTTGAAGGACAAGCCAACAAAATGGGCCATGAAACTTTTTGTGTTGGCTGTTTCAAGTAATGGCTACACATTCAAGTTCACCGTTTACACTGGCAAGACTGTGACCACGAGTGAACACAGGCTGTCATACGATGTGTCATGAAACTGATCCAGCCATCCTCGCTTCGTACTGGGTACCACATTTACATGGGCAATAACAGTCCCAAACTGTTGATGAACCTGGCTAACATGAAGTTTGGGGCATGTGGCACATACAGGGAGAACAGACAAGGATGCCCCAGAGGGAGGGCAAATGCTCTCACAAAAAAATATGAAAGAGGATCTATAAGATGGATAAGAGAGGGGCCTCTGGTGTTTGTAAAGTGGACGGACACTAGTGAGGTGTCTGTGTGTTCCACCATCCATCGTGCGTTTTTGGGTGAGACAGTGCGGAGAAGGGTGAAGGATGGGAAGGATGGATGTTGGATGGTGAAAGACATTCCCTGTCACATGGGTGGAGTCAACCTACCTGACCAGCTCATCCAGTACTACTACACCCATCAGAAAACTGCACACTGGTACAGGACAGTGTTGCTGCACTTCCTTGACATTGCAACCACAAATGCATCATCTTGCTTTGTGAGATTAGCATTGTCAAGCAAGTCTAGCCCATGACAAAGGACTTTATGGTGGAGCTGGTGTGTCAGCTGTGTGGCACAGACAAAACAGGTGTCCCACAGAACATGAGCCAGAACTGCATTCCTGTGCCAATTGTGACAGGCACAGATCCTTGCCAAAAAGAAACAAAAGGCAGATTGAGGTGCCAATGGTGCCTTCAGGTGGACAACAAGAGGCGTGACTGTTGGGTATTTTCTCCTCCAAACATTTTTAAAACCTTTAACAAGACAAACAGAGTCAAGAAACACCAGTGAGACAGAAAATCAAATATTACGCGCGGAGTGCGGCCAGGCTGTACACCAAGGCTACACTAAAGTCTGGCCTGCTTTTCCGCTCTTTTTATTAAGAGACGCCCTCATCACATAAACAAGAAACTTGTCCTAAGGGTGGGGGTAATGACGCAAGACAAGTTTCTTCCCATAACATAAACGCATACGTCAATAAGTGCAGCTGTAAGGAAGAACACTTCAGGTCAGCACATCTCGTTCGTCTGTTGCAGGTATCAGCTGTTCTGCATCTGCCTGAAGTGTCCTGTCTTCCACACTCCTTCACACTAAACACCACATCACAAACGTCAAAACAAAATTGAATTCTCAGGATTGCATTAAGACAGGTGCAAAACAGCACATCTCCGTTCTCATGAGAAAGAAGACAAAGCTAAACAAGGTTGAATAACACGTACGTTCTCAGGGTGAAGTGCAAAACAGCACAACACCGTTCTCATGAGAAAGAAGACAAAGCTAAAAAAGGTTGAATAACACGTACGTTCTCAGGGTGAAGTGCAAAACAGCACAACACCGTTCTCATGAGAAAGAAGGCAAATGTACAAACGTTTAACAGTGATAACATGTATACAAAATCTCTAACATTCCCCTCCTGTTTATCGCCTGTTAAAACATACAGTAGGCATCACTCAGCTTAGCACTTCTTTTTGAGATTTTCACTAAGAGGTTCATCATGGTATGTTTTCTCTAGGCTTACACCCCAGAGGTGATGTCATCATTGTCACCATCATCGGTGTCTGGGTCATCATACTTCCATTGGTCTGGGTACAGGTCAGGAGAGCCATCGTCCTCCTTGTCGTCATCTGTCCCCAGAAGTGGATATGATGCTGGACCCCCTCCTGGTCCTGGACTTATTGCTGTGGTTATCATTCTATTTACAAGGCCTCGGAGACATGGAATACAACAACATCCACACAATGTTAGAATTGCAGCAAATACTGCTATAGACACTAATAGTGAAGAAATCAAAGACCTCCATTTTCCCTCCCTTCCAGCCACCAATCCCAGCCTTCGGTGTTTACTCCACTGTGCTCTTTCATCTTCCTGTTCAACGTCCTCAGCCCGTCAATGGCTTGAGTGAGACTGCCGTCTGCAGCTGTGTTGTTGGGAATGAATGTGCAGCATTGTTCTCCGAACATGGCACAAACACCTCCTTTCTCTGCCAACAACATATCCAGAGCAATGCGATTCTGGAAGGCCATAAGGGACGTGGCTTCTAACTGTGAATGGACAGCCTTAAATCCTTCCTCAGTCCAATTTCCTAATTTCTGTACATTGTAGTGGATGTAGTTTATTCTGTCCACGTTTTTATTAATTGAGCACCACCAACAGATGGAAGATTCGAATCCAGCTGCTATTTGATTAACCAGTTTATACTCGTCAGGCACTCCCCTGGGGACTCCTATTGCGTCAATATATGTTGGATTTCCCACTCCTTTCCAATCTCTTTTCACTCTATGTCTGGCTACGCCTTTCTGCCAATCTTCAGGAATAAGAGAGGCTGCATATGCCGTAATGTCTTCAGGGGTCATGGGTATGGCTTCAACTGGTAACAATAATGATATTAATGCACAATAACCTGACACATTTCATGGCAGTCTGTCAAAGATTCTGTTATCCCCACACCACCACCATACGTCACTCCTCCCGACAGGTTTGAATGTGGGAGTACTATGGACCACATTCTTACACCAGGCGGTGTGGTTTAAGCTACCCAAAGTCTTACTTGTCCCTGTCAAGTGTACACATGTATGGTTAGCATGCCCAACTTTGCTTGAGAATAAAGGTTTAATCTTAGTCAATTTGGTCACTGGATAGATCTTGTCCCACTTAGAACATTTGTTGTTTGCCGCAATGTATGTCTGTGTCATAGCAGTCAGTAGACAGTCTTTGGGTAATGCTGCCGGTATTACCTGTAATATAGGTCTGGGTCCCATACATACAACACAGTCCTTCTTTGCTGCTAGTCCTGCTTGTTCTGCCATTAAAAGCCAATTGTTATTTTGTCCACTAATTCCAGTAGTTACTAGGAACCAGTCATCTGCCTTCATGTCTTTTGTGCCTTGTACAGACACCCCCTTTGCTTGTATGGACACCCCCTTTGCTTGTATGGACACCCCCTTTGACGTACTTAATTTGGTCAATATTGGTTGCTGTACTCTATCTGTTTCACAGAGGAAGAAATGGAAATACGGATCTTTTCCTTGTTTGTATACCCAAAGGAGGAACAACCAACAGTCTCCCTCTATATCAGGTGGGAATATGGTTCCTTTTTCTGTGGTATTCACCACTATAGACAGCTTATCATCTGTTTGATACATTTTGAGACTTTGACTCTGGTACTTAGCCCACTCGGTTTGTGCCCATCTTGGTGTCCATCTACTCCATTCATCGGCTACCAACGTTTCCCATCTCCTATCTTGTTGATCGTTGGTCATATACCATGAGAAACTATTTCCGTAATTAGTCCCTCTGTCACCATCCGGCATTCCATGGGTAAGAGCACTATATGGTACAGAGATGATCACAGAAGTATTTCTAGGAATGCAGGCCTGTACACCAAATCGGTATGCATTATTCCCATCACAGCTATGTACTGTGGCATTAATTATCGGACTGGGGTCTTTGTTACTTCTTTTTGGTCTCTGCAATCTGCGGATGTGATCCTTATTATCATGTCCCGTGCTCATGGCTTTTAATAATACTCCCAATTCAAAAAAGAAAAGTAGCATAACAAGGACTGTCCATGGGGTCCAGAAACCCTCGTTTTTTTTTTTTTTTCTTTCGCCATTTCTGCACACTACAGCACACCTATGTTCAGAACAGTGGCTTCTTAATGTCTTCTGCTAGCTTTCGTGTCTAACCTGGATCTCAACACCAAGCTCACACACTATTACTAGTCTTGTCCTACTGTTCTTACTGTTTGTCTGTGTCTGCAGAAATGACTTTCTTACAGTGAGTTAAATGAATCCATGTACTTCTTTCCCCAATTTTCAAAGCTGTGGGTGTTGTGAGTAGTACTTGATAGGGCCCTTCCCATTTAGGTGAATGCCAGTGTTTTCTCTTGATGCTTCTTATCAACACCCAGTCTCCAGGTACCACTTTAGGGTCCTCCTGTGGAGAAATGGGATCATCAGTGTTTGGAACTCTCCCTCGTTGTCCTTCTAACATTTTTCTCATGTAATCCGCCAAATTGGCTTCCTCAGGTACATCCCAAATTTGTCCATAATATGGCAATCGATATTTTCTGCCAAACAATGTTTCATACGGTGTCAACCCCATGGTACTAGTTATGTTTATATACATTTTTACCAAATCTACACAATGTGTCCATGGTCTGCCTGTTTCCTCCATTGTCTTTCTAAGTCTGTTTTTTACTGTTCCATTCATCCTTTCCACTAATCCGGCACTTTGTGGATGATAAGAACAATGATTTTTGAGATTAACCTGTAGTGCTTCTCCTACGTATTGCACTATTGCATTAACAAAATGCGCTCCATTATCTGAATAGACTGTTTCTGGTATTCCAAATCGTGGGATGATGTCTTTGCATAATGCTTTAGCCACTGTAAGTGAATCTGCATGTTTTGTAGGGAACAATTCTACCCATTTTGAGAAGGCATCAATTATGACTAAACAAAATTCCTTCCCTTCATGTTTACTCAGCTGTATATAATCCATATGAATCACTTGAAAGGGATATTGTGGTGTTGGAAATTTACCTCTTTGGGGTCTCAAATTGCCTTGTGAGTTGTGTTTTGCACATATCATGCATGCTCTACAATGCTGTTTTGCATATGCATCGAACCCATAAAGACAAAAAATAGATTGCAATTGCGATATCATACCCCCTGATGAGACATGCGTCACGCCATGGCTCATAATAGCTGCCCATTTAAACATATTTTTTGGCAATATGGGTTTCTTTTGTGGTCATATCCGGAGGGGTGTCATATAGGAGAAAAATAGAAAGAGCTGTTGCCGCCTTTGCGGTTTTGTCAGCAACGTCATTTCCTTTTGAAACACTGTCAGAGCCTTTGGTGTGAGCCGCACATTTGCATATAGCAATTTGGTTAGGCAATTTCACAGCTTTCATTAGTGCAGTTAGGAGAGTGGCATGAGTCACTGGCTTTCCAGATGATGTCACCATTCCACGGTCTTCCCACAGTTTTGCAAACACATGCACTGTGCTAAAAGCGTACTGGCTGTCTGTATAAATTGTTACAGCCGTACCTTTAAACAGATAGCAAGCTGCAGTTAAAGCAACTAATTCAGCTGCTTGTGCTGAAAATGAGGATGGCAATGAAGCAGAATCTAATACTTCTGAATTTGTGACGACAGCATATCCAGATTGCGTTTGTCCATAAGCATTTTTGGTGGAAGAACCATCCACATACACGATTGTACTGTTTGGGATGGTTGTGTCCCGGAGGTCTGGGCGTGCTTTTGTACAAACTGTTGCTACATCAAGACAATTGTGCGGCTCACCATCCTCAGGTAAAGGTATCAATGTGGAGGGATTCAATGTTGTACATCGCTCTATCGTAAGGTGTGGCTGTGATAATAGCAAGGACATACACGAAAGATGTCTTGCTGGGGACAAAAGGCTCATGTTTGTCTGCAACAGAAGTGCAGAGACTGTATGTGGAACTTTCAGTGTCAACTGATGGAATAGAACAACATTACTGCTACTTTGAACAGCCATAGAGGCTGCAACAACAGCCTGTACTCATGGTGGTAAAGCACTTGCTACTGCATCCAATTTAGATGAGTAGTAGGCAACTGGCCTCAATTTTGAGCCATACACTTAAACCAAAACACTAGTCATGAACTTATTCTTACAATCAACTGTTTGAATGAATGGTTTACTATAATCTGGTAGTGCCAAAACTGTGGATGACACTAATGTTTGTTTTACTTTTACAAAGGCTTCCTCAGCATCTTTGTTCCATTCCAACACGGTTGACATTGAAATATCATCCTTGTACATCAAATCAGAAAGTGGACTAGTCAATTCTGCATAGCAGGGAATCCATGCCCTGCAGTAATTAGTCAGTCCAAGAAATGACATCATCTGCTTTTTGGTTTGTGGTTTTGGAGCGTGCAAAATTGCTTCCTTCCTGTCAGACAGGATCGTGCGCCCTGTGGCTGATAACTCATGTCCTAAATATTTTACTTTATCCCTACACAACTGAACTTTGTTTTTACTCACTTTGTGGCCATTATCAAATAAGAAACGTAATAATGCTACTGTGTCAGTTATGCAGTTTTCTCGTGTGTCAGAGGCAATCAAAATGTCATCAACATACACTAATAGTTGGCTATCTGCCGGTGGAACAAAATTGGCTAAACATGCTGACATGACTTGAGAATAAATAGTTGGGCTCTCTGCGTAACCCTGCGGTAATCTGGTAAATGTATATCGTTGTCCTTTAAAGGTAAAAGCAAACCAGAATTGACTATCTGGGTGTACTGGTACAGAAAAAAAAAAAATGCATTACTGATATCTATTACAGAAAAACAACTAGAATTTAATCTCAATGAGCTTAACAGTGTGTGCGGATCTGGTACACATGGTGCTCTTTTAATCACAGCAGCATTTACTGCCTGCAGATCTTGAATCATTCTCCACCCCACTGAGGGCGGAGCCTTTTTCACAGGAAATATGGGTGTATTACATGGTGAATCTGGACATGGCACTATTACTCCTGCTGTTAATAAATCCTCTATTACTGGCCTGATTCCGTCAATTGCATCAGGTTTCAATGGATACTGTCTGACACATGGTCTGTATTCTGTTTTTGGCCTTATAACTACAGGTTGTGCATTTTTAATCAGTCCTACGTCTGAAGGACCTGTTGTCCACAATCCTGACGGTACTGAAGAGAGAAGAGCATCCTCTTCAGGACTCAACTGAAACACTCAGGATTGTGAAGTGGACGCATCAATGTGTGTTCCAGCTGTCAGCACCAATGAGACATTAACTAGCACTTTATACAACTTGGTTGATGGACTGAACTCCGTTCGTGGGCCAACTCTACTCCAATCAGAGGCTGACAAAGCTGTTATGACTGTCAGTCCCAATTCTTGCCATTCTGTCAAATATGGCTTACAAAGTGACACATGTAATGGCATACCTGTGAATTTCAATTTTGATACATCTTCAGTGGCGCCTGTTACTGTTATGACGGCTATTGAGTTGCCATCATGAATCAAATCGGTCATTGTCAGTTTCACAGGTGAAACATTTTTCAATTTAGTTTCATAGTCACCATCCGGACCTGGAGGATCTTTATGCCACATTGTGACATGCAGGTCAGGTGGTGACATCTGTTGTTCAGGATTTTTTAGTAGGGCTGTCGCTTGCAAGACGACATCTTTACCCCATCCTGCAGCATCTTCTTCTGAGATGTCAAATGTATAGTAATAGTGGAATGTGGGGTCAGCGCTTTCTTCTCTTACCATGTTAACGCCTCCTGTGCGTTCAACAACTAATTTCCCTTGTTCCACAATTATGGACAAGCCCAATGCAGTCAATCCGTCTCGTCCTAGGAGGTTAACTGGACATTGTGGCATGCTTAACACTGACATAGTACACGTCAGGCCAAATGGATCTGTCAACGTTATGGGTTTGGTGATAGGGACGTCTGATGTTTGTCCATTTGCAGAGCGAACCCTAAAGAGTTTGTTGCTTAATTGATGGACAGGTATGTTGTCATTACATGTGGTTCTACATGCTCCTGTATCACAAAGGAATGTCACTGGTCGTCCATTTACCAACAAAGTCACTTCTGGTTTTGGTACCGGATTTCCCAGCAAGGCACACAGATCCATACATACAGATTCAGACTGCCTATCTGATATGGAATCATGGATTATGGATTCTAGTCATTGTGGATACTGTGGCTGCGGAGGATTATTCCGTTGTGGAATTCTCCCTGCTGCTCCCTCAGTAGGTGGATTTGGACAATTTCTATACATATGTCCCTCTCTTCCACAGTTCCAACAAATCAGGGGACCACGTGGTGGCCCTCCCTGCTGTTGTGGTTGCCATGGTCCTTGACGTTGTGGCTGTCCACCTTGTCTATTTTGCCATGGCTTTTTGGGGCGTTTGCACTGCTTCTGCTGTCTTAAGTTGCCCTGCTGGTAATATATTTCATCATCTCCATGTGCTACATACACTCCTTTGTCGCTGTTTCTTGTCTTTTTCTGTTTTAAGACTTCTTCTGCATGACAGCAGTGTGTATGTGTGTCTTCCAATGTGCCTGTAGGCAATCCAATCCAATGTTTCTGTATCCAAGCTTTTATATCCTTATTGGAATGTTGGATCAGAGCGTTTTTCAATTGTTGTTCATACACAGGTGTTTCTGGCAATATGCCACTATGGACCCTAAACACATTCTCAAATCTGCACCTAAACTCTGTCCATGGCTCTCCTTCTTTCTGAGTTGTCCTGGTAATTTCAGTATAATTTATCTTTGGTCCTAACACTCCTTTTGCACGTGTAATCATAGCTTCCACTCTTGTTTTCAAGACTAGATCATCATGTGTCAGTGGTACGCCTTGTTGATCTGCAGGATTCCAGTCTCCGCGTACCTGACTCCATTTAGGGCCACATGCTTTCATCCACACCTGTTGGACTTCAGGTCCATTAAGGTGGTAAGATGTTCTAATGTTTTCTATATCCTGCATAAATCCCTCAATATCGACATGTGGCGATGGTATCATGTCGACTGCTGCTTTGATATCATCAGCATTCCATGTCCGATAAACGAGCATGGTTGGTAGCTGTCCTGCTGTTCCTGCACGAGGATTTGGTACTTCTATCATAGGATAGGCACCTCCCTGGTCACTGTGTTCCACCATGGGAGGGGCTGTAGGCACTTTCGCTTGACTGCGTGTTTGTGGTTTTTCTGGTTTTTCTGGTTTTTCACGTTTTACCTTAGGTTTTACTGCTAAATCATACTGTGGTGGCGGTACATCGTCATCCTCTGGTAGAGGAGATAAAGGTGGTGTTGTCACCGACGATCCAGCCAGCGGTGATTGTTGAGGCTGTTCTGGCTCTCTGTGCTGAATTATCACATCTTCTTCTGCCTTACCTACAGCTTTCTTTTTCCTTGCTTTCTCTAATCGTCGCTTCTCTGCTCCTTTCTGTCTGTTCTCTGCTTCTTCCTCCCAAAATGCCACTAAATCTGCCCCTACTTTCTGCATCTTTTTCTCATCACCTTTATGTTCCCGTTCTAACTCCTTCTTCAGCTTTTGTATGCTGATCAGGTTCAGTCGTCCGTCAAAGTCATGTTTATTTATCCAGGTCTCCAATTTTTTGTTGTTTTTGGATTTTTTTTTGCTTCCATAAATTTCCAGTCGTCAGTTGATAAATTTTCCTTATTTATAGACGTCTTACCCCCCATTTTTATTATCCCTTGTTGTAATTTGGACTTCAGACGGGGGCACACCTAGGGTGTTCTAAATCTGAAGTTTTCACACTTTCTTTGGACGTGACAATTAATTTACCGTCGTGTGGTTGATTCCTTTCACCTCCCCGTAGGAAGCGGAATCACTTGCCTCTGCTTCCACACGCACGGTTGTCACTAACGTTGTCCAAAGTATTACACTTTCACACAGTTATTTACACTTACACAAAACACTATTTACACATAGAAACACTTTTAATAATCGTACGCGTATTCTTATGTCAGGGGAGCTCGCCCTCCCGTGAAATTTAACTAATGTCCTGCCTTAGGGGACTCCGCCGTCCCTGCCAAATTTAACTGCCTTTTTACAGTGCACATATTTCTACCCGGGATTTCCTGTACGTATTAAAACAGAGGAGTCCGTATCCTCCTTCCGGAATTTAACTACTTGCGTCCCTCGCAACCGTAGAGGAGTCCGTCCTCCTTACAGAGTTTAACTGTGTTTCATTAACAGACGATTCTGTATCATCGCTTACGGAGTTTAACTGTTTTATGTGATCACTTTTATCCCCTACCGGTACGCGTATATAAACAGAGGAGTCCGCACCCTCCTTACAGAGTTTAACTGCTTTGCATTAACAGGCGATTCTGTATCATCGCTTGCGGAATTTAACTGTTTTATGTGATCTGATCACCACTCACTCAGTACTATTTACAAAGAAATTTTACTCACTGACTCGACTTCCTGTCTGTCTTCTTCGGGAAAATCTCGTCAACCAGACGATGCCAACGGTGGTCGACAATTGCAGACACGATCAATCGATCGATCAGACCTTGGCCAAGGATTTACGTCTGGACTTGACGACCTCCGCCGGACACCTCCGGTGTTGTTGAGATCCCGGACGTAGCCCCCAGTCAATGTTGGGTATTTTCTCCTCCAAACATTTTTAAAACCTTTAACAAGACAAACAGAGTCAAGAAACACCAGTGAGACAGAAAATCAAATATTACGCGCGGAGTGCGGCCAGGCTGTACACCAAGGCTACACTAAAGTCTGGCCTGCTTTTCCGCTCTTTTTATTAAGAGACGCCCTCATCACATAAACAAGAAACTTGTCCTAAGGGTGGGGGTAATGACGCAAGACAAGTTTCTTCCCATAACATAAACGCATACGTCAATAAGTGCAGCTGTAAGGAAGAACACTTCAGGTCAGCACATCTCGTTCGTCTGTTGCAGGTATCAGCTGTTCTGCATCTGCCTGAAGTGTCCTGTCTTCCACACTCCTTCACACTAAACACCACATCACAAACGTCAAAACAAAATTGAATTCTCAGGATTGCATTAAGACAGGTGCAAAACAGCACATCTCCGTTCTCATGAGAAAGAAGACAAAGCTAAAAAAGGTTGAATAACACATACGTTCTCAGGGTGAAGTGCAAAACAGCACAACACCGTTCTCATGAGAAAGAAGGCAAATGTACAAACGTTTAACAGTGATAACATGTATACAAAATCTCTAACAGTGACACACCGTGGAAATGTCAGACCTGCGATGTGCCCCTCTGTGTTGTGTTGGACAGGAATTTGAGTGGCACAAATCACTTGCTTTGTAAATAGTTTAGCATTAACATTTCCTGCACTATATGTTTTTGAAAATTACAATTTATATTTACATTCTAAAATCTGACTGTTTTGTAAATAATTGTACAAAAAAACACCTGAAGCATTTCCTGCATTTATGTAAATAGTTATATTTAACTTAGTTTTTTGCTACATTTGTAAATATGTTTTTGAAATATACAATTTATATTTACATTTTAATTTTTGAAAATGGTTTATTAAACAAGTTTGTGGTTTTCACAGTAAAAAAACCCAAACGTTTTTTCTACTTGGATTTTATATTTTTGTGTGATTTTAGGATTAGTGTGTTAATACAGTAGATCAGAATGAATGAGAAACTGTAAAGTCACACAGGTGAGGTTGTGCTGAAAACAATGACACCAAACAAGGCCAGGTTAACACTTTTTAAAGGTAAATTATAAAAGTAAACCCAAAAGTAGTCAAAAACGGCCAATTATACCCTGGAC
This sequence comes from Thalassophryne amazonica, assembly GCF_902500255.1. Classification (NCBI taxonomy): domain Eukaryota; kingdom Metazoa; phylum Chordata; class Actinopteri; order Batrachoidiformes; family Batrachoididae; genus Thalassophryne; species Thalassophryne amazonica. The sequence continues at coordinate 87,338,719 of NC_047103.1, read as the reverse complement.
TCCAGAGGGTTTAACCTCACCTCGTCAGATTTTGATGAAATTTGGTCTATACAGTGAGGCGAATAAGTATTTGATTCACTGTTGATTTTGCACGTTTTCCCACCTACAAAGAATGGAGAGGTCTGTAAGTTTTATCATAGGTACACTTCAACTGAGAGACAGAATCTAAAAAAACAAAAAACAAAAATCAATATCACATTGTATGATTTTTAAATAATTCATTTGCATTTTATTGCATGAAAAATGTATTTGATTACCTACCAACCAGCAAGAATTCTGGCTCTCACAGACCTGTTACGTTTTCTTTAAGACACCCTCCTATTCTGCACTCTTTACCTGAATGAATTGCACCTCATTGCGGTCACGGACATTGTCCACACACTCAGTCAATTACACTCCAACCTGTTCACCATGGCCAAGACCAAAGAGCTGTCTAAGGACACCAGGAACAAAATTGTAGACCTGCACAAGGTTGGGATGGGCTACAAGACAATAGGCAAGCAGCTTGGTGAGAAGGCAACTACTGCTGGTGTAATTATTATAGAACATAGAAGAAACACAAGGTGACTGTCAATTTTCCTCGGTCTGGGGTTCCATGAACAATCTCACCTCGTGGGGTAAGGATGATTCTGAGAAAATCCAGAACTACACAGGAGGACCTGGTCAATGACCTAGAGCTTTTTTTTCCACTCGCCATGTTTAGAGGATGAGAACAACCCCAAGAACACCGTCCCAACTATGATGCATGGGTGTGGAAATATCATTTTTGAGGGTGCTTTTCTGCAAAGGGGACAGCACCGCATTGAAGTGAGGATGGATGGGGTCATGTATCACAAGATTTTGCCAAACAATCTCCTTTCCTCGGTAAGAGCATTGAAGATGGGTCATGGCTGGGTCTTCCAGTATGGCAGTGACCCTAAACACACAGCCAGGGCAACTAAGGAGTGGCTCCGTAAGAAGAATTTCAAGGTCCTGGAGTGGCCTAGCCAGTCTCCAGACCTGAACTCTTTGGAAAATCTTTGGAGGGAGCTGAAACTTGAAACCTGAAAGATCTGGAGAAGATCTGTATGGAGGAGTGGACCAAAACGCCTACTGCAGTGTGTGATAACTTGGTCAAGAACTACAGGAAACGTCTGACCTCTGTATTTACAAACAAAGGTTTTTGTACCAAATATTAAGGTTTTCTATTGTATCAAATACTTATTTCTTGCAATAAAATGCAAATTAATTATGTAAACATCATACGATGTGATTTCCTGAAATTTTTTTTTTTTTTAGATTCAGTCTCTCTCAGTTTAAGTGTACCTACAATAAAAATTACAGACCTCTGCATTTTTTTTTGTAGGTGGAAAACTTGCAAACTTGACAATGGCTCAAATCCTTATTTGCCTCATTGTAGGTAGTCCTTGGTGGGAAAAGACTAATTTTCAAATTTCGTCTCAATTGGACCAACGGTTCCTGAGATATCACCATTTCCTTTTTTTTTTTTTTTCACTTTTTCGCAAAAAAGGGCACAGCCACTGAAATTCAAATGACTTTAACTCAGCAACCAATGGTCTCATTTTCAAAAGTAAGGTATCTTTGGAAATGATTTTACATAAGGAATCCAAATCCAACATAATTTGATCTTCTGAGAATATTTAGACATGATGACCTTTTGACCTACTTTTTGACCTTGAAATGGACAAATTAGGCCAAATTTCATTGCATTATTCTTTAATGAAAATTGAAGCCCCATATGTTATGTATAACATATTAAAAAACTGGGGGGGTAAAATTTTTAGCTTTGAAGCAATTTGAAATTGAAGTTGGCATACTTGTTGCTAAAATCAATGTCTCTGTATTTTCTACATACCAAAAGCCCTAGTTTCATGAACATGCATGTGGTTTGGCTATAAATCTGATCATCAGATCACTTCCTTAATATGAAGAAAACTGTCAAAATATAGTTATTGAGGTATGTACATAATCGTAAAGTCTGTCAAGGAGAACTCCTGCAGTAGCCGTCCTAATCCATGTCAACAGGCCGTTATGAATAGTGATGGGAGATTCTGAAAAAGTCCTCCCAGGAGATACTGTAGTTTCTTGTGGAAGATGATGTCAGATATGGATCAGTTATAACACAACGTACATCAGTTTCTGGAATCCAACACTGATCATCCTTTGATGGCCAATGAAATGTTCTTGCTGGTCCATGAGGGTGCATAAATCTTATTCTGAAGTCACCAAATTCCCCTGAAACTTCTTCCACAAGTCCAAACGACTGTAAAAGGGGAAAGTTGTCAGAATCTGAACATATTCAGTGTAAGAATTTGATGTTTAGAACTTTTCTGTCAGTTATCTAAAAATTTGGCAGTACTGATTGCGTTCATGTTTATCACATTCATTTTCTGTGTCGCATGATTCTATGGGGACATCATAATGTTTTTCCAACTGGTGTTTCAGTTTTTAGTGCTTTTCTCTAACGTTTCCTTTGCTTTCTTGCTTGCTGGCACAAAATGTCCTGCTTTCACTGGTGTTTTGTTAAGACGACCTAAGGTAGCATTCAGATCCAACAGTGAAGTGTCTTTCTCTGATGAACTTATTGTAGAAGCAGCTTGATCATCATCATCTGAAATGCAGGGCATATAGGGAAAGGAAGGACTACCAGGGTTTGACTGTGAACAGCTAATTGTAGTAGGTTCTGTTATGTGCTGACGCGGGTTGAGGAGCGGACCTGCGTCTGACTGAACCCAGCGCTAAATAACCAGAAAGCGGTTCCAAAAAACAAAACAATTTTATTATCTCCCTCTTGTGCAAAACTCGGTGTACAACATAAAGTGCGTTTGTCTGGCGGAGTGAAGGACAGCGCGCTCTCCAGCGCCCAAAGGGATCGAAGCCCGGCGCTTCTGGACTCACATTCACCGCCAAACACCTCCCAGGTGGACACGACAAACCGACTCTGTGAAGGATAGAAGAGGTGAGGTAAGTCAAAAGCTACAGCTAATATCCTTCAAAGGCACACACTATCAGCAACACAATCAGGTCTGAATTTAAGCTTTATGTAAATGAGCAGCTTCTCACAACAGGTGGAGGATCATCTGTCCGCATGCCACGGCCGTGAGAAGCGAGCTGCACAACTCTCATCAATATTCACATATACTGCGTAACAAAATACCAAATTACTGTTAACACTTATTCAGACAATCAATCACCTCTGATGTGTGCTGACAGCATGTGTTCCTCACCCGTCCTCCTTCACAGGCACGATGTGTCAAACCCAGGCGCGGTCCTCAGCGTCTCACAAACAAACGTCACAAGGTCAAGTTCCCGGCAATTCTGCTTGAATCACTCATGGCTTAAATGCAGAACGCCATCTCATTATCTGCTTCAGCTGAAAGTCTTTAAGTTTGCACGTGAGCATCATCCACAGGTGCTGCAAATCATACTGATGAGGGTGAAGGACTCTTCTGCCAGCACCTTCTCCACAGACAAAAATCAGTTTGCATACCACCTGGAGAGCAAAGAAAAGAAAAAAACACCAAAATGTCCAGCCAAACCCCCCCCAACACACAACAAGGTTCAACCACTGGTTTAATGCAGGTTTCCTTCAGTTTTTTTTAACATGAAGGATACAGTTTTTCACCTGGTTTCACAGTTGGTGGTGGGTTCAATAAATTGCTGTAGTATTCACCCCCAGTGTCGGGGGTGCATTCCTGCACCATCGGGCCGCTCCCTTGTTGGGCCGTTGTGCAATGTAGTTTGTCGCAGTTTGTAAATTTCAAGGTCAAAGAGTAGGTCAAAAGGTCATCATGCTTAAATTTTCTCAGACGATAAATGTCAGATTTTGATTCATTGTGTAAAATCCTTTCCAAAGATACCTTACTTTTGAAAAACAGACCTTTGATTGCTGAGTTATCGTCATTTGAATTCCAGGGGCCATGCCATTTTTTTTTTTTTTTTTTGCAAAAAAGGTGTGTGTGTGGGGGGGGTAATAGCTATGGAACCACTAGTCCGAATGAACTGGAATTTGAAAATTGCTTTTTGCCCCAAAGACTACCTATGTACGAAATTTCACCAAAATCTGATGGGGTGAGGTTTGACCCATTAGGTGAACTGAGATGGAATGACCCAGGTGGTGGTTTGTGAGTGATCATGACTCAGGCCATTTCAGTACAGTGATACAGACAAAGGTTAGATGGAGTGTATAAAAGCTGTTTTTTGGTGAGCCTGCCAGAGGCGTGCACTTTTTTTGATCACCTTCATCTCTATGCAACGTTTTTATGACTTTTAGTAATATATCTCAAGAATGCCTTGGCAGGTACAGTGGGCCTCATTGGATCTAGTTTTTATATGAGCAGAACAAACATTATGTGATCATTTTGTCTGTGCTTTGAAGAACAAAATGAAATTTTGTGGAGTAATGGTGTTTGTGTAAAATTAAGCAAGTTTTGTTGCTGAAACACATCGCTTTGACATTTTTCCATCTAATGCTTTCCTCAATTTGTTTAATAATGTTATGAGATAGGGTTTCTGTTTGCCTCATCTGTTGATTTCATCTATGGGTTAATGGAGATAATATTGGTTGGATTTTATTACCATAGATTGGACATGCATGTTCTAAGTGCACCTCCCAATTGATGAATGTCAGTAGCATTTATTATGATTGAGATAATATTGAAACAATAGCACTGATTATGTTTATGGCCAATATTTTCCAGATACGTGTCAGTGGAGTATGTGGAGCGCTTGGACTGCCTGTGCAGAGCCATGCAGTGGAGGAGTTAGGCTACGCTACAGAGAGCCGCTGAGCTCTCCTCCAGGCCCCAAGTGTTGGAGCCAACAGACACAGAGCCAGAGCTGCAACACTGGACTCTGCCCAGGTACACTTGATGGTTTTTAAGTCACTATACAACTTTACATAACAACTCACAAAATAACAAGACAACTAAAGAAAATAAAAGCTTATCAGCCATTATGTATTCATATCGGACATAAACACTTATTTTCAGTCTGTCTCATGGTTAAAAATATTTATATCAAATGGGACAGCTTGATTTGCTTTTCTTTGGATCCCAGGTGAGCGTTGTGAAGATCGTGGGCGGACCTACCAAGGAGACTGTGCCAACCAATGTCCTCGAAGTTGCACTGATTTATGGGAACATGTTCAGTGTCTCCAAGGACCTTGCCACCCAGGTAACACCTCATATAACATGAAGATATCATGAATGTAGCAAATTATTATTGTTATTTTTTTGATTATCCATTTCTTGGTCTTCCTGACTTTGTGTCCTTCTTATATTTTTTTTCAGGCTGTCGGTGTCCAGAGGGACAGTTGCTGCAATATGGCCAGTGTGTGCCAGTGGGCGAATGTCGCTGTGGGATCCCATCAGGCAATGGGACACTCGAGTTCAATCCTGAAGACAAGGTTGCCATAGACTGTAACACCTGGTAAGCATCTTATACACGGTGGGCCCTATCTTCACCTGGTGCTCAGCAGCGTACAGCACAATACAAGTGTCATTGCTAGTTTCCAACCAGTGCAGTTGTCTTTTTAATGATCACTGAACTAATTTAAGCATCCATGGGTGTGTTGTCTTAAAATGGAGTGTGGTCATGCACTGTGTTGGACCACTTCTGTCGAGGCAGCAAAGTGTAATTGCACCATAGCTCACCACTAACCAGGTCTGAAGTTGAGCAGAGAGTTTCCCTACTATTGAATATATCTACTTGTATATACCCAGTGATGGGAGTTTTCTGATAATTCCTGGAAATCCGGGTATTTACATACATGGCAAATGTTTACGGGTTATTTTTGTTTTCCTGGCTCTTGTCAGATTTAGTCTGTGGTCTGATTTGTGTTTATGTGAACCGCGAGTGGTGCTGTAATAGCAGGGTCATTGACTCTCACTATTCTCCTGATTTAGAGGTGCTGGCAGTCTCGTGCAGACCTTTTTATCTCCCAAGGGAGTTCACAGTAGTCGTTGTGTTTGCTGTTTACATCTCACCCATGCTAACGTTAGCATGGCCCTTAGCCTCTTGCTTGCCTGTGTAAATAAACAGCAGCTAGCCCACCCAGATGGCATTTGTATTGTTGCTGGTGACTTCAACAAGCGTGTTTAAAGACTGTGCTCCCTAAGTTCGTCCAGTATGTCACTCCCCTCCCCATCTCGCTGGATCTGACCATCTCTGCCTGCCCCTCACCCCCACTTACACTCCCCTGCTGAGGCGAGCAAAGCCACAACAGAAGACAATCCAAACCTGGCTTGAGGGAGCGCTCTCCCAGCTACAGGACTGCTTCTCACGGATTGTATGGGATTTATTTTCCAGCCACAATCTTCAGAACTACACCAACACCGTTCTCTCTTACATTAAGAACTGTGTTGACACTGTCACCATCAACAAAAGGGTCAGGGTTTTTCCAAACCAGAAGCCCTGGATGAACAGTGCAGTCCAGTCCCTATTAAAAAGCTGCAACCCTGCCTTTAATTCAGGGGACAGGGCCCTGTAGAGCGCGGCCAGGTCCGATCTGAAAAGAGGCGTCAGAGAGGCCAAGGCTGCCTACAAGGAAAAGCTAGAGGACCACTTCAATGTAAATGACCCCAGAAGGATGTGGCAGGGAATAAATCATACAACCAACTGCAGAAGCAGCAACCCAGGAAATGCTAGGTCTGACGCCCTGCTGGCAGAGGAGCTGAACCGCTTCTTTGCCCGCTTCGAAACAGACAGACCAGCAGTAACTCCACACTCACCACCCTCCAGCACTAGCACGCTAACACTTCAGGAAGTGAGATGTGTGCTGAAGGCGGTGAACCCCAGGAAGGCGGCCAGCCCTGATGGTGTACCTGGAAAGGTACTTAAAGCGTGTGCTAACCAACTGGCTGGAGTTTTCACCTGCATCTTCAACCTGTCCCTGTTGCAGGCCATCATTCCACCCTACCTCAAATCCTCCACCATCATTCCACTCCCAAAGAAGTCAGCAGTGGAGAGCATAAATGACTACAGGTCTGTTGCACTTACGCCTGTGGTCATGAAGTGCTTTGAAAGACTGGTCTCTCAGCACATCGGAGCCTGTCTGCCTCCCACTCCGGACCCCCACCAGTTTGCCTACAGGGAAAACTGCTCGACAGAGGATGCTATCACCACAGCTCTCCACACCGCACTTAGCCACCTGGAGCACCAGGGGAGCTATGTGAGGATGCTCTTGCTGGACTTCAGCTCAGCTTTCAACCACATCATCCCGGACATCCTGGTCTAGAAACTGACACATCTGGGCATCTCCACCCCCATCTGCCAGTGGATCAAGGACTTCCTCACAAACCGCCCACAGTCCGTGAAACTTGGCCCCCACCTTTCCTCCACCATCACACTCAGCACCGGTTCCCCTCAAGGCTGTGTACTGAGCCCCCTCCTGTTCACCCTTTACATGCACGACTGCTCTCCGACCCATCCCACAAACACTAGGGGTGCCGGAAAAAATCAATTCATGTCCAAATCGCGATTCTTATTTATTATGATTCTGAATTGATCCAAAATGTCCAAGAATCAATTTTCAAAAAGCATTTTTTATTTTTTTTTTTACATTTTCTTGCTTACTTGCTGTGTGTAGTGTTTGTCAGGCAATGGCTTCCATACTACAGCGTCCCCGCGAGGGGAGGGTCCGACGTGCTTCAAACATTCGTGAGCTGCACCTTAGTATGGCGGACGAAGAGCTAATTTAGCCAGCACCGTCTTTGCTGAAGGCAAATGTTTGGGCACATTTTAGATTTTATTATTTGCTGCATAAGAAGGAGCTTGACATGACTTATGCAGTGTGCAAAATCTGCAAAATGAAAGTCAAGTACTTTGGAAACACTTCAAATCCGCAAGCCCACATGCGACGCCATCACCCGGAGCTAAAAGAGGGGAGCAGCGGTCTCTGCCAACTACTGAGCTTCGCTAAACTGCCAGCCAACTCTGAACGAGCAAAGCAGATAAGTAAATTTACATCTAGAATCACTTGATTAATCTTGTAAAGCTGCATTTTCTTAAACATAAACATTTTTTAAGTAATATAACTATTTCTCAGAGCTCTTTGAATCGAAAATCGATGCTGAATCGAATCGTCACCCCAAGAATCGGAATCGAATTGAATCATGAGTTGTTGTACAAATTACATCCCTATTAAACACCATCATAAAGTTTGCGGATGATACCAACATGATTGGGCTCATCTCAGGGGGGGATGAGACTGACTACAGAGACGAGGTAAATCAACTGACAGCGTGGTGTTCAGCTATCAACCTGCCGCTGAACACCACAAAAACAAAATAATAATCCTGGACTTCAGGAAGAACAGGGCTGACCCAGCCCCACTCTACATCCAAGGGGACTGTGTGGAAAGGGTCAGCTCCATCAGGTTCCTGGGAGTGCAGCTCTCTGACAGCCTCTCCTGGACTGCCAACACCACAGTGGTTGTGAAGAAAGTCCAGCAGCAAATCCACTTCCTGAGGGTGCTCAGGAGAAACAATCTGGAGGAGAAGCTGCTGGTGTTGTTCTACAGAGCCACCATCGAGAGCATCCTGACGTACTGCATCACAGTGTGGTATGGGGGTGCACAGCAGCAGACAGGAGAGCGCTGCAGAGGGTGATCAAAACGGCCCAGGGGATCACTGGTTGCTCTCTGCCCAGCCTGGAAGACATTACCAGCTCTCGCTACCTCAGCAGAGCTTCCAGCATTTGCAAAGACACATCCCACCCCAGCAACCACCTGTTTGACCTTCTACCCTCTGGCCGACAGTATAGGTCAATCAAAACTAGGACAAACAGACTCAGGGACAGCTTTCTCCCCAGAGTGATCACTGCACTGAACAATAACAAATCACTCTAATCCACACCTTCAAGTTTCTTGTGCAATATCTGTAAACCATGTGCAATTTTCCCGTGCAGTATGATTCCACAGTTGTATATAATTCTCGTTTTACATTTTACTTGGTCCACATTTCATTTTATTTTATTTTATTTTACCTTATGTTTATATTAGTTGTACATATACTCTGAATAATTTACCGTTAAATTTCACTATCTTTTATTTGGCTAAAAATTACTCGCACCACAGAAAGCACCTTTTTGGAGTTGCACTCAAATCTTGTAATGCAAATTACAATGACAATAAAGGCGATTCTTCTGATTCTGATTGTTGATGTTCATATTTGTAAAATTGTTTGGAAACATCTCTGAGGAGACACCACAGTGGATCTTAGGTCTCATTTTATCATGTTCACTGCCTGATCTGAGACTGAAGGATAAATGTAATGTGCCACCACTCAGTCCAGTGGTGGCACAGCAGCCAATGACAAACACAGTTACAGATTTTACAGTCCATGTCATGTTGAAATTGCCACCAAATGGATGGAAACATTGTTCTGCTGCAGGGAGATGATTTAAAGTTAATCAGGAATAAATTCAAAAGGACCAAAATGCCAACCCAAGTTTTTTTTTAATCATTGTTTATATGGAAAAGCTAACAATCTCAATTGATCTTATTTTATCATATTTTTGACAGAATTTTCTGCCAGTTGATGTCATTACAGTTATTTTACACAAATCAAAATCTGTCTTTAGGACTAATGTACTTCAAACAGACTCCATGCAAACTTGATCTGTTTATTTATTGAGCTAACCTGCTAAATCTGCATTTTATGGTTTGTTCTGTTTTATGGGTATGAAATATTCATGTGGAGGAAAATATGATGAACATTTAACATGCTCGTAGAAGTCAAATATTGATGTGAAAAGGTTTGTGTGTTGTTTTGCTCTTCATGTAAATTGTTAGTATCTCACAAATGCTGAATCAGAACTGGACAGAAAAATCATTTATATAAGTGAATAAGAATCAAATTTAACCCCAAATCAGTGTTCCTGAGAACTAAAAGTGATATTGGTGACTTAATGAACAGTAGGTGCAGCTTTACTGGTATCAATTTTTATTTTTGTTAATGTTAAGGCACTATCAGTTGATAAGATAAATAACTGATAAAATATCAGTTAATATAAAATCACAAATTGCTGAAGTCAAATGTTTAGATAAATGTTGAGAGTCAAACGAACAGTCCAATGCAAATATGTGGTTTTATGAAGTAGCAATAACACTGTCTTGTCAGACTGGACAAGGCAGATGTGGACACAAAAAGGGACTGTCTTAGGCTGTTTGTGGAAATGAAAAATCAGATGAATTGACATATTGTCAAAATAACAGGTTTTTAGTTCAAGGCCTCAAGACACACGCAAAGTCAAAATAAATACAGCAGGATTTTGAATAAGTCTGTGCTCAGAGCAGTTCTGAAGGTGCTCTTTTGTACACCAACTAGAGCGGGGGCACAGCAAGCAGACATATACACATGAATACATTTCAACTTTTCCCATGAAATGCTTGCTGAGCAATGAATGTTATCACAGTTTCTGCTAGGGAGGAAAAAAGGGAGGACACCAGGCAGAGACAGTGTGTTTATCCAGCTGCAAGTTTACATGGAAGCATTTTTAATACAGACTTGGAGAGTTTAGATGCAAAGGTTTTAGGCAGGCTATCTGTAAGTCATAAATGAATCATTTTATATCACACAGGACACAAATGCAGGACTCAAACACAAGAGCAGTTTTTCAAAAGGCTTTAGTTGGTTTCCTAGCTGGTTCGTGTCAAAAGCGCAAAGCATCTCATTGAAAAGAATGGTTTTTAGACCAACCTGTGACGCGTTTGATGGCCTCAATGCTTCCGGTGTGAAAAGCCCATAACAGTGTCCAAAACATGAGACAAGAGGTGAGGTCAAAAAGTAGGCAGGTGGTTGGTACACGGCTGGACAAAAATGAGGAACAAGGACACTGGGACAAGAAAGCTGGAAATGCAGGCATATCGCACAAACCATCTGGCAGGGACATGCAGAGAATGAGAGGCAGGTGCGATCAGAGATAATCAGACACCGGTGCAGGAGAACAAGCAGGAAGAAGGCATGGCAAACAAAGGGACCAGACACAGCTAAATCAAACCCACACTGAAAGACGAGAGAGTGCAAACAGAGGATGCAAACAGACCAACCAAAATTACACAGACAAAAACACACAAGAAATAAATACTAAATAAAACATAACAAAATACCCCACAGACACCAGACCATGACACTTGATGCATTGCGCCCGGATCTGTTAATGCTCACTTGAGTCTGTTGCTGAAATAGCAGTGCACTAGATTTCAATTCTGAAACGTATAACCAGAAAACCATGGCAACACACCAGGTTTAAGTGCACACAGGTTTATTTGATTTTCCACCATAGCAAAGTAAAGTTGGACGTGCTACAAGTGCACTTTTGTGTATGCCTTTATAGCGTGCACCATAGATTGTTGAGATGTGGTTGTTGCTCTTCATTCGGCTGCTCCCGTTTTGTTCGGGGTCACCACAGTGGATTCAGCCAGATCCACATTGGTATTTGGCACAAGTTTTATGCCGGATGCCCTTCCTGACGCAACTCCAGTTTTACCTGGGGAAACACACACAGCCCCGGTGTTCCGAAGAGGTCTCCCATCCAAGTACTAACCAGGTCCTGCACTGCTTAGCCTCTGAGATCTGACGGGATCAGGCTCACACAGAGCAGACTGGCTGCAGATTGTTGAGATATGGTCATATGCACATATGAAATGAATTGCACATGTTGAAACTCAGGTGTAGAAAGCACTTGATTTTGTTTCTTTAGGTATATCAACCATAGTGAATCAGCTTTACAATGTAACAGTTACACCGTTGGTGTTTTGATCAATATGCTGTATACCCGTACTGTTTGTCTTGCTGTAACAATATTCTTCTCATCATCCCCTCCCATCACCTCACACATCATCATTCCATCTGTAGTGTGTGTGAGAATGGCACTTTGGTGTGCACTGAACTTTCCTGCCCTGTGTACGAACCCTGGAGCACATGGAGCACCTGCTCAGTTTCATGTGGGAGTGGTCATCGGACAAGGACACGTTCCTGCCAGGACACAGAGAAAAGCCCGGCCTGCGCTGACACCAAGCAGATAGAGATCTGTGACCTACCCCTCTGTCCAGGTCAGATGACAGTGCCCATATTAAGATATTTACAAATGTCTGAAAGCTGTATGGCTCAGGTATTTATTTCTCCCTGTGTCAAACGAGCACATTTGGCTTGCTAAAATCTTTAACTGCTTTGTTGTTGCCTGTCAGTTGTTGATCTCTGTCCTCCCTCTGTGTCTGTAGTGGGATGTTTGCTGAGTGATTGGTCACCATGGAGTGAGTGCAGCACAACATGTGGTGGTGGGTCGTCCGGTCGGAACAAGACGATTCTTCAGGAACCAGAGCCTGGTGGGATCGCCTGTGTGGGACCACTTGAACAGCACACTGTCTGTAACACCAACAGCTGCCTGCCTGGTAATACACTGACAAATTGGTGGAAAGTGCTCATTCATAAAGAACATTTGTGATGTTGCAGCATGCAGTAGTTCCTGAAAACTCTTTTGTTTTTTTGTTTTTTGTTTTTTTCAAAAATGGGATTTTGCAGGGCGTCTTGCTCATAGTTTGGCTTCACATAGACGTAGAACTCACATGTAACTTTGGACCTTCTTTGATCACCCTGGAGCTGATCATTGGCTGAGTGTTTGCCATTCTGGCTGTTTCTCAATCCATTTGAATAGTGGTTTTCCATTATCTTCCATGTCTTTCTGGTTTTGGTTGACATTTTAAATCATTTGAGATCATTTTAGCTGAGCATCCTATCATTTTCTCCACTTCTTTATATGTTCCCCCTCTCATCTCCAACTTCAGTACTTTTTTAAATAAAAGTACTCTGTTCTTCTGAACAATGTCCCATTTTACTCAGATGTTCAGAGAGAAATGCACTACAACCACCATGTACAACATTTGCTGCCTTTGTCCTTAAATAAGAGCCACCTTTTTGATGTCTGTTTTTTTTCACAGAAAGAAAAATGCAGTGTAAAATCCTTTAATATATTGGGCTACAGAAAGAAATAAAATAGATATGTTAGTAAGCTCATTCCTTTCTTGTGAGATAAAGGTTGAAGTTCAGTATTACTTTTCCCATGCATTTCTAAGCCCTAAAACTCTGCAGGGAGTAGTGATTGGTTATATTCCCGTCACACATAGTCGGCGCACATCTGAAAAGTGTCAGATTTCAGTTCCAAAACATTCTGACAGCCATCTGCGGAAGTCAACACAGTTGGTCAAAATTGGCCGACTGCCCGAGTGTGATGCACATGTTCAAACTCTCTGGGTGTGGTCGAGATGGGACACTGAACCGACGGTGGTCCATGTGCAGTCTGAGGACCATCTGACCACAATTTACATATTCACATGGCAGCAAACGATTTTAAGCGCATACAAGGGAACATCGAGATGGATCTGGCACCGCAAAGCCTGCCAGTATGACCTGCAGGTGCCATGTATACAACTCCAATTCCAAGACTGGGAAAGCTGATGAATGCTCAAAGAACACCTGTTTGGAACATTCCACAGGTGAGCTGGAAACAGGTGAGTGTCATGATTGGGTATAAAAGGAGCATCCTCAAAAGGCTCAGCTATTACAAGCAAAGATGGGGTGAGGATCACCACTTTGTGAAAACTGCATGAAAAAATAGTCCAACAGTTTAAGAACAATGTTTCTCAACGTTCAGTTGCAAGGAATTTAGTGATTCCATCATCTATGGTCCATAATATAATCAGAAAATTCAGAGAATCTGGAGAACTTTCTGCACGTAAGCGGCAAGGCCAAAAACCAGCATTGAATGCCCGTGACCTTCGATCCCTCAGGTGGCACTGCATTAAAATCTGACATCATTCTGTAAAGGATCTTACCGCATGGGCTCAGGAATACATCAGAAAACCATTGTCAGTTAACACAGTTCATCGCTACATTGAAAATGTGGGGCATATATGAAGTGCAAAATACGACAACGGAGACCCCGGGACTGTTGAACAACCTGAAGTCATACATCAAGCAAGAATGGGAAAGAATTCCACCTGCAAAGTGGTAAACATACCACTGTCCCAGCTTTTTGGAAATGTGTTTAAGGCATCCATTTAAAAATGAGCAAATATTTGCACAAAAACAATAAAGTTTATCAGTTCGAACATCAAATATCTTGTCTTTGTGGTGTATTCAATTGAATATAGGTTGAAGAGAATTTGCAAATCATTGTATTCTGTTTATATTTACATTTTACACAACATCCCAACTTTGTTGGAATTGGGGTTTTAGCTCTCTTATTTTGCTGGTCAGTTAAACAACAGTGGAAACACCCCCTTTTCTACTTTTTTTTTTACTAATAGCCCAATTTCATAGCCTTAAGAGTGTGCATGAATCATGAATGCTTGGTCTTGTTGGATTTGTGAGAATCTACTGAATCTACTGGTACCTTGTTTCCATATAACAATAAGAATATACTCAAAACATGGATAATCTTTTTAGTCACATAGCACTACTATTATTCATATTCATATTTTACAGGAACCTCTGTGCCTGTCTATACGAGGGCTGTCCATAAAGTATAGGTCCTTTTTATTTTTTTCAAAAACTATATGGATTTCATTCATATGTTTTTACGTCAGACATGCTTGAACCCTCGTGCGCATGCGTGAGTTTTTCCACGCTGTCGGTGACGCCATTCGCCTGTGAGCACTCCTTGTGGGAGGAGTCGTCCAGCCCCTCGTTGGAATTCCTTTGTCTGAGAAGTTGCTGCGAGACTGGCGCTTTGTTTGATCATAATTTTTCTAAACCTGTGAGACACATCGAAGTGGACACGGTTCGAAAAAATTAAGCTGGTTTCGGTGAAAATTTTAACGGCTGATGAGAGATTTTTGAGGTATACTGTCGCTTTAAGGACTTCCCACGGAGCGAGACGTCGCGCAGCACTCCCAGGCGCCGTCGTCAGCCTGTTTTCAAGCTGAAAACCTCCACATTTCAGGCTCTATTGATCCAGGACGTCGTGCGGGAACAGAGAAGTTCAGAAGAAGTCGGTTTCGCATTTTATCCAGATATTCCACTGTTAAAGGAGATTTTTTTAATGAAAGACGTGCGGGCGGATTTGCAGCGTCGGCTCGCAGCCGCCGCGACGCTCCGCCACAGGAAAAACACCTCCGTTGGAAGCCTTAACGACAAGTTGGAACATGTCCAGCTGTTAAACAATTTCTATCACTATACACACTCCACTGAAAGCCATCAAAAGCCGCCTGGATTTTACAAATGGTTATCAACACGGAGGTGTTCTTCCTGTGCCGCCGCACCGCGCCGGCTGCGTCCCGACGCGCGGACCCGTCCGCACATCTTTCATTAAAAAAATCTCCTTTAACAGTGGAATATCCAGATAAAATGCTGAAACCACTTCTTCTGAATCTTCTCTGTTCTCTCACGACGTCCTGGATCAATAGAGCCTGAAATGTGGAGGTTTTCAGCTTGAAACAGGCTGACGACGGCGCCTGGGAGTGCTGCACGACGTCTCGCTCCGTGGGAAGTCCTTAAAGCGACAGTATCACCTCAGAATCTCTCATCAGCTGTTTCACAGAAAACCAGCTTAATTTTTCGAACCGTGTCCACTTCGATGTGTCTCACAGGTTTAGAAAAAATTTTGATCAAACAAAGCACCAGTCTCTCAGCAACTTCTCAGACAAAGGAATTCCGACGAGGGGCTGGACGACTCCTCCCACAAGGAGTGCTCACAGGCGAATGACGTCACCGACAGGCGTGGAAAAACTCACGCATGTGCACGAGGGTTCAAGCATGTCTGACGTAAAAACATATGAATGAAATCCATATAGTTTTTGAAAAAAAAAAAAGGACCTATACTTTATGGACAGCCCTCGTACTTCATCGTTCTCACAATATTTGCACAAAGTACAGAATCCAATGGAGGAGATATTGAAGTTTAATGGTAGGAGCACACACTGACCACAGCTCGGTTTATGAAGGCTATTTCCTTATGTATATCACAAGAATAAGAATTTATAAACACAAGGGTTTGATTTTAAAGTGATCAATAGTGCAGCCGTAATTGTGATTATAAAGATAATTTATGAGGCTCTTTTGGTGCTCTCTGCACAGCATGTGATGCACATCGTAGCAGTGGCAGCTCTGATTTGGAATATTTAAATTCCTTGCAATGAAAGAATGAAAGATGACATAAACCTGAGGCCTCCAAGCAGGCTGGGGCCATGGGGAATTGTGGAATCAGCATACAGGGTGAGTTGAATTGAACATTTTGTCACTCCAGTGTAAAATTGAGAGCTTTGCCTTCCAGCTCAGCTTGTTTTTCCAACATGGTTCTCCAAAGCAACACCTACATTGCTTAATGCATTACGTCTCTGCCACAAATCAGTAATGCCAAATTCAATTAAATTTAATCAACTATAAATCAGGATGTAGGACTTTTGAACACAGGTCCAGTTGGTAGTAATGTTATACTTGTAATACTTGTTTTTTTTAAGGTTGTCTTTGTTTTATAATTTGTGTGACCATAATTAAATGTCACAAATATAATCAATTAGATGAAAGGAAGTGGGGAAAAATATTTTCACAACACTGGAAAGAGATTAGTCACTGAAGGTATAACCATGAATCAGCCCATCAAGATTAAAGATGTTGCATTTAACATATCATAAATTGTGAAATATTCACTGGTGTCTTCACTGGGTACCTGAACTTGGTCTGTATGTGAAGTGAATCTAAGCAGACTTTCATTTCTAATTTTTTTTAAAGAAAAATTGCACTCACTTTTATCCTGCTCTTAATTTCTGCCTTTAAACAACAATAACAGCCTCTTTCTTAATTTCTCATGTGAAATATTAGCTTCAAGAGCTGACAGTAGGATAAAACAGAACAAAAGAAAGTTAAAGTAAAATGGGCTGCAATGAATGAGTAAATTAAACACAGCACATCAATTCAGAGATACTCAGAGTAGTGGAGTGTTGAGCCTGAAAGGAATCTGTAGCTTTGCTGATTAAATTGTTAATGTGAAAATGTGTACTCAAGCTTTATTTGTTCATGTTGTCATGGTTCTTGCTGTTATTTGAGAAGCTGCCTTTGTGTCAATACTTGTTTTTTCAGTATGCATATATGAAATGACCTGCAAACATGTATCTGGATTAAAACACAGTACCTGTGTGAGAAGATGTAATTGCGTAATTATGCATGTGTGTTGCAGAGTGTCCTGGCAACCAGGTTTTTGGTGATTGTTTAGGTTCCTGTCCACATACCTGTGAAGATCTTTGGTCGCATACTCAGTGTTTACCCGGCCCATGCATTGCTGGCTGCACCTGCCCCCCTGGACAGGTGTGTATGTGTGTGTGTGTTTGTGTGTGTGTGTAACCTTGCTTTCTAATTATTGAGCAGTTTCACTGTCTCCTCACAGGTTTTGTATGCAGGCTCCTGTGTGCTGCACGCAGACTGTCCCTGTTCTTACCTCTCCATGCTATTTGACAACCAAAGTTGGAATGTCAGCACTGAGCAAAGCACTCAAGCTCTGCTACCACCTGGAACAACCATTCAGCACCTCTGCAACACATGGTATTATTGCAAAACACATTGGGTTAGCAAGGTGATGCTGTGAAGAGTGAGGTTGTACTTTCTGTATATGACTTGTTACAGTACCTTTAAGCTAAACAATATTACTTTCTGGCTGAAGTCACATGATGAATTGTATACATGCCATCAAGTACCATATTACTCATAATGTAAGACACCCCCCCCCTTGGAAATTCAGCTGAACAAAAAACCCCTCATTTTATATTCAGGGTCTAGAGTTTTATGTCATTCGAACTGGAACCATCAATGGTACCAAATACCCCTGAAACACGTATGCCTTGCAGGGATGAAGAAAACAGCTCCGCTAATTTGCTATTGAAGCAGACTGGTGGTAGTGAGTTTTGTGTTGTTTATCACAAAAGTAAAGTAAGTAAAGTAAGCTTGTCTGTCTGTATTTTATTTTCATAGAAATAGAACATCTGCACAGCACTTTTTATAAATAAAAATGCTGTGATGAAACACTGTGCAGCACCAAGAGGGCCATGCACTGAGAAATTATGATACAAACATTTAGCACATTATCACAAATGCAGTAGTCATGGAACAACTCTCAAGCAGCCAAGAAATAATGTGTGATAGAGTTGCATGTTCAAAGATGGCCAAGCTGAAAAAATATCATTTTAAAAATGCTGTCGGGACTCAGAGTAGAGCTGCTGCTTCTTTGCATCGAAAGGAGCCAGCTGAGGTGTTTCTGTGCATCTGGTGAAGATAACCCCTGGTTGTTTTCCTAGGGAGGTCTTCCAGGCATATCTAACTGGGAGGAGGCCCCAGGGAAGACCCAGGGCATGCTTGAGGGATTATGTTTCCCAGATGGTTTGGGAATACCTTAAGATCCCCCAGGAAGACTTGCAGGACTTGGCCTAGGATAGGGAAGTGTGGAATGAGCTGCTTGGTCTGCTGCCATTGCGACCCGTACTTGGATAAGTGACATAAAATGAAAAAAGGCAAGTGCATTGACTAATTTAGATAAAGCTAGTGCCAACCTAAAATCCAGAACCTGATGGAATTTTACAGTTTTTGTCTGACTGGACCAGGCGGAACCAAGACTTGAGGGTTGGGTCCTTAATCATAACATTCCCCTTTCTTGTGTGCAGTTGATCAAAGAGATTTAAATACAGCAAAGCTGATTGAAGAAGATACGCAACCTGTGCTTTAGAATTCCACCAAATTGTGATATTTCTGAAAGACTTTTCCATGTATCATCAGGTCTTCCACAAATGTTCAGCAGCAGATGGTGCTAAACTGGTGTTACCTGGTGAATAAAGCCAGAAACAGCCATGTGAGGTCACTCCAAACTGCTTGGCTACTTTCTTTACGTTGCACGATGACACCTGGAGGTTGTTCGAGTGTCATATGGTGTTTAGAGTTGTTATTTGCAAGTACCAGTGAACACCAATGAGGATTTGGTTCCAGTTCTTGCATCCTGTTGACCACAAAACGTGTTACTTTGTGTGCAGTAATATAGCAAGTGATATCCATGATAGTAGATTACAGTGAATTTTTCTTTAATTTCAATTCAATTCCGTTTTATTTATATAGCGCCAAATCACAACAAACAGTTGCCCCAAGGCGCTTTATATTGTAAGGCAAGGCCATACAATAATTACGTAAAAACCCCAAAGGTCAAAACGACCCCCTGTGAGCAAGCACTTGGCGACAGTGGGAAGGAAAAACTCCCTTTTAACAGGAAGAAACCTCCAGCAGAACCAGGCTCAGGGAGGGGCAGTCTTCTGCTGGGACTGGTTGGGGCTGAGGGAGAGAACCAGGAAAAAGACATGTTGTGGAGGGGAGCAGAGATCAATCACTAATGATTAAATGCAGAGTGGTGCATACAGAGCAAAACGAGAAAGAAACACTCAGTGCATTATGGGAACCCCCCAGCAGTCTAAGTCTATAGCAGCATAACTAAGGGATGGTTCAGGGTCACCTGATCCAGCCCTAACTATAAGCTTTAGCAAAAAGGAAAATTTTAAGCCTAATCTTAAAAGTAGAGAGGGTGTCTGTCTCCCTGATCTGAATTGGGAGCTGGTTCCACAGGAGAGGAGCCTGAAAGCTGAAGGCTCTGCCTCCCATTCTACTCTTACAAACCCTAGGAACTACAAGTAAGCCTGCAGTCTGAGAGCGAAGCGCTCTATTGGGGTGATATGGTACTATGAGGTCCCTAAGATAAGAAGGGACCTGATTATTCAAAACTTTATAAGTAAGAAGAAGAATTTTAAATTCTATACTAGAATTAACAGGAAGCCAATGTAGAGAGGCCAATATGGGTGAGATATGCTTTCTCCTTCTAGTCCCCGTCAGTACTCTAGCTGCAGCATTTTGAATTAACTGAAGGCTTTTCAGGGAACTTTTAGGACAACCTGATAATAATGAATTACAATAGTCCAGCCTAGAGGAAATAAATGCATGAATTAGTTTTTCAGCATCACTCTGAGACAAGACCTTTCTAATTTTAGATATTGCGTGAATGCAAAAAAGCAGTCTTACATATTTGTTTAATATGCGCTTTGAATGACATATCCTGATCAAAAATGACTCCAAGATTCTCACAGTATTACTAGAGGTCAGGGTAATGCCATCCAGCGTAAGGATCTGGTTAGACACCATGTTTCTAAGCTTTGTGGGGCCAAGTACTTCAGTTTTATCTGAGTTTAAAAGCAGGAAATTAGAGGTCATCCATGTCCTTATGTCTGTAAGACAATTCTGCAGTTTAGCTAATTGGTGTGTGTCCTCTGGCTTCATGGATAGATAAAGCTGGGTATCATCTGCGTAACAATGAAAATTTAAGCAATGCCATCTAATAATACTGCCTAAGGGAAGCATGTATAAAGTGAATAAAATTGGTCCTAGCACAGAACCTTGTGGAACTCCATAATTAACCTTAGTCTGTGAAGAAGATTCCCCATTTACATGAACAAATTGTAATCTATTAGATAAATATGATTCAAACCACCGCAGCGCAGTGCCTTTAATACCTATGGCATGCTCTAATCTCTGTAATAAAATTTTATGGTCAACAGTATCAAAAGCAGCACTGAGGTCTAACAGAACAAGCACAGAGATGAGTCCACTGTCCGAGGCCATAAGAAGATCATTTGTAACCTTCACTAATGCTGTTTCTGTACTATGATGAATTCTAAAACCTGACTGAAACTCTTCAAATAGACCATTCCTCTGCAAATGATCAGTTAGCTGTTTTACAACTACCCTTTCAAGAATTTTTGAGAGAAAAGGAAGGTTGGAGATTGGCCTATAATTAGCTAAGATAGCTGGGTCAAGTGATGGCTTTTTAAGTAATGGTTTAATTACTGCAATGGTTTAATTACTGCCACCTTGAGCAGCCTGGTAGGAATGGTGTCCAATAGACATGTTGATGGTTTGGATGAAGTAACTAATGAAAATAACTCAGACAGAACAATCTGAGAGAAAGAGTCTAACCAAATACCGGCATCACTGAAAGCAGCCAAAGATAACGATACATCTTTGGGATGGTTATGAGTAATTTTTTCTCTAATAGTTAAAATATATTAGCAAAGAAAGTCATGAAGTCATTACTAGTTAAAGTTAAAGGAATACTCGGCTCAATAGAGCTCTGACTCTTTGTCAGCCTGGCTACAGTGCTGAAAAGAAACCTGGGGTTGTTCTTATTTTCTTCAATTAGTGATGAGTAGTAAGATGTCCTAGCTTTACAGAGGGCTTTTTTATAGAGCATCAGACTCTTTTTCCAGGCTAAGTGAAGATCTTCTAAATTAGTGAGACGCCATTTCCTCTCCAACTTACGGGTTATCTGCTTTAAGCTGCGAGTTTGTGAGTTATACCACGGAGTCAGGCACTTCTGATTTAAAGCTCTCTTTTTCAGAGGAGCTACAGCATCCAAAGTTGTCTTCAATGAGGATGTAAAACTATTGACGAGATACTCTATCTCACTTACAGAGTTTAGGTAGCTACTCTGCACTGTGTTGGTATATGGCATTAGGGAACATAAAGAAGGAAACATATCCTTAAACCTAGTTACAGCGCTTTCTGAAAGACTTCTAGTGTAATGAAACTTATTCCCCACTGCTGGGTAGTCCATCAGAGTAAATGTAAATGTTATTAAGAAATGATCAGACAGAAGGGAGTTTTCAGGGAATACTGTTAAGTCTTCAATTTCCATACCATAAGTCAGAACAAGAACTAAGATATGATTAAAGTGGTGGGTGGACTCATTTACATTTTGAGCAATGCCAATAGAGTCTAATAATAGATTAAATGCAGTGTTGAGGCTGTCATTCTCAGCATCTGTGTGGATGTTAAAATCGCCCACTATAATTATCTTATCTGAGCTAAGCACTAAGTCAGACAAAAGTTCTGAAAATTCACAGAGAAACTCACAGTAACGACCAGGTGGACGATAGATAACAACAAATAAAACTGGTTTTTGGGCCTTCCAATTTGGATGGACAAGACTAAGAGTCAAGCTTTCAAATGAATTAAAGCTCTGTCTGGGTTTTTGATTAATTAATAAGCTGGAATGGAAGATTGCTGCTAATCCTCCGCCTCGGGCCGTGCTACGAGCGTTCTGGCAGTTAGTGTGACTCGGGGGTGTTGACTCATTTAAACTAACATATTCCTCCTGCTGTAACTAGGTTTCTGTAAGCAGAATAAATCAATATGTTGATCAATTATTATATAATTTACTAACAGGGACTTAGAAGAGAGAGACCTAATGTTTAATAGACCACATTTAACTGTTTTAGTCTGTGGTGCAGTTGAAGGTGCTATATTATTTTTCTTTTTGAATTTTTATGCTTAAATAGATTTTTGCTGGTTATTGGTGGTCTGGGAGCAGGCACCGTCTCTACGGGGATGGGGTAATGAGGGGATGGCAGGGGGAGAGAAGCTGCAGAGAGGTGTGTAAGACTACAACTCTGCTTCCTGGTCCCAACCCTGGATAGTCACGGTTTGGAGGATTTAAGAAAATTGGCCAGATTTCTAGAAATGAGAGCTGCTCCATCCAAAGTGGGATGGATGCCGTCTCTCCTAACAAGACCAGGTTTTCCCCGAAGCTTTGCCAATTATCTATGAAGCCCACCTCATTTTTTGGACACCACTCAGACAGCCAGCAATTCAAGGAGAACATGCGGCTAAACATGTCACTCCCGGTCCGATTGGGAGGGGTCCAGAGAAAACTACAGAGTCCGACATTGTTTTTGCAAAGTTACACACCGATTCAATGTTAATTTTAGTGACCTCCGATTGACGTAACCGGGTGTCATTACTGCCGACGTGAATTACAATCTTACCAAATTTACGCTTAGCCTTAGCCAGCAGTTTCAAATTTCCTTCAATGTTGCCTGCTCTGGCCCCCGGAAGACAACTGACTATGGTTGCTGGTGTCACCAACTTCACATTTCTCAAAACAGAGTCGCCAATAACCAGAGTTTGATCCTCGGCGGTGTGTCGCCGAGTGGGGAAAAACGGTTAGAAATGTGAACGGGTTGGTGGTGTACACGGGGCTTCTGTTTAGGGCTACACTTCCTCCTCACAGTCACCCAGTCGGCCTGCTTTCCCGGCTGCTCGGGATCTGCCAGAGGGAAATATTAATTAACACTTATTGAAAAACTGTTGAATAAAAGTTATCTGTATAACTTTACTCTCCTATCATGTCGGGGATTCACAACATATCATGTCTGCTGACAAAGATGTTTATGTAAAGTTTCTGTTATTTGAGCCTCTTAGTTTTTTCATTATCATCTCAGTTCAGGGTATAACTGCAAATATGATATGGTCATATGAGTCCTGGTATTGAAAATTTATGAGCTTTACTTCAACACATAAGAAATATTTGCTTTAGACACAATGGGTCCTATAGCAGCATGCTCAGGGATTCAAAACATAATGTGATTCACAGCTTACATAAGGTTGCATGATTTCTGACCTGTTAATATCGTTAATGTCTGCCAATAAAACTACCATGTATATCTCACACAAGCTTTTGACAAGTTGTTGGAGTCTAGTGTCATTACTCTGGATATTATCATCAAGTAAGTTTGTTCAGGTCTTCTTTAGATTTACTTGATGGTACTTTATGACACTAAAAGTGTAAAGGAAAGCTTGCAGCAGTGAACAATAGGTTTGTGGAAAAAATTTAGAAACACAAACATATTATTAGTTTAACTATGGTTTTCTTTATGGCAAATACTGCAAGATATTAGTTAACTTGACAATCATATATTGAAATTAAAAACACTACTCAGCTCAGAGCTGAATCTTTAAAAGTGTTTTGGGATCTCAGTTGAGTTCTGTGTCATTGTCAGCCAACAACACCACCTTATCCACTGTGGTTCTGTGATACTGTATCTGTACTGGATTGTCTTATATGTAGTGAATCATTTTTGGAAGTGGGCCACAAGTCATTTCCTACAGTCTGAAGGGATCAGCTGTTTTTGTGCCTCAAATTTATCAGACTTTTCCCTTGTCTCATTTCACATTTTTTATGTTTCTTCTGACCCTGTCTAGTGTTTGCCAAGGAGGAGCGTTTAACTGCACCTCAGAGGTTTGTGATGGTGAGTGATGTTGTGCCATGGTTGTTCTCACATACAGCGTTTCTTCTACTTTACAGCTCACGTCTTCATAAAGCAAACACCATAATCTTTGTTTGACCTGTGAGGACCATAATACATACGAGGTCTGTGAGAAAAGTATCCAACCTTTTTATATGCAAAAATATATGGATTTGATTCATATGTTTTTACGTCACCTCCATTTTTGAGTGCCCAGCTCTCCACAATTTCTCTTATGCTCACTCGACTGGTAAGCCACTGAAAGCTGAGGTAGGCATGTCCCAACTTGTCCTCTGACACTCCAAAATGGAGGTGTTCTTTGTCTCGCTCCATCAGCGAATCCGTCGTGACGCGCGAAGCCTCCGCGCAGCTTTCCATGACAAAATCTCTTGTTAAAAGTGAAATCTGCCGGAAAATGGCTGATGTCCAGCTCCTGTGATAACCAGAGAAATTGCACACGATGGTCCCGGATCAACACAGCCATCCGTTTAGAAATGAAATGGTGGTTTCTGCCTGTCGATCGCGGCTCGGAGCACGGCGCGCCGTGCACCATTGTGGGCTGTCCTTAAAGTGGTAGTAACACTCCGTAATCTCTGTGAAGCCCATAAAATTTTCACCAAAAGCCATGTGAATTTTCCGAATGGTTTCCAGCTGCCTGTCTCTAACAGTTTCTGAAAAAATTCTGATGGAACAAAGCCCAAATCATTCCGCCATTTCCTCGCAATGAAAAAACGACGAGAGGGGTGGATCAGTGCTCACTCAAAGCCTGCCCATAGGCGAATGACGCAACCGACAGGCGTGAAAAAACTCACGCATGTGCACGAAGGTTCAAGCTTGGCTGACGTAAAAACATATGAATCAAATCCATATATTTTTTGCATAAAATAAAAGGTCGGATACTTTTCTCACAGACCTCGTATTAACCAGCGCCCTGCACAAGTATTGGAACACTTGGTATTTCACACATTTTAATTTGTTTATGCCATTTCAAATACGAAAAAATACAAAAACTAAAAATTTAAAAAATGATCTTCCTTAAACTCAAATTGAAAGCAAATCTCTACAACTTGATATAAATGTATTAAAAATCTAAAAGCCAAGATGATGGGTTGCATAAGTAATGCAACACTGGTATAATACCTCTAAATAATGAGTTTTATTACAAGTTTTCTTCAGACAAGTCAGGGGATGGCTACATGAACATTTCCAAGGCATGAATATGTCTTGGACTTTATTTAGATCAATTATGAAGAAATACAAACAGTATGGCACTCTATGGTAAGAATGTTGTCACCGACGATCCAGCCAGCGTGTGATTGTTGAGGCTGTTTCGGCTCTCTGTGCTGAATTATCACATCTTCTTCTGCCTTACCTACAGCTTTCTTTTCCTTGCTTCTCTAATCGTCGCTTCTCTGCTCCTTTCTGTCTGTTCTCTGCTTCCCTCCAAAATGCCACTAAATCTGCCCCTACTTTCTGCATCTTTTTCTCATCACCTTTATGTTCCCGTTCTAACTCCTTCTTCAGCTTTTGTATGCTGATCAGGTTCAGTCGTCCGTCAAAGTCATGTTTATTTATCCAGGTCTCCAATTTTTTGTTGTTTTGGATTTTTTTTTCTTCCATAAATTTCCAGTCGTCAGTTGATAAATGTTCCTTATTTATAGACGTCTTACCCCCCATTTTTATTATCCCTTGTTGTAATTTGGACTTCAGACGGGGGCACACCTAGGGTGTTCTAAATCTGAAGTTTTCACACTTTCTTTGGACGTGACAATTAATTTACCGTCGTGTGGTTGATTCCTTTCACCTCCCCGTAGGAAGCGGAATCACTTGCCTCTGCTTCCACACGCACGGTTGTCACTAACGTTGTCCAAAGTATTACACTTTCACACAGTTATTTACACTTACACAAAACACTATTTACACATAGAAACACTTTTAATAATCGTACGCGTATTCTTATGTCAGGGGAGCTCGCCCTCCCGTGAAATTTAACTAATGTCCTGCCTTAGGGGACTCCGCCGTCCCTGCCAAATTTAACTGCCTTTTTACAGTGCACATATTTCTACCCGGGATTTCCTGTACGTATTAAAACAGAGGAGTCCGTATCCTCCTTCCGGAATTTAACTACTTGCGTCCCTCGCAACCGTAGAGGAGTCCGTCCTCCTTACAGAGTTTAACTGTGTTTCATTAACAGACGATTCTGTATCATCGCTTACGGAGTTTAACTGTTTTATGTGATCACTTTTATCCCCTACCGGTACGCGTATATAAACAGAGGAGTCCGCACCCTCCTTACAGAGTTTAACTGCTTTGCATTAACAGGCGATTCTGTATCATCGCTTGCGGAATTTAACTGTTTTATGTGATCTGATCACCACTCACTCAGTACTATTTACAAAGAAATTTTACTCACTGACTCGACTTCCTGTCTGTCTTCTTCGGGAAAATCTCGTCAACCAGACGATGCCAACGGTGGTCGACAATTGCAGACACGATCAATCGATCGATCAGACCTTGGCCAAGGATTTACGTCTGGACTTGACGACCTCCGCCGGACACCTCCGGTGTTGTTGAGATCCCGGACGTAGCCCCCAGTCAATGTTGGGTATTTTCTCCTCCAAACATTTTTAAAACCTTTAACAAGACAAACAGAGTCAAGAAACACCAGTGAGACAGAAAATCAAATATTACGCGCGGAGTGCGGCCAGGCTGTACACCAAGGCTACACTAAAGTCTGGCCTGCTTTTCCGCTCTTTTTATTAAGAGACGCCCTCATCACATAAACAAGAAACTTGTCCTAAGGGTGGGGGTAATGACGCAAGACAAGTTTCTTCCCATAACATAAACGCATACGTCAATAAGTGCAGCTGTAAGGAAGAACACTTCAGGTCAGCACATCTCGTTCGTCTGTTGCAGGTATCAGCTGTTCTGCATCTGCCTGAAGTGTCCTGTCTTCCACACTCCTTCACACTAAACACCACATCACAAACGTCAAAACAAAATTGAATTCTCAGGATTGCATTAAGACAGGTGCAAAACAGCACATCTCCGTTCTCATGAGAAAGAAGACAAAGCTAAAAAAGGTTGAATAACACATACGTTCTCAGGGTGAAGTGCAAAACAGCACAACACCGTTCTCATGAGAAAGAAGGCAAATGTACAAACGTTTAACAGTGATAACATGTATACAAAATCTCTAACAGTGACACACCGTGGAAATGTCAGACCTGCGATGTGCCCCTCTGTGTTGTGTTGGACAGGAATTTGAGTGGCACAAATCACTTGCTTTGTAAATAGTTTAGCATTAACATTTCCTGCACTATATGTTTTTGAAAATTACAATTTATATTTACATTCTAAAATCTGACTGTTTTGTAAATAATTGTACAAAAAAACACCTGAAGCATTTCCTGCATTTATGTAAATAGTTATATTTAACTTAGTTTTTTGCTACATTTGTAAATATGTTTTTGAAATATACAATTTATATTTACATTTTAATTTTTGAAAATGGTTTATTAAACAAGTTTGTGGTTTTCACAGTAAAAAAACCCAAACGTTTTTCTACTTGGATTTTATATTTTTGTGTGATTTTAGGATTAGTGTGTTAATACAGTAGATCAGAATGAATGAGAAACTGTAAAGTCACACAGGTGAGGTTGTGCTGAAAACAATGACACCAAACAAGGCCAGGTTAACACTTTTTAAAGGTAAATTATAAAAGTAAACCCAAAAGTAGTCAAAAACGGCCAATTATACCCTGGACTCCAGAGGGTTTAACCTCACCTCGTCAGATTTTGATGAAATTTGGTCTATACAGTGAGGCGAATAAGTATTTGATTCACTGTTGATTTTGCACGTTTTCCCACCTACAAAGAATGGAGAGGTCTGTAAGTTTTATCATAGGTACACTTCAACTGAGAGACAGAATCTAAAAAAACAAAAAACAAAAATCAATATCACATTGTATGATTTTTAAATAATTCATTTGCATTTTATTGCATGAAAAATGTATTTGATTACCTACCAACCAGCAAGAATTCTGGCTCTCACAGACCTGTTACGTTTTCTTTAAGACACCCTCCTATTCTGCACTCTTTACCTGAATGAATTGCACCTCATTGCGGTCACGGACATTGTCCACACACTCAGTCAATTACACTCCAACCTGTTCACCATGGCCAAGACCAAAGAGCTGTCTAAGGACACCAGGAACAAAATTGTAGACCTGCACAAGGTTGGGATGGGCTACAAGACAATAGGCAAGCAGCTTGGTGAGAAGGCAACTACTGCTGGTGTAATTATTATAGAACATAGAAGAAACACAAGGTGACTGTCAATTTTCCTCGGTCTGGGGTTCCATGAACAATCTCACCTCGTGGGGTAAGGATGATTCTGAGAAAATCCAGAACTACACAGGAGGACCTGGTCAATGACCTAGAGCTTTTTTTTCCACTCGCCATGTTTAGAGGATGAGAACAACCCCAAGAACACCGTCCCAACTATGATGCATGGGTGTGGAAATATCATTTTTGAGGGTGCTTTTCTGCAAAGGGGACAGCACCGCATTGAAGTGAGGATGGATGGGGTCATGTATCACAAGATTTTGCCAAACAATCTCCGTTCCTCGGTTAAGAGCATTGAAGATGGGTCATGGCTGGGTCTTCCAGTTGGCAGTGACCCTAAACACACAGCCAGGGCAACTAAGGAGTGGCTCCGTAGAAGAATTTCAAGGTCCTGGAGTGGCCTAGCCAGTCTCACGACCTGAACTCTTTGGAAAATCTTTGGAGGGAGCTGAAACTTGAACCTGAAAGATCTGGAGAAGATCTGTATGGAGGAGTGGACCCAAACGCCTACTGCAGTGTGTGATAACTTGGTCAAGAACTACAGGAACGTCTGACTCTGTATTTACCAAACAAAGGTTTTTGTACCAAATATTAAGGTTTTCTATTGTATCAAATACTTATTTCTTGCAATAAAATGCAAATTAATTATGTAACATCATACGATGTGATTTCCTGAAATTTTTTTTTTTTTAGATTCAGTCTCTCTCAGTTTAAGTGTACCTACAATAAAAATTACAGACCTCTGCATTTTTTTTTTGTAGGTGGAAAACTTGCAAACTTGACAATGGCTCAAATCCTTATTTGCCTCATTGTAGGTAGTCCTTGGTGGGAAAAGACTAATTTTCAAATTTCGTCTCAATTGGACCAACGGTTCCTGAGATATCACCATTTCCTTTTTTTTTTTTTTCACTTTTTCGCAAAAAGGGCACAGCCACTGAAATTCAAATGACTTTAACTCAGCACCAATGGTCTCATTTTCAAAAGTAAGGTATCTTTGGAAATGATTTTACATAAGGAATCCAAATCCAACATAATTTGATCTTCTGAGAATATGTAGACATGATGACCTTTTGACCTACTTTTTGACCTGAAATGGACAAATTAGGCAAATTTCATTGCATTATTCTTTAATGAAATTGAAGCCCCATATGTTATGTATAACATATTAAAAAACTGGGGGGGTAAAATTTTAGCTTTGAAGCAATTTGAAATTGAAGTTGGCATACTTGTTGCTAAAATCAATGTCTCTGTATTTCTACATACCAAAAGCCCTAGTTCATGAACATGCATGTGGTTTGGCTATAAATCTGATCATCAGATCACTTCCTTAATATGAAGAAACTGTCACAATATAGTTATTGAGGTATGTACATAATCGTAAAGTCTGTCAGAGGAGAACTCCTGCAGTAGCCGTCCTAATCCATGTCAACAGGCCGTTATGAAATAGTGATGGGAGATTCTGAAAAGTCCTCCCAGGAGATACTGTAGTTTCTTGTGGAAGATGATGTCAGATATGGATCAGTTATACACAACGTACATCAGTTTCCTGGAATCCAACACTGATCATCCTTGATGGCCAATGAAATGTTCTTGCTGGTCCATGAGGGTGCATAAATCTTATTCTGAAGTCACCAAATTCCCCTGAAACTTCTTCCACAAGTCCAAACGACTGTAAAAGGGGAAAGTTGTCAGAATCTGAACATATTCAGTGTAAGAATTTGAATGTTTAGAACTTTTCTGTCAGTTATCTAAAATTTGGCAGTACTGATTGCGTTCATGTTTATCACATTCATTTCTGTGTCGCATGATTCTATGGGGAACATCATAATGTTTTTCCAACTGGTGTTTCAGTTTTTAGTGCTTTTCTCTAACGTTTCCTTTGCTTTCTTGCTTGCTGGCACAAAATGTCCTGCTTTCACTGGTGTTTTGTTAAGACGACCTAAGGTAGCATTCAGATCCAACAGTGAAGTGTCTTTCTCTGATGAACTTATTGTAGAAGCAGCTTGATCATCATCATCTGAAATGCAGGGCATATAGGGAAAGGAAGGACTACCAGGGTTTGACTGTGAACAGCTAATTGTAGTAGGTTCTGTTATGTGCTGACGCGGGTTGAGGAGCGGACCTGCGTCTGACTGAACCCAGCGCTAAATAACCAGAAAGCGGTTCCAAAAAACAAAACAATTTTATTATCTCCCTCTTGTGCAAAACTCGGTGTACAACATAAAGTGCGTTTGTCTGGCGGAGTGAAGGACAGCGCGCTCTCCAGCGCCCAAAGGGATCGAAGCCCGGCGCTTCTGGACTCACATTCACCGCCAAACACCTCCCAGGTGGACACGACAAACCGACTCTGTGAAGGATAGAAGAGGTGAGGTAAGTCAAAAGCTACAGCTAATATCCTTCAAAGGCACACACTATCAGCAACACAATCAGGTCTGAATTTAAGCTTTATGTAAATGAGCAGCTTCTCACAACAGGTGGAGGATCATCTGTCCGCATGCCACGGCCGTGAGAGCGAGCTGCACAACTCTCATCAATATTCACATATACTGCGTAACAAAATACCAAATTACTGTTAACACTTATTCAGACAATCAATCACCTCTGATGTGTGCTGACAGCATGTGTCCCTCACCCGTCCTCCTTCACAGGCACGATGTGTCAAACCCAGGCGCGGTCCTCAGCGTCTCACAAACAAACGTCACAAGGTCAAGTTCCCGGCAATTCTGCTTGAATCACTCATGGCTTAAATGCAGAACGCCATCTCATTATCTGCTTCAGCTGAAAGTCTTTAAGTTTGCACGTGAGCATCATCCACAGGTGCTGCAAATCATACTGATGAGGGTGAAGGACTCTTCTGCCAGCACCTTCTCCACAGACAAAAATCAGTTTGCATACCACCTGGAGAGCAAAGAAAAGAAAAAAACACCAAAATGTCCAGCCAAACCCCCCCCAACACACAACAAGGTTCAACCACTGGTTTAATGCAGGTTTCCTTCAGTTTTTTTTAACATGAAGGATACAGTTTTTCACCTGGTTTCACAGTTGGTGGTGGGTTCAATAAATTGCTGTAGTATTCACCCCCAGTGTCGGGGGTGCATTCCTGCACCATCGGGCCGCTCCCTTGTTGGGCCGTTGTGCAATGTAGTTTGTCGCAGTTTGTAAATTTCAAGGTCAAAGAGTAGGTCAAAAGGTCATCATGCTTAAATTTTCTCAGACGATAATGTCAGATTTTGATTCATTGTGTAAAATCCTTTCCAAAGATACCTTACTTTTGAAAAACAGACCTTTGATTGCTGAGTTATCGTCATTTGAATTCCAGGGGCCATGCCATTTTTTTTTTTTTTTTTGCAAAAAAGGTGTGTGTGTGGGGGGGGTAATAGCTATGGAACCACTAGTCCGAATGAACTGGAATTTGAAAATTGCTTTTTGCCCCAAAGACTACCTATGTACGAAATTTCACCAAAATCTGATGGGGTGAGGTTTGACCCATTAGGTGAACTGAGATGGAATGACCCAGGTGGTGGTTTGTGAGTGATCATGACTCAGGCCATTTCAGTACAGTGATACAGACAAAGGTTAGATGGAGTGTATAAAAGCTGTTTTTTGGTGAGCCTGCCAGAGGCGTGCACTTTTTTTGATCACCTTCATCTCTATGCAACGTTTTTATGACTTTTAGTAATATATCTCAAGAATGCCTTGGCAGGTACAGTGGGCCTCATTGGATCTAGTTTTTATATGAGCAGAACAAACATTATGTGATCATTTTGTCTGTGCTTTGAAGAACAAAATGAATTTGTGGAGTAATGGTGTGTTGTGTAAAATTAAGCAAGTTTTGTTGCTGAAACACATCGCTTTGACATTTTTCCATCTAATGCTTTCCTCAATTTGTTTAATAATGTTATGAGATAGGGTTTCTGTTTGCCTCATCTGTTGATTTCATCTATGGGTTAATGGAGATAATATTGGTTGGATTTTATTACCATAGATTGGACATGCATGTTCTAAGTGCACCTCCCAATTGATGAATGTCAGTAGCATTTATTATGATTGAGATAATATTGAAACAATAGCACTGATTATGTTTATGGCCAATATTTTCCAGATACGTGTCAGTGGAGTATGTGGAGCGCTTGGACTGCCTGTGCAGAGCCATGCAGTGGAGGAGTTAGGCTACGCTACAGAGAGCCGCTGAGCTCTCCTCCAGGCCCCAAGTGTTGGAGCCAACAGACACAGAGCCAGAGCTGCAACACTGGACTCTGCCCAGGTACACTTGATGGTTTTTAAGTCACTATACAACTTTACATAACAACTCACAAAATAACAAGACAACTAAAGAAAATAAAAGCTTATCAGCCATTATGTATTCATATCGGACATAAACACTTATTTTCAGTCTGTCTCATGGTTAAAAATATTTATATCAAATGGGACAGCTTGATTTGCTTTTCTTTGGATCCCAGGTGAGCGTTGTGAAGATCGTGGGCGGACCTACCAAGGAGACTGTGCCAACCAATGTCCTCGAAGTTGCACTGATTTATGGGAACATGTTCAGTGTCTCCAAGGACCTTGCCACCCAGGTAACACCTCATATAACATGAAGATATCATGAATGTAGCAAATTATTATTGTTATTTTTTTGATTATCCATTTCTTGGTCTTCCTGACTTTGTGTCCTTCTTATATTTTTTTCAGGCTGTCGGTGTCCAGAGGGACAGTTGCTGCAATATGGCCAGTGTGTGCCAGTGGGCGAATGTCGCTGTGGGATCCCATCAGGCAATGGGACACTCGAGTTCAATCCTGAAGACAAGGTTGCCATAGACTGTAACACCTGGTAAGCATCTTATACACGGTGGGCCCTATCTTCACCTGGTGCTCAGCAGCGTACAGCACAATACAAGTGTCATTGCTAGTTTCCAACCAGTGCAGTTGTCTTTTTAATGATCACTGAACTAATTTAAGCATCCATGGGTGTGTTGTCTTAAAATGGAGTGTGGTCATGCACTGTGTTGGACCACTTCTGTCGAGGCAGCAAAGTGTAATTGCACCATAGCTCACCACTAACCAGGTCTGAAGTTGAGCAGAGAGTTTCCCTACTATTGAATATATCTACTTGTATATACCCAGTGATGGGAGTTTTCTGATAATTCCTGGAAATCCGGGTATTTACATACATGGCAATGTTTACGGGTTATTTTTGTTTCCTGGCTCTTGTCAGATTTAGTCTGTGGTCTGATTTGTGTTTATGTGAACCGCGAGTGGTGCTGTAATAGCAGGGTCATTGACTCTCACTATTCTCCTGATTTAGAGGTGCTGGCAGTCTCGTGCAGACCTTTTTATCTCCCAAGGGAGTTCACAGTAGTCGTTGTGTTTGCTGTTTACATCTCACCCATGCTAACGTTAGCATGGCCCTTAGCCTCTTGCTTGCCTGTGTAAATAAACAGCAGCTAGCCCACCCAGATGGCATTTGTATTGTTGCTGGTGACTTCAACAAGCGTGTTTAAAGACTGTGCTCCCTAAGTTCGTCCAGTATGTCACTCCCCTCCCCATCTCGCTGGATCTGACCATCTCTGCCTGCCCCTCACCCCCACTTACACTCCCCTGCTGAGGCGAGCAAAGCCACAACAGAAGACAATCCAAACCTGGCTTGAGGGAGCGCTCTCCCAGCTACAGGACTGCTTCTCACGGATTGTATGGGATTTATTTTCCAGCCACAATCTTCAGAACTACACCAACACCGTTCTCTCTTACATTAAGAACTGTGTTGACACTGTCACCATCAACAAAAGGGTCAGGGTTTTTCCAAACCAGAAGCCCTGGATGAACAGTGCAGTCCAGTCCCTATTAAAAAGCTGCAACCCTGCCTTTAATTCAGGGGACAGGGCCCTGTAGAGCGCGGCCAGGTCCGATCTGAAAAGAGGCGTCAGAGAGGCCAAGGCTGCCTACAAGGAAAAGCTAGAGGACCACTTCAATGTAAATGACCCCAGAAGGATGTGGCAGGGAATAAATCATACAACCAACTGCAGAAGCAGCAACCCAGGAAATGCTAGGTCTGACGCCCTGCTGGCAGAGGAGCTGAACCGCTTCTTTGCCCGCTTCGAAACAGACAGACCAGCAGTAACTCCACACTCACCACCCTCCAGCACTAGCACGCTAACACTTCAGGAAGTGAGATGTGTGCTGAAGGCGGTGAACCCCAGGAAGGCGGCCAGCCCTGATGGTGTACCTGGAAAGGTACTTAAAGCGTGTGCTAACCAACTGGCTGGAGTTTTCACCTGCATCTTCAACCTGTCCCTGTTGCAGGCCATCATTCCACCCTACCTCAAATCCTCCACCATCATTCCACTCCCAAAGAAGTCAGCAGTGGAGAGCATAAATGACTACAGGTCTGTTGCACTTACGCCTGTGGTCATGAAGTGCTTTGAAAGACTGGTCTCTCAGCACATCGGAGCCTGTCTGCCTCCCACTCCGGACCCCCACCAGTTTGCCTACAGGGAAAACTGCTCGACAGAGGATGCTATCACCACAGCTCTCCACACCGCACTTAGCCACCTGGAGCACCAGGGGAGCTATGTGAGGATGCTCTTGCTGGACTTCAGCTCAGCTTTCAACCACATCATCCCGGACATCCTGGTCTAGAAACTGACACATCTGGGCATCTCCACCCCCATCTGCCAGTGGATCAAGGACTTCCTCACAAACCGCCCACAGTCCGTGAAACTTGGCCCCCACCTTTCCTCCACCATCACACTCAGCACCGGTTCCCCTCAAGGCTGTGTACTGAGCCCCCTCCTGTTCACCCTTTACATGCACGACTGCTCTCCGACCCATCCCACAAACACTAGGGGTGCCGGAAAAAATCAATTCATGTCCAAATCGCGATTCTTATTTATTATGATTCTGAATTGATCCAAAATGTCCAAGAATCAATTTTCAAAAGCATTTTTTATTTTTTTTTTTACATTTTCTTGCTTACTTGCTGTGTGTAGTGTTTGTCAGGCAATGGCTTCCATACTACAGCGTCCCCGCGAGGGGAGGGTCCGACGTGCTTCAAACATTCGTGAGCTGCACCTTAGTATGGCGGACGAAGAGCTAATTTAGCCAGCACCGTCTTTGCTGAAGGCAAATGTTTGGGCACATTTTAGATTTTATTATTTGCTGCATAAGAAGGAGCTTGACATGACTTATGCAGTGTGCAAAATCTGCAAAATGAAAGTCAAGTACTTTGGAAACACTTCAAATCCGCAAGCCCACATGCGACGCCATCACCCGGAGCTAAAAGAGGGGAGCAGCGGTCTCTGCCAACTACTGAGCTTCGCTAAACTGCCAGCCAACTCTGAACGAGCAAAGCAGATAAGTAAATTTACATCTAGAATCACTTGATTAATCTTGTAAAGCTGCATTTTCTTAAACATAAACATTTTTTAAGTAATATAACTATTTCTCAGAGCTCTTTGAATCGAAAATCGATGCTGAATCGAATCGTCACCCCAAGAATCGGAATCGAATTGAATCATGAGTTGTTGTACAAATTACATCCCTATTAAACACCATCATAAAGTTTGCGGATGATACCAACATGATTGGGCTCATCTCAGGGGGGGATGAGACTGACTACAGAGACGAGGTAAATCAACTGACAGCGTGGTGTTCAGCTATCAACCTGCCGCTGAACACCACAAAAACAAAATAAATAATCCTGGACTTCAGGAAGAACAGGGCTGACCCAGCCCCACTCTACATCCAAGGGGACTGTGTGGAAAGGGTCAGCTCCATCAGGTTCCTGGGAGTGCAGCTCTCTGACAGCCTCTCCTGGACTGCCAACACCACAGTGGTTGTGAAGAAAGTCCAGCAGCAAATCCACTTCCTGAGGGTGCTCAGGAGAAACAATCTGGAGGAGAAGCTGCTGGTGTTGTTCTACAGAGCCACCATCGAGAGCATCCTGACGTACTGCATCACAGTGTGGTATGGGGGTGCACAGCAGCAGACAGGAGAGCGCTGCAGAGGGTGATCAAAACGGCCCAGGGGATCACTGGTTGCTCTCTGCCCAGCCTGGAAGACATTACCAGCTCTCGCTACCTCAGCAGAGCTTCCAGCATTTGCAAAGACACATCCCACCCCAGCAACCACCTGTTTGACCTTCTACCCTCTGGCCGACAGTATAGGTCAATCAAAACTAGGACAAACAGACTCAGGGACAGCTTTCTCCCCAGAGTGATCACTGCACTGAACAATAACAAATCACTCTAATCCACACCTTCAAGTTTCTTGTGCAATATCTGTAAACCATGTGCAATTTTCCCGTGCAGTATGATTCCACAGTTGTATATAATTCTCGTTTTACATTTTACTTGGTCCACATTTCATTTTATTTTATTTTATTTTACCTTATGTTTATATTAGTTGTACATATACTCTGAATAATTTACCGTTAAATTTCACTATCTTTTATTTGGCTAAAAATTACTCGCACCACAGAAAGCACCTTTTTGGAGTTGCACTCAAATCTTGTAATGCAAATTACAATGACAATAAAGGCGATTCTTCTGATTCTGATTTGTTGATGTTCATATTTGTAAAATTGTTTGGAAACATCTCTGAGGAGACACCACAGTGGATCTTAGGTCTCATTTTATCATGTTCACTGCCTGATCTGAGACTGAAGGATAAATGTAATGTGCCACCACTCAGTCCAGTGGTGGCACAGCAGCCAATGACAAACACAGTTACAGATTTTACAGTCCATGTCATGTTGAAATTGCCACCAAATGGATGGAAACATTGTTCTGCTGCAGGGAGATGATTTAAAGTTAATCAGGAATAAATTCAAAAGGACCAAAATGCCAACCCAAGTTTTTTTTTAATCATTGTTTATATGGAAAAGCTAACAATCTCAATTGATCTTATTTTATCATATTTTTGACAGAATTTTCTGCCAGTTGATGTCATTACAGTTATTTTACACAAATCAAAATCTGTCTTTAGGACTAATGTACTTCAAACAGACTCCATGCAAACTTGATCTGTTTATTTATTGAGCTAACCTGCTAAATCTGCATTTTATGGTTTGTTCTGTTTTATGGGTATGAAATATTCATGTGGAGGAAAATATGATGAACATTTAACATGCTCGTAGAAGTCAAATATTGATGTGAAAAGGTTTGTGTGTTGTTTTGCTCTTCATGTAAATTGTTAGTATCTCACAAATGCTGAATCAGAACTGGACAGAAAAATCATTTATATAAGTGAATAAGAATCAAATTTAACCCCAAATCAGTGTTCCTGAGAACTAAAAGTGATATTGGTGACTTAATGAACAGTAGGTGCAGCTTTACTGGTATCAATTTTTATTTTTGTTAATGTTAAGGCACTATCAGTTGATAAGATAAATAACTGATAAAATATCAGTTAATATAAAATCACAAATTGCTGAAGTCAAATGTTTAGATAAATGTTGAGAGTCAAACGAACAGTCCAATGCAAATATGTGGTTTTATGAAGTAGCAATAACACTGTCTTGTCAGACTGGACAAGGCAGATGTGGACACAAAAAGGGACTGTCTTAGGCTGTTTGTGGAAATGAAAAATCAGATGAATTGACATATTGTCAAAATAACAGGTTTTTAGTTCAAGGCCTCAAAGACACACGCAAAGTCAAAATAAATACAGCAGGATTTTGAATAAGTCTGTGCTCAGAGCAGTTCTGAAGGTGCTCTTTTGTACACCAACTAGAGCGGGGGCACAGCAAGCAGACATATACACATGAATACATTTCAACTTTTCCCATGAAAATGCTTGCTGAGCAATGAATGTTATCACAGTTTCTGCTAGGGAGGAAAAAAGGGAGGACACCAGGCAGAGACAGTGTGTTTATCCAGCTGCAAGTTTACATGGAAGCATTTTTAATACAGACTTGGAGAGTTTAGATGCAAAGGTTTTAGGCAGGCTATCTGTAAGTCATAAAATGAATCATTTTATATCACACAGGACACAAATGCAGGACTCAAACACAAGAGCAGTTTTTCAAAAGGCTTTAGTTGGTTTCCTAGCTGGTTCGTGTCAAAAGCGCAAAGCATCTCATTGAAAAGAATGGTTTTTAGACCAACCTGTGACGCGTTTGATGGCCTCAATGCTTCCGGTGTGAAAAGCCCATAACAGTGTCCAAAACATGAGACAAGAGGTGAGGTCAAAAAGTAGGCAGGTGGTTGGTACACGGCTGGACAAAAATGAGGAACAAGGACACTGGGACAAGAAAGCTGGAAATGCAGGCATATCGCACAAACCATCTGGCAGGGACATGCAGAGAATGAGAGGCAGGTGCGATCAGAGATAATCAGACACCGGTGCAGGAGAACAAGCAGGAAGAAGGCATGGCAAACAAAAGGGACCAGACACAGCTAAATCAAACCCACACTGAAAGACGAGAGAGTGCAAACAGAGGATGCAAACAGACCAACCAAAATTACACAGACAAAAACACACAAGAAATAAATACTAAATAAAACATAACAAAATACCCCACAGACACCAGACCATGACACTTGATGCATTGCGCCCGGATCTGTTAATGCTCACTTGAGTCTGTTGCTGAAATAGCAGTGCACTAGATTTCAATTCTGAAACGTATAACCAGAAAACCATGGCAACACACCAGGTTTAAGTGCACACAGGTTTATTTGATTTTCCACCATAGCAAAGTAAAGTTGGACGTGCTACAAGTGCACTTTTGTGTATGCCTTTATAGCGTGCACCATAGATTGTTGAGATGTGGTTGTTGCTCTTCATTCGGCTGCTCCCGTTTTGTTCGGGGTCACCACAGTGGATTCAGCCAGATCCACATTGGTATTTGGCACAAGTTTTATGCCGGATGCCCTTCCTGACGCAACTCCAGTTTTACCTGGGGAAACACACACAGCCCCGGTGTTCCGAAGAGGTCTCCCATCCAAGTACTAACCAGGTCCTGCACTGCTTAGCCTCTGAGATCTGACGGGATCAGGCTCACACAGAGCAGACTGGCTGCAGATTGTTGAGATATGGTCATATGCACATATGAAATGAATTGCACATGTTGAAACTCAGGTGTAGAAAGCACTTGATTTTGTTTCTTTAGGTATATCAACCATAGTGAATCAGCTTTACAATGTAACAGTTACACCGTTGGTGTTTTGATCAATATGCTGTATACCCGTACTGTTTGTCTTGCTGTAACAATATTCTTCTCATCATCCCCTCCCATCACCTCACACATCATCATTCCATCTGTAGTGTGTGTGAGAATGGCACTTTGGTGTGCACTGAACTTTCCTGCCCTGTGTACGAACCCTGGAGCACATGGAGCACCTGCTCAGTTTCATGTGGGAGTGGTCATCGGACAAGGACACGTTCCTGCCAGGACACAGAGAAAAGCCCGGCCTGCGCTGACACCAAGCAGATAGAGATCTGTGACCTACCCCTCTGTCCAGGTCAGATGACAGTGCCCATATTAAGATATTTACAAATGTCTGAAAGCTGTATGGCTCAGGTATTTATTTCTCCCTGTGTCAAACGAGCACATTTGGCTTGCTAAAATCTTTAACTGCTTTGTTGTTGCCTGTCAGTTGTTGATCTCTGTCCTCCCTCTGTGTCTGTAGTGGGATGTTTGCTGAGTGATTGGTCACCATGGAGTGAGTGCAGCACAACATGTGGTGGTGGGTCGTCCGGTCGGAACAAGACGATTCTTCAGGAACCAGAGCCTGGTGGGATCGCCTGTGTGGGACCACTTGAACAGCACACTGTCTGTAACACCAACAGCTGCCTGCCTGGTAATACACTGACAAATTGGTGGAAAGTGCTCATTCATAAAGAACATTTGTGATGTTGCAGCATGCAGTAGTTCCTGAAAACTCTTTTGTTTTTTTGTTTTTTGTTTTTTTCAAAAATGGGATTTTGCAGGGCGTCTTGCTCATAGTTTGGCTTCACATAGACGTAGAACTCACATGTAACTTTGGACCTTCTTTGATCACCCTGGAGCTGATCATTGGCTGAGTGTTTGCCATTCTGGCTGTTTCTCAATCCATTTGAATAGTGGTTTTCCATTATCTTCCATGTCTTTCTGGTTTTGGTTGACATTTTAAATCATTTGAGATCATTTTAGCTGAGCATCCTATCATTTTCTCCACTTCTTTATATGTTCCCCCTCTCATCTCCAACTTCAGTACTTTTTTAAATAAAAGTACTCTGTTCTTCTGAACAATGTCCCATTTTACTCAGATGTTCAGAGAGAAATGCACTACAACCACCATGTACAACATTTGCTGCCTTTGTCCTTAAATAAGAGCCACCTTTTTGATGTCTGTTTTTTTTCACAGAAAGAAAAATGCAGTGTAAAATCCTTTAATATATTGGGCTACAGAAAGAAATAAAATAGATATGTTAGTAAGCTCATTCCTTTCTTGTGAGATAAAGGTTGAAGTTCAGTATTACTTTTCCCATGCATTTCTAAGCCCTAAAACTCTGCAGGGAGTAGTGATTGGTTATATTCCCGTCACACATAGTCGGCGCACATCTGAAAAGTGTCAGATTTCAGTTCCAAAACATTCTGACAGCCATCTGCGGAAGTCAACACAGTTGGTCAAAATTGGCCGACTGCCCGAGTGTGATGCACATGTTCAAACTCTCTGGGTGTGGTCGAGATGGGACACTGAACCGACGGTGGTCCATGTGCAGTCTGAGGACCATCTGACCACAATTTACATATTCACATGGCAGCAAACGATTTTAGCGCATACAAGGGAACATCGAGATGGATCTGGCACCGCAAAGCCTGCCAGTATGACCTGCAGGTGCCATGTATACAACTCCAATTCCAAGACTGGGAAAGCTGATGAATGCTCAAAGAACACCTGTTTGGAACATTCCACAGGTGAGCTGGAAACAGGTGAGTGTCATGATTGGGTATAAAAGGAGCATCCTCAAAAGGCTCAGCTATTTACAAGCAAAGATGGGGTGAGG
The DNA here is from genome assembly GCF_902500255.1 of Thalassophryne amazonica. Taxonomy (NCBI): domain Eukaryota; kingdom Metazoa; phylum Chordata; class Actinopteri; order Batrachoidiformes; family Batrachoididae; genus Thalassophryne; species Thalassophryne amazonica. The sequence continues at coordinate 87,297,286 of NC_047103.1, read as the reverse complement.
ATCACCACTTTGTGAAAACTGCATGAAAAAATAGTCCAACAGTTTAAGAACAATGTTTCTCAACGTTCAGTTGCAAGGAATTTAGGGATTCCATCATCTATGGTCCATAATATAATCAGAAAATTCAGAGAATCTGGAGAACTTTCTGCACGTAAGCGGCAAGGCCAAAAACCAGCATTGAATGCCCGTGACCTTCGATCCCTCAGGTGGCACTGCATTAAAATCTGACATCATTCTGTAAAGGATCTTACCGCATGGGCTCAGGAATACATCAGAAAACCATTGTCAGTTAACACAGTTCATCGCTACATTGAAAATGTGGGGCATATTATGAAGTGCAAAATACGACAACGGAGACCCCGGACTGTTGAACAACCTGAAGTCATACATCAAGCAAGAATGGGAAAGAATTCCACCTGCAAAGTGGTAAACATACCACTGTCCCAGCTTTTTGGAAATGTGTTTAAGGCATCCATTTAAAAATGAGCAAATATTTGCACAAAAACAATAAAGTTTATCAGTTCGAACATCAAATATCTTGTCTTTGTGGTGTATTCAATTGAATATAGGTTGAAGAGAATTTGCAAATCATTGTATTCTGTTTATATTTACATTTTACACAACATCCCAACTTTGTTGGAATTGGGGTTTTAGCTCTCTTATTTTGCTGGTCAGTTAAACAACAGTGGAAACACCCCCTTTTCTACTTTTTTTTTTCCTAATAGCCCAATTTCATAGCCTTAAGAGTGTGCATGAATCATGAATGCTTGGTCTTGTTGGATTTGTGAGAATCTACTGAATCTACTGGTACCTTGTTTCCCATATAACAATAAGAAATATACTCAAAACATGGATTAATCTTTTTAGTCACATAGCACTACTATTATTCATATTCATATTTTACAGGAACCTCTGTGCCTGTCTATACGAGGGCTGTCCATAAAGTATAGGTCCTTTTTATTTTTTTCAAAAACTATATGGATTTCATTCATATGTTTTTACGTCAGACATGCTTGAACCCTCGTGCGCATGCGTGAGTTTTTCCACGCCTGTCGGTGACGCCATTCGCCTGTGAGCACTCCTTGTGGGAGGAGTCGTCCAGCCCCTCGTTGGAATTCCTTTGTCTGAGAAGTTGCTGAGAGACTGGCGCTTTGTTTGATCATAATTTTTTCTAAACCTGTGAGACACATCGAAGTGGACACGGTTCGAAAAATTAAGCTGGTTTTCGGTGAAAATTTTAACGGCTGATGAGAGATTTTGAGGTGATACTGTCGCTTTAAGGACTTCCCACGGAGCGAGACGTCGCGCAGCACTCCCAGGCGCCGTCGTCAGCCTGTTTCAAGCTGAAAACCTCCACATTTCAGGCTCTATTGATCCAGGACGTCGTGCGAGAACAGAGAAGTTTCAGAAGAAGTCGGTTTCAGCATTTTATCCAGATATTCCACTGTTAAAGGAGATTTTTTTAATGAAAGACGTGCGGGCGGATTGCAGCGTCGGCTCGCAGCCGCCGCGACGCTCCGCCACAGGAAAAACACCTCCGTTGGAAGCCTTAACGACAAGTTGGAACATGTCCAGCTGTTAAACAATTTCTCATATACTCACTCCACTGAAAGCCATCAAAAGCCGCCTGGATTTTACAAATGGTTATCAACACGGAGGTGTTCTTCCTGTGCCGCCGCACCGCGCCGGCTGCGTCCCGACGCGCGGACCCGTCCGCACATCTTTCATTAAAAAAATCTCCTTTAACAGTGGAATATCCAGATAAAATGCTGAAACCGACTTCTTCTGAATCTTCTCTGTTCTCTCACGACGTCCTGGATCAATAGAGCCTGAAATGTGGAGGTTTTCAGCTTGAAACAGGCTGACGACGGCGCCTGGGAGTGCTGCACGACGTCTCGCTCCGTGGGAAGTCCTTAAAGCGACAGTATCACCTCAGAATCTCTCATCAGCTGTTTCACAGAAAACCAGCTTAATTTTTCGAACCGTGTCCACTTCGATGTGTCTCACAGGTTTAGAAAAAATTTTGATCAAACAAAGCACCAGTCTCTCAGCAACTTCTCAGACAAAGGAATTCCGACGAGGGGCTGGACGACTCCTCCCACAAGGAGTGCTCACAGGCGAATGACGTCACCGACAGGCGTGGAAAAACTCACGCATGTGCACGAGGGTTCAAGCATGTCTGACGTAAAAACATATGAATGAAATCCATATAGTTTTTGAAAAAAATAAAAAGGACCTATACTTTATGGACAGCCCTCGTACTTCATCGTTCTCACAATATTTGCACAAAGTACAGAATCCAATGGAGGAGATATTGAAGTTTAATGGTAGGAGCACACACTGACCACAGCTCGGTTTATGAAGGCTATTTCCTTATGTATATCACAAGAATAAGAATTTATAAACACAAGGGTTTGATTTAAAGTGATCAATAGTGCAGCCGTAATTGTGATTATAAAGATAATTTATGAGGCTCTTTTGGTGCTCTCTGCACAGCATGTGATGCACATCGTAGCAGTGGCAGCTCTGATTTGGAATATTTAAATTCCTTGCAATGAAAGAATGAAAGATGACATAAACCTGAGGCCTCCAAGCAGGCTGGGGCCATGGGGAATTGTGGAATCAGCATACAGGGTGAGTTGAATTGAACATTTTGTCACTCCAGTGTAAAATTGAGAGCTTTGCCTTCCAGCTCAGCTTGTTTTTCCAACATGGTTCTCCAAAGCAACACCTACATTGCTTAATGCATTACGTCTCTGCCACAAATCAGTAATGCCAAATTCAATTAAATTTAATCAACTATAAATCAGGATGTAGGACTTTTGAACACAGGTCCAGTTGGTAGTAATGTTATACTTGTAATACTTGTTTTTTTTAAGGTTGTCTTTGTTTTATAATTTGTGTGACCATAATTAAATGTCACAAATATAATCAATTAGATGAAAGGAAGTGGGGAAAAATATTTTCACAACACTGGAAAGAGATTAGTCACTGAAGGTATAACCATGAATCAGCCCATCAAGATTAAAGATGTTGCATTTAACATATCATAAATTGTGAAATATTCACTGGTGTCTTCACTGGGTACCTGAACTTGGTCTGTATGTGAAGTGAATCTAAGCAGACTTTCATTTCTAATTTTTTTTAAAGAAAAATTGCACTCACTTTTATCCTGCTCTTAATTTCTGCCTTTAAACAACAATAACAGCCTCTTTCTTAATTTCTCATGTGAAATATTAGCTTCAAGAGCTGACAGTAGGATAAAACAGAACAAAAGAAAGTTAAAGTAAAATGGGCTGCAATGAATGAGTAAATTAAACACAGCACATCAATTCAGAGATACTCAGAGTAGTGGAGTGTTGAGCCTGAAAGGAATCTGTAGCTTTGCTGATTAAATTGTTAATGTGAAAATGTGTACTCAAGCTTTATTTGTTCATGTTGTCATGGTTCTTGCTGTTATTTGAGAAGCTGCCTTTGTGTCAATACTTGTTTTTTCAGTATGCATATATGAAATGACCTGCAAACATGTATCTGGATTAAAACACAGTACCTGTGTGAGAAGATGTAATTGCGTAATTAATTATGCATGTGTGTTGCAGAGTGTCCTGGCAACCAGGTTTTTGGTGATTGTTTAGGTTCCTGTCCACATACCTGTGAAGATCTTTGGTCGCATACTCAGTGTTTACCCGGCCCATGCATTGCTGGCTGCACCTGCCCCCCTGGACAGGTGTGTATGTGTGTGTGTGTTTGTGTGTGTGTGTGTAACCTTGCTTTCTAATTATTGAGCAGTTTCACTGTCTCCCTCACAGGTTTTGTATGCAGGCTCCTGTGTGCTGCACGCAGACTGTCCCTGTTCTTACCTCTCCATGCTATTTGACAACCAAAGTTGGAATGTCAGCACTGAGCAAAGCACTCAAGCTCTGCTACCACCTGGAACAACCATTCAGCACCTCTGCAACACATGGTATTATTGCAAAACACATTGGGTTAGCAAGGTGATGCTGTGAAGAGTGAGGTTGTACTTTCTGTATATGACTTGTTACAGTACCTTTAAGCTAAACAATATTACTTTCTGGCTGAAGTCACATGATGAATTGTATACATGCCATCAAGTACCATATTACTCATAATGTAAGACACCCCCCCCCTTGGAAATTCAGCTGAACAAAAAAACCCCTCATTTTATATTCAGGGTCTAGAGTTTTATGTCATTCGAACTGGAACCATCAATGGTACCAAATACCCCTGAAACACGTATGCCTTGCAGGGATGAAGAAAACAGCTCCGCTAATTTGCTATTGAAGCAGACTGGTGGTAGTGAGTTTTGTGTTGTTTATCACAAAAGTAAAGTAAGTAAAGTAAGCTTGTCTGTCTGTATTTTATTTTCATAGAAATAGAACATCTGCACAGCACTTTTTATAAATAAAAATGCTGTGATGAAACACTGTGCAGCACCAAGAGGGCCATGCACTGAGAAATTATGATACAAACATTTAGCACATTATCACAAATGCAGTAGTCATGGAACAACTCTCAAGCAGCCAAGAAATAATGTGTGATAGAGTTGCATGTTCAAAGATGGCCAAGCTGAAAAAATATCATTTTAAAAATGCTGTCGGGACTCAGAGTAGAGCTGCTGCTTCTTTGCATCGAAAGGAGCCAGCTGAGGTGTTTCTGTGCATCTGGTGAAGATAACCCCTGGTTGTTTCCTAGGGAGGTCTTCCAGGCATATCTAACTGGGAGGAGGCCCCAGGGAAGACCCAGGGCATGCTTGAGGGATTATGTTTCCCAGATGGTTTGGGAATACCTTAAGATCCCCCAGGAAGACTTGCAGGACTTGGCCTAGGATAGGGAAGTGTGGAATGAGCTGCTTGGTCTGCTGCCATTGCGACCCGTACTTGGATAAGTGACATAAAATGAAAAAAGGCAAGTGCATTGACTAATTTAGATAAAGCTAGTGCCAACCTAAAATCCAGAACCTGATGGAATTTTACAGTTTTTGTCTGACTGGACCAGGCGGAACCAAGACTTGAGGGTTGGGTCCTTAATCATAACATTCCCCTTTCTTGTGTGCAGTTGATCAAAGAGATTTAAATACAGCAAAGCTGATTGAAGAAGATACGCAACCTGTGCTTTAGAATTCCACCAAATTGTGATATTTCTGAAAGACTTTTCCATGTATCATCAGGTCTTCCACAAATGTTCAGCAGCAGATGGTGCTAAACTGGTGTTACCTGGTGAATAAAGCCAGAAACAGCCATGTGAGGTCACTCCAAACTGCTTGGCTACTTTCTTTACGTTGCACGATGACACCTGGAGGTTGTTCGAGTGTCATATGGTGTTTAGAGTTGTTATTTGCAAGTACCAGTGAACACCAATGAGGATTTGGTTCCAGTTCTTGCATCCTGTTGACCACAAAACGTGTTACTTTGTGTGCAGTAATATAGCAAGTGATATCCATGATAGTAGATTACAGTGAATTTTTCTTTAATTTCAATTCAATTCCGTTTTATTTATATAGCGCCAAATCACAACAAACAGTTGCCCCAAGGCGCTTATATTGTAAGGCAAGGCCATACAATAATTACGTAAAAACCCCAAAGGTCAAAACGACCCCCTGTGAGCAAGCACTTGGCGACAGTGGGAAGGAAAAACTCCCTTTTAACAGGAAGAAACCTCCAGCAGAACCAGGCTCAGGGAGGGGCAGTCTTCTGCTGGGACTGGTTGGGGCTGAGGGAGAGAACCAGGAAAAAGACATGTTGTGGAGGGGAGCAGAGATCAATCACTAATGATTAAATGCAGAGTGGTGCATACAGAGCAAAACGAGAAAGAAACACTCAGTGCATTATGGGAACCCCCCAGCAGTCTAAGTCTATAGCAGCATAACTAAGGGATGGTTCAGGGTCACCTGATCCAGCCCTAACTATAAGCTTTAGCAAAAAGGAAAATTTTAAGCCTAATCTTAAAAGTAGAGAGGGTGTCTGTCTCCCTGATCTGAATTGGGAGCTGGTTCCACAGGAGAGGAGCCTGAAAGCTGAAGGCTCTGCCTCCCATTCTACTCTTACAAACCCTAGGAACTACAAGTAAGCCTGCAGTCTGAGAGCGAAGCGCTCTATTGGGGTGATATGGTACTATGAGGTCCCTAAGATAAGAAGGGACCTGATTATTCAAAACTTTATAAGTAAGAAGAAGAATTTTAAATTCTATACTAGAATTAACAGGAAGCCAATGTAGAGAGGCCAATATGGGTGAGATATGCTTTCTCCTTCTAGTCCCCGTCAGTACTCTAGCTGCAGCATTTTGAATTAACTGAAGGCTTTTCAGGGAACTTTTAGGACAACCTGATAATAATGAATTACAATAGTCCAGCCTAGAGGAAATAAATGCATGAATTAGTTTTTCAGCATCACTCTGAGACAAGACCTTTCTAATTTTAGAGATATTGCGTGAATGCAAAAAAGCAGTCTTACATATTTGTTTAATATGCGCTTTGAATGACATATCCTGATCAAAAATGACTCCAAGATTTCTCACAGTATTACTAGAGGTCAGGGTAATGCCATCCAGCGTAAGGATCTGGTTAGACACCATGTTTCTAAGATTTGTGGGGCCAAGTACTTCAGTTTTATCTGAGTTTAAAAGCAGGAAATTAGAGGTCATCCATGTCCTTATGTCTGTAAGACAATTCTGCAGTTTAGCTAATTGGTGTGTGTCCTCTGGCTTCATGGATAGATAAAGCTGGGTATCATCTGCGTAACAATGAAAATTTAAGCAATGCCATCTAATAATACTGCCTAAGGGAAGCATGTATAAAGTGAATAAAATTGGTCCTAGCACAGAACCTTGTGGAACTCCATAATTAACCTTAGTCTGTGAAGAAGATTCCCCATTTACATGAACAAATTGTAATCTATTAGATAAATATGATTCAAACCACCGCAGCGCAGTGCCTTTAATACCTATGGCATGCTCTAATCTCTGTAATAAAATTTTATGGTCAACAGTATCAAAAGCAGCACTGAGGTCTAACAGAACAAGCACAGAGATGAGTCCACTGTCCGAGGCCATAAGAAGATCATTTGTAACCTTCACTAATGCTGTTTCTGTACTATGATGAATTCTAAAACCTGACTGAAACTCTTCAAATAGACCATTCCTCTGCAGATGATCAGTTAGCTGTTTTACAACTACCCTTTCAAGAATTTTTGAGAGAAAAGGAAGGTTGGAGATTGGCCTATAATTAGCTAAGATAGCTGGGTCAAGTGATGGCTTTTTAAGTAATGGTTTAATTACTGCAATGGTTTAATTACTGCCACCTTGAGCAGCCTGGTAGGAATGGTGTCCAATAGACATGTTGATGGTTTGGATGAAGTAACTAATGAAAATAACTCAGACAGAACAATCTGAGAGAAAGAGTCTAACCAAATACCGGCATCACTGAAAGCAGCCAAAGATAACGATACATCTTTGGGATGGTTATGAGTAATTTTTTCTCTAATAGTTAAAATATTATTAGCAAAGAAAGTCATGAAGTCATTACTAGTTAAAGTTAAAGGAATACTCGGCTCAATAGAGCTCTGACTCTTTGTCAGCCTGGCTACAGTGCTGAAAAGAAACCTGGGGTTGTTCTTATTTTCTTCAATTAGTGATGAGTAGTAAGATGTCCTAGCTTTACAGAGGGCTTTTTTATAGAGCATCAGACTCTTTTTCCAGGCTAAGTGAAGATCTTCTAAATTAGTGAGACGCCATTTCCTCTCCAACTTACGGGTTATCTGCTTTAAGCTGCGAGTTTGTGAGTTATACCACGGAGTCAGGCACTTCTGATTTAAAGCTCTCTTTTTCAGAGGAGCTACAGCATCCAAAGTTGTCTTCAATGAGGATGTAAAACTATTGACGAGATACTCTATCTCACTTACAGAGTTTAGGTAGCTACTCTGCACTGTGTTGGTATATGGCATTAGGGAACATAAAGAAGGAAACATATCCTTAAACCTAGTTACAGCGCTTTCTGAAAGACTTCTAGTGTAATGAAACTTATTCCCCACTGCTGGGTAGTCCATCAGAGTAAATGTAAATGTTATTAAGAAATGATCAGACAGAAGGGAGTTTTCAGGGAATACTGTTAAGTCTTCAATTTCCATACCATAAGTCAGAACAAGAACTAAGATATGATTAAAGTGGTGGGTGGACTCATTTACATTTTGAGCAATGCCAATAGAGTCTAATAATAGATTAAATGCAGTGTTGAGGCTGTCATTCTCAGCATCTGTGTGGATGTTAAAATCGCCCACTATAATTATCTTATCTGAGCTAAGCACTAAGTCAGACAAAAGTTCTGAAAATTCACAGAGAAACTCACAGTAACGACCAGGTGGACGATAGATAACAACAAATAAAACTGGTTTTTGGGCCTTCCAATTTGGATGGACAAGACTAAGAGTCAAGCTTTCAAATGAATTAAAGCTCTGTCTGGGTTTTTGATTAATTAATAAGCTGGAATGGAAGATTGCTGCTAATCCTCCGCCTCGGGCCGTGCTACGAGCGTTCTGGCAGTTAGTGTGACTCGGGGGTGTTGACTCATTTAAACTAACATATTCATCCTGCTGTAACTAGGTTTCTGTAAGCAGAATAAATCAATATGTTGATCAATTATTATATAATTTACTAACAGGGACTTAGAAGAGAGAGACCTAATGTTTAATAGACCACATTTAACTGTTTTAGTCTGTGGTGCAGTTGAAGGTGCTATATTATTTTTTCTTTTTGAATTTTTATGCTTAAATAGATTTTTGCTGGTTATTGGTGGTCTGGGAGCAGGCACCGTCTCTACGGGGATGGGGTAATGAGGGGATGGCAGGGGAGAGAAGCTGCAGAGAGGTGTGTAAGACTACAACTCTGCTTCCTGGTCCCAACCCTGGATAGTCACGGTTTGGAGGATTTAAGAAAATTGGCCAGATTTCTAGAAATGAGAGCTGCTCCATCCAAAGTGGGATGGATGCCGTCTCTCCTAACAAGACCAGGTTTTCCCCAGAAGCTTTGCCAATTATCTATGAAGCCCACCTCATTTTTTGGACACCACTCAGACAGCCAGCAATTCAAGGAGAACATGCGGCTAAACATGTCACTCCCGGTCCGATTGGGGAGGGGTCCAGAGAAAACTACAGAGTCCGACATTGTTTTTGCAAAGTTACACACCGATTCAATGTTAATTTTAGTGACCTCCGATTGACGTAACCGGGTGTCATTACTGCCGACGTGAATTACAATCTTACCAAATTTACGCTTAGCCTTAGCCAGCAGTTTCAAATTTCCTTCAATGTTGCCTGCTCTGGCCCCCGGAAGACAACTGACTATGGTTGCTGGTGTCACCAACTTCACATTTCTCAAAACAGAGTCGCCAATAACCAGAGTTTGATCCTCGGCGGGTGTGTCGCCGAGTGGGGAAAAACGGTTAGAAATGTGAACGGGTTGGTGGTGTACACGGGGCTTCTGTTTAGGGCTACACTTCCTCCTCACAGTCACCCAGTCGGCCTGCTTTCCCGGCTGCTCGGGATCTGCCAGAGGGAAATATTAATTAACACTTATTGAAAAACTGTTGAATAAAAGTTATCTGTATAACTTTACTCTCCCTATCATGTCGGGGATTCACAACATATCATGTCTGCTGACAAAGATGTTTATGTAAAGTTTCTGTTATTTGAGCCTCTTAGTTTTTTCATTATCATCTCAGTTCAGGGTATAACTGCAAATATGATATGGTCATATGAGTCCTGGTATTGAAAATTTATGAGCTTTACTTCAACACATAAGAAATATTTGCTTTAGACACAATGGGTCCTATAGCAGCATGCTCAGGGATTCAAAACATAATGTGATTCACAGCTTACATAAGGTTGCATGATTTCTGACCTGTTAATATCGTTAATGTCTGCCAATAAAACTACCATGTATATCTCACACAAGCTTTTGACAAGTTGTTGGAGTCTAGTGTCATTACTCTGGATATTATCATCAAGTAAGTTTGTTCAGGTCTTCTTTAGATTTACTTGATGGTACTTTATGACACTAAAAGTGTAAAGGAAAGCTTGCAGCAGTGAACAATAGGTTTGTGGAAAAAATTTAGAAACACAAACATATTATTAGTTTAACTATGGTTTTCTTTATGGCAAATACTGCAAGATATTAGTTAACTTGACAATCATATATTGAAATTAAAAACACTACTCAGCTCAGAGCTGAATCTTTAAAAGTGTTTTGGGATCTCAGTTGAGTTCTGTGTCATTGTCAGCCAACAACACCACCTTATCCACTGTGGTTCTGTGATACTGTATCTGTACTGGATTGTCTTATATGTAGTGAATCATTTTTGGAAGTGGGCCACAAGTCATTTCCTACAGTCTGAAGGGATCAGCTGTTTTTGTGCCTCAAATTTATCAGACTTTTCCCTTGTCTCATTTCACATTTTTTATGTTTCTTCTGACCCTGTCTAGTGTTTGCCAAGGAGGAGCGTTTAACTGCACCTCAGAGGTTTGTGATGGTGAGTGATGTTGTGCCATGGTTGTTCTCACATACAGCGTTTCTTCTACTTTACAGCTCACGTCTTCATAAAGCAAACACCATAATCTTTGTTTGACCTGTGAGGACCATAATACATACGAGGTCTGTGAGAAAAGTATCCAACCTTTTTATTTTATGCAAAAAATATATGGATTTGATTCATATGTTTTTACGTCACCTCCATTTTTGAGTGCCCAGCTCTCCACAATTTCTCTTATGCTCACTCGACTGGTAAGCCACTGAAAGCTGAGGTAGGCATGTCCCAACTTGTCCTCTGACACTCCAAAATGGAGGTGTTCTTTGTCTCGCTCCATCAGCGAATCCGTCGTGACGCGCGAAGCCTCCGCGCAGCTTTCCATGACAAAATCTCTTGTTAAAAGTGAAATCTGCCGGAAAATGGCTGATGTCCAGCTCCTGTGATAACCAGAGAAATTGCACACGATGGTCCCGGATCAACACAGCCATCCGTTTAGAAATGAAATGGTGGTTTCTGCCTGTCGATCGCGGCTCGGAGCACGGCGCGCCGTGCACCATTGTGGGCTGTCCTTAAAGTGGTAGTAACACTCCGTAATCTCTGTGAAGCCCATAAAATTTTCACCAAAAGCCATGTGAATTTTCCGAATGGTTTCCAGCTGCCTGTCTCTAACAGTTTCTGAAAAAATTCTGATGGAACAAAGCCCAAATCATTCCGCCATTTCCTCGCAATGAAAAAACGACGAGAGGGGTGGATCAGTGCTCACTCAAAGCCTGCCCATAGGCGAATGACGCAACCGACAGGCGTGAAAAAACTCACGCATGTGCACGAAGGTTCAAGCTTGGCTGACGTAAAAACATATGAATCAAATCCATATATTTTTTGCATAAAATAAAAAGGTCGGATACTTTTCTCACAGACCTCGTATTAACCAGCGCCCTGCACAAGTATTGGAACACTTGGTATTTCACACATTTTAATTTGTTTATGCCATTTCAAATACGAAAAAATACAAAAACTAAAAATTTAAAAAATGATCTTCCTTAAACTCAAATTGAAAGCAAATCTCTACAACTTGATATAAATGTATTAAAAATCTAAAAGCCAAGATGATGGGTTGCATAAGTAATGCAACACTGGTATAATACCTCTAAATAATGAGTTTTATTACAAGTTTTCTTCAGACAAGTCAGGGGATGGCTACATGAACATTTCCAAGGCAGTGAATATGTCTTGGACTTTATTTAGATCAATTATGAAGAAATACAAACAGTATGGCACTCTATGGTAAGAAGATTGATGAGAGTGAGAAGCAGAGACTAATGTAATAAATAGTTTCAAACCACAAAGATTCTTCCCCACTGCCCTACCCTTCCCCACATTATACCCCCATCTCACGTAGCCGGAATCACGCAGAATGGCATCAGAATTATGAATCGGCACACATCTGAAAAGTGTCGGATTTCAGTTCCAAAACGTTCTGACAGCCATCTGCGGAAGTCGACACAGATGGTCAAAATCAGCCGGCGGCCCCGAGTGTGATGCACGTGTTCAAAATGGCAGTCCTTTGTGTAATCTGCCTACCATCTGATCACAGTCTACATATTCTGACGGCATCAAAACAGCATCTGAAACGATCTGATCGTGGTTGATTGAGCTCTGAGATCGATTGGTCACAGAAAAGCCTGCCGACATGCTGTGCCACAGGGCGAAGGGCCAAGGGCGATGGAAATGTTGTTATGTAATAACATGTATGTGGCACTGTGCACGCGTCAGAGGCTCAGTGCAGCGCCGCAACGCAGCTGAATGGCATGTCACCGCTGTAACGCACGTATTATTACACGTTCACCTCCTAAGTCTGTAGCAGGTATGATGCGGAAATGTTTGCCCAGCACATGACAACATAAATAAACATGTAACTCAGCGCGGCGCAGACAGCTAGTCAAGTCTCTTTCACCCGGCTGCGCTGTCTGCTGGCAACGTAGATTATCTGACAAATGCATAATCCACCTCTGGTATAAATAAATCCCATGCCGTCCTGCACCGATAATCCAACTACACAGTAAAATCACTAGTGTTAAATCAACACTGAAAGTGAACATACGGTCCCACACTGGCCAGAGTAGGACCATATGTTCACTGGCAGAGTTAATTTAACAATGTCAGTGTTAGTTTCACACTGGTGATTTTACTGTGTACAGTTGTGTTAAGATGCACATCAAGTAAAATGACAACAGAAAAGAGTTTAAAACAAGAGAAAAGAGAAAGTCCACTGGCTGCATCTGAAAGTTGCGCACATGTGGGAAGTTGGTGCACTGGCAGCCAGTGTTGGGGAAAGTAACTTTGGAAAGTTACTTCATTAGTTAATTTATACAGTTATATTTTACAGTTACTTCATACAGTTAGTTCATTAGCAGCTGCGGACACCTTGTCGGCAGCTGCTGAATGTAATTAATAAAGTTACTCATAATCTAATTTGGTTATTTTTAAGATGTAGTACTCAGAAAAGTAACTGTTAGTTACTTTGCTGATGAGTTACTTTGCTGATTGCTCATTCTTACGAGTAACCAAGTTACATTACTCGTTACCTTATTAGTTACATTACTTATTAGTTGCAAGTTTTTGGCAGATTCTAATAAAGTAATTGCATAATGCTGCTAATGAAGTAACTGCATAAAGCAACTGTATAAAGCAACTAAAAAAGTAACTAAAAAAGTAACTTGTCAAAGTTACTTTTCACAACACTGCTGGCAGCACAGTTCAACAGCAGTTACAGAGTCCAGCTGGATGAATAAAATCTAGCAATGCGAGTATATACTGATCAAACACCTAAAGGGATTTTTGTACACTCTCTGGATGGACAGCTCCTGTGCTCGCATTTGCACATGCGCCCCACATGTGCACACGAAGTGTCTGGTACAGCGTTTATGAACACATATACATGCAGCTGAGCGAACATTTCGGCCACACACTCGCACACTGCTTTGATCACCTGTTCTACACATGCAGGCACACACGGCTTGTTCAGCCATTGTGAACATGCACACAGCTGAGTGGACACACACTCATTACTCGGATCACTTGTTCTACACACGTACACGCGTGCACTCGATCATGTGAGACACACACCGATGAGAGGTCAGTTTAGCACTGGGAATGTGAGGACAAGCGGAGATTTGATTGTGTGGGTGAGTGAGTGGGTGAGTGACAGCTCCAATGTCGGTACCGTCTGACAGCAATCTGTGTCTGTCTGTTGTCTGAAATACGTTTGGGCAGCATCCTGAAGGCGTGTACAAGGCAGTCCGGATGCGTTTGGACACTGCTGACCATGCATCTTTTCCTCCCGACTGCGTCGGATTATGGCAATATTTGCCGTGTTGAGAATGGTTCCTCCACATTCTTGCTATGTGTGACGGGGCATTTACTGTTCCTCAACCAGTTAGAATGAAAAGAAATACAGAATAGTAACATTCCATGTCAGGCTGTGTGACATAATATGTACAGTGTTGCGAAAAAAGTTAGTGCCCCCTTGAGCTTTTACATGTTTGAATCTTTTTAGGACATCAAAAAACAAGCATTTTTCTTTATTTGCCTCTCACATGCCAGGAAAAGCTCCTCACCATCTAACCATGTCCTTTAGGTCCTTCAGGGTTTTTGGTGATACAAGCATCAAATTGGGCCCATTTGGCAAATTTGACCTTCTCCATTTATATGTCCCTTCACGCTCACTCAGGTCAACTGATTTGTCACTGTTAGTTATCCCGAGGTCAAAGAGGAAGCATAGAGGTGACCGAGCTTTCAGTCGTTGCCCCAAGATTGTAGAGTGATCTTCCTCTGCACATTAGGCAGGCTGATTCTCTCTCTGCTTTTAATTCTTCTCTTAAAACACATTTCTTCTCTTTGGCTTTTAACGCAGTTTGACACATTGGTTTTTTAGTGTTTCTGGTTTTAACTGTGGTTTATTTATTTATTTATTTATTTTTATCTATTTTAACTTGTCTGTTCTTTGTTGTGTACAGCGGTTTGGTCGTTGGTATTGATTTTAAAGTGCTTTATAAATAAACTGAGATTGATGGGCCTTTCACACTGAACGCGTCGGAAGAGTCAAAGGCGTCTAAAAAGCATTATTTTCAATGAGATGCGTTGCTTTTTAGAGGCGTCAGAAGCATCGCATCAAAAGCCGAGCTAAAGTGACGCTTCTGATGGGAGCGCACATTTCCACTTGTCGGCAGGCTGACGCAGTCATAGTTCAACCCATTCCAACTTTCGATGCGCTGAGCTGTGACATAGCTTCCCGCTGTCCAATAGAAATGACGCGTCGGGCCAAAACACGGAAGACTAGCGGCAGAAACCACTGATCTCTACAAAACAGATCAGTGCAGAAACCAATGATCTCTACAAAACAGATCGGTGCAGAAACCAATGATCTGTACAAAACAGAAACGTGTCACAGGACTGCTAATTTATAGAGCAGTTTTCTGAAGATTAATCCTTGGAAATGTTTTTTTGTTGTTGCTGTTTTTTACCTCAAAATTTCTGATTACTGTTAAAAAAGTTTAGAATACTTGTAATTAAAATAGCTAAATAAAGCAATAAATGGTTCTTTAGAAACCTTTCATCTGTAAATTAAAACCACCTGTTATTTCAGATTAGATAATTTCTTGTTTAACATAAGGAACCTCGGACATTCTTTTTTAGACAAATAAAATAACATGGAAATTTGTACATTTTTTTAAGTCTGGCAGATTATTTATATCTCATTTCAACCAGAAAAACAGACACTGTAAATAAATACAAATGTTTATTATAAATGCAACAGGAAATAATTTAACAATGACTGCAGTGTGATTGTAAAGTAGGATTTCTGTGACATAAACCTCATGATGAATTTTTTTATAGTCATTTCAACTTGTAATTACGTCAAAATATGTAATTGCCTTTAATGTTATCAGGACAGAGTCATTTCTAAAATATGAATTTGAGCACAGTAAGTGGAGAGCTTCTACCTGTGCAAATGTCTTTGGACTTTGATTCGTGGACATTTTAATGATCTGTTCATTTATTGTTAAAATATAAAATGAAACAGCTTTTTAAAAAATAATAAAATAGTTGCTGTTGAAAGAGCCTTTTATTTAGAAGCAGGTGATGTTATGCTGGATTCTCGGGACCAGATGAATGTCTCTTCTGCAGCTTTGAACTCTGGTGGTGTTGAAGACACTTTTGTCCCAGTTTCAAAAACAGAGATGTTTTCTTTTGACTGGACTTCATGGTGTTCAGCTCATTAATGGAAGTTTGGTTGTCTGCACAGCAAATGTTCCTGATTGGGACAAATAAAAATATTTCTTAAAATATAAAGAAACACTAAACAGTTTATATATATATATATATATATATATATTTTTTTTTTTTTCATTGTTTTTTTCTGTTTTTATATATATAAAAACAGAAAAAAACAATGAAAAAAAAAAAAAAACGCCCGAAAAATAAAGTTATTTAAAGTTGAGCTTTTGTGGTCTCCGAAAAAAGCTGTAGCTTTATTTGGTAAAAATAGAAAAGATTGAACCATTTACAAATTAAAGCGTTCACTCAGATCAGCTGTGCTAAAATGCTAAGCTAACGTTAGCCTCCACAGCAGTGCAGTAAACGTCACATTTTACTTTTATATTATTCTCACCTCGATAAAGCTGCAAAACTAAACTCCACTGATCAAACTGGGACTTCGCATATATCCAAAAAGTGGGAGATTTCGGACTGAGTGGGTTTGCTCCATCACCGCGGCTGCCTGCCTCGCTCTGCCCAGGGATAATGCCTGAAGGCAGGCTTCTCCATGCGGGTCGGCCCGCTGTCGTGGTTCAATCGATATCCCACCAAGTCGTCAGTCCTCCCTTGGTCGGCGTCACTCTGAAAAGTAGCTGAAAAAAAGCTTCTCCCAGCAGGGTGATGGAAGAATCGTTCTACTGCTGTTTTTAAAGCTTTTTTGTGGTTCAGGCGACGCAAATTCAAGAAGGCGATCGCTGAACTTTTTTCAGATTGTGGAAACAGCCAGAGTGTGATGTAACAATCTCCGCCCCCTTGCCGCTTCCAAAGCGTCTGACGTCACGCATCAGACGCGTTAAAGCTTTGGTAGGCGTTGCCTGAAGCTTATGAAGCCTTCAATGTGAAAGGCCCTTGAGATTGAGACAAATAAGACATGAACTCTTGAAAAAAGTGATTGGCCCTTGAATTTTCAATAAGCAGCCACATAGGGGTCAATTGAAGAATTTCACAGGGGTCAAAATTAAAAGACGCTCTAGTTATATAGAAAACTACACCACATTATTTGCCTGATTATAAAGATTCCAAAAAGTAGTATAGTTTGGACATTCTGAATGCTATGGAGTTATGAGGTAAAAGCAGGAAGAATGGTGACAAAGTTCAGTTTCAGTTTGTACAGGGGTCAAAAGTTAAAGTTGCTCCAGTTTTGGTAAAAAAAAAAAAAAAATTATGCAAATTATTGGGTGAGTTAATTGGGTTTTAAAAAGTAACACTTTGCATCATGTGTCATGCTTAGTTCATGTTACAGGAAAAAATATGTGACATGTCATTGATTCCAATGGACATTGACCTTGTTTGACTTTTACTTTGGAGACCAAGCATTCAGCACTGTCAAAACTATTCCATTTATTAATCCTATTAACACAGCCAATAATTTGCATCACTTTTTACCAAAATTAGAGCAACTCTTTATCTTTTGACCCCTGTACAAACTGAAATTGACCTTTGTCACCATTCTTGCCATTTTTACCCCAAAACTCCATAACATTCAGTCATAGATAGTCCAACTTATACCTTTTTGGAATCTTTATAATCAGACAAGTAACGTGATATAGTTTTCAATTTGATTGGAGCATTTTTAAATTTTGACCCCTGTGTTGACCCTGACCTGGCTGCCTATTGAAAATTCAAGTCATTTTTTTTTTAAAGTGTAGTGTCTAAGCTGTATTTGTGCAGAATTTGATGCTTGTATCACCATTTGAAGGATTCTTTCCGTTATCTGCTGCACTAATAAGCCAACAGAGCATGAACCAGCTGCTGTCTGTTAGCTTAAACATGTGTATATCAAGCAACCCGAATTAAAGGGGAAATGCTGCTTTTAACAACCTGGACCTCATTTCTGGCATAAAATATGGTCATTTACTCACCAATATAAGTTTGGTGTGATTAGAAGTCCATAGTTCAAAGGCAAACATTTTTTTCTTCTACTAGGTGGAATACAACTTTTTGTGGTACACAGCACCAACTACTGGACAGGAGGAACCTAGCAGTCACTGTGACTCACTAATTTCAAAATGCAGGTCTTTCAACCAGATGTGTGGTGCCGTGTCATGTCAGTCATCTGTGTCCAATCAGATTTCAGGAGTCCAGTGAAACCCTGGCCTCTGCTCTAGCTCCACCCATGTCAGGAAGTGTTCAACATTTGACATTTCCTGTTTCACTGTGACTGAAAATTTGGCACTTCCTGTTTGAGTGTGAGCTTGCTGTTTGACATTTGAACATTTTCTGTTTTCCTGTGGATTAAAAATTTGGCACTTCCTGTTTAGGACTTCCTGTACCATGAGTGAGCTTCAGGCCGCTGTGTGTCGCTTCGCTTGTATTATAATTTCTAAAATTCTGCCCTTTAAACTCACAGTGAAAAATAATCTCTCCATCATGAATTAAAAGAAACAGAAATCCAAAAGCCAAAATGATGGTGTGAATAAGTAATTGCCTGCTTTAGTATAACACATACAAACCATCACTTTTACGTCCAGTTATTTTCAGACAAGTCAGGGGATGGATACGTCAACATTTCAAGACACCGAATATGTCTTGGTCTTTATTTACATCAATTATGTAGAAATACAAACAGTACAGTAGGGATGTGAATCATTCAACAACTCACGATTCAATGAATTTCCGATTCTTGGGTGACGATTCGATTCAGAATCGATTTTCGATTCAAAGAGCTCTGAGAAATAGTTATATTACTTAAAAAATGTTTATGTTTAAGAAAATGCAGCTTTACAAGGTTAATCAAGTGATTCTAGATGTAAATTTACTTATCTGCTTTGCTCGTTCGGAGTTGGCTGGCAGTTTAGCGAAGCGCTGGTCAGTAGTCGGCAGATACCGCTGCTCCCCTCTTTTAGCTCCGGGTGATGACGTAACATGTGGGCTTACGGATTTGAAGTGTTTCCGAAGTACTTGACTTTCATTTTGCAGATTTTGCACACTGCATAAGTCATGTCAAGCTCCTTCTTACGCAGCAAATAATAAAATCCAAAATGCACCCAAACATTTGCCTTCAGCAAAGACGGTGCTGGCTGAATTAGCTCTTCGTCCACCATCTACAGCCACTGAACTCTGCAGCTCACGAGTGTTTGAAGCAGAATCGTAATAAATAGGAATCGCGATTCGGACGTGAATCGATTTTTTCTGACACCCCTACAGTACAGCACTCTATGGTAAATCTGTGTGGAGCAGACAGTTCTCATGGTGGCCTGTCTCACCATGGACAGGCCACCTGTCTATCGCAAGGCTGGTATTTGTATACAGACAAACTCAGTTATGCCTATGGTCTATTTAAAGTCACCAGTTCACCAAACCTTCATGTCTTTGGAAATGACAGGACGCTGGAGAACTTGGAGAGAACCCATGCATACACAGGCAAAACATGCAAACTCCACACACAAAGGTCCATGACGGAAGCAAACCTGGGACTTTCTCACTGTGACGCAGCACTGCTAACCACTAAGCCACCTCTCTGCCCTTCAAACAACCATGCCACAGTTTATAAATTGTGATTTTATAAATTTATAAAATCTCAACATCCAGTGAACACCATGCTCTCTCTTCAGCTCAGTTCCATCATCCCTTTTAGAGAGATGTCCTTTTGTCAAAAGGGACTGGTTGTACTTTTCTACTGGACATCAGGTTTTGCCGTGTTTAGATCATAGTGTTTCTTTTTCTTACATATCTCCCTACCACTTCTTCCATGAGCCTAAATTGCACCTGATTTATTGAAGACATCCTTTTGTGCACAATGTGGCTCCATCACAGGTGCAGAAAATTTGTCATCTTCTCTCAAATAGTGCCCGTTATCACTCCTACCCATTTCAGGTCTGGTACTGTCTGGCCAACAGCATACCGTGAACCTTTTCATGGGTCTGTCAGATAGGATGCATCATGATGCAGCTCAGCAGTGGTGTGCTTATTCAGGGTTTGCTGTGTCAATTCGTCATAACCGCAATTCCACAGGTCTTTGCTGTCTACAGTGTATTTTGGAGTGTGTGTGTGACAAAAAACATCCATTGTGTGTGCCCCCTCTGTCTTTGTAACATATTCACTTATAAAAACAGATCAGTGTGAGCGCATGGTTCAGTTAATGCATGCTACTCTTAAAACCACAAATGACAGGCATGGAGTTCCCCCCGTGTGCTACACTGGTTCTTATCTCATGGTCAGAAGGGATTGCACAGACTAGTTGACCAGGCAACATTTGGATGTGGAGTCCAAAACAGAAGACATTTTGTAAGATGCAAAAATAGAACTTTGCACACTGCTGGCACATGCAGAAACAGTAATCGGGTGTAATCATCAATACTCTGTTCCACTTGTACATAACTGGCTGTGTAATAATAATAGTAGTAAAAACTGTGATTATATATGCATTTTGGCAAAAATTGTGAAAAATCTGGCCCAATTTCCTCAATTTTGAAATCAGGATGAAATCTATCATGAAAATCAGTAACATTTACCGACATTTCCATCCTTCTCCTTTTGCACTGGAGCTCATACCACACAAATGTTATTGTTGCTCCTGAGCATCCTGTTGTAGTTTGTACTTGTATTTATAAAATATATGTAGGACTAGCTGGGGTACCCGGCGCTGCCTGGGTTAACCTGTTTTAGACATAATCCAAATGCCAAACATTTTAATCAAAACAACTGCCCAACATTTGTTTTTGTAATGCTGATGTCTTATATGTAAATATAATAGCTAATGGGCTAAAGTTTGTCCAGCAGAACTGTAAGAGGTGGACTCCCCAAACTAAGGGGAAATAATTGGTTAAAAGACAAACACATTTGAAGTCCTTCATGCAGACTTTGTATTTCAATCAAATTTATAACAAAATTACACACAAAAGGTAGGTAACAGTAAATGTAAATATCAATGAATCAAAATTGAGGTATTGGCGTATTTCACTGTTTTTACATTGCAATTTTACAAACAAAAAATGAATGTATTCAGACAGGAAGGCAAACTGCGTTGAACAGGATAGTCAGATGCTTAACAGTTGAGAACATAAAGTAGCTGAAGAAAGGGATTAAATAAACAGAGATGGCCAACACATATACAGGGCTGGAAATTTGAATCTGCCTGGTCATACCCACAGCCTCAGCCTAAGCATGTTGTTGTTTTGTTGAATGTGCTGTGGCTGTGCTGTACTGAGTGTGCTGTAAAAATAGAATAAATAAACAGAGATGGCCAAGACATATACAGGGCTGGAAATTTGAATCTGCCTGGTCATACCCACAGCCGGCTATTTTGGGGGTAATTTTCAGGTCAACTTTTAAAAAAATGGTACCAGTTTGTTCCCCATGTCATGAGGATTCAGAATATATATAGTTTTTAGGGCTACATATTATAGTGTGGGAGTTTATCCCTGACAGACAAAAAGACAGACAGAAGTGGCAGCATGAAAAGCACATGGTACAACACTGTATGGTCGTACATAAATGGCTATTTTGGGGGTACTTTTCAGTTCAACTTTTTAAAAAATGGTACCAGTTTCTCCCCCATGTCATGAGGATTCAGAATATATATAGTTTTTAGGGCTACATATTATAGTTTTGGAGTTTATCTCGGACAAACAGACAGAGAGACGTAGCCCTTTATGTATATAGATGTCAACATATGCATTCATTTTTGTGGATACGGATTTTGGCTAGCTCTGAAGGTTTTCTTTCTTTGGTGTTTTTTTTTTTTTCAATGACATCACCAGTTGTTAGTTGACCTCGACATAACGGTCTACATAAAAAAAAAAAAAAAAAAAAAACAAACAAAAAAAAACTTGAAGTTATGCAACTCCTATTGGTCACATCTCAGATCTTCCTCTACTTTATTCTCACTTGCCTTCATCATAGACTACGTTTACAGTAGTGTTCAGAATAATAGTAGTGCTATGTGACTAAAAAGATTAATCCAGGTTTTGACTATATTTCTTATTGTTACATGGGAAACAAGGTACCAGTAGATTCAATAGATTCTCACAAATCCAACAAGACCAAGCATTCATGATATGCACACTCTTAAGGCTATGAAATTGGGCTATTAGTAAAAAAAAAAAGTAGAAAAGGGGGTGTTCACAATAATAGTAGTGTGGCATTCAGTCAATGAGTTCGTCAATTTTGTGGAACAAACAGGTGTGAATCAGGTGTCCCCTATGTAAGGATGAAGCCAGCACCTGTTGAACATGCTTTTCTCTTTGAAAGCTTGAGGAAAATGGGACGTTCAAGACATTGTTCAGAAGAACAGCATAGTTTGATTAAAAAGTTGATTGGAGAGGGGAAAACGTATACGCAGGTGCAAAAAATTATAGGCTGTTCATCTACAATGATCTCCAATGCTTTAAAATGGACAAAAAAAACAGAGACGCGTGGAAGAAAACGGAAAATAACCATCAAAATAGAAGAATAACCAGAATAGCAAAGGCTCACCCATTGATCAGCTCCAGGATGACCAAACACAGTCTGGAGTTACCTGTAAGTGCTGTGACAGTTAGAAGACGCCTATGTGAAGCTAATTTATTTGCAAGAATCCCCCGAGAAGTCCCTCTGTTAAATAAAAGACATATGCAGAAGAGGTTACAATTTGCCAAAGAACACATCAACTGGCCTAAAGAGAAATGAAGGAATATTTTGTGGACTGATGAGAGTAAAATTGTTCTTTTTGGGTCCAAGGGCCACAGACAGTTTGTGAGACAACCCCCAAACTCTGAATTCAAGCCACAGTTCACAGTGAAGACAGTGAAGCATGGTGGTGCAAGCATCATGATATGGGCATGTTTCTCCTACTATGGTGTTGGGCCTATATATCACATACCAGGTATCATGGATCAGTTTGGATATGTCAAAATACTTGAAGAGGTCATGTTGCCTTATGCTGAAGAGGACCTGCCCTTGAAATGGGTGTTTCAACAAGACAATGACTCCAAGCACACTAGTAAATGAGCAAAATCTTGGTTCCAAACCAACAAAATTAATGCCTCGCAGATGTGAAGAAATCATGAAAAACTGTGGTTATACAACTAAATACTAGTTTAGTGATTCACAGGATTGCTAAAAAAGCAGTTTGAACATAAAAGTTTTGAGTTTGTAGTGTCAACAGCAGATAAACGAAGCAATAGGTCGAAGCATTGCTTCAATCTGCGAACCACTGCTTCGATTGGTTCACGGTTCAAAGCAAAGCCGCGCTGCAGAAAAGTTGATTACAGGCGCACATGACGTGAAATATATATATATAAACATTAAACTGAAGCCAAGAGTAACGAGGCTGTTTGTTTTAAAAATGTAAGGAATAGAAATTACAGATACTTGTGTGAAAATGTTATGAGTAGAAGTCAGAAGTAGGCAGAAAAATAAGTAATGGAGTAAAGTATAGATACCTAAAAAGTGTACTTAAGTACAGTAACGAAATATTTGTACTTCGTTACTTGACACCTCTGCACATAGCACTACTATTATTCTGAACACTGCTGTACATGCAGCCAATAACCCTTTCATAACCCTTTCATAAACGGAGTATTAGCAATAACCCGGTTGCGCACGTCCATGTAAACACTTACAAAAACCAGAATATGCTCATATTCCGGTTTTTAAAAACCCGAATAAGACCCCTGGGTTACTCCTTTTCTAAACTGAATATCATGTCATATAAATGCGCATCAGGATATCCCCATAGAACGGTACATTATTTTGTGTTCTGTGCATGTCCTATCCGCAAGGAATCTTGGTCTTTTGAGTACGGCAACTGCTTGTATGCGGCGCGTGCAACCCACCGGACACCACAGAAGCAGATGTAATTGTGCATTGTGTTCTACATCCTTATCAGGCAGGCCGGTTGCGGCACCGGTCAGCATCACCGCGATTGCTCTCACTGCCTCCGATGCGCTTACTGAGTCTGCAGGCTCGGTAAACACCACAGCGGGCCACTCACACCACCCCCCTCTCTGCTGTGTGGAGCTGCGCCAACTCTGGCAACAGGTCCAGAGACTATGCTCACTGTTTTGATGCAGAGCGCTCCGGCATTTGTGGAAAAATCCATAGCGCCGCAGGGTCTTGGTATACCACAACCGCAGAGCTCCGTGGCCATGACTTGGATTTTTGGTAGATTATTACTTGATTGTTCAAGCTACTTCAAGGAGAAGTGCACTGTTAAAGTGATAAATAATAAAATAAGGTGATTAAAATAAAATTATTATAATTTTAGCATTTGTTTGTTGTTCATTCAGTTTTTTAAAGTATCGGATCGGGACTCGGTATCGGCAGATACTCAAAATCAGATGACTCGGAATCAGATCGGGGCCAAAAAAACCTGATCGGGACATCCCTACCTTCAACACATTCCAGTCATCACTACTCAGGGGGAAGCTGAAAGGAGCTGGAGCTGACTGTCACATAGGGATTGTGGAGAAGTAGAAATACCTGGGTGTTCACCTTAACAACAAACTGGACTGGACACACAACACAGATGTCCTGTACAAGAAGGGCCAGAGTCGGTCCTTTGGCATGTGCAGGACACTGTTGAAAACGTTTTTTTTACGTTGGTTTGCTGGGACTGTGAAAGTTTAGAGAGGGACAGGAAAAGACTCAACAGATTAGTCAGAAGTGCTGGCTCACTCCTGGAATGTACTCTGGACCCCATAGAGGTGGTAGGTGAGAGGACGAGATTAGCTAAGCTGGCATCAATTATGGACAACCCCTCTCACCCCCTACATTAGACTGTGGGAGCCTTAAGCAGCTCCTTCAGTAATAGACTCCTCCACCCTCAATGCAAAACAGAATGCCTCCCCAGGTCATTTATTCCAACTGTGGTTAGACTGTATCATACCTCATAATATTTTCAGCACTATAACCACCTGCTGGTTTTGTACTATCAACCACATCTGCTGCTACTTTTTTGTGCATTATTACATGCACATCTGTGCAATTTATCCTGTATAATAATTTTACTATATCTATACATGTTTCTTTTATATAATGGCTGAGTGGATCCTTGTCATTTGATTGGTGCTTTGTATGTTATGTGACATGGATTATTCATTCCATTTATGTTGCATTGCATTTAGTGTGTAAATTTGGTTCCATACGTTTGGTACCTGCACGCTCTGAACCCCACACACGAGTGCAGGCAGCGTTTAGCTAAACATGCAGAGTTTGTTTTGCTGATGGATGACGCTAATTGACGGTGCTAATTCTTCTAAAACACACGCACAAAAATCCACTCCACTGTAAGCCGTCTGGAGGCATGAGGAGCTGTCCGGATGAAAAGCTGATGTGATTTTTCACTGGACTGAGGAACTACACAAAGTCTTTTTTTGAAGGGGAAGTACGAAGTCAGTGCACCGCATCACCGGACTACACGTCACAATTTGCACTCCTATTTAAAGTTTGTATTGGACTTTAGTAGCAGTGGAACACCAAAATGCAAGTCCCTTGTCGTTTATAAATTAACAAAATATCAAATGACAAGGATCTATTTTAGCCGTTATGTAAAACAAATAATCAATATTTTTACATTCTTTCAATGGAACAAATATTTAATTCAGTGAATTCACCTCATCTTCCAGCTTTGACCTCATATTCGTACCATTGAACTCATAAACATTCATTATTTGTATAATATTGTATTTTTACGTAGTCTGTTCACACCACTATTTATACATTCACCAGCAAACATTGCAGTATACGTTAGTCACCTTTCTTTAATCTAATTATTTTCTTTACTACTGTAGGACTTATGCTGCTACAAGTGATTTTCCCCATTGAGGGATCAGTAAATTTTGTCTTATCTCTGCTATATTTTGCTTTGGGAGACCAAAGTCTTTACACTTCGAGAAATTGAACTGAAGACACAAAACACTGATTATTTATTTTTTGTTCCTGTCCCCTCCTCTCCTCCTTTAGTTGACTGTAACTGGTCTAAGTGGTCCCAGTGGAGCTCCTGCTCAACGAGCTGTGGTATGGGACAACAGACCTCCACCAGGACCATTCTGCAGTCCAACCAGTTTGGAGGGGCACCGTGTGAAGGTCCTGACCATCGCATCACGGCCTGTATGGCCCCTGATTGTGGTAAGAGGATAGAAAAACTGCATTGTTCTCCTGGGGGAATTCAACGCCCACGTGGGCGGTGACAGTGAGACCTGGAGGGGGGTGATTGGGAAGCACGGCCTCCCCGATCTGAACCCGAGTGGTGTTTAGTTGTTGGACTTCTTTGCTAGTCACACTTTTGTCCATCACGAACACCATGTTCGAGCACAAGTGTGTCCATAAGTGCACATGGCACCAGGACACCCTGAGCCGGAGGTCAATGATCGACTTTGTAGTTGTATCATCTGACCTTCGGCCACATGTCTTGGACACTCGGGTGAAGAGAAGGGTTGAAGAAATTCTGGCAAACCGCCCAACGCCTCAGGAGGCGGAAGCAGCTCTCCACCGGCACTGTCTACAGTGCCGGTGGGGAGCTGTTGACCCTGACTGGGGATGTTGTCGGGCGGTGGAAGGAATACTTTGAGGATCTCCTCAATTCCATCGTCAAGTCTTCCAAAGAGGAAGCAGAGACTGGGAACTCAGAGGCAGACTCATCCATCACCCAGGCCGAAGTCACAAAGGTGGTCAGAAAGCTCCTCGGTGGCAAGGCTCCTGGGGTGGATGAAATCCGTCCTGAGTACCTTAAGTCTCTGGATGTTGTGGGACTGCCTTGGTTGACACGCCTCTGCAACATCGCGTGGCGGTCGGGGACAGTGCCTCTGGCAGACCAGGGTAGTGGTCCCTTTGTTTAAGAAGGGGGGCTGGAGGGTGTGTTCCAACTATAGGGGATCACACTCCTCAGCCTCCCCGGTAAGGTCTATTCCAGAGTACTGGAGAGGAGAATTCGACCGATAGTCGAACCTCGGATTCAGGAGAAGCAGTGTGGTTTTCGTCCTGGTCGCAGCACACTGGAGCAGCTCTACACCCTCCATCGGGTGCTCGGGGGTTCATGGGAGTTCGCCCAACCAGTCTACATGTGCTTTGTGGATCTGGAGAAGGCGTTCGACCATGTCCCTCGGGGCACCCTGTAGGGGGTGCTCCGGGACTACGGGATCCGGGGTCCTTTGTTAAGGGCTATCCGGTCCCTGTACAACCGCAGCAGGAGCTTGGTTCGCATTGCCGGTAGTAAGTCAAACCTGTTTCCAGTGCACATTGGCCTCCGCCAGGGCTGCCCTTTGTTACTGGTTCTGTTCATTACCTTTATGGATAGAATTTCTAGGTGCAGCCAGGTTGTAGAGGGGGTCCGGTTTGGGAACCACAGAATCTCATCTCTGCTGTTTGCAGACGATGTGGTTCTGTTGGCTTCATCAAATCAGGACCTTCAGCGTGCACTGGGGTGGTTTGCAGCTGAGTGTGAAGCGTCCGGGGTGAAAATCAGCACCTCCAAATCCGAGGCCATTGTTCTCCACCGGAAAAAGGTCCTCTTCAGGTCGGTGGAGTGTCCTTGCCTCAAGTGGAGGAGTTTAAGTATCTCGGGGTCTTGTTCACGAGTGAGGGACGGATAGAGCGTGAGATCGATAGATGGGTCGGTGCAGCGTCTGCAGTGACGCGGTCACTGTACTGGACCATCGTGGTGAAGAGAGAGAGCTGAGCAGGGGGGCAAAGCTCTCAATTTACCAATTGATCTACGTTCCGACCCTCACCTATGAGGGTCGGAACTTAGATCGATCATGAGCCAAATCTCATGACCGATCTAAGATCTAAAGAACAAGATCGCAAGTACAAGCGGCCGAGATGAGTTTCCTCCGCAGGGTGGCTGGGCGCTCCCTTAGAGATAGGGTGAGTAGCTCAGAGTCGAGCCGCTGCTCCTCCACGTCGAAAGGAGCCAGCTGAGGTGGCTCGGGCATCTTTTCCGGATGCCCCCTGGATGCCTCGCTGGAGAGGTGTTCCAGGCACATCCCATTGGGAGGAGGCCCCAGAGGCTCCGGGGAAGACCCAGGACATGCTGGAGGGACTACATCTCTCGGCTGGCTTGGGAACGCCTCGGGGTTCCCCCGGATTTGCTGGGGGAGGTGTGTGTGGATCGGGAGGTCTGGGCGGCTTTGCTTCAGCTGCTGCCCCCTCGACCCGACTCCGGATAAAGCGGAAGAAAATCTATGGATGGATGGATGGATAGAAAAACTATCACATTTTAATATGAGATTAATGTGCTATAGAATGTGATAATTCTTCAAATTTCACCTCTCAGTCTTATCTTCTTCCCGATATCCTTTTCATCAGTTTTATCTCTTTGTCCTTTTGCACTCATCTCACTTCCTTTGTTATCGTCCTCCTTCTGTCACAGCGTGTCCTGATGGGGAGCAGTGGAGGAGGAGCATTTCAGAGGAGGCTCTGCTATGTGAGAGGAGCTGCCAAGACATGTATGCCTCTTCTCCTGTCAACTGCAGCCACTCCAAGGAGGGCTGTGTGTGTCAGGAGGGTCTCTACCGAAATATGGAGGGGCATTGCGTCATCCCTGCCCTCTGCCCCTGCCATGACCAGGGCATAGTGTTGGAGGTACAACACACACACACACACACACACAAATGCAACATCTGTAATTTCCAGAATACAAGTTGCATGGGGTATAAGTCACACCTGTCGAAAAACACCTCTTTAAGAGGAAAAAAGTATGTCGCACCAGAGTATAAGTTGCATTTGCCACTTCATGCAAGAAAAAACCAAATGAATTTAATCACGGCATTGTTTATTTATAAGACACACAGGAGGTTAAGGAGCACAGCTAATGAACTAAGTAATGTTGAGGCACAAAATGCAGTAAACTGCTTCTTTAGGCCCGGTCACATGGCACAGGACGATAGCTGAACGAAGGAAAAAAGTCACAAATCATTTAGAAAAGGTGGATCAATGAGCCGGCACTTCCCCCATCTCTGAAAAGCCTGTGAGTCCAAAGCGCATAAAGGAACGGAACAAAACCGAAAGTAACAAAAGAGAAACAAAGCAAACGGTGACCTTGACGCTTTAAACAAAATCAAAATGAAACATTCATGATGACGTGAATGGCAGCAGGTATCAGACTGAGCGCCACCCTATGATCATTTCTGCAGCCAGCAGGTGCTGTCCGCAGCAGCTGCAGGTGTGAGATCTGGTTGTATTGAAAACAGGTTTGTCTTCACAACAACAACGTGTGCACACACGCATGTCCCAGTCACACACGGCTGGAACATGCGTGCGCACACGCACATTCCAGCCGTTTGTAGCTGGAAAATGTGTGAATAGTTGAAGTAGTTTATAAAACGTTCTTGCCGCTATTGTTTCTGTATGAAAACGTTGCTTTTCGTCCCACACATGGACGAATCACGTTCAGCTCGTCTGATCTTTAGTTACTGAGCCGTTCAGATATCGTCAATGTTGGTGCAAGACGTCAGACTTGGGAGATTTGATGAAGTTGGACGACAAACAGAACGCTGATGTACGGGAACTATGCTAATGATGAGGAACCGTCAACAATGATAGCAAAATGGACAAATTGTTGTCTGGATCCGTTCATATTTCTCAGTTTGAAAATTCTGACGAAGCACCAGCTACAGGAACGAAGCTGGACGATGGTTAAATGATGTCTCCGAAAGAAAAGTAAGTCCAGATTTCTTGTTTCATTTTCGCTCTGGTGTCCTTCATTACTGCCGTGTGACCTGGGCTTTAAGCCACTGTACAGATGATCATATGAGGTGTACATAGAATTAAATGTTCGAAAACCTGGTGCATTAGTTATGTATTCATAACACAAACACTGCTTTAGCAATTAGGAGCTAACACCCTTATTCTAGAGGACATCGTTCTGTTATGATCCCCCACAATTCAGAAGCAGTGGAAAAAACAGGATGAAATGGCTTTGTCACTCTGGCATGCCTATGAGGCTGGTTTATAATGTGCAGACCTGGCAACTGGCTGGCTTATGAAGGGCACACCTGGCAACCCGATCAAAAATGAAAGTAAAGCTGTCCCCGGCTGCGTTCTCAGCCAGAATGGCAACAAATGCTGAGTGTGGTGCTAATTTCAAGAAGTTCGAAATTTAGCAACAACAGCGTGGGGCATTTTGTGTACAGGGTACTATGAGGACAAACGAGGATTTCAGAGACATGGTTGTGGTGAGCACGAGGCTGTTAAAAGCCCATTATCTGAGCACCTGGCAGCTACAAGGACAGGACAGGCTATTTTGGACAGGCTATTTTGGCTCCGCCTTCTCGCGCACTTCCTTGTGACAGCGCTGGACGCTATATATAAAATAATTATTTTGGAGTGGATTAATCATTTTCTGTCAGAGCTTGGCAGTTGAAAACACCTCATCGCTTCTGGAATCACAGAGGACTTTTTTCATCTGGACCCTTTTTTCCGCTCTCTGTCTCGTGCGCTGAGGTGGAGAACATATTTGGAACAGCTTAAAAGGCGAGTATTTGTAATGTTTTTATTGTAATAGCTTGGTAAAACAGTTGCATGTCATTCCTTATTTACAAGCAGCTGTCAAAGTATGTTTATGATAGATTTAACATCTTGTCATAATGGACCAGATAAAGCGCACTCTGTGCTTGCTGACACAATGACTCACACTCAAGACGAGCATTTACGCAGATTGCGAGTGCACAAAAGAGTGATTTTGGAGACATTAACAGATGAACACAAAGTTAAAAGTTGGATCACCGGTGTCAAAATGAAGAGGAGCATTTATGCAAAACGTGAGCACTCAAAAGAGCGAGTATGGAGACATTAACGGATGGGCAAAAGTTAAAAGTTGGACCTGTGTCAAATGAAGACGAGCATTTATGCAGAACGCGAGCGCGCAAAAGAGTGATTTTGGAGACAATAACGAACGAACACAAAGTTAAATGTTGGATCACCGGTGAGCCGTGGAAGAAATAAAGCCAGCGAGAAGAAGCGCATTTAATGACTTTGGAACAGGGGTGAACTGTAGCCTGGCACACGGATGCGCACACAGGTTGGACTGTGCAGGAGTGTTTTTGTTTGGACTGCGTAAATAAAAAATGTGACATCATCTTGAATGGATGCTGTGTATTGAAAACTGACACTTTAAAGGGACCAAGTGTGGGAGCGCTGGAGGTTTGGACCAAACCCATGCCTAAACATGCACCAACGTCACGTTACATGGCGCGACATGGATCATATGTGGCTTGACGTTGATCATATGCGGCGACACGAGCCATTCAAGGCTGGACAGGGCTCAAATGACAGGTCGGCCATGGCTCACTAGAGGCTGATACGTGGCACATGTGAGGTACAGAGAGGCACACAGAGGCGCCTTAGGAGCGAATATGTGATAGCTTAAAATGTGGATCATTCTTCAAATAATTGCTGACACACCCATGCGTGGCTCATTATTCATGGCTTATTATTTGGTGGGACCGAGGCTTTACACAGACACGGGCCTTAACTGGTGTGTGTGTGTGTGTGTGTGTGTGAGTCAGGCAGGAGCAGAGTGGGAGCAGGACTGTCTGTCTTGTCGCTGTGTGAACGGGAGGAAACTGTGCAAGCTGAGGTGTCCTCCACTCCACTGTGATGAGGTTAGTCACACAGTGACATTCAATGTTACATTTACATCTACCTGTTCAGATCCACATTAAACTGCTATAGATCAGTGTAATATGAAGCCTTGCCACCATTCAGGCATGAAACCCACAGGGCCATAGGGCCTATAGCATATAGTAGCATCTTAGCGAGCTATAGCACATAGCACCTTGGTGATTTATAGCGCATAGCATTTACGGCATGTCCAACTCCATATTGATACTTGGATGTGATGGCCAATTTGTCAAAGTGGAGAGCTTGTAACCAGATGGTCTTTGTTTCAAATTCCTAGCCTGACTGGAAAATCACTAACGGCACCCGGGCAATGTCCTTAATTGGCAAGTTGGTCCTGGTGTGCAGTTGAAGGTCATGCATGGCAGCACCCCAGCATCTGTGTGTGTGTGTGTGTGTGTGTGTGTGTGTTGTGTGTGTGTGTGTTGTGTGTGTGTGTGTGTGTGTGTGTGTGTGTGTGTGTGTGTGTGTGTGTGTGTGTGTGTGTGTGAGTGAACGGGTGAATGTGAGGCATCACCGAAAAGCACTTTGACCTGAAACTGCAATATAAATACACTCCATTTTCCATTTATATTCTAAACATCTCAGTGCAAAGCAGGAACCGAGGCACAGTTAGGTTACTTAATTGGTCATGAGTGTGAGTGTCAGAGCCACAATCCAGGATGAGATGAGGAACATCCATGAATACATCAGAAAGATGGGTCCCCAAACTGCTGCAAGAATGCCTCAGACAATTGAAAACAAACTGTGTTGATAAACAGGAGAAGGAGGTATCATGGAAGATCAAGCCCCTCCATGGGATGTACCATCAACAGATAGAGAAAGTGGCTGACATCAAGAAGTCTGACCAGTGGCTAGAACAGGTTGGCCTAAAGGACAGCGCAGAGGGTGTGATGTCCTTTCGGCCAACACAGAGGGTGTGATTATGGCAGCACAAGTACTAAACACCAGATCCATAGAGGCAGGAGTCTACCACAGCTACGGTGGCCATATATCCATCTTTAAAAAGGCTTGTCCACCTACCGGTGAAGCCTTGAGCCGGATGCTCATTTGTCCACCTTTTGAGATAATTACTATTTTGTATTTCATCTTACTGTATATAATGAAAAAGTAATTAAACCTAAATAAAAAAATAATTCTTTGAACACCTCTCCAATGTTCCAGACACCATTGAATGTGAGCATTTGCACACTCATGTCAATTACAACAGTGAACTGCAGTCAGGTCAAGACCCCAACAAGGATGACAAGCAGTGGCGTAGAGATAGACAGTGCAGCACATGCCATCGCACTGGGGCTCAGGACATACAGGGGCCCATAAATTTGTCTGAACTAATTTATATTATTACAATGATGCACACTGTGCACAGCGGGCTTAAAAGTTCATATGAAAGTGCACATCATGCACATTACGCAGCTGATTCATTACCTTATAGCCTTGAAGCAAACCTATTGATGTTATGGGTTCCCAATTGGTGAAATAGTTGAGCACAATATATTCCAAAATGGTGTGTTTTTTAAATTAATAATAGGCTAAAATCACAATAAAGAATGCTCAGTTAAAAAAATAATGTAATGTCTGTTGGGGTATTGCTATACAGTGATGAATGCTGAGTAAACTATATGCTACCTCCATATCAACCAATGACATAGTTAGATTTATGACAACTAGTGACACCAAAGTCCTTGCAGAAAAATGTTTTCTTACAAACATAATCCAGCAGGAATAAAAGAAAGGACAGAAAACAAAGAGAAGAGAAAAGAGCAAAGCTGACTAAATTAGACCGTTTTGGATTTTCCAGCACGGCCAGTAGCCAGCGGCTGCAACCCACTGACGAGTCCGGGCCCGATCGCTCCTTTTGTTTCTGACGTTGCCGGTGACAGTAATGTCAATTGTGAGATCGTTTTCCAAGTTAAAAGTGATCAAGACATACCTGAGGAGCTCCACTGGGCAGCAGCAGCTGAGTGTCTTAGCTATCCTCTCCACTGAAAACTCAAGCACCAGGGAGTTGGACATTGGGGATGTTAGAGGATTTTGTCCAGTACAAGGCTCACAAGATGCCCTTCCACTGAGCCAAATATTTTTCAGGGAACTTGGGATATTGTAGCGGAAAGCTGGGCCAACCTTCAGCGTCCTAAGTTTGCATCAAGCAGAGCTCATGAAATTTCTTCAAAAGGAGAAATTTATCACCCCAAGGCCTGGTATATCTCCAAGTGTCAAAGGGAGACCCTCCGAGCCAACACAGGATGGCTTGGGGTCATAAACCCCCACCCTTTCCAGGATTTAAGACTCCCCAAAGTGCATTCCTCACGGAGCTGCGAATCCCCTTATCAAGATTCCAAACCAGATGTGCCAGCTCCTCTCTCATAAAAAGAAACAGACCACAGAAAGACATATCTGCCCCCAAAAGTCCTAAAAATATGTCTTTACAACCAGATTCATGAGAAACCAGCTCACTGAAGAATTGCCATCAACTTGTTGATCACAGTCCAGTTTTTCTGATCAAATCAACCTAATATTGACCGAGGTCACATTTTGTGATGAAATCCAAAACCCAGTCCATGGAACAAGAGTGACCCCTGTTGGATGAATTGGGGAAGGGCATGTGGCCAACTCGTGCAGATTTAAATTGTAACCATGTTTTAAAAAGTGCATTGTATTGTTGTAACAGTTAAAAAAGAAAAGAAAAACAACATGTGACCATTTAACCTCACGCATGAAAGTGATATATCTGGTATTTTATACTCTGCTCATTGTGGCAAGTTTATCTCGTGTGCTTTGTCATATATAATTGTGTTGTGTGTGCATTTCCACGGAAAACCACTTACAACTACAGGACTTTAAAGCGGCAATTTAGGAGCAGATGCTGATTTATTAGAAAACTAGACAAAGAAAACACAGGAAAAAACTACAGTACCCGGAATTCATGGGAGGGGAGCTTTTAACCCTTTAAAAAGCCTGCGACCTGGGAAATCTCTCTCTTATGCTCTACTCTTTCGGCTCTTACGCTTTTTCTCTTACCCTCTTACGACTCTTACGCTCTTTTTTTCCTGGGTCTTGAGATGCTGCCTCGCCGTCATACAATTTTATGACCCTTTGTTTGAAACCACGTGCTGCTTAAAATGTATTTCTTGTTTGTGCACGCCAACAAGAAATTACTTTTCTCTCTTTTCCTACAGATAACTTCTGCTCAACTTTTGTAAAGTTAAACGCGCAGGCACGTTTAACTTCCTTTGACGACTTTTCAAATTAAAACCCTTTTCTTCTTAAACTCCAGATTCCTCTCGTGAACATTTTTCTCATGAAGTCAGCTATTTTTGTATTGAGTTTTTGATTTGACCCGACTCTCACCGATGACGATGAAAGACAAATTTTAGATTTTTTTTTTGATAGCGAATAAAGATGCTCAAACCTTTATTCTGACTGCCCAGACTACAAGCACTGCAGAGATTAAAACATCCAGGTCAGCTAAACCGCGACAGAAAGTGAACTGCCGTCGCAAATCACAGCAGTTACAATGGAAAGCGCCCCTGGTAACCCACTAAACCGGGCGCGGTGACCAGCAGAGTCCCTTTGCCAAGGTACCGGAGACTGCTGTGCAGACGGACGGTTCCTCGACTGAAAACCAGACGGCTTCTAGCATCGGACCTCACGGAGAACAGCTGTACTGCGCCTCCAAGTAAGACTGGGGCATGTCAGAGATAAACAGAGTGGCTTTATTTAACTCTATCCAACAGTACTAATCTTCTCTCACGTTAATAAATACCAGAGTAAATTCCCTGCTGATTATGACGAATTTAACTTCTAAACCCTCGCTACGAAACCAAATTATCTCAACGTCACATAATCATTGCTCATCGAATTTCATCATCATCAAATTGCTTACTATGTGTTGAGAAAGTGTAGTGACACGGACCCACAACAGGGGGCGTAAATGAACGGTCAATAGATGAGCCAAAAGGTAACAATTTAATGTTGTGAATGTGCACAACGAAATACAGACAATCACAGAATTTGATATCAGTCAATATACAGAGGTGACATGTGGGCAGGCTCGAGGATAGAAGACGTCTGTCCAGAGAAGAGTCGGGTCCCACACGATTTCCACTGCCAACGGATCTGAAGTACGCCGGAGTCGCCAAGTCCTGAGTCCCCAGGTGGCCACCGTCTCCAGCTGTCAGATCTGGTACTGCTGGCAGGAGGCAGAAAAACAGTTAAGGGTGTGAAACACACCCAGTAAACAGTCAGCAATACGAGTCTCTCCTTTGTCGGGTGGGAACAAACACCTCCACCTCTGAACCCCAGAAACAGTTTGTGTCGGGTTAACCTTCTACTTGTTGCAGTTCGGAGTGAGGAGTGAAAATCGTTCACTCCTCGGCCATCCACGAACCCCAGCCTCCAGCTGACAGTAGTGGGTTAAACACCTGCAAACAGTTCACAACAGGAGAAAGCAAGCAACGTGCGTCGGCACAAGAACGGCTGAGAATTTACCTATAGGGTAGACGATATCTTGGCAGAGAGGTGGAGTTGCTGCCCGGCTTTTATGGTGATGGTGGTTTGTGGTTGTTGAGTGACAGCTGGTGATGAGGTGGTGATGACTGACAGCTGTCACTCCCGGCTGCTCCTGCAAGGTGGCTGCGCCCTCTCGTGCCTGAAGCCCGCACTTCAGGCAGGGCGCCCTCTGGTGGTGGGCCAGCAGTACCTCCTCTTCAGCGGCCCACACAACAATATGTCCTGTTATTTAACTCCTGCCTGAGTCAAATAAATATCTTAAATGTGTGAAGTTGTCTGTGATTTTGTATGGTTTTACAGAGTGTGTAGGATCTGACCTGGAGAACTTACTCCTGAAGATTAGAGACTGATTTTAATATTTCCTATTGACTGACCCTAAAATCAGCGATATTATAACCTTGTTATAATATCATTCATTCATAGGTGGTGCCCCCAGAATTCAAGGTAAAATTATCCACCAGTGATAATTTCAAATATCCTAAAACACATATTATATTCTTCCTGATTCTGCTACAATATCTTATCATAATCTGAGTGTGGTGGGTTGCATGCCCCATGCCCTTTCCTTGTTCGACCACTGCTGTGCGCCAGTTTAACGGGGCGGGGGGGCTGTGTTTTTCAGGCACCTTGACACATGTATGAATTTTGTCCCCGTGCAATTCGTCTTGCCAATGTGTCCCACTTTGTCCTGCTTGATGCCATGTTATATAAAATAACACTGGTCAACAATATTTTTTTTTCTTGCATGGACTTTGAGAATTTAGAATCATTTTGGGGTGCTGAAACTGAATCTCGGCTCAGATTTCCTCTATCACATCACATTTTTTTGCATTCTCCAAGTTCCGTATTGATGGATTATGCAAAAGTTGCTCATTCACTCAAGAGTTTGATGCCACTAATCATGCAGAAAAACAGCTTCAAAAGCATAGGTTTTAAACCAGGTTTGCGAAATGTGAACAAGAGCCATGATATTGTTTATGGCACCAAAAGAGGTGTGTGAAACTGCAACTTTTGCTTCAATGCTTGATATGACAAATGGTTTCATGTCTCAAAAATGTGATGTGATTGGTAAAAATTAACACCAGATTCAGATTCAGTGCCCCCAAATTACCCAAAATCCATTGCAAAGCTCCATGCAAGAAAAATTGTGTTGACCAATGTAATAATCTCATAGCCAATGAGATGCCTTTGCTCTGAGAACTTGGCTGATGAAACCATTCTCTCATCGCTCCGAGAATCACAGAGAAATTATCTACAGGTGCAGGTTGTCGTGTGGTGGAGAACACATTTGGAATCTTGTCTCAAAGGTAATTATTTATTATATATATTAGGAATGTGAATCTTATAACAACTCATGATTCAATTCGATTCCGATTCTTGGGGTGACGATTCGATTCAGAATCGATTTTTGATTGAAAG
Source organism: Thalassophryne amazonica (assembly GCF_902500255.1). NCBI lineage: Eukaryota > Metazoa > Chordata > Actinopteri > Batrachoidiformes > Batrachoididae > Thalassophryne > Thalassophryne amazonica. Next base: position 87,259,965 of record NC_047103.1, on the reverse strand, counting down.
AGCTCTGAGAAATAGTTATATTACTTAAAAAATGTTTATGTTTAAGAAAATGGAGCTTTACAAGGTTAATCAAGTGATTCTAAAGATGTAAATTTACTTATCTGCTTTGCTCATTCAGAGTTGGCTGGCAGTTTAACGAAGCGCTGGTCAGTAGTCGGCAGATACTGCTGCTCCACTTCTTTTAGCTTCGGGTGATGGCGTAGCATGTGGATTGGTAAAACAGTTGCATTTTCATTCCTCCTCATGATTTAAATAATGTATCTGTAAAGATATGTTTATTATAGATGTAACATCATAATCTCAATTTAAAGTTCAGATGTATTGCGCACAGCGACACACAGTTACACGCATTGTTTTCGAATAGGCTGCACAGTGGTCATGACTAGTTCACAAAATTAATGTGTGCCAGAGGTTTTGAACATTTCAAAATTTTCTTTGTGCACTGGCACACACAGTTAATGCAGTTTACGACAGGTTTACTCTTTGGCGTGCCAGATTGTGTGCCAGTGTGGGATCATATTCATGCAAGTGTCAAGGTGTTTGGTCGGAAGCTCTTTAAAGTACATGTTGGACATTTTTAAATGTCCCAGATTGCAAGTCAACATAAAAGTACTCATGACTGGACTGTGGGTAAATTCTAAGTATCCCTACCTTGCAGCCTCACCAGATGGTCTCCTGTATGACAGAGATTTGGACAGTTAGAAATCAAATGTCCCATGTCACTCAGAGCAACTCATCCAAAAGACTTTGCGACAGTGCTGTGTAAGAAACAACTGTCAGCTTTCTGTTTGAGGGCAGATGGGGATGAGATGACACCGAAGTCAAAACATGCCTACTCTTACCAAGTGCATATGCAAATGGCATTTTGCAGAGACCGTGGTGCTACTTTGTTGTTTGGAGCCCAGAAGGGTTAAACAGCAAACAAAATTGTGTTCAATCAGGACCCTGACATCGGGATGAATGTGAGGCATAATTGTAAAGCGCTTTGAGCGTCTGATGCAGATCGAAAAGCGCTATATAGTCCATTTTTTGATGCTTTGGTTCCTGCTCTGAGAGACTTCCACTGTTATTACCTCTGCCCAGAACATGTTGAAATGAGACTCCCTAGACATGTATCCATTGTGAGCTTGAGTCGGGTGTCAGAAGACATGTCTCAGTTCATTTAAAACTGACCAGTATTTCATGCTCTGATGCACTGAGAGTAAGATGCTGAACATACACATTTTAGCTTACTAAAATGTGTATGTTGTGAGATATGTTTTTCAACATAAATGTTCATTCAGTTAAAACCTTCAACATTGAAAATAAATTCTCAATTACAGTGGGACCGTTCTGGTTAAATAAAGGTCAAACAAATCTGAATAAACATCAGTAATTGACTAAAACAACAAGCTTTTTTATTTGAAATACATTTTCCTTTTATTAGCAAATCATTTGTACAAACATTCCATGCCATTTATTTCAATGTGTTGTATCATATTTCATGAAAAGTAATATTCAGGTAGCTTCAGTTTATGTAACAAGTGGTTCGTGGAAGTTAACTAAACAGCCAGCAACAAAAACCATTTGTGAAAATACTGGTTGCAATGAAAGGGGTATAACTTTACTTAGTAATCTAAATTTTTTAACTCTCTCAATGCTTCTTTCAACATGAATCCTTACTCTTGTAATCCATTTAGTGTAGATTTCTTCCTCTGGCGTAAGCTTTTTTCTCCCATTCAAAAATGGATGGATGTTAAGATCAACCCCTTTCTCTGCCAGAATTTTCCTTACAGTAAAACTCCGGTCGGCAAGAAAAAGATCCCCCGCTTCAAGATTGTCAAGAAATTCACTTTACTTAACAATTTCAACATCAAAAATTGATCCTTCATCGGCATCACCAGCACCAAAAATAAAACTCATTTCTTTTAACCCCATACTGATACACGGGCAATATCACCCAAGTCATCCATAGGCATACATTTTTAACTTATGGTTCAACGTTTAACAAAACTAATGTCAGACAAGTTATTTAAATTAATGTCATGTCTGAAGTTTTATAAAGTGAAAATATCAGATATATGTTTTAGTTTTAAAGTAATGCGCTAATTTTTAAGGTTTTAGTGTGGATATATGCTGTGCCCAGCAATGCATTTGGGGTAGGATAGGGTAATCTCAGTACGTTCACGACATGAGAAATGCATAATAAGAGACTGCTGCATGATACCCTGAAAACCTGCTAAAACAATTATAACAAATAATCCGTGTCTGTTACGTTTAATCTGCATGGAATTTAATAAACGCAAACCGAATTTCAGACATAACATATATATTAGTCTCTAACAAAGAGGACAAACAGTGTTGTAAAGAACAATAATCAAGACGTTAAAGAGCAAAGAGCAAACTTCACTTTCCCCCAGAACGACATGAACAGGAAGCGATTGTAGCTCACAGCAACTCCCATTGAAAATAATGGCGAGACAGCCTGCGATTCTCTCATGTTTACATAAAATAAACACAATAACAATGTCTAATAAACCCAGAGAATATATTCACGAGAGTTTTAGGTACAATATAAAAATAGTTTTATGTTGCAATGTTAATGGTGTTGTCTGTGTGCAGCAGTTAAAGTGCAGTGTGATCAGAGCGTCTCAATGCAGTTCTCAATGTTACTGAGATCTCGCAGCGCAGCGACCTCTACGAGGTTTTGTGGGATTTGAAACGTCAATAGGGCGAATAGCCAACATTTATGTGTCAAGACAATATTGAGTGCACCTTTTACAATATAATAAAATGTGTACACAATATAATAAAACGTGCGCACATCATAAAACATGCGCACAATATAATAAAACATGTGCACAATATAATAAAATGAGTGCACATTCTCTCCACATGCAAAACATTTTGCGATGACACTTCAAGGGCTCCGTAAAAATGCCTGTTTTTACAAATAAAAAAATAATATTTTACAAAAGCACATTTATCTGTGAACACCAACACATGACAGACATCACATTAATGTGTTGGTTTACATAATGAATGAGTGAACCAATCAGTGTTTAGCAGAGGCCCATTTTACCCAGAATCCTTTGCGATCTGTCTGTGTTTGTTACAAAACCTCAGAATTAGTGCATTATTCAACATTAAAAGATATATGTTATATTTTAACTTTGTACAAATGACAGAATTGACATTAATGGAGTTATTCTGTCGGTATTAATGTTATTTATAAATCAAAACCATAAGTCAGCACTGCTTTATTTTCCAAGACCTCCGCCTGACTGGAGCCTTGTGATTAGGTAGAGAGTTGGGCTTTGTGGCTGCGCTGGAAGCCATGTAGTAAACAAGAGCTTCCAGCAGGGGGCAAGCTGTTCAGAGACAGAACTGTGGGCTCATTGTTTGGGTCTGTTGTCTCTTTTGATGCTACCAGAAGCGACCGTGGTGTTAAAACTCAAATTCATTTTATTAGTAGTTGCAAATGTACCAGAGACAATACTGGAATTTATCAGTTATCTATAACTTCCGATACATTTTTGGGTGGCTTATCGTTTTATCTTTATCAAAGATAACTTTTCAGTTATCTGATTATCTGTTATCGAAGTTAATTTTTTGGTTATCTGTACCCACCACGGGTGAATACAGATCTAACTTGATCAAAACTCTGGAACACCGCTGTCAGCGCTCGTCTGCCCGCCTTTGAGGCCCGGCAGCTCTGCGGCTGCTGCTGCTGGAACACCGCCGTCAGCGCTCGTCTGCCCGCCTTCGAGGCCCGACAGCTCTGCGGCTGCTGCTGCTGGAACACCGCCGTCAGCGCTCGTCTGCCCTCCTTCGAGGCCCGTCAGCTCCACGGCTGCTACTGCTGCTGGAACACTGCCGTCAGCGCTCGTCAGCCCACCTTCGAGGCCCGTCAGCTCTGCGGCTGCTGGAACACTGCTGTCAGCGCTCGTCAGCCCGCCTTTGAGGCCCGTCAGCTCCACGGCTGCTGCTGCTGGAACACCACCATCAGTGCTCGTCTGCCTGCCTTCAAGGCCCGTCAGCTCCGCGGCTACTGCTGCTGGAACACTGCCGTCAGCGCTCGTCAGCCCGCCTTTGAGGCCCGTCCGCTCTGCGGCTGCTGGAACACCGCTGTCAGCGCTCGTCAGCCCGCCTTTGAGGCCTGTCAGCTCCACGGCTGCTGCTGCTGGATCACTGCCGTCAGCGCTCGTCTGCCCACCTTCGAGGCCCGACAGCTCCGCGGCTGCTGCTGCTTTTTAAACCCTTATGGTCCATTACAAATAACTGAATTTATAAACTCTATGTTTTGTATGGGTCTATATCCTGTGATCACACATCCAACCAGGATAACTATGAACACATCAACACATTGACAACATATTAACAAATGCCATAGTAGGGAATATGACAGGTGGAAAACTTATTTCCGATGTCAGTAATCACTTGCCAGTTTTTGTAGCTTTTCAATCATCAGTGGACAGCGTGCACCAAACAAAAACTGTACATTTTATTAGGAAAATAACCAATGTTAATATTGAGAACCTCAGAAGGGAATTATTGCGCCAGAATTGGTGTGAAATTTATTGTGATGATGTTGATGAATCATATGAATCATTTATTTCTGTTGTATCTAATCTGTATGATAAACATATGATAAACCTTGGGTAACAAAGGGACACCTGAATACATGTAAAAAGAAAAATTTGGTAATTGTATAAGCAGTTTTTAAAATTTAGAACTAATGAAACCGATAGAAAATATAAGACATATAAAAATAAATTAACAAAAATTATGCGATTGTGTAAGAAGCAGTATTACTGCGATTTGTTGGAGAAAAATAAAAGTAACATTAGGGGAACCTGCAAGCTCTTGGCGGAAATCATTAAAAAGAAAAAAGTTGTTAAAGATTATCCATCTTACTTTTATATAGACTGATAAATTTGTAAAAGGAAATAAAATTATTGCTGATTATTTTAATGCTTATTTTGTTAATGTTGGTAAAAATTTATCAAGCTCAATTGTAACTATGACAAAGTGTTCTATGGACAACTGTGAATTAATTAATAGAATTCAGGATTCAATGTTTATTAGAGAAACGGATGAAATAGAAATTTTTAATATAGTTCACAAAATTAATGGAAAAAAATCTACTATCGATAGCTTTGATATGGTTTTGATTAAGAACATTATTAACTGTATTATCAAACCTTTAACATAATTTGGAATCTGTCACTCATGACTGTGAAATTTCCCTTCAGAATGAAAATTGCTAAGGTGATACCATTGTTTAAATCTGGTGATAAACACATTTTTTTTTTTTTTTTTCAAATTATAGGCCAATCTCTTTGTTACCACAGTTTTCTAAAATTCTGGAAAAAAAATTTTGTAAAGAGGTTGAACAATTTTATAGAAAAACATCATATACTTAACGAACAGCAGTATGGTTTCAGAAAAAATTGAACAACTTCTTTGGCTTTAATAGACTTTGTGGAACAAGTTACAAATGCAATAGAGAAGAACCAATACACTGCTGGGGTTTTTTTGATTTACAGAAAACATTTGATACTATTGATCATACCGTATTATTGGAAAAAATTACAGATGTATGGTATTAGAGGACTGGCCTTTAACTGGATAGCTAGGTATTTACGTAATAGATATCAGTGTGTGCATCTTGGTGGGATAAAATCTGAATTTTTGAGGATTACGTGTGGAGTGCCCCAGGGGTCAGTTCTCGAGCCATTATTGTTTTTGTTGTATATTAATTACATAGGTTTGGTTTTTAAGTCTTTGAGTTGCATTTTGTTTGCTGATTGGTGAACTGTGATTGGTAGTGGAGATAATATGAGACAGCTCTTGGACTTAGTGGAGCAGGAACTGCAAAAATTTAAATATTGGTTTGACTAATAAATTATCAATCAATCAATCAATCAATCAATTTTTTTTTATATAGCGCCAAATCACAACAAACAGTTGCCCCAAGGCGCTTTATATTGTAAGGCAAGGCCATACAATAATTATGTAAAACCCCAACGGTCAAAACGACCCCCTGTGAGCAAGCACTTGGCTACAGTGGGAAGGAAAAACTCCCTTTTAACAGGAAGAAACCTCCAGCAGAACCAGGCTCAGGGAGGGGCAGTCTTCTGCTGGGACTGGTTGGGGCTGAGGGAGAGAACCAGGAAAAAGACATGCTGTGGAGGGGAGCAGAGATCGATCACTAATGATTAAATGCAGAGTGGTGCATACAGAGCAAAAAGAGAAAGAAACAGTGCATCATGGGAACCCCCCAGCAGTCTACGTCTATAGCAGCATAACTAAGGGATGGTTCAGGGTCACCTGATCCAGCCCTAACTATAAGCTTTAGCAAAAAGGAAAGTTTTAAGCCTAATCTTAAAAGTAGAGAGGGTGTCTGTCTCCCTGATCTGAATTGGGAGCTGGTTCCACAGGAGAGGAGCCTGAAAGCTGAAGGCTCTGCCTCCCATTCTATTCTTACAAACCCTAGGAACTACAAGTAAGCCTGCAGTCTGAGAGCGAAGCGCTCTATTGGGGTGATATGGTACTACGAGGTCCCTAAGATAAGATGGGACCTGATTATTCAAAACCTTATAAGTAAGAAGAAGAATTTTAAATTCTATTCTAGAATTAACAGGAAGCCAATGAAGAGAGGCCAATATAGGTGAGATATGCTCTCTCCTTCTAGTCCCCGTCAGTACTCTAGCTGCAGCATTTTGAATTAACTGAAGGCTTTTTAGGGAACTTTTAGGACAACCTGATAATAATGAATTACAATAGTCCAGCCTAGAGGAAATAAATGCATGAATTAGTTTTTCAGCATCACTCTGAGACAAGACCTTTCTGATTTTAGAGATATTGCGTAAATGCAAAAAAGCAGTCCTACATATTTGTTTAATATGCGCTTTGAATGACATATCCTGATCAAAAATGACTCCAAGATTTCTCACAGTATTACTAGAGGTCAGGGTAATGCCATCCAGAGTAAGGATCTGGTTAGACACCATGTTTCTAAGATTTGTGGGGCCAAGTACAATAACTTCAGTTTTATCTGAGTTTAAAAGCAGGAAATTAGAGGTCATCCATGTCTTTATGTCTGTAAGACAATCCTGCAGTTTAGCTAATTGGTGTGTGTCCTCTGGCTTCATGGATAGATAAAGCTGGGTATCATCTGCGTAACAATGAAAATTTAAGCAATACCGTCTAATAATACTGCCTAAGGGAAGCATATATAAAGTGAATAAAATTGGTCCTAGCACAGAACCTTGTGGAACTCCATAATTAACTTTAGTCTGTGAAGAAGATTCCCCATTTACATGAACAAATTGTAATCTATTAGACAAATATGATTCAAACCACCGCAGCGCAGTGCCTTTAATACCTATGGCATGCTCTAATCTCTGTAATAAAATTTTATGGTCAACAGTATCAAAAGCAGCACTGAGGTCTAACAGAACAAGCACAGAGATCAGTCCACTGTCCAAGGCCATAAGAAGATCATTTGTAACCTTCACTAATGCTGTTTCTGTACTATGATGAATTCTAAAACCTGACTGAAACTCTTCAAATAGACCATTCCTCTGCAGATGATCAGTTAGCTGTTTTACAACTACCCTTTCAAGAATTTTTGAGAGAAAAGGAAGGTTGGAGATTGGCCTATAATTAGCTAAGATAGCTGGGTCAAGTGATGGCTTTTTAAGTAATGGTTTAATTACTGCCACCTTAAAAGCCTGTGGTACATAGCCAACTAACAAAGATAGATTGATCATATTTAAGATCGAAGCATTAAATAATGGTAGGGCTTCCTTGAGCAGCCTGGTAGGAATGGGGTCTAATAAACATGTTGATGGTTTGGATGAAGTAACTAATGAAAATAACTCAGACAGAACAATCGGAGAGAAAGAGTCTAACCAAATACTGGCATCACTGAAAGCAGCCAAAGATAACGATACGTCTTTGGGATGGTTATGAGTAATTTTTTCTCTAATAGTTAAAATTTTGTTAGCAAAGAAAGTCATGAAGTCATTACTAGTTAAAGTTAATGGAATACTCAGCTCAATAGAGCTCTGACTCTTTGTCAGCCTGGCTAATAATAGATTAAATGCAGTGTTGAGGCTGTCATTCTCAGCATCTGTGTGGATGTTAAAATCGCCCACTATAATTATCTTATCTGAGCTAAGCACTAAGTCAGACAAAAGGTCTGAAAATTCACAGAGAAACTCACAGTAACGACCAGGTGGACGATAGATAATAACAAATAAAACTGGTTTTTGGGACTTCCAATTTGGATGGACAAGACTAAGAGACAAGCTTTCAAATGAATTAAAGCTCTGTCTGGGTTTTTGATTAATTAATAAGCTGGAATGGAAGATTGCTGCTAATCCTCCGCCCCGGCCCGTGCTACGAGCATTCTGACAGTTAGTGTGACTCGGGGGTGTTGACTCATTTAAACTAACATATTCATCCTGCTGTAACCAGGTTTCTGTTAGGCAGAATAAATCAATATGTTGATCAATTATTATATCATTTACCAACAGGGACTTAGAAGAGAGAGACCTAATGTTTAATAGACCACATTTAACTGTTTTAGTCTGTGGTGCAGTTGAAGGTGCTATATTATTTTTACTTTTTGAATTTTTATGATTAAATAGATTTTTGCTGGTTATTGGTAGTCTGGGAGCAGGCACCGTCTCTACGGGGATGGGGTAATGAGGGGATGGCAGGGGGAGAGAAGCTGCAGAGAGGTGTGTAAGACTACAACTCTGCTTCCTGGTCCCAACCCTGGATAGTCACGGTTTGGAGGATTTAAGAAAATTGGCCAGACTCGTTGAACTAAGTGCATTATATTTGGAAATAAGCCTAGAAATTTAAGCAGTAAATTATCGTTGAATGGCATTGAAATTGTATCTCAAACTAAATTTCTTGGAATTTTTGTTGATAAGTTCAGTTGGAAAACTCATATAAAACATATTGAGTCCAAAATATCAAAAGTTATTGCTATCTTGTACAAAGTACAATACTTTCTCCCCCAGCATCTGTTGGTTTCATTGTATCACTCATTACTTGTCCCTTATATGAGTTATTGCATTGAAGTTTGGGGAATAGAAATACATATAAAACAAATACTAATCCAATATTTCTGTTACGAAAAAAAAAAGCTATAAGAGTGATAAGTAAAAAACCATATCGTGAACCAACAAATTCATTGTTTGTTTGTCTTCAGTTTTTGAAATGTTATGACTTGGTTTTATTTTACAATACAGATAATGTATAAAGTTAAAAATGGATTCTTGCCTCAACATGTCCAGGAGCTGTTTAAAATGAGAGAGTCCAGATATAATTTGCGTGGATCTTTGGTGTTTGATAGACGAAAGATTCAAACTACTGCTAAAGGTCATTGCGTTTCCGTAAAGGGTGTTAGAGTGTGGAATGATTGTTTAGATTGTATTAAAGTATCTAGTACATTGGCTTGTGTTAAAAGACTGTATAAAAATAATATATTAACTTGTTATAGTTTGAGTAATTAAGTAAATTGCCTGTGCGGCTATTTTTTGTTTGTTTGTCTGTTGTATTACTTTGTTTCACTGCGTTACATTACTGACTGGTATTTGTTTTTTGTGTTTATTCTTTGCTTGTACACAGAAACTGATGTACGGGGTGGGTGTTTATAAGCTTCTGCTTCTGCCCACACCCTTTCAGCCGCACTAAATTGGTACATTGTTTGAGTTTTGTTCTATATGTTTAATTTTTGTTTTCTCTTGACTTGTTTTGTAAATGAGAGATTTTGTTCGTGCGTGCTGAATAAATCATTTATTCATTCATTCATTCAATTTCTTAAAACATGGAAGATTTCTGGATACAAGTTCTCGAGTTGCAAACACTGGCTTCTTCAACGTGGAAACTGCAGATATATAAACTGAATCCAGGTGGTGACTGTTTTAGAGACTAATCTTACAGAAATTCCAAATCTATATGCCAAGTCATTATGAAGTAAGCCAGTTCTAAGTCTTATTAAGGTCAGAAAAAGTTCCTTGATAGGATCCAGTTTTCTTTTGGCACCAGGCCTTTTGCTTGGAGATTTCTCTGACTTGAGAGAGCTTTTGTGATATAATAGTTTATCTCTAGCAGGTCCAAGAAAATTCCAAAGAGCCATGAACTGAAGCCATATCAGACCAGTGTAAAATTTAAACTGCTCATCATCTTTGACATCATTAACTGAGAAAATGGGTTTCTGTTGTATCGCCAGGTTTTGATGTTTACACACTGAGAGCTCACTTTTCAGAATCTCGTTTTCCACTTTTAACTTCATCACCTCCTCCCATTTGGCATCAGTCTGACAGGATTTGTCTACCTTAACAATGCTATGTTCATCTGTGAGACCTGCAAAATACAGAATGAAAATATATTTTTAATGATTAGCCTTTTTGTATGAAAAGAAAGAAAAAAAAAGTTTGTTTTTTTTTTACAAGGCAAAATCACATTACATCTGACCATAGCTGACACAGATGAAAGGTCCAGAAGGGCTGTTGCAGCATCTCTTCTTGTGGTCGTGTCACTATTACAAGCATGATTGGTGGAATCGCACGTCATTCAAATCCATATAGTTAAAAAAAAAATAAAAGGGTCGGTTTATTGTCTAATAGACCTCGTACAGGACAACACAGTAAAAGTCAAAGATTAAAATTATACTTCAGTAAAAATACAACACAGTCCACTTTCAAATGTACATTAGGTGTGCTTTTTTAAGTTTATAGTAAATATTACAGTTTTTTTTACGCTGATGACAGGCTTGAATGTGTTTATTTTGTTTGTTTTGTCCTTTTTTTTTGTTTTTGTTTTTTTTTTTTTTGTCTGCATGAGGACCAGGAGTTGGGTACCAACTCCTAGTCCTGGTCCTCATCCTCAAGTGGAGGAGTTTAAGTATCTCGGGGTCTTGTTCACGAGAGAGGGATGGATGGAGTGTGAGATCGATAGACGGATCGGTGCAGCATCTGCAGTGATGCGGTCGCTGTATCTGACCGTCGTGGTGAAGAGAGAGCTGAGTAGGGGGGCAAAGCTCTCGATTTACCGATCGATCTACGTTCCGATCCTCACCTATGGTCATGAGATTTGGCTCATGACCGAAAGAACGAGATCGCGAGTACAAGCGGCCGAGATGAGTTTCCTCCGCAGGGTGGCTGAGCGCTCCCTTAGAGATAGCGTGAGGAGCTCGGTCACTCGGGAGGAGCTCGGAGTCGAGCCGCTGCTCCTCCACGTCGAAAGGAGTCAGTTGAGGTGGCTTGGGCATCTTTTCCGGATGCCCCCTGGACGCTTTGCTGGAGAGGTGTTCCGGGCACGTCCCACTGGGAGGAGGCCCCGGGGAAGACCCAGGACACGCTGGAGGGACTACATCTCTCGGCTGGCTTGGGAACGCCTTGGGGTTCCCCCGGAGGAGCTGGGGGAGGTGTGTGTGGATCGGGAGGTCTGGGCGGCTTTGCTTGAGCTGCTGCCCCCGCGACCCGACTCCGGATAAGGCGGAAGAAAATGGATGGATGGATGGATGGATGGATGGATGGATGGATGGATGGATGGATGGATGGATGGATGGATGGATGGATGGATGGATGGATGGATGGATGGATGGATGGATGGATGAGGACCAGGAATGAACATGGTCTAAACCAGGTGGTCTACAACAGGACTAAAGTAGATTTTTTTTCTGGCCCTCTGGAGTATAAAATCCATATATGCCAAAAGTATTCACTCTTTGGGATTGTGTGACTACTTCTAAGTCAAAACCCAAAGCTGATATGTACAACTTTCCAAGCCAACAAATGCTTGTTTTTCTGCTATCTTGCCAACGCAGCTGCTTGTAGACTCTCTTTGTGCTTGTATGCCACTACATGTTTCAGCCCATATTTGTTTCTTAAAAGTTTTTAATGAATGAATGAATGAATGAATGAATGAATGAATGAATTTATTTGGCACACAAACTCAACAGTAACAAAAACTGATACACAAGACAATTCCACCGTGACATGTGTGACCAAAAACACCTGCAAAATGTGTACTCTCCCCATGTTAGTGAATAGTGTTTGCCCATGTTAGCAGTAGAGGGAGCTGGTTGCTAAGCATTGCCAAGAGTGTTACGTGTGTGCAGACTTCATCTATGTAAAAGCACCAATCCTTTTTACTTTTTGCGTTGGTTCCACTACTGACAGTGGTATGAGATAAAGTCATTGGTTGCATGTCTTTTGTTGCGATCTGTGATGCGTTTCCAACTAGCGTTAGCTACAGTGGTAAGGTTGAGAGATGTAATGTAATGAGTAGTAAACATGACTGTACAGCAGTTGCAGTCGCTGGTATTGGGTCTGGATTTTCACTTGTTGGCCCATTTCCTCCGACGAAATGCAGATAGCAGATATAGGTATCTTTGGTCACGTTTTTCATAGTAAATCCCTCTCGCTTGCAAGCTTCTACCCAATGACGACATTTCTCAGCATTCCTTCTGGGCTTAGGGAAAGGGATGAAAAAGACTCCTTTCATATGATCCCGGTCACCATATCACGAGTCACTCTGGCAAACACCAAAGCAGCAGTGTTTTGTTGTTACCATGAAAGGTCTATTGGAGAAAAATTCTCAAAATATTCACTGATCTAACTAATAAAAGCACACAGTGTCCGATTTGAATATGGTCACGACACGTGCGCAGTTCTAAATGTAGGATTGTGACGTAATCGTGATCAGTGCTATTTGCAGCTCATTACTTGGGTGTATATACACTGCTCATTCTGCTTTGTTTCTTCACCAGATCGATGCGCCCTGTGCCTTCTTTCCAGCTCTCGATTTTGTATTCCATAGTCCTTCCTGCCTCATCATGTTCTCGATCTCCTGCCCGTTTGTTCCAACCTCGCTTAAGCCTCATAATTATATTACTGCTGCTGTGTTTTTTGGACTGACTTCCTGTGTACCGACCATTGCTTACCACACCACTAAAGTTTTCCAACCAGAGCTGTTTGTGTGAGACTTACATTTGTGTCCTAACCAACCCGCCTGTCAATCTCTGCCTTAGTTCTTAACGTTAACAGCTACATTCCATTGAATCACACGCTGAGATGCTTCTAGTAGCTACGTCACTTGTCGGAAACACGAGTACTCACGAGTACTTTGTTTTTGGACGTCTCCGTAGCGGTTTGTTGTGAATCCCATATATTTTGAAACTGGTCACAGAAGTGCACAAAGTAATCCCGGTGGATCATCGGATGGTTACTAACAGCCTAAATCTTAATTGTTATGATTTCAGCACGACATGTGCTTTAAATAAAGTGTCAGAAAAAAAAACTCTCTTCTGTCATGTCATGCTATAGGCTTCATTTTATTATTATCTCTTCTTGCCTTATGTAGACCTCATAGTGTGGGTGGGTGTGTGCATGTGCGTGATTGCAAGTATGCCAAATAACTAGTAATGTGTGCGTAGGGCCCTTCAATATATCTTGCACTGGTGACCATGCTGAAGTTGTTATGCCACTGACGACTAACATGCAGATGAGATTCCCTGAGACGATGTCTGTCAGTTTGTTTAGAAATGTTTTGGTTCTCCAAACCGATTGTTGCAGCAGCTGTCCGGGTGGCTGGTCTCAGGTGATCTTGGAGGTGAACATGCTGGATGTGAAGGTCCTGAGCTGATGTGGTTACACGTGGTCTGCGGTTGTAAGGCCAGTTGGAAGAACTGCCAAGTTCTCTGTAACACCTTTAGAGATGGCTTTTGGTGGAGAAATGAACATTCAATTCATGGGCAACATCTCTGGTGGACAGTCAGCATGCAGTCAGCATGCCAGTTACACACTCCCTCAAAAGTTTGACATGTGTGGCATTGTGCTGTGTGATAAAACTGAGTGACTGAGAGTGGCCTTTTTTATTGTGGCCAGCCAAAGGCACACCTGTGCAATAATCATGCTGTCTAATCAGCATCTTGATATGCCACACCTGTAAAGTGGAATGGATTATCTCGGCAAAGGAGAAGTGCTCACTAACGCAGATTTACACACATTTGTGAACAATATTTGAGAGAAATAGGTCTTTTGTGCATATATAAAATGTTTTAGATGTTTGAGTTCAGCTCAAGAAAAATGGGAGCAAAAACAAAAGTGTTGCATTTATATTTTTGTTCAGTGGGTCAGTGTACCTCACAGAAATATTGAAGACTTTGAGGCAATTCCAATTTATCTTAGATGCACCTGTGCATATACATATGCATGTTCATGAACAAAGTGCTCGTAACCTTCACCTCAGGAAGCAGTGAGTGGAGAAGCTGGTGCTCTGAATGATCTACGAGCATTCTTTGACTGGTCGTGCAGATCTTCTTCATTGGTAGAAAACCTGTTACTTCTGTCATCTGGTTCTGCCATTTAAACAGCAGTGCACAAGCTTCAAGCACACAGATTTTGAAGAGGGTAACAGATGACCGACCGTCTTATTGATGTAATTCATAGAATTCCAAAAACAGATTGCACGCTGTGTAAGTAATAATGTGGGGTTGAATGGGCCCCAGATACACTTGTGCTATGCACTTTAGACCGTGCACTATAGATTGTCTAAATAAGGCCTGATATATTTTCTTGCAGTATCAACTTCTGTTGTATCTCCCTCACAGTGTCATATCACAATCACATAATGTCTTCATTCTTTCCTTGAGGATGTGGCAAAGTGATGAAAACTGCAACACAGAGAATGCTGTTGACTATTTCCCTCTGTCCTTTTTCCCCCTTAACCCTTGTGTGCTGTTCGGGTCTGTGGGACCCGTTTTCACTTTTGTTCAAAAGAAAAACAGTACAATGAATTACTTTTACAAGCTTAGAATCATTGGCTTTGGGTCATTTTCTTTGAAGAACATCAATCAAAATACATTTTCTATGACCACACACCCAAGACCCCCCCACACATTTATATTATACACAACATGTTCGGGTCCGCTGGACCCGGAATTCATAAAAGTGCATAAATCAGAGGACCTGTGTACCTTTATTCCATAGTCTTACTATCTGGGCCTTCTCTCTCTCTCTCTCTCTTTCTCTCTCTCTCTCTGTGTGTGTGTGTGTGTGTGATGTGTGTGTGTGTGAAAGGGGGTGCACACGTGTGTTTCTGCCAATGCTGTTTCCGCACAAGGTTGCAACATTGTATATTGAAAATTCAAGCACCCACAGCAGACACTTTACCTCCTTTCTTGGGGGAACCAATATTTTTTCTCCAGCTGCCAATCACAAATTAGGAGTGGGACACAGTATAATTAGCTTTGCTTTGCCAGTGTGGGTCACTATCACAACTCATGAATATGGTCATCTGCTCAGAGGGCCTTAGAGTTAATTTTTGAAGAGAGTGAAGAGTTTGATGACGATGCAGAGGAAGAGGCTTCAGAATATGAAGACCATATTTCTGAAAATTCAGAGTCTGAAAGTGATTCTAAAGAAAATGAAATTGAAATTCAGCCATTTACAAAATGAAAACAAGTCACAGGTCCAGCCTACCAAGAACCAGCCCCAGGACCAGCCCGTCAGGAGTCAGGCCCAGGACCAGACTGCCCGCAGTCTGCCCCAAGGGGAGAAAAATGGGTGTCAAGAAACGGAGAAATTGAATGGTCTGCTTTCCCGAGGGATGAGCCACCTCGCATAGCTGCCAATATCATAAAAATGCAACCATGGCCAACACGGATGGTGGTTTCGCATGTGCAAGACATTGTCATCTTTTGAACTTTTCCTCCTAGATTCAATTCAGAAAATTATTCTAGATTGCACTAATTTAGAAAGAAGATGCATTTTTGGAGAGAGATGGAGGGAGATAGATCCAATCCATTTGCAAGCCTACACTGGGCTTCTTATCCTAGCTGGAGTTTTTAGGTCAAAAGGAGAATCCACAAAGTCCCTGTGGGATGCAGAAAATGGAAGAGAACTTTTCTGTGCCACAATGTCCCTTGAAAAATTCCACATAATTTCCAGCATTATCCGCTTTGTTAACCAAGATGCCAGACTAGCTTGATGGCAGCGAGACAAGCTTGCAGCCATCAGGACAGTGTGGGACAAGTGGGTGTACCACCTTCCTCTTTTTTACTACCTTTGTCCTAATGTCGATGTAATCCATGGGCTAAAAAAAAAGCAAACATTCATTATAAATCTAAATGAATTCCTTTTTTGTGTGATCTAAAATGTATGTGTCATGTAACGTCATCACACACGCACTGCGTACAGCCAGTCATGCAACTCGGTCGAGTATGTAAGCCTTCCGCTTCCCTCCCACTGCAGATGCGGGGAGAGGAAGTTAGCATATGGCTCTGACAGGTACGCTTCGGTAATTTTTTATCTTATTTAAATCGTTTTTGTACATCTTTATTAAGTTACATACCTCTTTCAGACCTCGGACTATATCCGCCTTTACGACATCGGGTTTCGCTTTGTGAGGGATCTCTGAGAGGAATCGGTGAGTCTGTTTGTTTGTCGGTGCTATGGTTAGCATGTTGCCTAGCTGGGCGTTAGCTGCGTCTATTTACAGCAGTGTATTTTAATGCTAACTGTGAGCCAAAGTTTATAGCCTCTGTTTACAAGCCGCACCGGCTAAATCTCTGAATGTTTGCGTATTGCTACTTTACTATGCATTTCCGTTTTATTAATGGAGACGTTGTGAATGTGTATACTGAACTGGAATGACATTTGTGAAGAAGCTAGTTAGTAGTATTTGTTTTAGTGATCTGTGGACCTGTTGTTTATATGTAGGCCAGGTCCTTTGGGTATCCTATAATGGCGAGCTGAGACCGAACCTGCAATAGCAACAACTTAAAGAACCTTTCCAACCCATCAGTGCGGTAGGAGGCTAGACAGCCTAACCTCTCCCCCTCTCATTTGCACAGGTTTTTATTGCACAACCTGGAAGACTGCATTGAACTGTGCTGTGCATATGAATTATTACTTCTGCACAAACTCTGTGCTTTGGACTCTTGCGATTTTGCACAAATTAAAACCGGTGCTTATGGACTTTTAGGAAAAAAATGCACTTTACTGTCGGAGTGGCAGATCTATTGGAAAATGCTGTGAACTTTATTTTGTATTGCTGTTGATTGATATTGTGTTGGAAAATATTTTGTGACCTACGAATGAATTATAAAACCAGTGCACTTGGTAACTAAGAAGAACTGTGTGAAACCTGGGTAACATGTCAATCAATCAATCAATCAATCAATCAATTTTTTATATAGCGCCAAATCACAACAAACAGTTGCCCCAAGGTGCTTTATATTGTAAGGCAAGGCCATACAATAATTATGTAAAATCCCAACGGTCAAAACGACCCCCTGTGAGCAAGCACTTGGCTACAGTGGGAAGGAAAAACTCCCTTTTAACAGGAAGAAACCTCCAGCAGAACCAGGCTCAGGGAGGGGCAGTCTTCTGCTGGGACTGGTTGGGGCTGAGGGAGAGAACCAGGAAAAAGACATGCTGTGGAGGGGAGCAGAGATCGATCACTAATGATTAAATGCAGAGTGGTGCATATAGAGCAAAAACAGAAAGAAACAGTGCATCATGGGAACCCCCCAGCAGTCTACGTCTATAGCAGCATAACTAAGGGATGGTTCAGGGTCACCTGATCCAGCCCTAACTATAAGCTTTAGCAAAAAGGAAAGTTTTAAGCCTAATCTTAAAAGTAGAGAGGGTGTCTGTCTCCCTGATCTGAATTGGGAGCTGGTTCCACAGGAGAGGAGCCTGAAAGCTGAAGGCTCTGCCTCCCATTCTACTCTTACAAACCCTAGGAACTACAAGTAAGCCTGCAGTCTGAGAGCGAAGCGCTCTATTGGGGTGATATGGTACTACGAGGTCCCTAAGATAAGATGGGACCTGATTATTCAAAACCTTATAAGTAAGAAGAATTTTAAATTCTATTCTAGAATTAACAGGAAGCCAATGAAGAGAGGCCAATATGGGTGAGATATGCTCTCTCCTTCTAGTCTCCGTCAGTACTCTAGCTGCAGCATTTTGAATTAACTGAAGGCTTTTTAGGGAACTTTTAGGACAACCTGATAATAATGAATTACAATAGTCCAGCCTAGAGGAAATAAATGCATGAATTAGTTTTTCAGCATCACTCTGAGACAAGACCTTTCTGATTTTAGAGATATTGCGTAAATGCAAAAAAGCAGTCCTACATATTTGACGTCTGAACTATTTAATGTTGTGAGTGTAATATCTGCAGATTTGTAAATATTGTAAATATATTCTTGCACTTTCAATAATAAGGCAACAGCTACTAAAAAGAAGGTATTTGTCACTCTCTTTATTTCACTGCATTGCACCTCCCAGAGCCGAGCCTACAACTTCTGACACTGGCCTACCGCTTAAATCCTTTTATCTCTTCCTTCTGTAGCATTATATAATCATATCTGCTACATCACCATGGATGAGCAGCTGATACCATTTAGGGGCCTCTGCCCGTTCAGGCAGTATATGCCATCTAAGCCTGCAAAATATGGTATAAAGATCTGGGCTACTTGTGATGCAGCTAAATCATATGCTTGGAACTTGCAAGTCTACACAGGGAAGCCGCATGGAGGAGCTTCTCAATAAAAATCAAGACATGAGAGTTGTCCTGGACCTGCCTCAAGGACTCAGTGGACACAACATCACATGCGACATTTTTTTTTACTTTGCACAAGCTGGGACAGGAACTGCTACTAGCAGCAGCCCAGTCTCATGTTGTTTTTTTTGGGGGGGGGGGGGGGGGGGGGGGTCCCATCACAAAATGATATGCAACACACACAACAAAACTCTGCCTCTCATGTGCTGTATAGGCTGGTATGGAAAAGCAATGTGTTCAGTTGGTTGAAGGTTACCATATATGTGTTTAGTTTGTGTACTGTAACCTGATTGAATACAGTTAAAGTTTAATGAACTTCAGAGAAATCAAAAATTAATTGTTATGACAATTCTTAGACCATTTGTAAATTTGCTCGAGGCAAACCACTCGAATCTTGATCAAAATTGTTTCTGATTTTTGTTTTTTTATTGCATGTCAGAAATCGACCAAAAAATGACTGGCACTTACTTCAATCAATCAATTTTTTTATATAGCACCAAATCACAACAAACAGTTGCCCCAAGGCGCTTTATATTGTAAGGCAAGGCCATACAATAATTATGTAAAACCCCAACGGTCAAAACGACCCCCTGTGAGCAAGCACTTGGCTACAGTGGGAAGGAAAAACTCCCTTTTAACAGGAAGAAACCTCCAGCAGAACCAGGCTCAGGGAGGGGCAGTCTTCTGCTGGGACTGGTTGGGGCTGAGGGAGAGAACCAGGAAAAAGACATGCTGTGGAGGGGAGCAGAGATCGATCACTAATGATTAAATGCAGAGTGGTGCATACAGAGCAAAAAGAGAAAGAAACAGTGCATCATGGGAACCCCCCAGCAGTCTATGTCTATAGCAGCATAACTAAGGGATGGTTCAGGGTCACCTGATCCAGCCCTAACTATAAGCTTTAGCAAAAAGGAAAGTTTTAAGCCTAATCTTAAAAGTAGAGAGGGTGTCTGTCTCCCTGATCTGAATTGGGAGCTGGTTCCACAGGAGAGGAGCCTGAAAGCTGAAGGCTCTGCCTCCCATTCTACTCTTACAAACCCTAGGAACTACAAGTAAGCCTGCAGTCTGAGAGCGAAGCGCTCTATTGGGGTGATATGGTACTACGAGGTCCCTAAGATAAGATGGGACCTGATTATTCAAAACCTTATATGTAAGAAGAAGAATTTTAAATTCTATTCTAGAATTAACAGGAAGCCAATGAAGAGAGGCCAATATGGGTGAGATATGCTCTCTCCTTCTAGTCCCCGTCAGTACTCTAGCTGCAGCATTTTGAATTAACTGAAGGCTTTTTAGGGAACTTTTAGGACAACCTGATAATAATGAATTACAATAGTCCAGCCTAGAGGAAATAAATGCATGAATTAGTTTTTCAGCATCACTCTGAGACAAGACCTTTCTGATTTTAGAGATATTGCGTAAATGCAAAAAAGCAGTCCTACATATTTGTTTAATATGCACTTTGAATGACATATCCTGATCAAAAATGACTCCAAGATTTCTCACAGTATTACTAGAGGTCAGGGTAATGCCATCCAGAGTAAGGATCTGGTTAGACACCATGTTTCTAAGATTTGTGGGGCCAAGTACAATAACTTCAGTTTTATCTGAGTTTAAAAGCAGGAAATTAGAGGTCATCCATGTCTTTATGTCTGTAAGACAATCCTGCAGTTTAGCTAATTGGTGTGTGTCCTCTGGCTTCATGGATAGATAAAGCTGGGTATCATCTGCGTAACAATGAAAATTTAAGCAATACCGTCTAATAATACTGCCTAAGGGAAGCATGTATAAAGTGAATAAAATTGGTCCTAGCACAGAACCTTGAGGAACTCCATAATTAACTTTAGTCTGTGAAGAAGATTCCCCATTTACATGAACAAATTGTAATCTATTAGACAAATATGATTCAAACCACCGCAGCGCAGTGCCTTTAATACCTATGGCATGCTCTAATCTCTGTAATAAAATTTTATGGTCAACAGTATCAAAAGCAGCACTGAGGTCTAACAGAACAAGCACAGAGATGAGTCCACTGTCCGAGGCCATAAGAAGATCATTTGTAACCTTCACTAATGCTGTTTCTGTACTATGATGAATTCTAAAACCTGACTGAAACTCTTCAAATAGACCATTCCTCTGCAGATGATCAGTTAGCTGTTTTACAACTACCCTTTCAAGAATTTTTGAGAGAAAAGGAAGGTTGGAGATTGGCCTATAATTAGCTGAGATAGCTGGGTCAAGTGATGGCTTTTTAAGTAATGGTTTAATTACTGCCACCTTAAAAGCCTGTGGTACATAGCCAACTAACAAAGATAGATTGATCATATTTAAGATCAAAGCATTAAATAATGGTAGGGCTTCCTTGAGCAGCCTGGTAGGAATGGGGTCTAATAAACATGTTGATGGTTTGGATGAAGTAACTAATGAAAATAACTCAGACAGAACAATCGGAGAGAAAGAGTCTAACCAAATACCGGCATCACTGAAAGCAGCCAAAGATAACGATACGTCTTTGGGATGGTTATGAGTAATTGTTTCTCTAATAGTTAAAATTTTGTTAGCAAAGAAAGTCATGAAGTCATTACTAGTTAAAGTTAATGGAATACTCAGCTCAATAGAGCTCTGACTCTTTGTCAGCCTGGCTACAGTGCTGAAAAGAAACCTGGGGTTGTTCTTATTTTCTTCAATTAGTGATGAGTAGAAAGATGTCCTAGCTTTACGGAGGGCTTTTTTTTTATAGAGCAACAGACTCTTTTTCCAGGCTAAGTGAAGATCTTCTAAATTAGTGAGATGCCATTTCCTCTCCAACTTACGGGTTATCTGCTTTAAGCTACGAGTTTGTGAGTTATACCACGGAGTCAGGCACTTCTGATTTAAAGCTCTCTTTTTTAGAGGAGCTACAGCATCCAAAGTTGTCTTCAATGAGGATGTAAAACTATTGACGAGATACTCTATCTCACTTACAGAGTTTAGGTAGCTACTCTGCACTGTGTTGGTATATGGCATTAGAGAACATAAAGAAGGAATCATATCCTTAAACCTAGTTACAGCGCTTTCTGAAAGACTTCTAGTGTAATGAAACTTATTCCCCACTGCTGGGTAGTCCATCAGAGTAAATGTAAATGTTATTAAGAAATGATCAGACAGAAGGGAGTTTTCAGGGAATACTGTTAAGTCTTCTATTTCCATACCATAAGTCAGAACAAGATCTAAGATATGATTAAAGTGGTGGGTGGACTCATTTACTTTTTGAGCAAAGCCAATAGAGTCTAAAATAGAGTCAAAAGTTCTGAAAATTCACAGAGAAACTCACAGTAACGACCAGGTGGACGATAGATAATAACAAATAAAACTGGTTTTTGGGACTTCCAATTTGGATGGACAAGACTAAGAGTCAAGCTTTCAAATGAATTAAAGCTCTGTCTGGGTTTTTGATTAATTAATAAGCTGGAATGGAAGATTGCTGCTAATCCTCCGCCCCGGCCCGTGCTACGAGCATTCTGACAGTTAGTGTGACTCGGGGGTGTTGACTCATTTAAACTAACATATTCATCCTGCTGTAACCAGGTTTCTGTAAGGCAGAATAAATCAATATGTTGATCAATTATTATATCATTTACCAACAGGGACTTAGAAGAGAGAGACCTAATGTTTAATAGACCACATTTAACTGTTTTAGTCTGTGGTGCAGTTGAAGGTGCTATATTATTTTTTCTTTTTGAATTTTTATGCTTAAATAGATTTTTGCTGGTTATTGGTATTCTGGGAGCAGGCACCGTCTCTACGGGGATGGGGTAATGAGGGGATGGCAGGGGGAGAGAAGCTGCAGAGAGGTGTGTAAGACTACAACTCTGCTTCCTGGTCCCAACCCTGGATATTCACGGTTTGGAGGATTTAAGAAAATTGGCCAGATTTCTAGAAATGAGAGCTGCTCCATCCAAAGTGGGATGGATGCCGTCTCTCCTAACAAGACCAGGTTTTCCCCAGAAGCTTTGCCAATTATCTATGAAGCCCACCTCATTTTTTGGACACCACTCAGACAGCCAGCAATTCAAGGAGAACATGCGGCTAAACATGTCACTCCCGGTCTGATTGGGGAGGGGCCCAGAGAAAACTACAGAGTCCGACATTGTTTTTGCAAAGTTACACACCGATTTAATGTTAATTTTAGTGACCTCCGATTGGCGTAACCGGGTGTCATTACTGCCGACATGAATTACAATCTTACCAAATTTACGCTTAGCCTTAGCCAGCAGTTTCAAATTTCCTTCATTGTCGCCTGCTCTGGGCCCCGGAAGACAATTGACTATGGTTGCTGGTGTCGCTAACTTCACATTTCGCAAAACAGAGTCGCCAATAACCAGAGTTTGATCCTCGGCGGGTGTGTCGCCGAGTGGGGAAAAACGGTTAGAGATGTGAACGGGTTGGCAGTGTACACGGGGCTTCTGTTTAGGGCTACGCTTCCTCCTCACAGTCACCCAGTCAGCCTGCTTTCCCGGCTGCTCGGGATCTGCCAGGGGGTAACTAACGGCGGCTAAGCTACCTTGGTCCGCACCGACTACAGGGGCCTGGCTAGCTGTAGAATTTTCCACGGTGCGGAGCCGAGTCTCCAATTCGCCCAGCCTGGCCTCCAAAGCTACGAATAAGCTACACTTATTACAAGTACCGTTACTGCTAAAGGAGGCCGAGGAATAACTAAACATTTCACACCCAGAGCAGAAAAGTGCGGGAGAGACAGGAGAAGCCGCCATGCTAAATCGGCTAAGAGCTAGTAGCTACGCTAAGCTAGCGGATTCCTAAAAACACGCAAAGTGAATAATGTGTAAATAATTTAGAGGTGATTCAGCAGAAGGAGTGCTTTAGTTAAGGCACGTAAAGATTACACTGGGAAACAAATCGTAATCTAGATAACTAGATCAATCTAACTGCGCAGATTAAACAGCTAACAGATACAGAAAAACACCGCTGTGCTCCGGAACAGGAAGTGATACAATACCGCAGTGAGAGCCAACCACCAGTAGAGGCAAGCAAGAGTCAAGTCAAAAATGTGGACTCATCAGACCACAGACCACTTATGAATGTAATGGGCAAATTAAACATGTGTTATGTTTATATTGCTTGTAAATTAAATTAATTAAACCTCTCTTGTGGATTTTAACAAAAAATGTTTTGATTGTATTGAATTACCTACCGAAAAATGCAGCGGGTCCAGCAGACCCACGAACACTTGCAGAATAACAAAAATATGAACAGCACACAAGGGTTAAAACTATGGTCTCATCATACATCACAATGGTGTCATATGGAAGTAGTTATTACTAATGCAGAATTAACTCTTGATACTGTGCACATTGTACTTTACAATGTTTACTGTTTTGCGTAAATGTTCTGTATGTATTGAGATTTGTCTCAGCTTCATACAGTATTTTTCAGTCTGGTATTGAACCACTGAGAGTCTGGTAGAAAAACAGTCAAGATGAAAGCTAAGGAACAGGTTGAATCTATCAAATGCTGATACATCATTGGTGATGTGAAAGTGGTCGTATTCCTTTCAGATAGTGTGTCTGCATGAATGATCAAATACTGAAGCATGGTCACTTTCCCAAACAAACCCATCAGTCCTTTCAACTGCTGGCATGTCAGTTCACAGAACGTCTGGCTCTGTGCACTGAAACACCTCAATTACTCTTTGTGAAGAAAGGTCTCATCTCCCTCATGAATGTGTGGGATGTCCTCTGCAAGATGCAAGTTAAGCCAATCAATATGTGGCTGTCTGAGCCACCCACAAGCTTGCACTGTTTTCATTTATTTTGCTCTTCCACCTGAAACTCTCTAAATTCATGGTGGTGTTGTTCAGCATAATTGCATGGCTCACGCCCTATGAGCTGGGATAGGCTCCAGCCCCCGACCCTTAATTGGAGTAAGCGGTTGAAGATGAGTGAGTGTTGTTCAGCATAATTGTTCAGTTCATCCTCAAACATACATATATTAAAGCTGCTCTACTAAATGACTTGTTACCATGGACACAATGTAAAGTAATTTTAGTACAAGTTGAAGCTATGAAGCTACTTTTATCTGGCTGTTGTAGACATGCATTCGATAATGGCAACAAGCATATCCATGATTAGCTGATTGTATTGCCATGATTAATGAAAGCAGGGGTACCCCTGGTACCCCTACATTGACTCGATCAAATTCAAAGGGGAAACAAATGACCCTGTCTTGCAAAGACAGAAAATATTACTGATATTGATTTTGTTATCTACTAGCCAATGTTAAGACAAATGATCACTTAGACATCCACTCTGTGCAAACCAGGTCAGGGAGCATGTGCCCAGGTAACAGAGTGCCAAATATCAAGGTAGACTACCGATCCATTCCCACCTCCACAAAGTATGTAAATTAGCTTTTGAAGTCCTTGAGACAGGCATAGCTGTTGGTCTCAAACAGATTCATCCATTCCAGCTTCAGACATACTGTGGAAAAGGCCCCCTCAAGTGGAAATTTGGGTCTTTCACTCAGTGTCATAGGACACGTCCTGAAAAGTGGGCAAGCAGGATCCTTCGAAGGATGGTTTCCGTTGATGACAAGTTTCGATGACTGGTGTGTGGTACCATTGTTCCTGCTGGTTTCTTCCACTACATTGTGTTTTGTGATTTGCTTACTTCACAGAAAAATGAGGGAATCTTGTTGTTAACATGGCTTTGTTCTCTACAGTGATCACAGCGTCACTGGTTGTTTAGTTGGCTCAGCTTCCACTTTCGTGGACATTTTCAATTTCAGGGGATGAAGACACTGGGCCTCATGTATCAACATTGCGTACAGCGATATTTGAGCGTATATGGGGTGTACGCCAAAATGGCTGCGCTACTTGGCATTTATCAATGTGGTCGTTGGCGTACGGTGCGCTGAAAATATACACCAGGTCGAGAGGTGGTGTAAATTATACACCAAAATGATCCAGCACTGGAATCCACATAAAAATGAAAATGATCAACATGATAAACAGTGCCATCATACAAATCAATGCATATGTTAAATAAATAACACTTTCTTGATTATACTACATAATAATTAATACAAATCCCGCTTTTGCGGGATTGTTGGTCTATCGAGCATGATCCGTGGCCACAGCGCTGACCGCAAAGGAAGTGCTGCTCGCCGTTTTCTCCAGACTTTGAGCCTGGAGCCAGAGCAGCGCTGAGCTTAACTTTATGTGCTGTGATCGTTTTAGACAATGGAATTGATAATTACAACTGTAGTGTTGTCATTCCCTTCGCCCATGCTGTAATCAGGTTTTGTCTTCTCCATTCGTTTGTTACAATAAAATAAAGAAAGAAATACATTTTAAAAATAAAGAAATCTGAAAAATTAGGCGTGTCTTATTAATTGAGCTAGCAAATATCCACGTCAAGAATTATTGACATGTGAAAAGAGAATGCAGTGGTCCCTCGCTATAACGCGGTTCACCTTTTGCGGCCTCGCAGTTTCGCCGATTTTTTTAGTCCAATTTTGCATGCTTTTTTTTACAGTGCATTGTGGTCTGCATGTCTGTTTATAAGAATCTTCTCATCCAGAAGAAAAAAGAGCGCCAACAACTACCCATAACTGTGTTTGTCACTCGGAAACAGACACCTGCAGCGAGGTTTGACTCAGTGGAAAAAGGTGTGGTGTCAGGATGAAGAGGCGCGATCAGAGGAACTGTGAAATACTGGTCAGTCACTATTAATAATTTCTTATGTGTTCAACCTCGTAGGTTGATCGTTAAAATTAAATTCGTTAGTTCTAAAAGCCATCATAATTATTTATAGGAAAACGTTCTATTTTTATTTCTCAAACGAATGTTTGGGCCTGTAAACAGGTTGGTCTTATTTCTCTACAAAGGTTTGAACTTTGAGAGGGTTTACACACGAGAGAAAAGTGAGAAAATGTTCATGCCTGTTTGAGAAAAGTGTATAAAGTGGTTTTACAGGGGTTTTACAGCTTTAAAACTATAATAATTGTAAAAAATAACGCTGACTACTTCGCGGACTTGGCTTATTGCGGGCTATTTTTAGAACGTAACTCCCATGATAAACGAGGGACCACTGTAACAGTTTTTTGATTATAATACAAAACAATTAATACGACGGCTGCTTTTGACGCTCTATTGGCACGCGTCGTGATTGGTGGAGTTCTTTTTCTTTGCCGTCTTCCTGGCTTCCATGTCGTAAAATGAGGGTGTGTCTGAAGCGGAGTCTGAATATTTATGGGCTTGTTCATTATAATTACGATTGTTTTCACCCGCCACATTTATCAAGGTCACGTCGGGCGTACACCGGAAATGGGCAGGTTCGCACTGCTTGATACATGTCACGGCAACTTTGGTGTACTTCAAATTTACACCGTAAATTTACGCCACAAGTGCACAACGTTGATACATGAGGCCCACTGTGTGGTAAATGTTCACAATAGAAATTTCTAGTCTAGATTTCATGGTAGAGCATCTATTTCACCACTACCACACCAAAACCTGAAATGGAACAATATATTTGCAGAATGGTTGAACGAAAAGTGGTGTTATATTGTTTTGCATTATAGGATGTTAGGGGTCCGAATGGAACCGGACCATTTCAGGCAATGGACCAAAATGCAGGAAGCTGGACACGGGAAGGAGTACAAAGGAAAATATATTTATTTATAAACAATAAATAAAAGGTGCTATGCTGAGGTGCCTGCAATATGGACAGATGGCCCGCCTCCTGGCTGAGAAAATAGGGAGCTGCAGTATCCCAAGCCAGTCTTGAAGGAGAATGATTACTAAGGTTCAAGGACCAGGACCAGGTCCAAAACCAGGAACTATGGGGAATAAAGACACACAGGGTGAGTGAGAGCAGCTGTAATGCTGGAGCCTCAAAACAGTCACAGTTCACAAAAGAATTAACACAGGTTGCTTTGGAGGTGAGGAAATAATGTTCTCTTCTTAAGAAATATGTTTTACTGTTCAGGAATTGTTCACAGTTCATAAATTGTATCCAGAGGTCAAGTGCTGTGCATTGTGATGCACTTCCAATTAAGCAGGACTTGATAGAGCTGGGTTCTTAATTGTTTGATATCAGAGTTTATGCAGTTCTTAGGAAGAGTTCTTGGAACAGTTCTTATCATAGCACAGTCACAGACAGGAATGAGTGACAACGGGATCCCACTAAGACAAGGAGGAACTTAACTGGCATGTAGCAGAGTCACACTCTCAGCAGAGAGCCGAGGAGTTCCAAAGTGATGTAGCTTTGCAGGTAGCCAGGAGCCAGGGCAGCATGGGAGCCGCGCAGGAATCGTCTGTAACACCAGGAAAGACAGTTCACTCTAATACCGGAATTAGAGGGGAGGCCAGGTTACCTGAAGTTTAGCTGCGGGACGCTCTGGCGTCTTAAGCACACAGCAGGAAGACGCGGTCAAGGTCACAGAGAGGCAGTCAGGCTTGGTCCTCCTGGTAATGGTCTGGATCATGGATCGTGGCTCTGGAAGAGCCTGGAAGGTCTGCAAGAGTCTGGCAAAGTCTGGCAATGCTCACAAGTATCTGGCAACTACTGAACAGAAAGTCAAGTTAATAGTCTGTCAATAATCAATCACTCATCTGATCCAGGTGTGAATAATAACTGAGAGCACCATCTGGTGGAGAAACTAACACGACACTGGTTAAAAGACTGAGATAAATCCAGGATCCGGGGGAAATCATGACACAGGATGTCTCAAACTGTAAAACAAGTGATCAGGAATTGTTTATTTGGGTGCCCCAGGTTCTTCCCACTTCCAAAAACATACAGCTTAAGTGTACTGGAAACTTTAAATTGTCCGTAGATGAGAGTGTGAATGTATTTGTCCACAGGGTGCATCTAAAAAAGATTTGAATATTGGAAAAAAGTTTAATATTTTTTGTCACGCATTCCAGAGAGCGAACATTTTATATACACTCAACAAAAATATAAACGCAACACTTTTGGTTTTGCTCTCATTTTGTATGATGAACTCAAAGATCTAAAACTTTTTCCACATAAACAATATCACCATTTCCCTCAAATATTGTTCACAAACCAGTCTAAATCTGTGATAGTGAGCACTTCTCCTTTGCTGAGATAATCCATCCCACCTCACAGGTGTGCCATACCAAGATGCTGATTAGATACCATGATTAGTGCACAGGTGTGCCTTAGACTGTCCACAATAAAAGGCCACTCTGAAAGGTGCAGTTTTGTTTTATTGGGGGGGATACCAGTCAGTATCTGGTGTGACCACCATTTGCCTCATGCAGTGCAACACATCTCCTTCGCATAGAGTTGATCAGGTTGTCAATTGTGGCCTGTGGAATGTTGGTCCACTCCTCTTCAATGGCTGTGCGAAGTTGCTGGATATTGGCAGGAATTGGTACACGCTGTCGTATACGCCGGTCCAGAACATCCCAAACATGCTCAATGGGTGACATGTCTTGTGAGTATGCCGGCCATGCAAGAACTGGGACATTTACAGCTTCCAAGAATTGTGTACAGATCCTTGCAACATGGGGCCGTGCATTATCCTGCTGCAACATGAGGTGATGTTCTTGGATGTATGGCACAACAGTGGGCCTCAGGATCTCGTCACAGTATCTCTGTGCATTCAAAATGCCATCAATAAAATGCACCTGTGTTCTTCGTCCATAACAGACGCCTGCCCATACCATAACCCCACCGCCACCATGGGCCACTCGATCCACAACATTGACATCAGAAAACCGCTCACCCACACGATGCCACACACGCTGTCTGCCATCTGCCCTGGACAGTGTGAACCGGGATTCATCCGTGAAGAGAACACCTCTCCAAAAGCCAAACGCCAGCGAATGTGAGCATTTGCCCACTCAAGTCAGTTACGACGACGAACTGGAGTCAGGTCGAGACCCCGATGAGGACGATGAGCATGCAGATGAGCTTCCCTGAGACGGTTTCTGACAGTTTGTGCAGAAATTCTTTGGTTATGCAAACCGATTGTTTCAGCAGCTGTCCGAGTGGCTGGTCTCAGACGATCTTGGAGGTGAACATGCTGGATGTGGAGGTCCTGGGCTGGTGTGGTTACACGTGGTCTACGGTTGTGAGGCTGGTTGGATGTACTGCCAAATTCTCTGAAATGCCTTTGGAGATGGCTTATGGTAGAGAAATGAACATTCAGTACTTGAGCAACAGCTCTGGTTGACATTCCTGCTGTCAGCATGCCAATTGCACGCTCCCTCAAATCTTGCGACATCTGTGGCATTGTGCTGTGTGATAAAACTGCACCTTTCAGAGTGGCCTTTTATTGTGGGCAGTCTAAGGCACACCTGTGCACTAATCATGGTGTTTAATCAGCATCTTGATATGGCACACCTGTGAGGTGGGATGGATTATCTCAGCAAAGGAGAAGTGCTCACTATCACAGATTTAGACTGGTTTGTGAACAATATTTGAGGGAAATGGTGATATTGTGTATGTGGAAAAAGTTTTAGATCTTTGAGTTCATCTCATACAAAATGGGAGCAAAACCAAAAGTGTTGCGTTTATATTTTTGTTGAGTGTATTTTAGTTTCAATACAATACATTGACCACCTCTGACTGGGGGATCCCGAGGCATTCCCAGGCTAGTGTGGAGATATAATCTCTCCACCTAGTCCTGTGTCTTACCCAGGGTCTCCTCCCAGATGGACGTGCTTGGAACACCTCCCTAGGGAGGCACTCAGGAGGCATCCTTACCAGATGCCCGAACCACCTCAGCTGGCTCCTTTCAACGCGAAGGAGCAGCGACTCTACACCGAGCTCCCCACGGATGACCGAACTTCTCACCCTATCTCTAAGGGAGACACCACCCACCCTCCTGAGGAAGTCCATTTTGGCCACTTGTACCCGCGATCTAGTTCTTTCGGTCATGCCCCAACCCTCATGACCATAGGTGAGAGTAGGAACGAAGATTGACCAGTAGATTGAGAGCTTGGACTTTTGGGTCAGCTCCCTTTTCGTCACAACAGTACGATAGAGTGAATGCAACTCGATATCCTGTTCATGAATATCAAAACAGGATTGGTGACAAGGCGCAGCCCTGGCAGAGGCCAACCTCCACCGGAAATGAGTCTGACTTACTGTTGAGCACCGAAACACAGCTCTCGCTTTGCGAGTACAGAGATTGGATAGCCCCGAGAAGGGACCCCGTCAGTCCATACTCCCGCAGCACCTCCCACAGTATCTCCCGGGGTACCTGATCATACGCAAGTCCACAAAAGTCCACAGAACACATGTAGACTGGGTGAGCATACTCCCAGGCACCCTCCAGGATCCTTGTGAGAGTAAAGAGCTGGTCGGTTGTTCCACGACCAGGACGGAACCCGCATTGTTCCTCTTCAATCAGAGGTTCGACTATCGCCCGAACCATCGTTTCCAGCACCCTGGAGTAGAATTTACCAGGGAGGCTGAGTAGTATGATGCCCCTGTAGTTGGCACACCCTCTCTGGTCCCCCGTTTTAAATATGGGGACCACCACCCCAGTTTGCCACTCCTTAGGCACTGTCCCAGACCTTAACGCAATGTTGAAGAGACGTCTCATCCAAGACTATCCCTCCACACCCAGAGCCTTCAGCATTTCTGGACGGATCTCATCAACCCCCGGGGACTTGCCACTGCGGAGTTCTTTGACTACCTCAGTGACTTCCACCGGGGATATTGATGAAAATCCTCCATCAGCTTCCAGCTCTGCCCCTACTATAGAGGGCACTCCAGTCTGATGCAGGAGTTCCTCAAAGTGTTCCTTCCAGCACCAGATTACATCCTCAGTTGAGGTCAACAGAGTCCCATCCTTACTGTAGACAGCTTGGATGGTTCGCCCTTTTCCCCTCCTGAGGTGTCTCACGGTCTGCCAGAAGCACCTTGGTGCCCAAGTCCTTCTCCATGGTTACTCCGAACTCCTCCCACACCCGCTGCTTTGCCTCCCCCCAGCAGAGACTGCTGCCCTTCAGGCCTGTTGGTACCTTGCAACTGCCTCTGGGGTCCTCCGAGATGACATATCCCGGAAGGACTCCTTCTTCAGTCAGACGGCTTCCCTGACCACCAGTGTACACCACAGTGTTCAAGGGTTGCCGCCCCTTGAGGCACCTAAGACTTTCAGGCCACAGCTCCCTGCTTCAGCTTCAGCAATGGAAGCTTTGAACATTGCCCATTCTGGTTCAATGCCCCCAAACTCCACAGGGATATCTCAGAATATTAGACTATTTTATTTCAAGTAACTATTTATGCAGTATGAATATCATGACTCTCTCAAATTTGGCTCAGTACACACAACCATAATCATAGGGAAGACTCCTGACTTGTCAGTTGTACAGAACACACTCAGGGACGCTGTCCACAGGGAGGTTAAGCCACAGAAGGTTATCGCTGACAGCTCTGGCTGTTCCTCAGAGTTCTGGATCAAAGCATAGTCATGTAAAGTTCACTGGAGGGGAAAATGTGGTTAGAAAAGATGCACAAGCAACAGGGATGACTGCAACTTTCAGAATATTGTCAAGCAAAGCCAAATCCAAAACTTGGGGGAGCTCAGAAGGAATCGACTGAGGCTCGAGTCAGTCCGTCAAGAGCCAACATACACAGTTGTTTCCAGGAAATGGGCTGCATCAATCAACATTTATTTATATAGCCATTTACAGGAGCCACACAGCGTCCAAACACTTTACAGTAAAATTAAAAAGCAAGAATTCACAAAAACTTGCAACAGAGTTAAAGAGGCACATAAAAACAAAACATGTCACAGCACCACTCAGTGGTTAAAGCCAGTTTAAATAAATAAGTCTTGAGCTTTCATTTAAAAAGTGCTAGGTCAGAAATAGTATGTAAATCAGGAGGTAACTTGTTCCCCAGTCTGGGGCCAGGTACCGCAAAAACATGCTCACAACAGAGTTTGTATTTTGACCTCGGAACATGTAAATAAAGTTGACCAGATGCCTGTAATGTCCTACTGGAAGTGCGGAGAGTTCAAATTTCAGACTAGTAGGACTGTGCAAGGCCATTAATAGCTTTAAACGACATGCCACACATTATTGAACGTCTCCCAGGTAGCAGCACAACATCAAAGTATTCATAATTGTAAGTCTATCCATGTATGTGCGGGAATAATTAGTGGTCGCCTATGTATTTCCGGTAAATGTCTTGCTCTGCATTTCTCGACATTTCTCAGCATGTGACATACATTCAAAAAAACAACAGAAACTTCCCAATGGCCGACAGACAGTCACTGAGTTACACAGACACACAAAATACACACAGTGTGTAGTTCATGGTGAACTAAAATGATGTCTGTGAGGAGGTATCCTCCCACTGTGCAGCACTCACTCAAAGACAAAGGCAGAATCACTAAAAGGGTGGCAGGTCACAAAGAGGACCACTTTAATGCCTTTAGCATGAAAGGGTTTATGTAAGTCCATGTGTGGGAGGACGTACAGCAGCAGGACAGACAGAGAATAAAATGTGAATTGTCTGTTATTTAAAGGTCATTTAAAATAAAGGGGAGTGAAATCAGCAGACGAACTGGAAATCCAAACTTCATTATAGGACGAAAAAACGTAATATTGTCAATCATTTTTACATATTTGTTCACCGAAATTTGGGTAGAGTCCACAGCGAATTCCAGGTGGACTATAGTCTAGTGAGTCATATTATTGAAAACATAAAAACTGATGGTTTCAGTATGGTCATCAGAAAAATTCAATTGCACCGACTGAGTTCTGTGAGTGATTTTTCCCAAAATACTGCCATCCACCGCTTTGACCTCTAGAAGGCACCAGAGACTGTGTGTTCTCAGGTTCAGATCTCTGACGAAAGAAGTGTGGAGTAAATTAGATGTGTCACTTTTTGCCTCTCCCTAAACTCCCCACAGCCAAGAGGACCACTGAGGTTCTGCTTAAAAATGTGTTTAAGCTGCATGGATTTCCGTAGGATATAGTGTCAGACTGGGGTTCTCAGTTTGTATCCATTTCTGGGCTGAGTTTTGCAAATTGAACGGAGCAACAGCTAGTCTTCCCTCCAGGTATCATCCGCAGGCCAATGGCCAAGTCGAACGTGCAAATCAAGGACTGGAGAAGGGACTTCACATTCTAGCATCCCACAATCCATCTACCTGGGCTACACAACTTATTTGGGTGGAACTGGCCCATAACCAACTTGCAACCTCAGCCACCGGTTATTCCCCATTCCATGTAGTACATGGTTATCAGCCAGCTCTGTTTTATTCCACAGACACGTCTTCTTCTGTCCCCTCTGCACTAGCTCTTATCCAGCACTGCAAGAGGATCTGGGTCCGGGCCCAGCAAACCTTACTCAAGACCTCCTCCTCATTCAAGATGGCAGCGGACCGCCATCGTTCTCCCGCACCGCCCTATGCACCTGGCCAGCGGGTTTGGTTGTTGACCAGGGATCTGCCACTTCGGGTGACAGTTCGTAAGCTCGCGCCCAGGTTTGTGGGCCCCTTTCCCATCACCTAAGTGATCAACCCGGTGTCGGTTCATCTTCGTCTCCCTGGGGTGCTATGGGTCCATCCTACATTCCACGTGAGTCGTGTGAAACCTGTGAGGACTAGTCCTTTGTGCCCTCTGGCCAGTCCCCCACCACCCAAAGGTTCGTGGATGGCGGTCCCGCCTTCTCTGTCCGGCATCTCCTGGCTGCTCGTCGTCGGGGCTGGGGCGTGCAGTACTTGGTGGATTGGGAGGGCTACAGTCCCGAGGAGCATTCCTGGGTGCTGTCCTGCTTCATCCTGGATCCGGCTCTCATCCGTCACTTTTGTGCCTTGCATCCGGGGGTTCCTGGGCCATCCGGAGCCAGACATGGGGCAGGGGTGATGTCATGATTGGGTCTGTGGGGGTTTATTGTTTACTGTTTTGGGTATGCTGTTAACAAGGAAGTAATTTACTGACATGAATGATCTCATGCGCTCATATCATGAACACATCAGAGGGCTCTGCGTCTCCAGCTGTCCAGCGTGCACTGAGGCACCGGTGACTGCATTGCAAAGGTGATATGTGGTTTTATTTATTACCTTGTGAGGAAAGCATGCCGATGCACACGCATCGTGATGCCGTCTTGTGATATTCTGCATGGCACTATATGCATTCACCAGGTGTGCATAGCAATGATGCAGCGGTCAGGTACAGTTTTGACTGCATGCCCATCACTGTGCACGCTGAGATGTGGTTGGAGAGATCCACTTTGTTTTTATTTTTCCCCATGTCATCATCATTTGCAGACGTGCTGCACCGTGCTTTGCACATGGGTGACTGGAGCACATGTGACAATATGTGTTCCCCAGCATTGCATTGCACTGATGCCATGGCTGCGATGTGGAGCGGCACAAGCTGCAGGAATGCAGCACTGGCCATGGGCAGTGGTCAGCCCTACTTGAGTTCAAATGACATCCAACACATGATGTGACTGCATGTCAACCATGGTCCCCTGACAAATGCATAGCTGTAGTGGGTGTGTGCGTGTGTGATCATGTCAGTCAGTATGGACATCACATGATCGTCACACAACACGCCCAACTTCCCATTGCAGCAATGCGCTCATATAGATGGGCTCATGGCTCCAGGCTGTGGGACACACCACACACTCGCACGCCGTTTGTGTTGGGGTGGACACAACGCGCACTCACATGACATTTGTTGTGGGGGGGGGGGGAGGCACACGCATACTCACATGCCAGCTGTGTAGCAAGGGGGGAGTACGACACACATGCCATTTGGGTTGCTTGGGAACGGCACACTTGTGGGGCACTTAGAAAATGTGCAGCCATTGACACAGCCAGCTTGGAAGTGTTGTGCTGGCTGCATGAATGGTCCCACCTTTTCTAAGCACCCCGGGAGTGGTGTTGGATGTTCGTGGGTGGCACCTGGAGTCTGTCCAAGAATGGGTTGAATGGCCACTCGCCTGGAATTCGCTGTCATTCAGCTGCTGGTGTGAAGGTTGCCTCGATCATGCCATTCGGCCAGGGTTCAACGTAGGTGATGATTTTGAAAAGCCCCTCAGTCGCGGCACGATATGTCCGACCTGCATTCCACATGCCATGTGAATGTTTTGAGCATGATCAGATGGCAGTGCAATTTCATTTTGCCCGCAATACAAATGGGTTTCCAGCACAAGCGGCACATGAATTTAGAGTGCATGTGCTGTACCCGAATGGATGTGGCAAGTGCTGTACAAGGTGTTCAAGTGTGGCTCCAAATTTTCACAAGTGCCATTTGAAACCTTCTTCATGCGCCATTTGGCCTCAGTTGTGTTATGCTTGAAGGGGCCCTGAAGAAAGTGTGAACATGGAATATATTTGTGAAATTTTAAATTATTTTTTTCTTTTTTCTTGAGTTTTATTCTTATTATTTTCCATGTTTTCAATCTCGACATAGACACGGTAAATGCTATTCAAAATTCATGAAATTTTGACCAAATTATTTTTTCATGAAGAATATTTTTATTTATACCACCATAAGAATTTGAAAACACTTTAAAAATCTTTAAAGATCTGATGGACTCTACTGTTTATATAGGATCTACCCAAATTTCTGTGAATAAATATGTAAAAATTATTGACAATATTACGTTTTTTTTGTGCTATAATGAAGTTTGGATTTCCAGTTTGTCTGCTGATTTCACTGCCCTTTATTTTAAATGACCTTTAAATAACAGACAAGTCACATTTTATTCTCAATCTGTCCTGCTGCTGTACGTCCTCCCACACATGGACTTACATAAACCCTTTCACACTAAAGGCATTAAAGTGGTCCTCTTTATGACCTGCCACCCTTTTAGTGGTTCTGCCTTTGTCTTTGAGCGAGTGCTGCACAGTGTGAGGATACCTCCTCACAGACATCATTTTAGTTCACCATGAACTACACACTGTTTGTATTTTGTGTGTCTGTGTAACTCAGTATGTAGCAGCAGCTATTGTCACAGAGGAAACTGCAGGACAGCCTGCACTTCTAGTTTGAGAGTTCTTTTGTAACTTCTCTCTGTTTTGTTTTTTTGCATACATTGTGCTAGTTTCACTTTTAATGTCATACTCTGCTGCTTTCCTCTGATTTTCATTTGATTTTCTTAACATCTCTGTTGCTGCATCACCTCCACCCTGTCTCGTCTTTCAGCAGCATTTCCCATTTCCTGTTGAGTACATCATGATTAGCAAAAAAATGGTTACCCTGGTTACTCACAGGGTTTAAAAAAAAAAAACAACAACCTGGTAACAGTGGTGCTCACCAGTCAGAGATGTTGTTTCAAGTTAGGATTGTGGGTGGTGGAGTTCTTTTCAGTGACATTGTGAATAAAACACATTCTTGTTAAAATCAGGTGAATATCATCCAGACCTCTGGATTCTATAGGACCATAGCTCTTAATGTCTGTTTTGGATGGTTGCAACTTTTTAGCGTATGATCTAAATCCCTAATGATAATAGGAATGGGATTTTTGTTTCCAGAACCGCTCTGCTGAGCTCTATTCTCTCTTAAAGTGTACAGTAGTGTTCAGAATAATAGTAGTGCTATGTGACTAAAAAGATTAATCCAGGTTTTGAGTATATTTCTTATTGTTACATGGGAAACAAGGTACCAGTAGATTCAGTAGATTCTCACAAATCCAACAAGACCAAGCATTCATGATATGCACACTCTTAAGGCTATGAAATTGGGCTATTAGTAAAAAAAAAAAGTAGAAAAGGGGGTGTTCACAATAATAGTAGCATCTGCTGTTGACGCTACAAACTCAAAATTATTATGTTCAAACTGCTTTTTTAGCAATCCTGTGAATCACTAAACTAGTATTTAGTTGTATAACCACAGTTTTTCATGATTTCTTCACATCTGTGAAGCATTAATTTTGTTGGTTTGGAACCAAGATTTTGCTCATTTACTACTGTGCTTGGGGTCATTCTCTTGTTGAAACAACCCATTTCAAGGGCATGTCCTCTTCAGCATAAGGCAACATGACCTCTTCAAGTATTTTGACATATCCAAACTGATCCATGATACCTGGTATGCGATATAGAGGCCCAACAGCATAGTAGGAGAAACACGTCCATATCATGATGCTTGCACCACCATGCTTCACTGTCTTCACTGTGAACTGTGGCTTGATTTCAGAGATTGGGGGTCGTCTCACAAACTGTCTGTGGCCCTTGGACCCAAAAAGAACAGTTTTACTCTCATCAGTCCACAAAATATTTCTCCATTTCTCTTTAGGCCAGTTGATGTGTTCTTTGGCAAATTGTAACCTCTTCTGCACGTCTTGTATTTAACAGAGGGACTTTGCGGGGGATTCTTGCAAATAAATTAGCTTCACACAGGCATCTTCTGTCACAGCACTTACAGGTAACTCCAGACTGTCTTTGATCATCCTGGAGCTGATCAATGGGTGAGCCTTTGCCATTCTGGTTATTCTTCTATCCATTTTGATGGTTGTTTTCCGTTTTCTTCCATGCGTCTGTTTTTTTTTGTCCATTTTAAAGCATTGGAGATCATTGTAGATGAACAGCCTATAATTTTTTGCACCTGCGTATACGTTTTCCCCTCTCCATCAAACTACGCTGTTCTTCTGAACAGTGTCTTGAACGTCCCATATCCCTCAGGCATTCAAAGAGAAAAGCATGTTCAACAGGTGCTGGCTTCATCCGTACATAGGGGACACCTGATTCACACCTGTTTGTTCTACAAAATTGACGAACTCACTGACTGAATGCCACACTACTATTATTGTGAACACCCCCTTTTCTACTTTTTTTACTAATAGCCCAATTTCATAGCCTTAAGAGTCTGCATATCATGAATGCTTGGTCTTGTTGGATTTGTGAGAATCTACTGAATCTACTGGTACCTTGTTTCCCATGTAACAATAAGAAATATACTCAAAACCTGGATTAATCTTTTTAGTCACATAGCACTACTGTTATTCTGAACACTACTATAGGTGACATGCTGTGTAATTTTTTTTTTTTTTTTTTAGTATTTAAAACTAAAATTAAATAACAGTTTGAAATGTATCCTTTCCTGGTGCACAGTTACTGAAGAGAGAAATATTTGGATTTTGAACCGCACACCACTAAAAACCAGGAACTTTCTGGCTCGTCCGACAATGGAGAAGAAGGAGGAAGTGATCACATTGCCGGAACCATTAGCTTAATAGCCCCATTAAGTTATGGATTTATCAGGCTACTGACAGCCCCGTTTCTACCAAGTGGTTCGGGTCAAGCTGCACTGTGTTTTTTTGGTGTCAGAACAGTTATTCTCGCCGGCAAAATCCTTTTGATTGGCAGGTGGAACACTTATATTGATGAGTGCGTACACAGTGTCTGCAGTTTCTCTACTCAACACGGAGGCAAAACTGACTATTTTCACATTATTTAATTTTATTGTATTGTTTTGTGGATCATGGGAATTTCGTCATGTGCAGACTGAGATGTTAGGAGCAGATGAGCGACTGCAAGTCTTTTAAATTGCAACGCAAAGCGGCCGCAGACACAGTGAACGGATTACACCTGTAGTTGACTGTGCCAGTTGCAGATCAGTACAGCAGAGACTCGAACCTTCATGGCCTTTTCTTGAGCCAGGACAATGAATTCAATTATTTTCAGACATCATTTTGTAAAGGTGGACAAGTTTTCAGATGATCTCACTGAACCGGGCAGGTAAGACTGTATTATTTACTCCTTGTGTGAATGGTTTTAATATTTAGTTAGTGTAATAATGTTTTAATGTTTTAATATTTAGTTAGTGTATCATACTAACGTACAGTACACTAACTATTCAAGAAGGAAACAATATTTATTTTATTTTAGCCAGTGGTGGGCACAGATAACCAAAAAATTAACTTCGATAACAGATAATAAGATAACTGAAAAGTTATCTTTGATAAAGATAAACCGATAAACCACCCAAAAATGTATTGGAAGTTACAGATAATCGATAACCAATAAATTCCGGTGTTGTCTATGGGACATTTGCAGTTACTAAAGAGCTGAAATTGATATTTAACATGATCACTTTTGAAAGCATCAAAAGCAGTAAAAGACCTAAAGAATAAGCAAGAATGTTTGACCATGCTGCCCCCTGCAGGAAGCAGCACAGACAAATCCTGAGAGCACCCACAAAATCAACTCTTTACTAATCATAATCATTTTTCTTTCAACATTCTGCTCTGCCATGTAGAGCTCTAAAAGTTAAAACCAAAATTTTAAAATTGATCCTGAAGGACACTGGTAGCCAGTGAAGCTCCTTTAAAATTGGGGAAATATGAGTCCTTCTGTTAGCTTGTGTCAGAATTCTTGCTGCAGAGTTCTGTAGCAACTGCAGTCTACGCAACTCTTTCTTGTTTAGACATGAAAACAAACTGTTACAATAGTCTAAACGTGTTGACACAAAAGCATGAATAATAAGCTCTAAATCATTTCGAGACACCATTTTCCTGAGCTTAGAGATGTTTCTTAATTGAAAGAACCAATTCCTCGTCAGCTGTTTACAATGCTGTACCAACGACATGTCTTTGTCAAAAATGGCACCCAGGTTTCGAAGACATGATTTAGCAGACTGGCCCAGGTCTCCCAAGTACTGCTGAATACCTGGAATATGGGCATCAGGGGCAATAACCAATGTCTCTGTTTTGTCTGCGTTAAGCTGAAGAAAGTTATTTGTTAGCCATTGTTTAATTTCCGCCAAACAATGGAGGAGGGAATCAATCCCTTAATCTCAGATGGCTTAAAGGAGCAGTAAAGCTGGATGTCATCCGCAAATAACTGGTAAGAGACATCAGTAAATCTTTGAATGATCCTACCTAAAGGGATCAAGTACAATAAAAACAAAATGGGGCCCAATACAGAACCCTGAGGGACTCCACATAATAGGTCCACAGACTCTGACCTTATCTGGTTAGCAAAAACGCTAAAGCTGCGCCCAGACAGATATGAAAAAAACCACTGAAGAACTGACCCCGACAGTCCGACATGATCCCTCAGTCTATTCAGCAGGACCTGGTGGTCAACAGTATCAAAGGCAGAGGACAAATCCAAAAGAACCAACACGGTGGATTTCCCAGCATCAGCAGACATCATAATGTCGCTGGACACTTTCAAAAGAGCCGTTTCCGTAGAGTGTTGTCTACGAAAACCGGACTGAAACCTGTCATGAATGTTATTCTGATCCAGGAAGAGTGTCAGTTGGTCTGAAACCACCCTCTCGAGGATCTTAGACAGGAATGGGAGCTTAGAAATAGGTCTAAAACTACTTAGCTCTATTTGATTTAAACCTGATTTTTTCAGTAGAGGCAACACTATGGCATGCTTAAAAGCACTGGGAAACACACCGGTGGACAAAGAAAGATTTACCATTCTAGTAACGCACGGACCAATTACCTCAAATACTTTAATAAAGAGCCTGTAGGGAAGGATGTCCAATGAGCAAGAGGAAGGTTTCATCTTGCTCACCAATGCCGAAATATCAGCAAGTGTCACAGCCCTAAATGAAGACCAAATGCTGGGAGCAGGCTCAATAACAGTAGAAGTACCACACAGGGAGGGTGGAATTTTATCCTTAATCAACTTGATTTTGTCAGTGAAAAAACTCAAAAAAGCATTGCTGCCAGCTTCAGAAAACACAGGAGTAACTGAAGCAGCAGGACATACAAGAGAGTTGATTGTATCAAACAACACTCTGGGATTCTTCTTATTCACAGACACCAGCTGACGTATGTAGACAGAACGGGCACTCTCAGCCATTTTGTTATATGATAGAACCAGCTCCCTGAGATGAAGCCTGTGAACCTCAAGTTTAGAGGATTTCCACAGGCGTTCAGTCCTTCGACACAGTCTCTTAAGACTTAAGAGCTCTTCATTTATCCAAGGGCACTCATTTTTCTGTAAAGACACGTATTTAACAGGAGCCAACTGATCAAGAATAGTATCACAGTGATGGTTAAAACACTGGATAAAATTGTCCATATCAAGAAAATCAGTGAACAAACAAGGATTAAACATAGAAGAAAATCTTTCTGCAGTTTCAGCAGTGATGATACGCCTCCGAGACTTAACTTCTAAGGGCTTCTGATCAGAGCTGGAATGCAGGTCAAACGAAACAAGACTATGGTCGCTCAAGTGGACATCTTTTATAGACATATTTAAAATGTCTAAGCCAAGTGTAAAAACTAAATCTAAAATGTGACCCTTTTGGTGAGTGGGCTCAGAAACATGTTGCACAAAATTAAAAACTTCAGTCAACGATAAAAGCTCCAGAGCAAAATAACTTGTCATCAACATGAAGATTAAAATCTCCAAGAATTAAAACAGATTCCAACGTTATAATAGAGGATAAAAAGTCACTAAAATCCTTAAGAAAGGCAGTAGCAGGGCCTGGGGGGCGATAAACCAACACAGAAAAATGGGTTTGAGAAACCCACCTTGACCAACTGTGATTCAAAGGAGGGAAAATCCTGTGACTGTGCCCCTTTACACACACAATCCTTTTTATAAACGATGGCAAGGCCCCCACCACGGCGACGGGGGCGGGGCTTCCCAAGGACACAGAACCCAGCAGGGCAGAGCTCATTTAAATGAAGAAATTCCTCTTCTCTCTGCCAAGTCTCCGAAAGGCACATTAAGTCCAGCATTTCCATTGATATAAGATCATTCAGGGAAAATGATTTGTTGGCGATTGAACGCACGTTCAATAAACCAAGGCGCAAGGTGGACGACGTCACGTAGGCGCTGTCTGAGGCTCGCAATGGGATAGGACGAAGACAGTGGTCACGTGGACTCCAGCTGATCCGTGCAGGTGGAGGCGTAAACACGGAAGTGCACAGAGGTGATGGAACTACGCCACCAGGATACCAGCGCTGAGAAAAGTCTAGAACACCCGTACCTAACCGAACAGGTGTTGATGCAGATGTGCCATCGCACACATCAAAGAGAGGAATGTGGTAGAGGAAGCGAGCCCGTCCTCGGCCACCGGTGCTGGCGCCCAAACGTGGCGCTGCACGCCTTCTCTTCACCTGGACACCAGCCCACGAGCCTCTTCTCCTCTTATCCAAAAAGCCTTTTTTCCTCAGTCTCCTGCGGATCTTATACAGCGCCCTCAACAGTAGCGGATAATCAGGTGAGTCGGAGCCGATAGTTAGGGGCGGAGGAAAGGCCTGGTTGAACCTGTCTCGTGTAGCAAATAGGCTCTCCATTGTCTCCTTGATATGAAACAAAGAGTCCCGATCGTAAGTCCGTAAAGCCAAGACACCTCCATCTGCTAGTCGGGCTGCTAAAATAACATATGTTGTAAAAGTGGCCATTAGTAACCAACACAACAGGAGCCAAGCGACGGCCACGCCAGTCACAGGCGCCATCTTGAAAATCACTGAAATGTGTTGTAATTAGTCTGCCAAACCTTTGGGTGGCGGTACTGATTAAAATTCTATCCAATCAGGAGCCTTATTCTCTTGTCGTCACTTCCACAAAAACTAAAAACATGGTGCCAACCTCGTTCGTGTGGACTGATAAGGAGTCGGAATTACTTCTAACCGTAGTTTTAGAATACAAAGTTAACAAATATATGCACACAAAAAGCGCCTGGACAATGGACAATACCAACACTTTGAGAGCAGCCATGTACCCAGACGTTTAATACTGCCATGAACCCTCCTGGCCAGTAGATGGCAGTAGCGGCCTTGAAAAAATGTCAAACAAAATTCCAGATAATCCGTGTCTGCTACATTTAAGATGCGTGGAATTTAACAAACGCAAATACACTAACGTCTATAAACCCAGAGAATATATTCACGAGCGTTTTAGGCACTAGAGTTTAATGCTGTTATCTGTGGACCCTGAACAGAGTGTCTGAAATGCATTTGTCCTGTCGTGAACATCTGAGATTACCTTATGCTACCCATAATGCATTGCTGCCTGGCACAGCATGTGCTCAGAAAACTTTAAAAATTAGCACATTACTTTAAAACGAAAACATATATCTGATATTTCACTTTATGAACTTCAGACATGACAGTAATTTTAAATAACTTGTCTAAAATGAGTGGTTAAAATTTGAACCATAAGTTAAACATGTATGCCTCTGGATGACTTGGTGACATTGCGATTACATTA
The DNA here is from genome assembly GCF_902500255.1 of Thalassophryne amazonica. NCBI lineage: Eukaryota > Metazoa > Chordata > Actinopteri > Batrachoidiformes > Batrachoididae > Thalassophryne > Thalassophryne amazonica. The sequence goes on along the minus strand of NC_047103.1, from coordinate 87,216,261 downwards.
GTATGGTGTTAAAGGAGATTACTTTTTTTGGTCACCAGTTCTCCTTTGCTTACAGATGATAGAGTGGTTTCTGATTGCAGAGGGTAGAACAACATGCTTATTAGGAAACTTTTAACAGGTAGGTCTCAACAGCTTTAACAGTTTTAAAAATGTTTTTCACTGTTCAGCTTAGTTTAGTACGTCATCGGTCTAAAAGTTATCGGACGGTAATTCATTGGAAGATAATTAGTCTGATGATGGTTTTTAAATTTATCTAAAAAGATAATCCGATAATGAAAACATTATCTTCGATAATTATCTGTTATTGGATTATCGGAAGTGTGCCCACCACTGATTTTAGCTCATATTTTCAATCCCTTGTGACAGTTTTCAGATTTGAATGTACCTGTTTTTCAGGGGAAAAAAAAAATCATCAAAATTCCACACCATCACTTTTTTCTGATGTAACAGAGAGTAAAACTAATTTTTAAATTTCTTGATTAGACCAAAGAGCTGGCAAAAAAGTATCACCTCCACCAGCATCCCGAAATTGCCTGCATTATTTATTGATTTATTTATTTTATAATCACCGTTCTGTGTTCTGAACTCTGCCAATATTCTCACTGTTGTCAGGCTGAAGGTTTTCCTCCAAGGTTTTGTCTCCCTCATTATCATCTAAATAAGGCTAAAAATCAAAAAGCTGTATCCCCACAGCTTATTCAGACACACGTTCAGACTGGACTTAAAAAAAAACCTCCACAGTAGAAAAAAAAAATCATCCGAAAACAGCTTGACCTGTGTTTACAATTGATTTGGGCTTGAATCAGCAGGTGCCGTTCTTGTGATGACATAGCAGAAGTATGGTGACTGAGGGCTGAAATAGAGTGCAGGCTTCAGACAGCTGTTGTTTATCCTTCATCTGTGCACTTATCATTGACTTTTATTGTTCAGGATTTTTTAAAATATCAACATTTCATCATTTTTAGTGATTCTTTGGTGTCACCTACACTTTAAGTGATATCTCCTGCAATCTGTATAGTTCACAGCTTTGGAAGTGCTGTGTCCTTGAAAATGTAGTATTTGAAGACTAATTAATAATTAATTAAGAGTATTAGGAGTGTTTTAGAAGAAAACTAATAATTTATCATAGTACATAGAAAATCAAAACAGATAGCATTGGACTTTGAATCAGTGATTGCTGTATTGCTGGGCAAATGTTCTGCTGCTGAGTTACCAAATCACACTTTGGAGATTTAAAAAAAACAGGTGTAGAAGTGAAAATTATTTTTCAGCATCTTATGTGTATATATTGATTAGACATCAGACAGACCGGCTCGAGCAGTTTTAGGGTGTAACTCACTGTCTCTCTTTATCTGTAACTCATATATCAACTGTCGTGTGTTATGCCGCGTTCAAACCGGGTGCGACGTGAGCGACTGCAGCCACAGGTTGCCATGTAATCCCTATGTAAGGACGCGTTTTGGCGCCAAACCGCACAGCGCGACATGATGGATGTGAGTGAAGCAACGTGAGTGAAGTGACGCGAGTGAAGCGATTTTGAGCGTTTTGCGCGTTTGTAGTGCGATGTTGCGTCACGTCGTGTCGCCCTCCTCCCCAAGTTGAAAAATCTACACTTTTTCATCTCTTCGCGCCGCGATGACCAATCAGGGACTGAATATGTAGTGATGTGGAGATGTCTGGAGTTTGACTGAAGATGTGAACATGTCCTGTATCTGGTAGCAGCCTGTGAGCAGGACTTATGTCTCTTTTGTCCTTTATTTCACAATTATGAGAGAGTTTTTGGAGTGAGCAGCAGCCCCACAGCAGCGGAGTTTCTTTCTCTTTTTATTTTACGTGCGCACGCGAGGGTCCATGGAGATTATTTTACTTATTAACAACACAGATGTATCAATCAATCAATCAATTTTTTTATATAGCGCCAAATCACAACAAACAGTTGCCCCAAGGCGCTTTATATTGTAAGGCAAGGCCATACAATAATTATGTAAAACCCCAACGGTCAAAACGACCCCCTGTGAGCAAGCACTTGGCTACAGTGGGAAGGAAAAACTCCCCTTTAACAGGAAGAAACCTCCAGCAGAACCAGGCACAGGGAGGGGCAGTCCTCTGCCGGGACTGGTTGGGGCTGAGGGAGAGAACCAGGAAAAAGACATGCTGTGGAGGGGAGCAGAGATTGATCACTAATGATTAAATTCAGAGTGGTGCATACAGAGCAAAAAGAGAAAGAAACAGTGCATCATGGGAACCCCCCAGCAGTCTACGTCTATGTATAATGGTGACTGGTTTCTAAAGACAATTGTGACAGAGGTTTTTTTGGGAAAGAGCGAGGAGCAGCCTCACAGCAAGCCGCAGTTTCTTTCTTTCTTTCTTTCTTTTTTTTTTTTTTTACGTGCGCGAGTGAATCGTCTGTGTGGAAAATATTTAAGCATTAATTAGCATTAATATTTCAGCATTAAGCTGAGGACACACTACAAGATTTTTTGCCAGATTTTACCCACGATTCACAGTTGGGCAGATTCTGCACCAGTCAGCGTGAGTCCGAGGGGCTCATTGACACAGAAATCTGTTGGTGTGAGGGGGGTAAAGACCCAAATTGGCAAGTGTCTGAGGGGAACAGACCTGACCTGACTTCAGTAGCAGTCACTCAAACATGTTTGAATTTTTGAGCCGACTCTGGGTATAATCGTGTACTGTTTGCTGATTACCGACCTGACTGCAAACACACTTCGGCAACAGCCAATGAAAAAGAGTAGGTGGGACACAGGAAACAGCATCAGTTTATTTCAGTTTCAATTTATTACATTTTATACAGCGCCAAATCACAACAAAGCAGCCTCAAGGTGCTTCACATGAGCAAGGTCGAACTCAGAAGACAAAGATGACTGGAAGTAGCTAGTGGGAATATCAAAACGCCCATTTCTATATCAAGTGCCCAAACCTTTGCATAGCACTATATCACTTTGAGGTACTTTATACAAGACTGATTTAACCATTGTTTTATTTTAGTGTGTATTTGTTATGTAATTATGTTTTTATTTATTGTATTATTTCATTTATCCCCCCCCCCTTTGTTTTAATTTAACGCATTGTGTTCATTTGTGTTGCTCTGGAGCACACACGACACACTGATGCCCTTTGAGCTTTCGCCACCTGGACTGCAGCTCAAAAGTGGTGTCCTACGCTCTACATTTGTGCTGGTTCCCCTTGAGTGGTGTTAGATCAGGGGTGGGCAATCATGTGCCATGAAGGGCCGAAGCACTGCAGGTTTTCCTTGCTACCAATCACCTCAGCAGGTGATTTCATTAATGTTCAGGTGTTTCAGCAGGTGATTTCATTGACAACCAGGTGGTTATGTTCAAGGGAGAAGCTCATCAGCAACCCACCTGCTGAGGTGATTGGTTGCAAGGAAAACCTGCAGTGTCTCGGCCCTCGTTGCCCACCCCTGTGTTAGATGTTCATGGGTGGCACCTGGACTCTGGCTGAGAGTGCGTCTAATGGGTACTTGCCTCTCATTTGCCCTTAAATGCTGTTCGGATGATTTTGTGCAGCCGCACGGATGCAGCCTGATTTGTCCAACCTGCAAATGACATGACTTGTGAATGTTGCGACCATGATTAGATGGCAGTGCGACCTCATCTTGGCCACCGCTTGAATGGGTTTCCGCCACAAGCGGCACTCGAATGTAGAGTGCATGTGCTGTGGCCAAATGGTTGTGGCAACTGCTGTAGGAAGCATTCGAGGCGGCTCCGAATTTTCATGAATGCCGTTCAAATCATCCTTTGTGTGCCTTTCGGCCTGAATCGTGTTATGCATGAAGGGGCCATAAGGGTCACCACAGCAGTTAAATCTTTTCCATTGCACCCTGTCCTCTGTAGCTTCCTCTGTCACACCAACCACCTGCATGTCCTTCCTCAGCACATCTATAAACCTCCTCTTTGGCCTCCCTCTCCTCCTCCTGCCTGGTGGCTCCATCCTCAACATCCTTCTCTCTATATTTTATTTAATTTTAATCTTTATTTAGTCCCATTGAAATTGAGGCCTCTTTTGCAAGGGAGTTGTGGATAGTTCTAAAGTTTTCAATTCACCTAACCTGCATGCCTTTGAATGTCGAAGGCAACAGTGCTAACAACTAAGCCACCATGCTGCACTGGATCCCTCCTGTGCACATGTCCAAACCATCTCAATCTCACCTTTCCAACTTTAGTAGATGGCAGTGTTCTATGAATTTTGAACATCTACTGGAGTGTGCACAGCAACCAATGATCACACGGTTGCTTTTTTTAGAATCACACACTTAACAAACAGAATTTTCAGTTTTGCAAATGCCTTTTTTTACAAATGAAAAAAAAGACATATTTTCCAAATACACATTTATTTGTAAAAAAAACAACACACACGTTACAGTAACTTGTGTGTTGGTTTTCACAAATAAATAAACCAACCAACCAGTGATCAGAGGAGGCTCATTTTCCCATAATGCCTTTTGGCATCTGTGTGTTAAATGCTCAAATCTTCAAAATTAGCGCGTTACTCTAAAACTAAAACATACGCGCGATATTTTTACTTTGTAAAAATGACAGAGTTGACATTAATATCAGTGAACTCTACGGAATTCATTTCGTTTATAAATCAAAACCATAATTGAAAAATGTTTTGCCTTTGATGTCTCCTGCCACACGTCTGTACTGTTCCATGTTGAATGTAACACTTCCTTACACCTGTGGGCAGGGCGCACAAAGACAAAAGCTCTGACTCATTGTTTGTGTTGGGTTTGTGATCGCCTTTGATTTTACTCAGAAGCATTGGTGGTGCTTAAAACTGGCTTGTCAGTAGCTGCCAGTGTACTGGAGTCGATACTAAAAGTTAGCTGTAACATCCTCTAAATTTTTCAGTGGTTTCTCATTTTAGTGTTATACAAGTTAACCTTTCACTTAGCGGATTAGCGGTTATCAAACCTAACTTTCTGGTTAGCTGTGCTCACCACTACTCCTTGTAACCGCACTATTCCATTGGGCTCCCTCTCATTCACACACGTACTCAGTCTTGCTCCTGCTGACTTTCATTCCCCTGCTGTCCAGAGCATATCTGCACCTTTCCATGCTAAACTCAAAATATAAAATTCTTAAAATGTAATACATGGAATGCACTAGTAATTATAATGTATACAATTCACAAAACGCCAACATTTATTTTTGGTTTGTGTCCTTCCATCCAGATTATTTTATGGCCCTTCAAAGGAAAGAATTTAGGCACCACTGTTCTCAATTTACATTTTTGAAGTCGCATGGAGATTCAAATTAAGTTGTTTTTCAGGATCTTTCATTTCCAACACTGAGGTCTGGTGGTCACCATGGCCACTGCTGCTTAATTTTAAATGCAATATTATGAAATAAAACCCAATATGACAAACAGTGATGAATTGATGCACTTGCATTAACATCTCAAATTAACTGATATTGTTTTTGTTGTTTTTGTTGTTTGTTTGTTTGTTTGTTTGTTTTTGCATTTGTCATATTACCTGTAACAGTTACCAGGTTGCAAAATAAAACTGTCACCATCAGAAAGCAAGACTGTGATTAGCATTTCAGTGTCAACACAAACAAGCAAATGCACAAACAAAACGATTCCTTCTGTCTAAAAATGTGTAACCAATGCAAATTTATGTCTGTTACTGGGAAACATTCAGACAGCAACCTTTTTCCCCTCAAGAAGCATTTCCCCTTTTCATGAAATCTTTTCATCATGCCCAAATACAGCTGACGATGCTGATGAAAAGCATTGAAATAATGCAAATGTCTGAGAGATGATGAGTATACTTTGGACAGTGTTCCAGTTAAGACAGCATTTCACACTGCAGCATGTCTGTAAAATAACAGGTATGTCTATGAGCAAACACAGAACTCATAATTGTCGTAATAATCACATCATGAAATAGGACCTTGTCATATCATCATCATCATCATCATCATCAATACAGTGAAAAGCAGCATAACACCAACATTTAAAACAAAGTAATTTAAGAAATGAAGTTAAAGATAGTGTTTTGGCTGCTCCTGTTCGGGGTCATCATGGCAGATCATCAGTCTCCATCTTATCCTGCTTTCTGCTTCTTCCTTTGTCACACCAACGACCTGCATCCTATACCACTTGCATTCAGTATCCTTCTCCGGATATACCCTACATTCCTTCTCTGTACATGCAAAAACCACTTCAGTCTCTCCTCCGAGTATTGTCTCTAAGCCGTCCTACCTGTGCTGTCACTGCGCTCATTCCAGATCTGTCAATCCTAATCACTCCCAAAGAAAATCACAGCATTTTTTCAGATTTGCCAAGTCAAGCTCCACATCTTGCCTTTTTGCTTGCTCTACCACTTTGAAGCCATACAAAATAGCTGGTCTCATGACCATCTTGTAAACTTTCCCTTAAACGCTTACAGGTGTCCTGTAAACACAAATCTCTCCTGCCACTCTTCTCTACCCATGCCACTCTGCCTGCACTCTCTGATTCACCTCTCTGCCACACTCTCCATTCCTTTTAATACTTAACCCCAAGTACTTGAACTCATTTAAGTTTGCCACCTTACCTCCTTGCAACTGCACAATTCCACCGTGTGCCCTCTCACTGACACGTATGTACTCCATCTCAACTCCAACTGACTTTCAGTCCCCTTCTCTGCAGCGCATATCTCACCTCTTCAGACTTGTGTCATTTTGCTTCCCACCCTCACAGTGTATCACAGTGTCACCTGCAAACATCATAGTCCATGGAGACTCTTTTTTCTGATCTCATCTGTCAACTTGTCCATCACCATTGCAACCATGATGGGGCTAAGAGTCTATCCTTGATGTAATGTTTCCTCCCCCTTATCCACATCCATCATTCCTACTGTGCATCTCACTGCTGTCACACTGTCCTGTCGCACATACTTCTGTGCTACTCCAGACTTGCCCATACAATACCACAACTCTTTTCTTGGCACCCTGTCATAAGCTTTCTGTTGTGTGGGCCGCCAGAAGAGGAGGTACTGCTGGCCCACCACCAGAGGACGCCCTGCCTGAAGTGCGGGCTTCAGGCACGAGAGGGCGCTGCCGCCACGGACACAGCCGGGGGTGACAGCTGTCACTCATTATCTCATGACAGCTGTCACCCATCTACACTTCATCATACTACTCCATAAAACCCGGAGGTCATCTCCACCTCGTTGCCGAGATATCATTGACCTATGAATGTTGGGGAAGTGTCGTGACACGGACCCACAACAGGGGGCGTTAATGAAGGGACAATGGAATAACCAGAAAGTAACAATTTAATGTTGTGAAGGTGCACAACGTAATACAGACAGATACAAATATGCGCTATATCAATCCGACAAAAAGGTGATGTGTGGCAGGCTCGAAGATAGGAGACGTCTGGTGCGAGAAGAGCCGGATCCCACACAGGCCTCACCACCAACGGACCTGAAGAACACCGGAGCCGCCAAGCCCTGCGCCCCAGGTGGCCACTGTCTTCAGCAGTCAGACCTGGTACTGCTGGCAGAAAACAGAAACAGTTCTGGATGAGTGTGAGTTCGCACACTCAGTAATCCCACAGTCTGTACACAATGAGGAGGGAGAACCTCCACCTCCAGCAACAATTTCACCCATGCAGCTCCTGTTGGTCTCTTTTCTGGATGGAGTGAGAGGCGAAAAACTTCGTCCTCTCACTGTCCTCCAATCCAGCCTCCGACAGAGCCCGCAGGAACACGGCTGCACACAGAACAATGTCTTGGACAACAATAATCACAGCAGAGAAGATTACCTGTATGGTAGAAGATTTCTCGGCAAGGAGGTGGAGTTGCAGTCCGGTCTTTGTAGTGGTGGTGATGGGTGACAGCTGGTGTTGATAGGTGACAGCTGTCACCTCCAGCGGCTCCGACGCCCTCTTGTGCTTGGAGCCCGCACTCCAAGCAGGGCGCCATCTGGTGGTGGTGGGCTTCTGTGTGTTAAATGCTCAAATCTTCAAAATTAGCGCGTTACTCTAAAACTAAAACATACGCGCGATATTTTCACTTTGTAAAAATGACAGAGTTGACATTAATATCAGTGAACTGTACGGAATTCATTTCGTTTATAAATCAAAACCATAATTGAAAAATGTTTTGCCTTTGATGTCTCCTGCCACACGTCTGTACTGTTCCATGTTGAATGTAACACTTCCTTACACCTGTGGGCAGGGCGCACAAAGACAAAAGCTCTGACTCATTGTTTGTGTTGGGTTTGTGATCGCCTTTGATTTTACTCAGAAGCATTGGTGGTGCTTAAAACTGGCTTGTCAGTAGCTGCCAGTGTACTGGAGTCGATACTCGCACTCCAAGCAGGGCGCCATCTGGTGGTGGTGGGCCAGCAGTACCTCCTCTTCAGCGGCCCACACAACAATGAAGGTAATATTCTCAGCCCTTAAACTAACTGTGTCTTAGACTGAACTCGTTTTGCAGCTGTTTTCCTGCGGAGTGCCTTATCTGGGAGATTGGCGTAATCAGCGACGGCTTCGCTTCACAACCCAGCCAGATAAGTGTTGAGACAAGAGCTGCACAAGTGTGTGTGAGAGGTGGAGGTGGAATCTCCACCATTGTTGCTGCTGGGTGTGCACACACCCACATCTTATTGTTTCTGCTCCTCGCCAGCAGTACCAGATCCGACACTCGGAGACGGTGGCCACCTGGGGACTCGGGACTTGGCGGCTCCAGTATTCTCCGGGTTCGGTGGCGGAGGAAATCGTGTGGTTCCGGTTCTTCTCAGGACAGGCATCTTCTATCCTCGAGCCTGCCCACACGTCACCTTCGTGGATTGACTGTTTGCAAAATTCTGTATTCCTCTGTATTGTGGTTGTGCTCATTCACAACAGTAAAGTGTTCATATTCGACTCTTTCATTGTCCGTTCATTCACGTCCCCTGTTGTGGGTCCGTGTCACTACACTTTCCCAACACTTTCTCCAAATCCACAAACACATCTCTCTGGGATTCTCTAAACTTACTAACCATCAGCACTCTAACATTCAAAGGGACCTCTTGTAAATGTGTTTTGTATAATAGTGTCATTCTGAGTGTTAAATAAGACACGTTTTTCCAGTTATTTTCAAAAATTGCTTTTTAAATTAATAATTATCACTCTAAAAATAAAAAAGCCGCTAGAGGCACTGTATTCAATCCGGAAGTGAGACGTAAGCATGTGGGGCAAGCTCTGCACTGCTTTTTAGACGGATGCCAAACAGAGTAACTTTTTTTAATCTTGGTGAATAATGGGATTTCTTTTTAACTGATGGCTTTGATAAACGCTGACAAGACGTTAAAGAATGAGGCACTGTGATAGTTAATTTTCATGTTGTAGAACAAAACATCGGCGTTCTCTTGTTCTGGCTGAAAACACAGAGGGACATCTTTTAAAAAGATATGTTTCTTCAGCCCCCAACAAGGAACTATTTTCAGATAAGTTTTCGATGAACTGGACTGAAACAAACAGGTAAGATAAGACTTTATCTTTGAATTTATATCATGTTTCCAGGGCTCACGTTGGCTGTGCCTCGCCCCACATTTACACACTTACTGAAGTCAAATAACGTTGGAACTGCAGTGTCTTTCAACAAGTTGTTTTTGGTTTTGAATCCATTCTCGGTGGGACAAGTGAGGAATTGTGAGTCACCGTCACATTAGTGGCTGCATCTATAAGTGAATGAGTCAGACTATTTTTTAGACAAGCTTATAAACAACTGGCCAAGTTTACACAGACACTGTTTGTAACAATCACAGTGATCACACCTGAACTTTGTGAAGTCTTATCAACATTCTCCCTCTTTTGCATATAGAATTCGATGTGGATACATGAAGGTGGGAGCTTGGTCCCCACACACATACGTCATAATTTTTTTTGACCAATCATGTGTTTTTTTATCATTTTTTTATTTTATCGATTTCTTCATTAGCAAAAACAAAAAACTCAGAGGGGTGGGAAATCCATGTTTTTCATTTGTTTTATCAGATACAATAAGAATTATGTTGAAGCTTGCTCCTCTTTAAGCACTGCACTCTGGTACTCTTTCTGGCCATGAAACCATATTTCTGCTTGCACATCTTCACCGCTCTTCTCAGCCTCGCTTCCACTCGTTTTCCCAATAGAGGGTTTTCAATCACGTGACCGATTTGCTGCAGGACAGGTGCCGTCTCCATTCTGGATTACATGGAGGCTGGCGCGTGATAGAAAAACGGAGAGAATGTCCGGTTATTACGATGCTTTAAATCCTCGAGATAAAGCTATTTATCGTGATTTATGTGTAGCCGTTGGTTCAGTGGATCCGTATCTTATACCAGATAGTGAATTTAGTGGTGATGTAACGAACTGGCCGACAGTGTCACACTGCGATATTGTGAACTAGGAAGCTCCCGACCAGGTCAGCCTCGCCGGCCTCCTGCAGAGCATCACAGCGGAGCTCTGAAAGCGGAGGTCGTCTTGAAGTCCTGAGCGATTTCTCTCACCAGGCGCTGGAAGGGCAGCTTGCGGATCAGCAGCTCGGTGCTCGAGGACCACAAAGCAAATAAGCATCTGTATTGGAAGCATTCTTGTGTTATCCTCGGCAGTATTTTTATGTATTTTTATATAATTTTATTGCCGAATAAAATAAAATAAAATTCTGGGAGCAGTGGATTTCTGTTAGCGGCTGATCTCTCTCAGCGCCACGGTGCCGTGAGGCTTCTTCACACCGACGTTGAAGCTTCTGCAATTGTTCACCAAATGCACGTAGCGTATCACAGCGGCCACCGCGTCGTAATCCAAAATGGCCACAGGACACAAAATGACATGACAGATACGTCACATGAAAACCCTTTATAAGTTCATGCTGTGGTTCATACACTTTATGCCTGTATTTGCTACAGTTCTGTATATCAAACTTGTTCTTAAAAATAGTGCACTTCTTCATTCCTCTGGCATCCTGTCACTTTCTGAGATTTTATTCAATAATCTGGTTAAAAACTCCACTGCCATCGATCCTAAACATTTCCATGCCTTCTCTGGAACAAGTGTTTCTCCATTCTTTATCTTCTTTGTTGCTGTCCTTACTTCAACCGAACTAATCCTGTACACTTCCTTATTTATTCTCTCCACATCTCCAGTGTTCTCTCGCGCTCTCATTTTCTGTATTCATAATCAGCTGCTCAGACTACTCCTTCCACCTTCTCAACAAACTCTCCTCGCTTGTCAGCACTTTTACATGTCCATCCTGTATCACCTTTAATGTGCTGCACATCCTTTATAACTCGGTCTCTCTGTCTGGTGACTGGTACAAGTGTTTTTCTCCATTCTTATTGTTTAACTTCATATACAGCTCACTGTGCTCCCTTTCTTTGACTTTGCCACATCTCTCTTTACCTTATGTCACTCTAATTTGTCAGCTTTTATCTGACTAATTCTTTGGTGCAAACCACTTTCTCGTTATAGTTTCAGATTCTTCATCATTCTACTAACAAATCTCCTGGTCCTCCTCCTTCTCTTCAGATGTGACACTCACTACTTTCCTGGTTGTCTCTCTCACCACTTCTGCAGTAGTTCTTCAGTTATCCAGCATCACTTCACCTCCATGCAGTGCCTGTCTCACCTCCTCTATGAATTCCGCAAATAATTCTTCTTCCTTTAGCTTGAACCATCTGCTCCTTGGTGCAGTTTCTTCTGTTTCTTCATCTCCAACATCACCCTACAAACCACCATCTGATGCTGTCTATGTATGCGCTCCCCTACCACTTAGAGTTTCCAAGTGCTTTTAGGTTGCATCCCCTACATAGCACATAATCCATCTGTGTGCACCTTCTTCCACCTTCTTGAAATAAATATTCACCACAGCCATATCCATCCATTTTGCAATGACCACCACCATCTGCAATCCACTTTCATCTCTTTGACACCATATTCACCCATCACCTTCTCATCACCTTGGTACTCTTCACTCACATGCCCATCAAAATTCCACTCCAGTCACCACTCTTTCTTCCTTGGGAGTATGCTCGCTAACACTTCAACTAACTCACAACAGAAATCTTTCTGCTTCATTTCTCAGCCCATTTTTTGGGGCATATGTGCTGATGACATTCATCATCACCACTTCAGTTTCTGGCTTCAAAAACTTCTTTACCACACTCTTAATATACTCTTCCATCAGAGTTAACTCAACACAATGTCCCTCCGTTGCACACGATGATATGAAAGTTTGAGTTTGAATCCACCACTGATGCACCGATGGTTTTACTTCCATTCTACTTGGTCTCTTGTACATACAATATATTTGCTTTCTCCACTGCATTATATCCGCCGACTCTCTTCCTTTGTCAGTAATACTGGCAAAATTCAAAGTTCTGTCACCTATGCACTTCTAACTTTCCTCCTTTCCTGCTTTCTGACACTCTCTCGTCCTCTTCTACTTGTTCATCAAACAGTAGCACAGTTTCTCTCTGGTCCTTGCTGGCTGTCAGTACCGGTGACAGCCGCTGTTAATCTGGCCCTTAACCAATCCTGTATAGAAATTAGATTTATAATCTGCATATTTAGTTTGTGGCTGCAAGGTGGCTTTGTGGTTTGCACTGTTGCCTGACAGTGAGAAGGTCCCAGGTTCACTTCTGACCTGGTCCTTTTTGTGTGGAGTTTGTACATTCTCCCCATGCTTCTGTGGGTTCCCTCTCAGTGCTCTGGCTTCCTCCTGCTTCCAAAAACTTAGAGGTTAAGTGAATCGGTGACTCTAAATTGACTGTAGGTGTGAGTAGCAGTATGAATGTGTTTGACTGTCTATATGTGGCCCTACAATAAAGATAATCGTGAAACAGCTTGCCCTTGCATGTTAGAGAGGCCCCTTCACTGCAAGTTAATTTAAAAACCCATTTTTTTCTCTTTGTCTTTCGGCCCCAGCAAGTCTTATTTTTAAATTGTATTTCTTATTCATTTATTTAAATGCATGTTTTAATGTACAGCATTTTGTGCCAGCCGTGGTTGTGTTAAAGTGCTTTATAAATAAAGTTGGCACGGTATGGTAACCTGTGACTGTTGTGATGGGCTCCAGCCCCTGTAGCCCTTGACTGGAGTAAGCAGATAAAGAAAATGAATGAATTAAATTTTAGTCCAGTTGCCCTTCCTGATGCAACCCTACTCATTTATCTGCTGGGAGACCAGCCTTTAGAATGCGCTGATTTGTGCATCCTATATGCTGAGATTTGACAACATTTATGATGTACATCTTTCTTGCTACTACACTTCTCATTTACCTTGGCTTGGGACTGCTTTTCAGAATGCACTGTTTTACTTAAACCATGTGGTTGAGTTAAAAAAAGGAGTAAAATTGAAATACAAAGAAAACAAATTACCCACCATCAGCGTTGCCACAGTTACTTTGAAAAAGGAATCTGATTTACTGATTACTCTTTGTAAAAGTAACTTATTACTTTACTGATTACTCAGTTTTAAAAGTACCTAAAGGCCCTGTCACACCTTGACAATTTAGCCAGCGTATGCCAACCGTATTAAAAAACGCTGGCATAAGTCCAGTAATTTAAGCGTAAGTTTTTTAAGCACACACTGAAACATGCTGAAGCTCAAAGAGGTACATCCTAATAAGCTGAGCTCCTCAAAAAACTTTGGGCATGCTGAAAATTTTCAACGAGTGCCAGAGTGTGACTCATACATCCAGCACATGTGGGACATAAGTTGTAGGGAAGTTATGTGATTGTTGGTACGTTTCTTGTAATTTACTCATACGTCTAAATCTAGCCATTACTGTTGGCTACTGATTGGCTGAAAGCTGCAGTCCTTATGCAGAACAACTGTTTCACTCACACACGGACAGTGTTGCCACAGTTACTTTGAAAAAGTAATCCAATTACTGATTACTGATTACTCCCTGAAAAAGTAACTTAGTTAGATTACTAGTTACTTTTTTAGTTACTTTCCCCAGCTGCCGACAACAACCCACCTCAACATGACAATGATACCTGTTTTGCCAAAACTCATTTTATAGTCACCCTTTCTTGACTTCAATGAAAATAAATACTTGTTTTATAAAAAGTAAAATAAAGACCTCTTTCTTGACTTCATATTTAACTGTTGACAGCACTGTAACAGTAAAACTTGCAATTTCTAACCTACATTGTTTATAAATGTAACTATTAAATTCATTCTAATATTTTTCTAACATAAACATAACATAAATTCTCTCTAAACATTTTACTTGTCGAAATTATTATTATTTTAAGTACTATTAATAGTTGTTGTAAAAAAAGGCTTCAAAACTGGACCTTTAATCTAGGGGTGTTGTGGGGGGGGGGGGGGGCACATCCCTGCCCCACGCCCCATTCCATCTGGATTCGTCCCTGCTTTGGCGTTTGAGCACAAAGAATGGATAACATTTATTTATGCAGAAAACATGACCAGATTTACAGGTAAGAAAGTTTTATTGCGTTTTCACATCATGTGCTCCTCAGAAAGAGAGTTTAGGTGCATTTGAGTGGAAAATAATGTTAGTTGTTGACGCGTCGCGGAGGATCAGCTGTTTTTAGCAGCAGATACGGAGCGGCCCGGAGAAAAAAAGCATAAAAATGTCTTTGTAAAGCTCAGTGCAGGTGTGCTGTTGTCACCGCGCTTTAAGAGGTGAGGACAAGTCGACCTGCTGCAAGAAACTGCGGATGAAAAGCTCACAGCTCGCTTAAAGTGGGCAGTTCAGTCGAACCCTGACACCCTGCCCACGGACCAAGTTTAATGCTGCTATCGACCCACAATGTAAAAATAATAGTAACGCACAGTGACTTGGAGAAGTAACTTTAATCTGATTACTGACTTGGAAAGATTAGCGCGTTAGATTACTTGTTACTAAAAAAAGTGGTCAGATGAGTAACGCGTTACCGGCATCACTGCACACGGAGTATCTGACCTGTTCATTTCAGTCCAATTCACCATCACAGATGGACATGAATCCACATAAAGCTCCTGATTTTTGAAAATGACCTCTGAAAATACTTTAATTTCTGCCTGGAAATGCAACATTTTAAAGCAAATCCCTCTGTGGGTTTTCTGCTCCAGGTGTGTTTCTCATGCCGGGGTTGCGCAGTCTGATCACACAAAAGCACTGTGATGATTTAAACTATTAAAGCGTCGTCGCTGTCGATGTGATCATCAGACGACCTGATCGATCAGAGTGATCACACCTGATTAATGCACTGTTTAAACATTTAAAGCGCTGTCACTGTCAGTGATCACCACACCGACAGATCACACAGCACTTCATTCAGATAACACCTGATTGCAGTCAACTGATGCTTTAAAAGTTTAAATCATCACAGCATTTCATTATTCAGGTCTTTGATGACCTGATCAGACCTGATCAGATCCGCTGATCAGGAAACAGACGGCGCTTTCAACATTTAAAGAGACAGCACTCCATTCATTCATGGCAGCGTTTACCACAGCCAGTCCACTCATCAGCATTCTGTACACCATGAAAATGGTCCACCAAGATAAAAAAATGAAAATAAAAAAAAATTTAAAATAATTTTAAATTACTCTGTTTCTGATGCGCACCACACCATGCAGTACCGACCCGAAACCACTGAGTAGAAACGGGGCTGTCGACATACACTGGATAATCGTAAAGGTGTGACAGCTGCATTAATTTATTTGATGTATGGCAGCATGTGCCAGAGTTTTTAATACGGTCGGCATACGCAGGTTAAATCATTAAGGTGTGACATGGCCTTAAGTTAGATTACTAGTTATTTTTTAGTTACATTCAACAGTTGCCAACAAGTTGTCGGCAGCTGCTTAATGTAACAAAAGTAACTATGGCAACACTGCCCACCATCAATGTCTGCAGGCATCCAAGGACAGAAAAGGGTTATATTTTGTTTTAAAAACCACAATCAAACTCAAATGCATAATTTCAGCCAATTGACTGTTCTTCATTGTCAATTACTGCATGGAATGAAACAGAGTTTCAGCTCTTTAATTTGTATTCTGTTGCCTGTCAGACTCTAAATGATTCCATAATGCGAAAGTGTTTATAATAGCTGGTTGTATGAGATGGGGACTGTACAGTTACATTGGGGGTTATCTGCTCTCTCTTTTAGGGACAAGTCATGGTGGAGGAACCAGGTAGTTGCTGTCCAGTTTGTAGGAAACAATTTCAAGGCAAGTTCCTTCTGTTGAATTCAATTGAGGCTAAAATCTCACATAATTGCTCAGTTTTATTTGTGATCTCGTAGTTGGGAAGATCACAGCATATTAAGTTGTGTTGGGAGGTTTACATACATTCATCATGGCCATGAATGTCAAGCTAATTATGGGCTGTTACTGATGTCTTTGAACTGTTCTTTTGACAGGGTGGAATGATTGTACAGCATACGTCATTAATGAATTAAAGAAAAAACAGAACAAAAACAAGGATTAGGTGCACAAGTTTGAAATTATTTTGGATGTTCTGTAGTCCACACAGGTTCAAAATTATGCATACAGGCTTAAATATATGCATACATTCATTTTAATCTTTTATTAAGTGGTGCCGAAGGTTTCTGCATCTTTTAGGGCCCCTTCACACATAGTGCGAATATGTACAACTCAGGGCAACAGAGCAGTTTGTATGAGTGAACCGTGAAACACCGCGCCGACGGGCAGGCGTGTACGATGACAGTGTGACGTTCATGTATGCGGGAACACAGTGCCACCAGCTGCTGTGAAGAAACAATAAATAAAAAATTTAAAAAAAATACATGCTGCAACGGTTTTGTGCATGTGGGAACACAGCAGCTTTTCAAAGCAGTTGCTCAATGTGGTTACACATCACGCAGCTGCTATGTCTGTCCCAGGGCTGCTGTCGTGCTCTGATCGCTTCCCCATCTTTTATTATGAAATAATGCTGAATTTATGTGGAAACGATTGTTATACGAGGTCTATTAGAAAAGTATCCGACCTTATTATTTTTTTCAAAAACCATATGGATTTGAATCACGTGTGATTACATCAGACATGCTTGAACCCTCGTGGGTATGCAAGAGTTTTTTCACGCCTGTCGGTTACGTCATTCGCCTGTGGGCAGTCTTTGAGTGAGGAGTCGCCCACCCTCTCGTCGTTTTTTTCATTGTTTAGGAATGGTTCAGAGACTGCTGCTTTGTTTGATCAAAATTTTTTCAAAAACTGTAAGGCACAACTGAGTGGACACCATTCGATAAATTCAGCTGGTTTTCGGTAAAAATTTTAACGGCTGATGAGAGATTTTGGTCTGGTAGTGTCGCTGTAAGGACGGCCCATGGCGCCTGACGGCGATCTGCACTTCGAGGTGGCAGCGTCTCACCGTTTCAAGTTGAAAACTTCCACATTTCAGGCTCTGTTGATCCAGGAAGTCGTCAGAGAACAGAGAACTTTCAGAAGAAGTCGGCATGAGGAGTTTATTCGGACATTCCATTGTTAACGGACATTTTGTAATGAAAGAACGTGCGGGCAGAGTCGCATGTTGGGCCAGACCCGACTGCGGGGGGTCGCGACAGGAAAAACACCTCCGTGTTGGAAACCTTAACGGGCAAGTTGGAACATGCCCAAGCTGTTAAACAATTTCTCAGTTACTCACTTGTTGAAAGCCATCAAAAGCCACCTGAATTTTACAAATGGTTTTCAACACGGAGGTGTTTTTCCTGTCGCGGCGCACACAGATTCGCCGAGTCGTCACGGAAACGACTCGGCGAATTTGCGCGCACGTCTTTCATTAAAAAATGTCCTTAAACGGTGGAATGTCCGCATAAAGTCCTCATGCCGGCCTCTTCTGAATCTTCTCTGTTCTCTCACGACATCCTGGGTGAATTAAGCCTTAAATTAGGATGTTTTCAGGTCAAAACAGGCCGACGACGGCGCCTGGAAGCGCTGCACGACATCCCGCTCCGTGGGAAGTCCTTACACCAACAGAAACACCCCATAATCTCTCATCAGCCGTTAAACTTTTCACCGAAAACCAGCTTAATTTCTCAAATAGTGACCACTTGGATATTCCTCACAGGTCCAGAAAAAATTTTGATAAAGCAACGCGCACTGTCTCAAGCAGCGTGTGAAACAAAGGAATTCAGCCGAGAGGGCGGGACCACATCTCACTCAAGGCCTGCCCACAGGGAAATGACATCACCGACACGCGTGAAAAAACTCACGCATGCGCACGAGGGTTCAAGCATGATTGGTGTAATCGCACGTCATTCAAATCCATATAGTTAAAAAAAAACTAAAAGGGTCGGTTTATTATCTAATAGACCTCGTACAAATGCTTCAGATATCTTTCGCTACCAAAATGGATGACTGGAGCCGTAACGAGACAGTGAACGGTGAATTGCTGCTGACGCACTGAAATGATGTATGTGCAATGAAGGCAGGGGGACTAATTTTTAGGAGGGACTGATCAGTAAGCGACACCGGATCTGATCTGGATTACAGCTTTGTGCCCATTTAAATTTAACATTGAAAACCCCATTTAATGTATATTTTACATTATAGCTTAATCAAATATGCCCCAATCACTCTCATATTTGAAAGTGAGGTGCAGACTGGCACTCACTATCACCTGACAAAGTTTGATCCGGATCTGATCCGGATTACAGATTTTGGGCTCATTTAAATTTAACACTGAAAACCCCTTTTAATGTATATTTTACATTATATCTTAAGTTTGACAAAGTCTGATCTGGATTTGATCTGCAGATCTGATCTGCAGACCTTTAAATTTAATATTGAAAAGCCCATATGGAGTACATCTTGCATTATATCTCAGTCAAAAGTGGTGTTATGTTTCTGTTTATACATTTACCTACACTGCCAAAATTGGATGGAGGTTCCAATTTTATGCCTGTTTGTTTATCTTACAATTATCAGTTGGAAACCAAGTGCCAAAAAGCAATGACAAATTGTGCCTACCAGAGTTAAGTTGACCAATGTTCTATGCAAATTATCTGAAAAAGAATTCAGAAACTGAAAAAGTTGAAAAAACAAACAAAAAAACAACAAAAAAAAACTGACAACACCACAGGAAAAAAAACACCTTTGGTTGAAGTGCATGAACTAAATACATACTCCTGACATTTGATCACATCTAATTTAGCTTATGAAAAGCCACTTCTAACAAGACTGACCTTGAAAATTTTTGCCAAGGTAAAAAAATTTTGTTGTGGAATTGGAAACTAGTGTTGGCAGACGTTTGCCTTGTATGAACGCAGTACTTGAGATTTAAGATGTTGTTATGCTGTCCTCTTCCATACTGCCTGGGTTTATTCTTTAGTTTTCTGTATCTTTGCTGTTGTGTGGGCCGCCAGAAGAGGAGGTACTGCTGGCCCACCACCAGAGGGCGCCCTGCCTGAAGTGCGGGCTTCAGGCACGAGAGGGCGCTGCCGCCTCACAGGAACAGCCGAGGTGACAGATGTCACTCATCAACTATGACAGCTGTCACCGATCATCTGCACTTCACCCCAGATAAAAGCAGGATGACACCTCCACCACGTCGCCGAGATATCGTTCTTCTAAGGAGGTAATATTCTCAGCCATAAACTAAACTGTATCTTAGTCTGAACTCTTTTTGCAGCCGCTTTCCTGTGGAGCCTTGTCCGCTGATTGGTGGTTTGTGAGAGTGCCGACGTCTTCGCCTCTCACTCTTTCCAGATAAGTGCTGAAACAGGAGCTGCACGAGTGTGTGATTTGAGGTGGAGGTGGAATTCCCACCGCTGTTGTTACTGGGTGTACACACACCCACACTTGACTGTCTTTGCTCTTCGCCAGCAGTACCAGATCCGACACGCGGAGACGGTGGCCACCTGGGGGACTCGGGACCTGGCGGCTCCAGTATCCTTCGGGTTCGGTGGCGGAGGAAATCGTGTGGTTCCGGTTCTTCTTTAGACGGACGTCTCCTATCGTCGAGCCTGCTCACACGACACCTTTATCCATTGACTTGGTATCATTCTATAATCTGCTGTGTATGGTTGTGGCATTCACAACAGTAAAGTGTTCAAATTTGACTCCTTCTATTGTCCGTTCATTTGCGCCCCCTGTTGTGGGTCCGTGTCACTACACTTTCACAACAGGATATCTCGGCCAGCGTCATGGACTCCGAGGGGCGTCACCCAGCGATTGAACGGCCAATGGGAGAGCAGGGTGCACAGGCGTCTGCAGGAGGCGTGATTGGTGAGTTGCAGCACATCCTCACCGCCTTTACGGCTCGGTTGGATCAGATGACCGAGCAAAACATCCTCCTGAACCGCAGGGTGGAGGCTCTCTCCGCACAGGTGGCAGCGAGCGCTCAGGGCGCTGCTGCGGCTCCTCCTCCTGCCGACCCTGTGCAAGATATGAATGTTCCAGTGGTCGTTCAACAACCCCTCCCACCATCCCCTGAAGCATACATAAGCCCCCCAGAGCCGTACGGAGGTTGTGTGGAGACGTGCGCGGACTTTCTGATGCAGTGTTTGCTCGTCTTTGCACAACGTCCCGTCATGTATGCGTCTGATGCCAGCAAGGTGGCTTATGTTATTAACTTGCTTCGTGGTGAGGCACGCGCTTGGGCTACAGCGCTTTGGGAGCAAAACTCACGGCTCCTTACCTCTTATACTGGGTTTGTGAGGGAGTTCAGAACAGTGTTTGATCACCCTAAATGAGGAGAGACCGCTTCAACAGTGCTGCTGTCAATGCGACAGGGGCGCCGGCGCGCAGCCGAATATGCAGTCGACTTCCGCATCGCGGCTGCGAGGTCCGGCTGGAATAACGTTGCGCTCCGCGCCGCCTTCATAAACGGACTGTCGTCGGTCCTGAAGGAGCACCTGGTAGCTAAGGAAGAACCGCGGGATTTAGATGGGCTTATCGATCTCGTTATACGGTTAGACAATCGGTTGGAGGAACGCCGTTGGGAGCGAGGCAAAGGACGTGGCCAGGCACGCGCCGTCCCTCTCCCTTCCGGGTTCAAAAAGGTTCCGCCCTCCCCACGCTCCACAGCCTCAACGCTCCGTGGGGCAACAGCTCCCCCTGCTGACGTTGCTAGGGAAACGCACAGGGCCAAAATGAGAACAGCTGACAGAATGAGGAGGCTGGTCCGCGGGGAGTGTTTTCTCTGCAGCTCAAAAGAGCACATACAGAAAAACTGCCCCAAACGGCCAAAACGACAACACCCGCCCTTAGAGACTGGGCTAAGGGGGGGTCATAACATTCACGTGGGACACACACATATTGCCACACGACTCCCAGTTACAATCCTGAGTGGGGATTTAACCCTTCAAGCCCCAGCACTGGTGGACACGGGGTCCGAAGGGAATCTGCTAGACAGCAGATGGGCAAGGGAGGTAGGGCTCCCTCTGGTGGCGCTTCCTTCGCCATTGCAGGTGCGGGCAGTAGATGGCACCCTTCTCCCTTTAATCATGCACAAGACACAACCTGTAACTCTGGTGGTGTCTAGGAATCATCGGGAGGAGATCGAGTTTTTTGTGACTCCTTCTACCTCCCGCGTGATTTTGGGCTTCCCGTGGATGTTGAAACACAATCCCCGGATTGATTGGCCGTCTGGGGTGGTGGTTCAGTGGAGCGAAACCTGCCATCGGGCGTGTTTAGGATCCTCGGTTCCTCCCGGTTTACATGCTAAGGAGGAGGTCAAAGTCCCTCGCAGTCTGACGGCGGTGCCGGTTGAGTACCACGATCTTGCTGATGTCTTCAGCAAGGATCTGGCACTCGCCCTTCCCCCGCACCGTCCGTACGATTGTGCCATTGATCTGATTCCAGGCGTTGAGTTCCCGTCCAGCAGGCTGTACAACCTCTCACGACCTGAGCGTGAATCAATGGAGACCTACATCCGGGACTCATTAGCTGCCGGGCTGATCCGGAACTCCACCTCCCCGATGGGTGCAGGTTTCTTTTTTGTGGGCAAGAAAGATGGCGGACTCCGTCCATGCATTGATTACAGGGGGCTGAATGAAATCACGGTTCGCAACCGATACCCGTTGCCGTTGTTAGATTCCATGTTCACCCCCCTGCATGGAGCCAAAATCTTTACTAAGCTGGATCTTAGGAATGCGTATCACCTGGTTCGGATCCGGAAGGGAGACGAATGGAAGACGGCATTTAACACCCCGTTAGGTCACTTTGAGTACCTGGTCATGCCGTTTGGCCTCACCAACGCCCCCGCGACGTTCCAAGCCTTGGTTAACGATGTCTTGCGGGACTTCCTGCACTGATTCGTCTTCGTATATCTGGACGATATACTCGTCTTTTCTCCGGATCCTGAGACCCATGTCCAGCATGTACGTCAGGTCCTGCAGCGGTTGTTGGAGAACCGGCTGTTTGTGAAGGGCGAGAAGTGTGAGTTTCACCGCACCTCTTTGTCCTTCCTGGGGTTTATCATCTCCTCCAACTCCATCGCCCCTGATCTGGCCAAGGTCGCGGCGGTGAGAGACTGGCCCAAACCTACGAGCCGTAGGAAGCTGCAACAGTTACTCGGCTTTGCCAATTTTTACAGGAGGTTCATTAAGGGTTATAGTCAGGTAGTTAGCCCCCTGACAGCCCTGACCTCTCCAAAAGTCCCCTTCACCTGGTCGGATCGGTGCGAAGCCGCGTTCAGGGAGTTGAAACAGCGCTTCTCGACTGCACCCGTCTTGGTGCAGCCCGATCCCAGTCGCCAGTTTGTGGTTGAAGTGGACGCCTCTGACTCAGGGATAGGAGCCGTGCTATCCCAGAGCGGAGAGACCGATAAGGTTCTTCACCCGTGTGCCTATTTCTCCCGCAGGTTGACCCCAGCAGAACGGAACTATGACGTGGGCAATCGAGAACTCCTAGCGGTGAAAGAGGCTCTTGAGGAGTGGAGACACCTGTTGGAGGGAGCGTCTGTGCCATTCGCGGTTTTCACTGACCACCGGAACCTGGAGTATATCAGGACCGCCAGGCGGCTGAACCCCAGGCAAGCCCGCTGGTCACTGTTCTTCGTCCGTTTTGACTTCCGAATCACCTACCGCCCCGGGACCAAGAACCAGAGGTCGGATGCCTTGTCCCGGGTGCATGAACATGAAGTCAAAACCGAGCTGTCGGATCCACCGGAACCCATCATACCGGAGTCCACTATCGTGGCCACCCTTACCTGGGACGTGGAGAAGACTGTCCGGGAGGCCCTGGCACGGAGCCCAGATCCCGGAACAGGGCCAAAGAACAGACTGTACGTCCCACCAGAAGCCAGGGCTGCCGTCCTGGACTTCTGTCACGGGTCCAAGCTCTCCTGCCACCCAGGGGTGCATAGGACCGTGGCAGTGGTCCGGCAGCGCTTCTGGTGGCCTGACCTCCAGGCTTACATCCAGGCCTGCACCACATGCGCAAGGGGCAAGGCGGACCACCAAAAGGCACAGGGACTCCTTCAGCCGCTTCCTGTGCCTCATCGCCCCTGGTCCCACATTGGTCTGGATTTCGTCACGGGCCTCTCACCGTCCTGGGGGCACACCACCATCCTCACGATAGTGGACCGGTTCTCCAAGGCGGCCCACTTCGTGGCCCTCCCGAAGCTCCCGTCGGCCTTGGAGACAGCGGATCTCCTGGTCCCCCATGTCGTACGTCTGCATGGGATACCAACAGACATCGTCTCAGATCATGGTCCCCAGTTTTCCTCGCAGGTTTAGAGAAGTTTCTGCCGGGAGCTGGGGGCCACCGTGAGCCTCTCGTCTGGGTATCACCCTCAGACCACGGACAGGCTGAACGGGGTAACCAAGAGCTGGAGCAGGCCCTGCGATGTACCACATCCGCACACCCGACAGTTTGGAGTGAACACCTGGCCTGGATCGAGTATGCGCATAACAGCCAAGTGTCCTGTGCCACCGGCCTCTCCCCGTTCGAGGTGTGTTTGGGGTACCAGCCCCCTTTGTTTCCTGTGGTGGAGGGAGAGGTCGGTGTACCCTCGGTCCAGGCCCACCTGCGGAGATGCCGTCGGGTGTGGCGCACCGCCCGTTCGGCCTTGTTGAGGGCCCGGACAAGGGCTAAGACCCATGCAGACCGTCGACGGTCCCCGGCCCCCGCATATCAGCCCGGGCAGGAGGTGTGGCTATCCACAAGGGACATTCCCCTCCAGGTGGATTCCCCCAAACTGAAGGACCGGTACATCGGGCCCTTCAAGATCCTCAAGGTCCTCAGTCCCGCCGCAGTGAGGCTCCAACTCCCGGCCTCACTGCGGATTCATCCAGTATTTGACGTTTCAAGGTTGAAACCACGTCTCACCTCACCCCTCTGTGCACCCGGTCCGGCGCCGCCTCCTGCCCGTATCATCGACGGGGAGCCAGCTTGGACAGTGCGCCGGCTCCTGGACGTCCGTCGAATGGGCCGGGGTTTCCAATATTTGGTGGACTGGGAGAGGTATGGACCCGAAGAACGCTCCTGGGTGAAGAGGAGCTTCATCCTGGACCCGGCCCTCCTGGCCGATTTTTACCGTCGCCACCCGGACAAACCTGGTCGGGTGCCAGGAGGTGCCCGTTGAGGGGGGGGTCCTGTTGTGTGGGCCGCCAGAAGAGGAGGTACTGCTGGCCCACCACCAGAGGGTGCCCTGCCTGAAGTGCGGGCTTCAGGCACGAGAGGGCACTGCCGCCTCACAGGAACAGCCGAGGTGACAGCTGTCACTCATCAACTATGACAGCTGTCACCGATCATCTGCACTTCACTGCAGATAAAAGCAGGATGACACCTCCACCACGTCGCCGAGATATTGTTCTTCTAAGGAGGTAATATTCTCAGCCATAAACTAAACTGTATCTTAGTCTGAACTCTTTTTGCAGCCGCTTTCCTGTGGAGCCTTGTCCGCTGATTGGTGGTTTGTGAGAGTGCCGACGTCTTCGCCTCTCACTCTTTCCAGATAAGTGCTGAAACAGGAGCTGCACGAGTGTGTGATTTGAGGAGGAGGTGGAATTCCCACCGTTGTTGTTACTGGGTGTACACACACCCACACTTGACTGTCTTTGCTCTTCGCCAGCAGTACCAGATCCGACACACGGAGACGGTGGCCAGCTGGGGGACTCGGGACCTGGCGGCTCCAGTATCCTTTGGGTTCGGTGGCGGAGGAAATCATGTGGTTCCGGTTCTTCTTTAGACGGACGTCTCCTATCGTCGAGCCTGTCCACACGACACCTTTATCCATTGACTTTGTATCATTCTATAATCTGCTGTGTATGGTTGTGGCATTCACAACAGTAAAGTGTTCAAATTTGACTCCTTCTGTTGTCCGTTCATTTGCGCCCCCTGTTGTGGGTCCGTGTCACTACACTTTCACAACATTTGCCTTATTTTACCTCATTTTCTTAGGTGAGCCCATGCCAGAGTGTCATCGTTTTGTGGAAATTAGAAACATCACCAAGAGAAATTGTCGCCTTGACAATGTGGAGGTTACCTTCTGCAGGGGACAGTGTTTGTCCAGGACCGATGTCATCCTGGAGGTACAAAACACACACTCACACACATACAAAATGTTCTGTTTTCGCAGAATTACTGAAGAGGTTTGAAGAAACCTAATATTCAAGAGAGGGAGAGAGTGCGTGTGTGTTTTGACAAAATAATCAGGGCTGTGAAAACGGAATTCCGTGGATTTCATCGCGGGGGGGGGGGGGGGTGTTAGTGTTTTACTCTGTAATTGTGATCATCACTGAGTTGTTAAAATGCGTATTGCAAAGCATTCTTTTTTACGACATCATGCGAGTTTTATAAATCCGCAGACAGACCCGTATAACAGATAATAATAATAAATCATTGTCCACGGAAGTCTGCGGAGAAAAATGCCTCATTCAAATTGTGGCTGTTAGGACAGTTTTTGTAAAGCAGAGCTTGTTGGTTGGTATGGTGACACTGTGACTGCTGCTAAATGCACCATGTGGACATCAGATACTTTTAGAGTCATCAACCTTTTAAAAGAAGAATTTTGCAGCATGTCTGTGTCACTGAGTGACGTTGGACAGAGGGAAGATGGCGAGAAAGATGGTTTGAAAAAGTTTAAGGACTCAAGAATCCGTGGAATGGTGTTGGCTTGAATTAAATTCATGAACACATCCAAAAGATTAAAGAAACGGGAAAAGTGAACTGCATTTTGTGCCATCAGGAAACATGGTAAGAATTATTCTCTTCTTGGAAAATAAACATTGTGCTGCTCGAACAACATTTCAGACAAGATTGTGACCTTTTGTTTAAAATTAATCTGGACTTTCTTTCATTGGAAAAAAGACACTGTGGCTTTGAATGGATTTCCAGGAATTTACACAAGAATATGTGACTTTTTTCTATAAAGTATGTTCTTGATATTTTACCATGCTTTTCAAAATATTCAGCAAGCTGTAGCTGTGGTTTTTGAAATGCTTTAACAGTCTTTTCAGTCTTCGTGAATTTCATGTAGTTTAATTGTCCTGAGTTAATGCAT
Organism: Thalassophryne amazonica; assembly: GCF_902500255.1. Classification (NCBI taxonomy): domain Eukaryota; kingdom Metazoa; phylum Chordata; class Actinopteri; order Batrachoidiformes; family Batrachoididae; genus Thalassophryne; species Thalassophryne amazonica. Next base: position 87,189,836 of record NC_047103.1, on the reverse strand, counting down.
AATTTGGTTTACAATTAAAAGGGAAATCCTACTTCCATGTCATATTCTGCTATTTCAACATTATCATTGACAGTTCAAATGAAAGGCTGAATTTAGGATCATTTAAATATGCACTTCTTTTGAGATTTTTTCTTCCAGGAGATGCTGAAAATGTATCTTTAGATACAAAATTAATTTGGTTTCTGGGGCCCCGCGGGCCCATGGATCCCCACTCATGGGGGGCTGCGCTCCCCAGAACCCCTGCAAATTTTCCTCTGATTTCACAGTTTTCATTTCACAGTCCTGAATGATAGTTCAGAAATTTTCACTTTGCTCTTTTTTCAATATTAATGTGACTGTCACTCATTCAGCACTTATCACACAGAATGCAATAATACAAATGTACACTAGTTGAGACATTTGCTTGCCTGTACCATTACATAAAACTGTACTTATCCTTGTTAACTCCTGGATCTGGTAACCATTAAAACAATGTTATTGGTCTGATTTGTTTGTTTTGATGTAATTTGACTCCAATATAATTTCCATTTCCCAATGTCCTATGCATTTATTCCACTGTAAGTGGTTGAATGTAATTAATGTACAAGATTTTTCTCCAACATAGGATGTGGCTCCAGCAAAGTGGTAACACCATACTTCAAGACAAGACCATTTTAACAAAAGCATTTGAATTAAAAAAAGTCCTTCCATCGAACCACTCCATGAACACGAAAGCAAAACCTTCTCAAGTTTGAAGATAAACCCAGACAGGCAAATATAAACAAATACATACATTCATCACTGTGGAATAAAACTGGTAACCATTCCCATGGGTTCAAGTTCAGGTTCAGGTGCAGGTAAAAACAAACAAAAAAGAAAAACTGGCTCTCTCATTTTTGGCAGAGGTTTGGTGCAGACCTTTTTAAATTTTGAGGATAAAAAGGATAAAACCATTCTGAAAGTACTCCAGTATTTTCTCACTTTTCAGTGAAACATTTCAAGAACATGACAATCTTGAAGTTGGTCTCCTGAGAATATGTGGCCCGTAAACAAGATGACACCACAGACCAGTGAACAATATGTGGACATCAGAAATACAAATGTGAATTAAAATGTGTTTAAACCATGTATTTCTTTTATCCACAATGTTGATGTTTTGGCATATTTATGCTCTTGTTAATGAACATATTGTCTACTAGCACAACGTTGATAATTTTTACAGGAAAAATATGTTTTTTAAAGAAGCCCACCTCATTGTCCCTAGGATTGCTTTGTTAGACCAGTGGTAAGGGCCAACAAAAGGCAATATTGAACCACACCTCACTGCCTCTCACTGACCACACAGACTGCATATCAAGGCTGTGCAAAATTTGGTCAGTTCAAAATCAGCTGTACTCAAGAACTGAATTGAATTGAAATTCAAGTTATTTTTAGTTCAGTTCTAAATTTTGCACACCCCTTAAGTCAAAGCCAAGTCTGGGAGCATGCATTGGTGCCATGCTTTGCCGCATACACAACTCCATGGAATTGCTTTGGGTCCTGGATGTACAATCTCCTGAATGTACGATCACCTGGATGTACGAATCCATGGTGTCGGTTTTGCCATACAGAACTCTCTCTGACTGACGACAGCCCGTCTCCAACTTGTGAGTGAACGCCATGCCACCATCACCGGTGCTTATGCACCAATACGTGACGCCGACCATGAAGAGAAGGAAACTTTCTATGCCAAGCTGGACACCATTCTATCAGCTATCCCAGCATCTGACAAGATCATCCTCCTCAATGACTTCAATGCCTGGGTCAGAAAGGACCACCAGCTCTGGAATAGAACCGTTGGGAGAAATGGAGTGGGCAAGGTCAATGTCAGTAGCACCCTGCTTCTCACAACATGCAGTGAACACAATCGCTTTATCATCAACAACAACTTTAGACAAAAGCAAAAGTTCAAAGTCTTCTGGCAATACCCTGACTCAAAGCATTGACACCTGCATGACTACATCCTCATCTGAAAGCATCACCAGAAAGATGCCCTGTCCACCTGGTGACTGGTGCAGATAACCTTTGGACGGATTATCATTTGATCTGCTCCAGGATCCAGCTGAACATACGGCCCAAGAAGAGTCCTGGAAACTGCAACACTATCAGAATGTTCAAGATCACCAAGCTCGAAGACCCAGAAATAAAAGCAGCATTTTAAAATCACCTGATGAAAGAACTCCCCAAGAAATACTTCATCCTGGCTCTAAAACATTGGAAAGAGCTCAAGACAGCCATAACAACAAGCTGCCAGGAAAGACTCAGAGACCAGAAGAGGAAACACGAGGCCTGGTTTGATGAGAATAACGAGGTCCAACAACAGCTCATCAACCAAAAGTGAAAAGCTTTTCTTGGCCTTCAAAAAGATCTGACCTTCAAAGAGAAAAAAGCTTGACTCCAGCAAAAGCAAAGCAAACTCTGCAAAATGAAACTTGCAAACTGAAAAATCAGTCATGGTTTAACAAGGGTGCTGAAATCCAAGCCCTCAGTGACAGAAATGATAGCAGAGGCTGTTTCCATGCCACCAAAGCACTCTACGGCCCCTCCACCCATGGACAAGCACCTCTTTGAGTGGTCAATGTAAGGAACACTTTGAAGACCTCCTGAACACCAACCCAGCCACTGAGGAGGAGGAAGTGCTCAGCCATCTACTAAGACAAGCCATAGTTGAAGAACTCAGCTGAACCTCAACTCTTGAAGAAAGTTGCTCTTAAAGGTATGAAAAACAACAAAGCACCCGAGGAAGATAAGATCCCCATTGAGGTCTTTAAAGAAGGAGGTCCCTTTCTTCCATGCCAACTTCACCAACTCATCATCAAAATCTGGAATCAAGAAGAAATTCTAGCAGACCTGAAAGACTCAGTGATTGTCACCATCTCCACGTGGAAAGGAGTCAAGTCGGACTGTGGAAACCATTGTGGAATCTCCTTATTATCAACTGCAGGAAAGGTTCTGGCATGGACTGGCAACAACTGTCTGAAACCACCAGGTGAAAACATCCTTCCTGAAACCCAGAGTGGCTTCTGACCATCAATAGGGACAACAGACATGATTTTCATTGTCCGCCAATTGCAAGAAAAGTGTCTATAGCAACCAACCATTGTACCTCACTTTCATCAACTTGACAGAGGTATTTGACAAAGTGCACATCTACTTCTGTGGAAGATCCTGAACAAAATGGGCTGTCCAGAGAAATTCATCAAGATCCTGAGGCTTCTTTGAAATGACATATCTGCCAAGTTTTGGTAAATGGCATAAGAACTGAAGCCTTCATTGCTTAATCAGGAGTAAATCAGGGCTTCGGCATCATCCCTACACTCTTCATCATCATCAAGGCAACAGTCCTCCACCTGATCAGGGACAAGGTGCTACCATTGATTGACACTGTGTACGGAACAGATGAAAAGGTCTTCAACCTGAGCCGAATGAGAGACAAGACGAAAATCACCACCACTTGACTCCTGGACGTGACTCCTGGATGACAGTAGTGTGTCATCCTTTATGGAAGAAGGTCTTCAGAAAATCCTGGAAACCTTTGAAACCTACACAAGTTTGGCCTTCACATCAGTCTGAAGAAGACAGATCCTGTGTCAGCCTCCACCCATCATGTTCAATCCAATGCTTTCTTAATATAAATGTTATTAGCTAAAGCTGCACTGTGGAGGATTCAATGCCATCTATTGGAGAGGTTACAGATTTTATTATGCCATCACAGTTTTGTATCCTTCACATTTTGAGTTCTTTGGCTACAGGGATTCCTGCTCTCCTCCTCTCTTGTGATAATCCAAATTTATCATCCTCAGTTTCACAAAAAATGGATTCTCAAACATGCTATCCATTGTTCCAGTAGATAGTAAGTACAGAAGAAGAACAAGGAAGAGGGGTCTTTATTGTCATTATACATGCATGAATACATGCAGAATCAGAGTTGTTTATTGCCAAGTATGTTTTCACATGATAAATTTGCTATGGAGTTTGAAAAAAAGTTGAGCGATCGCCATCTTGAATTTGCGTCACCTGAACCACAAAAAAGCTTTAAAAAAACAGCAGTAGAACCATTCTTCCATCACCCTGCTGGGAGAAGCTTTTTTCAGCTACTTTTCGGAGTGATGCTGACCGAGGGAGGACGGACGACTTGGTGGGAATCGATCGAACCACAACATCTGGCTGACCCGCACGGAGAGACCAGGGTTCAGGCATCATCCCTAGGCAGAGCGAGACAGGCAGCCGGGGTGATGGAGCAGACCCACTCAGTCTGAAATTTCCCAAATTTCCCAGTATGACAATCAGTGTGAGAATAATCTAAAAATAAAACATAACGTTTACTGCACTGCTGCTAAGGTTTAATGATTGGCAACGTTAGCTTAGCCTTTTAGCACAGTTGATCTGAGTGAATGGCTTAATTTGTAAATGGTTCAGTCTTTTATTATGTTTACAATCATCTACATCTACATCTTTTTTAGGAGACTACAAAAGCTCAACTTTAAATAACTTTTTTGGGGGCATTTTTTTGTTTGTTTTTATATATATATATATATATATATATATATATATATATATATATATATATATATACTGTTTAGTGTTTATTTACATTTTAAGAAAAAAATTTATTTGTCCCAATCAGGAACATTTGCTGTGCAGACAACCTAAATACAGATGCACTTCAAAAATGTCCATTGAAGAGCTGAACACCATGAAGTCCAGTCAGAAGAAAACATCTCTGCTCTTCAGAATAGGAGAAAAGTGTCTTCAACAACAACAACAGAGGTCAAAGCTGCAGAAGTGACCTTCATCTGGTTCCGAGAATCCAGCATAACATCACTTGCTTCAAAAAAAACAAGGCTCTTTAAACAGCAACTATTTTTATTATTTTTAAAAAGCTGTTTCATTTTATATTTAAAAAATAAATGAATGGATCATTAAAAATGTCAACGAAATCAAAGTTAGGCAAAAGACATTTGCACAGATAGAAGCTCTCCCCTTATTTTGCACAATTTTAAAACATTTACAATCACTAGTCAAATTCATATTTTAGAAATGACTCTGTCCTGAACACAACATTAAAGGCAATCAAATATTTTGACACAATTACAAGTTGAAATGACTCAATTAAAAAAAAAATCATCATGAGGTTTATATCACAGAAATCCTACTTTACAATCACACTGCAATCATTGTTAAATTATCTCCTGTTGCATTTATACTAAACATTTGTATTTTCTTTTACAGTGTCTGTTTTTTCTGGTTGAAATGAGATATGAATGATCTACCAGACTTTAAAAAAGTACAAATTTCCATGAAATTTTGTCTAAAAATAAATGTCCAGAGTGCCTTATGTTAAACAAGAAATGATCTAATCTGAAATAATAGGTGGTTTTAATTTACAGATGAAGAAATGTTTCTAAAGAACCTTTTATTTATTTATTTGCCATTTTAATTACAAGTGTTCTAAACTTTTTTTTACAGTGATCAGAAAATGTGGTAAAAAAAAACATTTGCAAGGATTTTTCTTCAGAAAACTGCTGTACAAATGAGCAGTCCCGTGACATGTCTCTGTTTTAGTCTTCCGTGTTTTGGCCTGATGCGTCCTTCCTACTGGACAGCATGAAGCTATGTCACAGTTCAGAGCGGTGAAAGTTGGATTGGGTTTAATTGTGCATTTGATACAGTGGATCATCATATTCTACTTGATAGGCTGGAAAATCATTTTGGGATTACTGGGAGTGCCCTTGCATGGCTGATGTCATGACCAGTCGTTCTGTGTTTTGTACAGTAACACTACCTCTAACCTTAGTGACATGAAATTTCGGGTTCCACAGGGTTCTGTCTTAGGCCCCCTGCTTTTCTCTCTTTATACAGTTCCCCTTGGGCACATATTGCAGCGTTCTGGGATTACCTTTCACTGCTATGCAGATGATACTCAGTTATACATGCCAATAACTGCTGGTAATCTCGTTCACATAAAATCCGTAGAAGATTGCCTTGCAGCAGTGAGAAGTTGGATGTCTAGAGACTTCCTACTTTTAAACTCTGATAAGACTGAAATAATGGTTCTTGGTCCAGTGAGACATCGGCATCAATTTGACCAGTTAACGCTCAGCCTAGGCTCGTGTGTCATACATCACATTGACAAAGTGAGGAACCTTGGGGTAATTTTTGATTTTTAAGACCCTGATCCATGAGTTTATCTCTTTTAGACTAGACTACTGCAATGTTCTATTTTCTGATTTACCGCAGTCTAGCATTAGGGCTCTTCAATTGGTTCAAAATGCTGCAGCCAGACTTTTGACATGAAGCAGAAAGTACAACCACATTGCACCCATTTTGGCATCCCTTTACTGGCTTCCTGTCCCAGTGAGATCAGATTTTAAGGTTCTGCTACAAACCTATAAAACTATTCATGGACTGGTACCTCCCTACCTAGCTGACCTAATTAAACCCTATGTACCGGCCCGGGCTTTACGTTCTCAGGGTGCAGGACTACTTTGTGTCCCTAGGGTGAATAAGAAGTCTGTGGGTCACAGAGCTTTCTCTTATCGTGCCCCTGTTCTGTGGAATGATCTCCCTGCGTCAATAAAACAGTCAGATTCTGTGGAGACTTTCAAGTCCAGATTTAAGATGCACTTCTTTTCCCTTTCATATGGCTAGCATACTGGTACAGTTTTGTTTTACGCTGGCAAATTATACAGTATTTTTTGTCTTTCTGATGCCTAATTCTGTTTTTCTCTCTGTATAAGGTGCAGCTCCATCCAAAGATGGGAGTTGTATTTGTGTTGGCGACCCTCCTGTCCTGTGCGCCAACAGCATTCCTTGTATATTCATCCATGAATTCTTCTGTGAACTGTTCTGTAATTTATGTTTGTAGCATGGCCCAAGCAGAGGGTCACCCCTTTGAGTCTGGTCTGCTTGAGGTTTCTTCCTCAGAGGGAGTTTTTCCTTACCACTGTTGCTCTGGGGGTTGGTAAGGTTAGACCTTACCTGTGTGAAGCGCCTTGAGGCAACTCTGCTGTGATTTGGCGCTATATAAATGAAAATAATTTGAAATTGAATTGAAACTGTTGAACTTTGACCGCGTCAGCCTGTAGACAAGCGGCAATGCGCGCTCCCGTCAGAAGCGTCGGTTTAGCTCGGCTTTTGACGCAATGCTTCTGATGCCTCTAAAAAGCAATGCGTCTCATTGAAAGTAATGCTTTTTAGACCGATTCTTGACGTCTCTGACACTTGCAACGCGTCCGGTGTCAAAGGCCCTTAACACTTACCGACATGACGTCTCTCATCTGCCTCGCCTTTTCTTCTCCACTGGGAACCGGAAAAAAATGCAACTGCTTCGTTGATTGCAGCCAAAAAAGTACACCATTTATCCATTTGAAGTTATGTTGTGTATATATATTGCACAACGGAGCGGAGGTTCCCGTAAGTGGTCAAATCCCTCGATATCACGCAGGGCTCAAATGAAACTGCGGTGCCCTATAATTCAAAATAAAAAGAACCAGTGGCTTCTGCAGCCGCATGAGTAGCAGGCAGGCAGACGGCAAACCAAGACCAAGATGGAGATTATCCCAGTTTCACTCTCCTCATTACATAGAGATTTCCCCAGGTGAAACTGCACGCCTTGGGCTTACTTGTTGTGTAGAGTGGGAAAATTAAGTCAGTTTTGGTCAATCTCGTGTGATCAGCCTTTCACAAAGGCCTGAAAAAGGTAGCAAGCCCAGAAATTGACATGTTGCTCAAATTTCTGATCGCTCAAAAATCAAAGAAATACACGAGCTGTTTTTTTGCACCATTATTTATAATGTGTTAGAGCATATCTATACAGTCAAATCATAAATCAGGTTGTTTGGAGCAAAATCTATATTCATTAGAAATCTCATTTTGAATGTGCTTCAAAATATTCTGCATTTTCTGCACCCCAGATGGCAATGTGGGTAATTAAGCATCAAAATCATATTTTACCATGTATTCTTACATATCTGAAGATGATGTGAAGCAAATATGGCGCACAGTTTAAGCTTCCTTACAGCCCTGAAGAATATTATATTTATTATTATTATTATTGTTCAGCAGCTAATATTCAAAAATACATTCATGGGTTAAAACATTCTGATACAACTTGGTGTCAGTTAGAAGCTCAGTCATGTTTACGTACAGTAGTGTTCAGAATAATAGTAGTGCTATGTGACTAAAAATATTAATCCAGGTTTTGAGTATATTTCTTATTGTTACATGGAAACAAGGTACCAGTAGATTCAGGAGATTCTCACAAATCCAACAAGACCAAGCATTCATGATATGCACACTCTTAAGGCTATGAAATTGGGCTATTAGTGAAAAAAAAAAAGTAGAAAATGCTTTTTTAGCAATCCTGTGAATCACTAAACTAGTATTTAGTTGTATAACCACAGTTTTTCATGATTTCTTCACATCTGCGAGGCATTCATTTTGTTGGTTTGGAACCAAGATTTTGCTTGTTTACTAGTGTGCTTGGAGTCATTGTCTTGTTGAAACACCCATTTCAAGGGCAGGTCCTCTTCAGCATAAGGCAACATGACCTCTTCAAGTATTCTGACATATCCAAACTGATCCATGATACCTGGTATGCGATATATAGGACATGCCCATATCATGATGCTTGCACCACCATGCTTCACTGTCTTCACTGTGAACTGTGGCTTGAATTCAGAGTTTGGGGGTCGTCTCACAAACTGTCTGTGGCCCTTGGACCCAAAAAGAACAATTTTACTCTCATCAGTCCACAAAATATTCCTCCATTTCTCTTTAGGCCAGTTGATGTGTTCCTTGGCAAATTGTAACCTCTTCTGCACGTTTTTTTTTTTTTAACAGAGGGACTTTGCGGGGGATTCTTGCAAATAAATTAGCTTCACACAGGCGTCTTCTAACTGTCACAGCATTTATAGGCAACTCCAGACTGTCTTTGATCATCCTGGAGCTGATCAGTGGGTGAGCCTTTGCCATTCTGGTTATTCTTCTATCATTTTTGATGGTTGTTTTCCATTTTATTCCATGCGTCTCTGGTTTTTTGTCCATTTTAAAGCATTGGAGATCATTGTAGATGAACAGCCTATAATTTTTCTCCAATCAGCTTTTTAATCAAACTACGCTGTTCTTCTGAACAATGTCTTGAATGTCCCATTTTCCTCAGGCATTCAAAGAGAAAAGCATGTTCAACAGGTGCTGGCTTCATCCTTAAATAGGGGACACCTGATTCACACCTGTTTGTTCCACAAAATTGACGAACTCACTGATTGAATGCCACACTACTATTATTGTGAACACCCCCTTTTCTACTTTTTTTTACTAATAGCCCAATTTCATAGCCTTAAGAGTCTGCATATCATGAATGCTTGGTCTTGTTGGATTTGTGAGAATCTACTGAATCTACTGGTACCTTGTTTCCCATGTAATAATAAGAAATATACTCAAAACCTGGATTAATGTTTTTAGTCACATAGCACTACTATTATTCTGAACACTACTGTACCTCACTCCCTGCCTCATTATTTTCATCTCTCCCTGTGTCCCTGTCTCTGTACACAGTTAGTCCTGTTGTACTTCCCTCTCTTAAAATAGGAGATAAATTTCGACTTCACTTCACATGTGTTTCTGCTTCTGCTCTTGGCCCTTGATGTAATACCCCCCCCCCCCCCCCCCCCCGACACTGCATTTCATCTATGGGGTAAGAAGGGCAAATTTCTTAATTTTACTGATATGTCTTCCCTATATGGCCTGCCCTTATCTCATTTATTTTGTTTTTTGTTTTTTTTTTCTTTCAAATTATACATTGTGCATCTACTATTTTTACGGAGTTCCCCTCTCAGCCCCCTAAACATCCTTGAGAGGACCTCTTTGAACTTATACCAAATAACAACGCCTTTATATTGGGGATATATAATCTTGTTCTTTCAGTGGACATTCATCCAATCAAAAAAACTATCTGTAATCGGGAACAAGATTTGTGTCTGGAGTTCAGGGAAGGTTTCTGCGATAAGGTTGTTGATAGAATTTGCACGTCATCTTGTGTAAGATTTCCCCTTATTCAATTTAAAGTACACAGGCTGCACTTATAAAATCAAAATTATCCAAAATTTATCCCAATGTTTCTAATCTGTGTGACAGATGTAACTCCTCTCCCAGTGATTTAAGCAGTGGTGAGCACAGTTCCGCTAATCTGCTAATTATCGAAGATAATGTTTTCGTTATCGGATTAGCTTTTCAGATAACTTTGAAAACTGTCATCGGACCAATTATCTTCCGATAAGTTTTGTTCCAATAATTTTTAGACCGCTAACATTTTTGCAGACGTAGCTTTTTGTAGTAGATGCACAGTTCTATCCTCTACAAACAAAGAAGAGCTGGTTCTAAAAGAAACCACTCTATCCTCTTCAGGCAAAGGAGAACTAGTCATAGAAAAGAAAAAAATCTAATTTCTTTTGACCCCATCCTAATATGCTGGCAATAGCACCCAAGTCATCCAGAGGCATACAGTTTTAACTTATGGTTAAAATTTTAACCAAACTAATTTTGGACAAGTTATTTAAATTAACGTTATGTCTGAAGTTGTATGAAGTGAAAATATTAGATATATGTTTTAGCTTTAAAGTAATGCACTAATTTTGAAGGTTTTAGTGTGGACATGGTGTGTGCGCAGTGCATTATGGGCATTCACGACAGAAGAAATGCATTTGAGACATGCTGATCAGGCTCCACAGGGACAACAGCATTAAACTCTTTGTATATTGTGCCTAAAACTCTCGTGAATATATTCGCTGGGTTTATAGATGTTGTTATTGTTTGTTTTATGTAAAAATGCCAAAAGTCTGTTTTAATTGTGATTCAGGCCGTATGATATAACCAGTGTCAAAATGCATAGAACACTGCCATCTACTGGCGACCAGTTGTATCACAGTGTTGTCGACCGCAGGATTTTTAAATTTATCTGTAGGTTTCAAAACCTGAGAGATCACACACGTGGAGATAAAAAAAAAAAAAAAAAAATCATAGATCTGACAGGTTTAGTTGTACAGTGTGTGGTGTCAGCCACATGGTAAAAACAACACACGAACATTCCCAGGTCAAACACCTCACTTCTGATATTGGCTGCATGTCACATTTAGCTCCTCACGTCCTTCTTAACACACCACACATGGCAGGAATATCTGATAAGATTATATTTAGCCCCATCACGATTGTCGAGGTGTCCTTAAGATTCTTTCTTAGATCTTTGAAAAATATTGGACCTGATTGAAATGACTGTCATGGACATGTGTTTTTTTCAATGATTATTGTTATTTATTTATTTAATTATTTAATTATTATTGGTTGAGGTTGGTATGTTGATGTGGGATATTTGTGATGGTTCGGGTTGTGACACATTTATGTATTTTGATTGTGCTTTCTTTGTGTTTGTGCTTTGTAAGTGGTGTGCAGGGGCCTCTTGTACAAAGACTTGCATGGATTTCTTACTGGAACATGGCATAGGGCAAAACTCAGAAACTGGCATAAGCACAAAAAAATTCAGATGTATTATAGTGTGCATACGCATAGATCCAAGGATGTTCCTTTTGTACATCCCACTGAACATGGAATTGAGCACACATGCAGAAGTACCAAACTCCTCCCTGTCCACACCCCTATTTAAAAAGAGGATTAACCAAGAGTGAGCTACAGATGAAGTGGAGTAAATTATGTAAATGAAGTAAATGTAGTGGAGATACACAGGCATAGGGATGGATACTGACAAGATTTTATCAATATCGATACATTATCGATTCCGCTTATCGATCCGATTCCTTATCGATTCCCTTATTAATACCTCTTGCAAATTTTCTGTGTACTAAACATAGGCTTTACAGGTTTTCTATGTCAGCAACATTTTATTTCATCTTAAATTGGTCACTGGATCCTTAAACTCTGGACATAAATAAACTTTACATGGTGGATCCTTGATCTCTGGACATAAACAGAAATAAACAAAATCTGTAGTTTTTGTCAAAAGCATTTCCTTTCAGACACTATTGGCATGAATGTCTTTCCATACGTCTGAGCTGAACGTAGCTGGCTGCTGCACATCAGGATGTAATTCATAAAGAATGCAGGGCATCTCATTTTGGGAGGAAAAAACATTTTAGTCTATTGTAGCTTATTGTCTGTATTACAGCGTTTGGAAAGAGGTGTCATTTTATTTAAAGTGGCAATTCTTTTTGAAGTTGTTAATTCTGACCGGACTCTGTCTCAGCAGACAGTGTTTGGAGCATTGCCAATGAAACGGAGCACGATTTCCCTTCTTGACTGCAACAAGAGTCCCAGTTAGTGACTTTAATCCACACAAAAGTGACTCATGATTGACATATTTTAATGGCTTTGAGAGGGGGGGTAAGAAGTGGACTTGCCATTTCTGAAGAGCAGCAAATCAAAGAACCAACGAGCCAGTGGATCGAAGCACTGCTTCATTGGTTCACGCTTCAAAGTGGAGTTGCGCTGCAGAAGCAGTTGATTACAGAGCCGCTGCAGGGTCTGCAATCAATGTAGAGAAATGATCATTTTCCCAACAAACACCCTCAAAATCAATGGCCACTCTGGTGGTATTGTCCCTACCAAAGCTGAGATCAAACCTACGCCCTTGGGTGCTTCAAGGCCTCGTACACCTGTTGCTACAACTATTCACACACACCAGCAGCTGAAAGACATAGAGTGCCCTGTGAGAGCCCATTTGTCGTCTAAATTCCAGGTGACACACACAAACATCCAACACCGCTCGCTGGACACTTAGAAAATGTGGGGCCATTCACGCTATTAGCACCAAAATAGTGAACACGCGACCACTTTTGAGCTGGGTGTGGAATTTGTGTAATTGCCCCCACAACTGTGGACTTGCGTGCTTGTGCTTGCCTTCCAGCTCTGTTCCGTTCCATGGTCCTGCCTGCTTCTTTGTGTGTACCCAACCTCCAGCCTGTTGCTTCGACCACGCCTGTTTGCCTGATGATTTTTGTACTGCTGCTTTTCCCGGACTGCTTACTTGTGTACCAACTTCTGCTATCCTCAACAGTAAAGCCTTCTAAAAACCAGAGCTCTTTGTTTGAGCTGTGCATTTGTGTCCTACAATTACTGACCATCCAGCCTAATAGTACAAACTGGCCAATGATGGTGTAACACATTTATTTATTTATTTATTTATTAGAGCCTCCACATGGGAGCACCAAAATAATGTAATGTAATTTACAATATACAGGCCTCGCAACAGGGGACCATAAAGATGTAACCCAATTATTAAATAAAATGTCAAACGTGAGCACCATAAGAATGTAGTGAATAAGCAGTTAAACTCCATCTGATGAGTCACCAAAATAATTAACAATTTAGGGTTTAATACTTATTATTTAATTATTACTCGGGGCACCACCTATTTATAGCATAGGTACTTTAAACATTCATTAATTTATCAGTCTCAAATGAATTAATCCATCTCTGATCTGAAAGTCATGAATTCACAATACGATTGACCAGGGGTTTCCTTCTGATCACAAAATGAACCACAGCAGAAATATTTACAATTTATTTACAAGTAATGAACACTTTACTGGCATTTTCTGGGACAGTGATTAAAATAAGTTAATTTATGGACCCAATTCCTACTTACTCATGAGAATTAGAATTTAGAGATTAAATCTGAAGCCAATTATTAAGAAAAATATTAAACAAACATATGAGTATGCTTAAAAGGAAGAATAATAATAATGAGGAGCCACTTTGTATCCATTAACAACAAACCCTTTTCCTGGAACCTTTAACCGGGCCACTTAGCTGTTCGTTGAAAAGGTGGTTCGGACGGCCCGCCCGTCCGTCGGGGTTAACGCAGTGGTCTCTCCGTGTGATCCCAAAGGCTTGGGTCGGTTGGTTTTACCGACAGGACGGCTGCTTGTAGTCAGGTTTGAAATCAGCTCCGTCATCAGCTGCTGGACCTCAGAGGTGGAAGGCGTTTGTTAAAAATGGTTTCTGGTAGCTTTTAAAAAGTTTGTTTGTTGTTGGAGCCAGATTTGTTGGAGCCAGATTAAAAATCTTCGTGAATTTAGAAAAAAATAAAATTTTAAAAGCGTTGAAAAAACAAATCAGCTGACAGAAAAGGAGAATCGCTTTTCTCTAAATTTGCTGTTAATTTGAAAAGTTCAGCTCGGAGGTTGTCTTAAAAATTCAAAAGAATTGACGCACCTTAAAGCGTCAGGTTACAACTTTGTTGAAATTATCAAAAATGAACAAAGAATGAATGCCACGTGGTAGCCTTAGCTTAGCTTAGCAATGGGATGGGGCCTTGGCCCAAGAATACAAATTAAGCATTTAAGAAAGGAAGAGAGAGGCAAGAGGGAGCAAGACCAAGAGAGGGAGAGAGCAGCAATCTGTTCTAACTTTTAAAAGGGGACTGACATCACCAAACTCCACCCATTTAGGGTGTGTAACTTTACAGAAAGCTTCATGTGGTCACAGTGCAGACACCAATGATTCAATTATTTAAACATATGAATTATTTTGACATATCTGTTCTGAGACACTTGAATGGATACACATTATTAATAGTCAGACACATCCTTTGGATAAACCAGAATATTTCACCATCAACAATATTAATAATGCAGAAATATCACACATCAGTTAAGGAACACGTATCAATTAAATGGAATGATTGTATGCAAAGCATTCTGGGTGATTATTCAATACAAACACCATTAGAAATTTTTATATATGTGAATCAAAGAATACTGATGCAATTCTTTTATTTTAAAAGAATGTCTCTCTTCACTTAGACCTAAAATAATAGCTGTTATCAAGACAAAGTTTTATGGCCCTGTGTTGTGGAAGGGATGTCGTCTTGCAGTCTTGAGAGGGTCTGGCCTTGGCGCGAGGTCATAAAATTTGGGTTCTCCTGGCATGGAGAAACTGAGATTCTGATGTGAAGCCATTATAATGTCATGTAATTCATAACGACCACAAATTCACTGATAAACAGGTAAGGGTTCCCCTTTGAAGAACTTTGAATTACAGTTTTGTTTTGCTGTGAAGCCCAGTGTTCACAGTCCTTTGTCTGCAGTTCAAAACTCAGGTTTTTGTTGAGACAGCATTAATGTATTTATTTAATTGGGGTGAATCGAGGCCACGGCGCTACCATGAACACACCCGACTCCAACCCGTTTCAGCTGGTGGTACAACACCATAGTAAGCAGCTCGCACAGCAACAGGATCAACTCACCACACTATCTACCAACCTCGCTAAACGCCAGAACTTATTCATGGAGTTGTTGAGCACCAACATGGGATAATTAGTGTCTAGGCTAGATAATCAGGCTTCAACCGTTCCAGCCACCGGCAACACCAGTGTGCCTTCATCAGGGCAGTCAATGGCCACACCGGCTTCCGTACCTGAACCTGAATACTGTAATCTGCTGTCGCCACCTGAACGCTTCTCAGGCGAGTGCGGTGACATCAGACTTTTAATTACTCAGTGTGAGTTAAACTTTGAGCTTATGTCATGTAAGTTCCCGTCCGACAGGGCGAAGATACCTTACGTAATCACTCACCTAAGCCATGCTTACCCACATCAAAGCATGTTATCCATGCTTTGGCGTGGGTAACAGTGGAGTGGGATCGCCGATCTGCAACCTGTGCCTCTCTAACGGCTTTTACAGCGGCACTGCAATCAGTTTTCCAACACACCTCTCTGGGGCAAGAAGCAGCCTGTACCCTCATGAGGCTGAGACAGTGTGGACGCCGAGTATGACTATGCTGTGGACTTCTGCATTCTGGCAGCCAAGAGTGATTGGAATCCCGCGGCACTCCATGATGTTTTTTTCAAGGGGCTTGCTGAAAACATCCAGGACCAGCTGGTGGCCTTAGATTTGCCAGAAGACCTTGACCAGCTCATCGCAGTCCAATACAGACTGACCAACGTCTGCAGGACCTTCTTCGCTGTGCCCTCTGGCTTCCTGATCGACATGCCACAATACTTCCCGCCTGCTCATCCTTCTCCAGCCATGTCAGCACAGATTCTCCACATCACAGCACTTGCGAAGCCAATGCAGTTGGGTTGCAGTCGACTTTCTTCCACTGAGAGGCGGCGACATGGAGAAGGCAGACTTTGTTTTTACTGTGGACATTCTGGTCACATGATAATCTATTGTCAAGCCAGGGGTGCCACCATGCGGCCTAAAGCCGACATTCCGGTGAGTCAAAATTCAATTTCTCCTTCCTCAGCACAAAACGGGATTTTGGCTAAATTAATATCTGTGTTGGGGTCTGCATTGTCGCTGTGTTTTGGGTAGTTTAGGTCCTGTTCCTCCTCATGTCCTGTATGAGAATACGCATGCTTCTTCTGCTTGGGTCCTGTTGTATGCATAGGTGTGTGTGTTTGCATGACCTTCATATGCATGCATGTTATGGAAGTATTAATGTGCGTGTTGTGAATGAGTGTGCAAGAATGCATGTGAGCATGCGTGGGTCTTCAAAGGGTGTGTGTTTGCACAACTTACGTTTGTCTGGCGTGGATGTGCTTCTTCCTCCCATACCCTGTGTGTGTGTGTGTGTGTGTGTGTGTGTGTGTGTGTGTGTGTGTGTGTGTGTGTGTGTGTGTGTGTGTGTGTGTGTGTGTGTGTGTGTGTGTGTGTGTGTGTGTGTGTGTGTGTGTATGGAATGAGAAGTTTAGATCTTCGTGCGTGTGGGTACATGGTGCTGTTATAGTGTTTACCTTTTCCTTCTAGCTTTTGGTTTACAGCTGCGCCCGAATGTTGTCATGGTTACACTTGGTATTGGAGTGCAGCATTATGTCAGCTGTCTACTGCGAGGGTCCCGCCTCCTCGCACACTTTTCTTTTGTTTTTATTCCCTAACGTTTTTGGTATTTCTTGTTATTTTCATATCTTAATTATTTGAAGTAGTTTTTTCTTTTGATGTTTTCTGCCTATAATGTTCCCACGTGTGCTCTTACAGGTATGGCACTTTATTCTCAAGTTATTGTTTCATGACCTGCAGTTATTTTCTACAGCGATCAGTTGTGTCTTCTTTTGAGACTACTGTTAGCCTGGGTTTATTTTCTGTGTTTCCTCTGATCCTCACATGCTTTGGTTCTTCCTGATTACTCACACCTGAGCACAATCAACCCAAATGTATTTAATCACATTTGTTTGCTCTCTCATTGCGGGCTGTTTGTTTTCTGTGAAGCTCAGTTTTCCTTTGACACGTTTGCCAGTCACCTCATCTCCAACTGTTTGTAAGTGTCCTTGCTGTCTCTTTTTGACAGTAGTTTTATGTTATGGACTTTTTGCACTCTGTCTAATTTTGTTTTTGGTCACTTGGACATTTTTAGTTTTTGTCTTTGAAGACACTTATTTTTGGTGCTGTGATTTTGGAGCCTCTGTTTGTCACCTCATTTGGGGAAGAATAAAATCTTTTGTTTTTCTCTTACCTCTCGTGTCTCGGCTACACTGCATTTTGAGGTTCAACTCAGTTCCTGGGGTTTAATACCATAACAATCTGACCATTCATTAGTATCCATGTCTGCATTTGTTGATTCTGGTTCTGATGCAAACTTGATTTTGTCTTCTCTGGCCAGATCTCTACACCTTAAACTGTATGAGCTATCGCACCCTCTGGTGGTGGGTGCCGTGGATGGTCATTAATTGGGTTGCATTACCCATCGAACTCAGTCAGTTCAGATGATAATTTCTGAAAACCACTCCGAATTGATCAGTTTTCACGTTTTTGATAAAATGACTCACCCAGCTATTTTGGGGCATCCCTGGCTACAAAAACATGTTCTCAATTTTGACTGGGTTAAGGGGGAGATTGCTTCCTGGGGGCCTGCTTGTAAAAATTGTCTGTTTAAACCTGTATGTTTTCAGTCTACTTCCAACCTGGACCTTGTGGGGGTGTCACCGTGCTATCATGACTTGGCACCAGTGTTTATTAAAAGCAAAGCTAAATCATTACCACCTCACCGGGAATACAACTGTGCGATAGCACTCCTCCCCGGGGTAAGCCCACCTCGAAGGAAAGTCTTTTCTCTGTTGGCTCCTGAATGCAACACTATGAATGAGTACATTCAAGAATCTCTTGCCGCTGGTTTGATTAGACCATCATTGTAATCTGCAGGAGCGGGGTTCTTTTTTGTTGAAAAGAAGGACAAATCCCTCCGCTTGTGTATTGATTATCGGGGGCTCAATGACAGTATGGTTAAGAAACGATATCCACTGCCACTTATCTCATCTGCTTTTGAGCTTTTAGAAGGAACAAAAATATTCACGAAACTTGAACTATGCAATGCATATCATTTGGTTCATATTGAGCAAGGTGATGAATAGAAAACCGCTTTTAATACACCCTCAGGACACTACGAGTACCTAGTCATGCCTTTTGGTCTCACTAATGTCCCAGCGGTCTTCCAGAACCTGGTTAATGATGTGCTGCGCGAGTACGTTAGTAAGTTTGTTTTGTTTATTTAGACAATATCCTGATTTTTTCCACTGATCTGGAAACCCACACCTGCCACATCTGCACTGTTCTGCAAACCTTGTTGCAAAACAACCTATTGGTTAAGGCCGAAAAATGTGAGTTCCACAAACCCACCATATCATTCCTCGGATTCATGATTGCAGAGGGTGGGATTAAGATGGACCCTGAGAAAATTGCAATCATGCGGTATTGGCTGGTTCCTACCACCCGTAAGGAAGTCCAAAGGTTCCTGGGCTTCGTCAGTTTCTACTGAAAATTCACCCGTAATTTCAGCACGATTGCAGCTCCGCTTCACAAGGTCACGTCGTCCCTCCAGCCATTCGTGTGGACACGGGTACACTGAGGCTTTTAGGGTTCTAAAGCATCGCTTCATTGTGGCCCCATGCTGCTCCTCCCTGACCCTACTTGACAGTTCATGGTTGAGGTAGATGCTTCTGATACTGGTGTTGGAGCAGTCCTGTCGCAAGTGAAAACCTCAGATAATAGGTTGCAACCGTGCGCCTTTCTGTCAAAAAAGTTGACTGCTGCTGAACAAAACTACTGCATCAGCGACCATGAGCTGTTGGCAGTTAAAGTGGCCTTGGAGGAGTGGCACCACTGGTTAGAGGGGGCACAGATTCCCTTTTTGGTTTATACTGATCACAGGAACCTAGCATACCATAGAACTGCTAAGCGGCTTAATGCTCGCCATGTCAGGTGGGCCATTTTCTAAAGCCATTTCAACTTCGTAATCTCTTACGACCTGAATCCAAGAATGGCAAGCCTGATGCGTTGTCGGGGTAGAGCGACCCGGTTGACGCGCCGGCCAGTCCGGGGACTATTTTACCAGCATCTTGTTTTGTGTTGGCATTAACGTGGGACAAAGAATCTAGGGTCCAGTCTGCCTTAGGCAATACTCCAGTTCCTCCAGGTTGTCCCCAGGGTAGGCTTTTCGTTCTGGCCATTCTCAGGGGTGACGTAATCAGGTGGGGACATGACAGTCGGTTCTCTTGCCATTCAGGAATCAAGACAGAGTTTGTTGTTCAGCAGAGGTTCTGGTGGCCTGGGATGTTAAAAGATATTACTGAGTATGTTAATGCTTGCTCAACGTGTGCTATTGACAAGTCCTCTAACTGTCCGCCTGCGGGCTCATTAATGCCACTGCCTGTCCCTACTCATCCCTGGTCACATATCACTTTGGATTTTGTAACTGGTCTGCCGCCTTCCAGAGGAAATACTGCTGTTTTAACTGTGGTAGATAGATTATCCAAGATGGCTCACTTCATCCCTCTGCCTAAACTTCCCTCAGCAAAAGAAACTGCCTACCTACCCAACCTACATCTGGAGAGTCGTTTGGTGGAGATGTGCGTGTAGTGGAAAGTAGCACATATGAGGATAAATGGAGCGCAGGAGCCATGAACGGAAGTCGTGGCCTGGAGTGTGATCAGCGTGAAGATGCTAGGAGAGGAGCCTGGGGAGAGGAGTGGGAAGCTGGAGGGTGCACACAGTGGAGAAAGGGCGCCTTGCAATGGATTAAATCATGACAAAAGACAAGGGCTTTAGGAATAAAGTAGTGAAAGAACTTAGGATAGCCAAAGCAAACTTTTTGTTGATTTGATAACACAAGCTAAAGGAAATAACCATTTAGTTTGGAAACATATTAATAATATTTCTCATAAGGTAAGAAGGTCCCATAAAAATCATGAAATAAAATTAATAGTATTTTGACACAAGATGAATCACTGATAGCAATGCATTTAATATTTTTTTTAAGATTCTGTAAATAACTTGGTTGTAAATTTTGGATCAGTAGACTCAGTCAAACCTGTGTTTCACTTAAGTGAAGTTTTGGACACAGAAGTCCTTTTTTTGGGGGGGACCTGAGAAAAGCATTCGATACAGTGAATCATAACATCCTGTTAACAAAATTATCATTTCACAATATTTCTGAAAGCACAACACAATGGTTTAAATCTTATTTACAGAACAGAAAACACTACAAGAATTAACCCTCTGGGGTCCGAGGGCATTTTTTGCACAGTTCACTCGCCTGGCATAAATGTTTTATTATTGCTGTTAACAGCTTTCCCTGCATCCCACAATCAAGTTTTATGTCTTTTTGTTTTCAGGACAACCTGTTCTTTCATAATATATATGTTTTTGTTGTGTTTTATAAGTGTAATAAAGATTTACAATCAGAAATAACAGGAAAAAGTAAAGCGGAAAATAATTTTCCACACACATTTATTCAAAACACACAGCAAACTATGATAAACAACTGTTTTGACACTTTATAAAGGTAATTTGAGGCCTTGTGTGAAAGACTGTACAACAAAAAAGTTCAAACAATAAACAAATGCACAGTTTGAACAATATATATAAAATGGTCTATGCGTTTTTGTTTGTCTTCATCTCAAAGCAATTTCTGTCTGCTATTACACAAAGGTTACATCACAAATTTCTATTTCTACTGTGTTTTGGAGTCTTCTGTCTGACTCTGCAAGCAGCTTTCATTTCACACTGGCTTCTACAGTCTGAGGGGCGGCCCCACTCCCTCACCCCATTAATATGGTAAACAGTGCTTTACGCCAGAGGGAGAGAGCCACAGAATAATCCATTAACATTCAAATGCAAACTAGTGGAGCAATCCTGATAGTTAAACACTTTGTTTGAGACATACGAGGCTCTCCGTCTGCTTTCACTTTCGCTGTGCGTAATGGTGCAAGGCTCATTGGAGGAGTTAGGGGCCTATTCAAACGGGCCAACTAGTAAGATATCACTCCTGAAAATGATCTTTGGTTTATCACGTGAGGTAAATCTGCCCTACGATTGGATTTTGGAAAACCATGTGACGGTGAACCAATTCCGATTGGACACTCATATTCTGCACGTCATCACACAGCTTCTATGAGGAGTACAAAGATGGCCGATGGTGGGTCGAAAATCTGCAGAGTTAACTTTTCAGCAAAAAAAAAAGTACGTTTCTATCTCATATCATTAAAAAGTTATTTATAATTTAGTAAAGGTTGGTCCCAGCCGCCGTATACGACAGCGTCAGCCCCAGAGGGTTAAGAGCACTATGTCCTCTGTTTTAGACAGCTCAGGTGTCCCCTCTTGTTCAGTAGGTGTCCCCTCTTGTTCAGTATTTATATAAATGACCTTCTGTCCATTTGTCCTGAAGTTCACACCCAACTGTCTGCAGATGACGTGGTGACATATGTTCATGCAAATTCAAGTCAAAAAGCAGTTGCTGCACTCCAGGATGCAATGGAAAAGATTTCAGATTGGATAGTGCAAACATGTTTAACATGAAATTTTAATAAATCTGTTAGCATGTTTTTCTCTAAAAGAAACAATCTTCACCTTGCACTGGAAATTACTGCAAAAGGAGAAAAACTTAGGAAGTGGAATCTTTCAGATATTTAGGTGTGGTATTAGACACGACACTGTCCTTTAAAAAGCACATTTCTAAATTAATCAAAACTGTAAAGTTTAATGTACATCAGTTTAGATATATTCACAATCAGATGAGCTCAGATGCTGCCAAGCTTTACATGCTTCAATGATATTTTCACATTTTACTTATTGCATCACAACCTGGTCTTTGTCGACCAACACAGCATTACAGCCACTAAAAAGTCTTTATAAACAGGCTCTTAAAATTTTAGATAAAAAACCTTTTTCATACCACTATTGTAACATTGTGAAAAAATGTAAATTATTAACATTTGAAAATTTTCTTTTCTTTTCCAATGTTAGTTTAGTGTATAAAATTGTTCATAATCTGGCACCACAGTCTCTGAAATTGTTTGTAAAACTGTGTGATGAAGCAGGACAGAGAACAACACGTTCCTCCTCTAGAGGAGATTGTTTTGTGAATTTTAAGTCCTCAGCATTTGGACAAAACTGCTTCTCTGTCAAAGCTGCAGGGATGTGAAACTCTATACCTTTGACTGTTCGAGACAGAGAGAGAGACACTCTGCAACAGTTTAAATTTTACACAAAGAAACGGTTGAAAGATGGTCAGATTTGTGAACATTAATTAATTGTGAGTAATCCATTGCTGGCGTTTCTTGTTGGTGCTTGTGGGGGTTGTATCTGTTTTTATATTTGTCACAATGTATTTTGTACATTGTGACCTGCTGTTTCTTGCCTCTGCCCGGGGACAACAGGTAAAAATTAGCTTGTAGCTAAATCTGGTCTGTGCAACACATTTGTTGTGCAATGTCCCTGTCAGATAAATAAGTAATGCCCACAAATGTGTTCAAGCTACATGGATTTCCACAAGATATTGTGTCTGATAGAGGGCCGCAGTTTGTCTCTAATTTCTGGAGGGAATTCTGCCGTCTCCTCAGGGTCACTGCCAGCTTAACCTCGGGTTACCACCCTCAGGCCAACAGACAGACAGGGCATCTCAATCAAGAGTTAGAGAAACGACTCCGGATTCTCGCCTCCCAGCATTCTGCCTCATGGTCTGCTCAACTGTCATGGATAGAACTGGCACACAGTAGTCTTCCTTCTGCATCCCCTGGTTTTTCTCCATTTCATGTTGTTTACGGTCATCAACCTCCTCCATCCACAGCACTTGATTCTTCTGTTCCCTCTTCCCTAGGACTCATCCTCCACTGCCGATGAACCTGGGAGCGGGCAAATACAGTAGTGCTCAGAATAATAGTAGTGCTATGTGACTAAAAAGATTAATCCAGGTTTTGAGTATATTTCTTATTGTTACATGGGAAACAAGGTACCAGTAGATTCAGTAGATTCTCACAAATCCAAAAGACCAAGCATTCATGATATGCACACTCTTAAGGCTATGAAACTGGGCTATTAGTATAAAACGTAGAAAAGGGGGTGTTCACAATAATAGTTGCTGTACTGTACTGTAATAGCTGTTGACGCTACAAACTCAAAACTATTATGTTCAAACTGCTTTTTTTTTTAGCAATCCTGTAAATCATTAAACTAGTATTTAGTTGTATAACCACAGTTTTTCATGATTTCTTCACATCTGCGAGGCATTAATTTTGTTGGTTTGGAACCAAGATTTTGTTCATTTACTAGTGTGCTTGGGGTCATTCTCTTGTTGAAACACCCATTTCAAGGGCAGGTCCTCTTCAGCATAAGGCAACATGACCTCTTCAAGTATTTTGACATATCCAAACTGGTAAATGATACCTGGTATGCGATATATAGGCCCAACACCATAGTAGGAGAAACATGCCCATATCATGATGCTTGCACCACCATGCTTCACTGTCTTCACTGTGAACTGTGGCTTGAATTCAGAGTTTGTGGGTCGTCTCACAAACTGTCTGCGGCCCTTGGACCCAAAAAGAACAATTTTACTCTCATCAGTCCACAAAATATTCCTCCATTTCTCTTTAGGCCAGTTGATGTGTTCTTTGGCAAATTGTAACCTCTTCTGCACGTCTTTTATTTAACAAAGGGACTTTGCGGGGGATTCTTGCAAATAAATTAGCTTCACACAGGCGTCTTCTAACTGTCACAGCACTTACAGGTAACTCCAGACTGTCTTTGATCATCCTGTAGCTGATCAATGGGTGAGCCTTTGCCATTCTGGTTATTATTCTATCCATTTTGATGGTTGTTTTCCGTTTTCTTCCATGCATCTCTGGTTTTTTCGTCCATTTTAAAGCATTGGAGATCATTGTAGATGAACAGCCTATAATGTTTTGCACCTGCGTATACGTTTTCCCCTCTCCATCAAACTACGCTGTTCTTCTGAACAGTGTCTTGAACATCCCATATCCCTCAGGCATTCAAAGAGAAAAGCATGTTCAACAGGTGTTGGCTTCATCCTTACATAGGGGACACCTGATTCACACCTGTTTGTTCCACAAAATTGACGAAATCACTGACTGAATGCCATACTACTATTATTGTGAACACCCCCTTTTCTACTTTTTTTTTACTAATAGCCCAATTTCATAGCCTTAAGAGTGTGCATATCATGAATACTTGGATTTGTGAGAATCTACTGAATCTACTGGTACCTTGTTTCCCATGTAACAATAAGAAATATACTCAAAACCTGGATTAATCTTTTTAGTCACATAGCACTACTATTATTCTGAACACTACTGTAGGGCCTGCCTACGGTCCTCAGCGGCCTATAAGACGGCAGCCAACAGAAAAGATTCTCCGTACCTACATATGTCCATGGACAGAAAGTTTGGCTCTCGACACGTCATCTTCCTCTTAAAGGACTTCCCAAAAAACTGGCTCCCAGGTCCGTTGGTCCATTCCCAGTTTCCAAAGTTATTAATCCAGTTTCTGTTCACCTCCACCTCCTAAGGACTATGCACATCCACCCTACCTTTCATGTTAGCCACGTTAAGCCTGTCCGTACCAGCCCGTTGTTTCCTCTGGCCATTCCCCCGCCTGCCACCCAGTGTGTGAATGGGGGGCCCTGTTTTTACCGTGCGGCGGCTCCTGGACTCTCGCCACCATGGTCGTGGGGTTCAATAATTGGTCGACTGGGAGGGTTATGGCCCCGAGCAGCGGTCATGGATTCCCTCCCGCTTCATCCTTGATCCTGCTTTGGTCCATGAGTTTCATGCCTCTCATCCTGCTGTGCCTGGGCTGTCTGGGGTCGGCCGTGGGGGTGGGGGTGGGGGTGTACTGTCAGGGTTTGAGTCTTGCAAGGTGTTCTGTTTTATTTTGTTCTGTTTGTTATTTTTGCATTTCATTGGGTTTGGTTGGTTTCTTCTCTTGCTGGGTTTTTTCTGCTTGGGTCTGCCTATCTTTCTTTCACTTGTCTCTCTCCCTTGGATATTGGTGATGGGTGTTTCTCTCTTGCCATGCCTTGGTTCTGGTGCTTTCCAGATTTACTGATTATCATCGGCGGTTATTTAAGCTCACTGAGTGTGTTTGTCCCTCACAAGTTTGTCGTGCCTTGTGCCTTCATTCCAGCTCTGTTCCTGCGTTCCATAGTCCTGCCTGCCTCTTTGTGTGTGTACCTGACCTCCAGCCTGTTGCTCCAACCATGCCTGTTTGCCTGATGAGTTTTGTATTGCTGCTTTTCCTGGACTGCTTACTCATGTACTGACCTCTGCTATCCTCAACAGTAAAGCCTTCTAAAAACCAGAGCTGTTTGTTTGAGCTGTGCATTTGTGTCCTACAATTCCTGACCATCCAGCCGGATAGTTTTTGATGGTGCACTTTTTTATTTCTACCTCCCTTTCACCTCATTCTCTACCTATTATCTGGCATTTTTTATCAGTCACTTTTATTTTCCTTCTTTTGTCTTCCTTGGTTCTGCTTCTGCACTGATTGGAAACATGAGAACAACTGAGAAGTATCTTACATAATGTGTAGAATTTAATGTAACCAATAACCAGGCCTTGTATTTTTCTGGCCTGAGACGGATTTCCGGCTTTTGGATGCAGATATATGCACTGGAGGTGACAGGTTGCTATGTAATCCCTATGGAAGGATGCGTTGTGGATATGTAATGACGTGGAGATGTCTGTCTGGAGTTTATACTTGACGTGGACATGTCCTGTCTCTGGCAATCAGCCTGTGAGCAGGACTTATGTCCCTTTTTTCTTTTATTTAACACAATTATAACAGAGTTTGAGGGGGAGAAAGCGAGGAAGTGCAGCAGCAGCCGGTGTTTTGTTTTTTTTTCATGTGTGCGTATGAACGAATCATCTGTGAAGATAATTTTATTAATTACACAGATGTATAATAAAACAAGTGGTGACTGGTTTATAACACAGTTATGACAGAGTTTAAGGGGATGACCCGCGAATGATGTTTAGCGCCGGGAAATATACCAGTTCTTTGTTTAATAAGAGCCGCGAAATATACCCTGTTCTTTGTTTAATAACACGATTTTTCATTGGTCTAGCTCGATGTGATAACCATTCATTGAACGTGTTTTAATGTGGCTCGATCTGTATCAGAACAAAAATCTTTTCTTAGCATTTTGCTGGCGCCTGCTAGACAATGCAATCAAATTGAAGAAAGAGATTATTTAGTGGATATGATTTTGACCAGTGCAGCCAATTGCCGTAAGTAGTATTTTATGTTTTTTATCTATGTAGTTTGAAGAGATCTTAGTGAAAGGATTAAGCACCCATGACAAGTGCAGGGCTGTGAAATGAAAACTGTGAAATCTAAGGAAAATTTGCAGGGCGGGTACAGCTCCCCAGGAGCCGGGGTCTAGGGCCCTGTGGGGCCCCAGAATTAAATTTTTATCTAATGATACTTTTTCAGCATCTCCTGGAAGAACAAATCTCAAAATTAGTGGATATTTAAATGATCCTATGTTCAACCTTTTATTTGACCTGTCAATGATGATGTTGAAATAACAGAATATGACATGGAAGTAGGACCTGGAATGATTTTCCTTTTAATTGTAAACCAAATTATGCATTAACTCAGAACAATTAAACTACATGAAATTTATGAAGACTGAAATGACTGTTACAGCATTTCAAAAACAACAGCTAAACTTTATAGAATATTTGGAAAATCATGGTAAATATCAATATCATACCTTATACAACCCCTGGCAAAAATTATGGAATCACCGGCCTCGGAGGATGTTCATTCAGTTGTTTAATTTTGTAGAAAAAAAGCAGATCACAGACATGACACAAAACTAAAGTCATTTCAAATGGCAACTTTCTGGCTTTAAGAAACACTATAAGAAATCAAGAAAAAAAGATTGTGGCAGTCAGTAACGGTTACTTTTTTAGACCAAGCAGAGGAAAAAAATATGGAATCACTCAATTCTGAGGAAAAAGTATGGAATCACCCTGTAAATTTTCATCCCCAAAACTAACATCTGCATCATATCAGATCTGCTCGTTAGTCTGCATCTAAAAAGGAGTGAACACACCTTGGAGAGCTGTTGCACCAAGTGGACTGACATGAATCATGGCTCCAACACGAGAGATGTCAATTGAAACAAAGGAGAGGATTATCAAACTCTTAAAAGAAAGTAAATCATCACGCAATGTTGCAAAAGATGTTGGTTGTTCACAGTCAGCTGTGTCTAAACTCTGGACCAAATACAAACAAGGCAAACATACTGGTAGACCGAGGAAGACATCAAAGCGTCAAGACAGAAAACTTAAAGCAATATGTCTCAAAAATCGAAAAATGTACAACAAAACAAATGAGGAACGAATGGGAGGAAACTGGAGTCAACGTCTGTGACCGAACTGTAAGAAACCGCCTAAAGGAAATGGGATTTACATACAGAAAAGCTAAACGAAAGGCATCATTAACACCTAAACAGAAAAAAACAAGGTTACAATGGGCTAAGGAAAAGCAATTGTGGACTGTGGATGACTGGATGAAAGTCATATTCAGTGATGAATCTCGAATCTGCATTGGGCAAGGTGATGATGCTGGAACTTTTGTTTGGTGCCTTTCCAATTAGATTTATAAAGATGACTGCCTGAAGAGAACATGTAAATTTCCACAGTCATTGATGATATGGGGCTGCATGTCAGGTAAAGGCACTGGGGAGATGGCTGTCATTACATCATCAATAAATGCATAAGTTTATGATGATATTTTGGACAATTGAAAGGATGTTTGGGGATGATGAAATCATTTTTCAAGATGATAATGCATCTTGCCATAGAGCAAAAACTGCAAAAACATTCCTTGCAAAAAGACACATAGGGTCAATGTCAATGAGCAGATCTGATTTGATGCAGGTGTTAATTTGGGGGATGAAAATTTACAGGGTGATTCCATTTGAAATGACTTTAGTTTTGTGTCATGTCTGTGATCTGCTTTTTTTCTACAAAATTAAACAACTGAATGAACATCCTCTGAGGCCGGTGATTCCATAAGTTTTGCCAGGGGTTGTAGTAAAAAGTCACTTACACTCAACAAAAATATAAACGCAACACTTTTGGTTTTGCTCCCATTTTGTATGAGATGAACTCAAAGATCTAAAACTTTTTCCACATACACAATATCACCATTTCCCTTAAATATTGTTCACAAACCAGTCTAAATCTGTGATAGTGAGCACTTCTCCTTTGCTGAGATAATCCATCCCACCTCACAGGTGTGCCATATCAAGATGCTGATTAGACACCATGATTAGTGCACAGGTGTGCCTTAGACTGTCCACAATAAAAGGCCACTCTGAAAGGTGCAGTTTTGTTTTATTGGGGGGGGGATACCAGTCAGTATCTGGTGTGACCACCATTTGCCTCATGCAGTGCAACACATCTCCTTCGCATAGAGTTGATCAGGTTGTCAACTGTGGCCTGTGGAATGTTGGTCCACTCCTCTTCAATGGCTGTGCGAAGTTGCTGGATATTGGCAGGAACTGGTACACGCTGTCGTATATGCCTGTCCAGAGCATCCCAAACATGCTCAATGGGTGACATGTCCGGTGAGTATGCCGGCCATGCAAGAACTGGGACATTTACAGCTTCCAAGAATTGTGTACAGATCCTTGCAACATGGGGCCATGCATTATCCTGCTGCAACATGAGGTGATGTTCTTGGATGTATGGCACAACAATGGGCCTCAGGATCTCGTCACGGTATCTCTGTGCATTCAAAATGCCATCAATAAAATGAACCTGTGTTCTTCGTCCATATCAGACGCCTGCCCATACCATAACCCCACCGCCACCATGGGCCACTCGATCCACAACATTGACATCAGAAAACCGTTCACCCACACGACGCCACACACGCTGTCTGCCATCTGCCCTGAACAGTGTGAACCGGGATTCATCCGTGAAGAGAACACCTCTCCAACATGCCAAACGCCAGCGAATGTGAGCATTTGCCCACTCAAGTCGGTTACGATGACGAACTGGAGTCAGGTCGAGACCCCGGTGAGGACGACGAGCATGCAGATGAGCTTCCCTGAGACGGTTTCTGACAGTTTATGCAGAAATTCTTTGGTTATGCAAACCGATTGTTTCAGCAGCTGTCCGAGTGGCTGGTCTCAGACGATCTTGGAGGTGAACATGCTGGATGTGGAGGTCCTGGGCTGGTGTGGTTACACGTGGTCTGCGGTTGTGAGGTTGGTTGGATGTACTGCCAAATTCTCTGAAACGCCTTTGGAGACGGCTTATGGTAGAGAAATGAACATTCAATACACGAGATCACAGATCAGTGACACAGATCAGTGTCCACGGACTTATAAAACTTGATGTTGTAAAAAAAGAGAACGCTTTGCGATAAGCATTTTAAAAACTCAGTGATGTTCACGATTAAAGAGTACATCACTAACACCCCACCCCCCCTCCCCATGATGAAATCCGCGGAATGTCACGGATCCACAGAGTTTTCACAGCCCTGCAAGTGTTCGATACATTTCAAAATTCAAATTGCTTACGAATTTTGAAAACAAAATGCTTAGCTCATATTGTAAGTTAATAACCACTCATTTATTATTTATTATTATTATTATTTATTATTATTTGTCACATATTTGAAACTCGGAGTGGATGCAAACCCAAACCTTTTCATTTTCTGCCTTGCTTTTTTTCCACACTGATGTTCGCTTGGACTGGTCTGTTGAATAAACTATAAAATAATTGCCCCGAAAGCCCAGCAGCAACAGTGTTCAGTGATGGTAGTATGCAGATAAAACCTGCAGATGTTAGGGGAACCTATGCCCTGCAGATGTTAGGGGAACCTATGCCCAATTTTTGTTTGTGGTTATTTTATTTTTGCTTTAGAAAACTGCATTGTAAAACACAAACGACTTGACCTCATTGATGGTAATGATTGTTTAAAATCTTTAACATTGGGTGTTCCTGAGAGCTTTCCAAACAGGTTTGAAAAGGCCTAAAATCGCAGCCCCCAGCCTGGGACTTTGCTCCTGGACCCCATTGGGGACCTAGGTGGCCCCCAAACCCCTCGACAAATTAGTTTCAGGGTTAGCCATATTGCCTCAATGCCAGCCCTGCAATAACTACAGACAATGCACTTTTTGAAACTTTTTTTGCCAGCAAAGGATTTTTTTATTCGTCTTTTTCAGTGTCATTCATATAGTGCCTTATCTTTCCTTCCCTCTGAACTCCCTTTCCTTTTTGTCACACTTTCTTTTTTTGCTTATATATACACAATCTTTAAACGATCTGTGTTTATGCATCTTTATCATTATTGTACATTGTGCAGTTACATGAGGCTGATCCTCCGACCAGGATATTAGACATCTTTGCCGTCAGGGTTCGGTGGCTGATCTGACTATCAGCTACAAATCACCGCTGAGTTTGCAGAAATGGTCGAGACATTTGAGGGTGGGTAAAGTATGCAAGGATCTGGGGTATTGAAGCTCAACTCCTTCAGGTGGGTCGAGATGCTGTTCTCCAGGCACAAACAATATGACAGATTTCAGATAACACATAATTTTCATGGGGGGGGGGGTTGCAGGAGGTGCATCTTGGAGACCTCCCCTGAGAAAAGTTAGAATTCCTGTGTTTCTGTAGATAGTAGGGTTGTAACAGTACATGTATTAAATGAACCAAAAAATTTTAAGTACAGATCTTTTGGGTCAATATGCGTTTGTATTGAACATATACAGCAAGTGCACATTCAGGATCTTTTTCTGCGTGCAGAACTCAATTAGTAACTCTGTGTTTTCTCCAAACAACTTTATCAACATGTTAGTATTTCGGCCCATGTGCACAGCTCTCTGCTGTTTGCGATCACGAGCTTTCTTGATTTAATAATTGTGATGATGGGCAAAGATGTGCATGGGATGAAATCTGTATGCCAGCATTGTTTGTCTGCTATCTGGTATGGAGATAGTTGTATGTTGAACATCACCCGAAGTGAACACCAGCATTACATGAAAAACTTGTGAGTGCAGTACAAACCCAGCTGCCCATGGCGATTAAGCAGCTTTTTCTCATAATTCAGACTAGACCAAAGCTACAACAAGCAGCACGGTGGATTAGTGGTTAGCACTGGTACCTCACAGCAAGAAGGTAGTGGGATCGCTTCCTGCCCTTTCTGTGTGGTGTAGCGCCATGGCCTCAATTCGCCCTGATTAAATAAAATATATTAATCCTCTCTCAACCACAAAAACCACTACAGACAGAGACTGCATTTCCACCCTCAGTTGAGAAATTCCTAAGTCATCTGGAGATCTTCAGATAAGTCTGGAGATGTCCTCCGATGGTCCAACACTGCTTCGCAGAGGAAAAAAAACAAAACTTTAATTCAAGGTTCTTCAAATGGAAACAATGGTCTTTTATCGGGTAAACTCCGGTCATTATGAATTACATGACATTATAATTGCTTCACGTCAGAATCTGAGCTTCTCCAGGCCAGGAGAACCAAAACCTTATGATCAAACTAAGGCAGGAACCTCTCAAGACTGCAAAACTTCCCCCACGACAAGATGGGGCCATAAATCTTTGAGTCTTCACGACCAACTACTTTCTTTGTTTAAAGCAAAGGAAAAGACCTTTGGTTTGAAATAAAAATTTAGATCAGTATTTCTTTCATTTAGGGCCCGGTCCCACTGTGGAGAGGATTAATTGTGCAAGAACTGAGTACACAAATTACGCGCATTCATTGTCGTTCGCAACAAAAATGGCCAAAAATGGCAAATGTCCCAGTATGAATTACGGATATATTAATAATGTATAGTCAATATATGATGAACAATCATGGTTGTATAATGCATGTAGTGAGGAAATGGATCCGATGCATTGCGATTATCACGGCAGTATTATGGGTGTATTATGAATGCATCGCGCACGTGTTACGAGTGCACGGCATCTGCATTGCGGTCATAAAAGAAGCGCACTTGGGCCATCGGCATCACTATTCACACCAACAATACAGCCTCTGGAGCATTTGCTGGACTTAGACAAGTTGACTGGAGTAAACAAGCAGTGAACAGGGCAAGTGATGACGTCAGTGGATTGCATCAGAGCACAGCTCGCCTGAAGATTATAACAAGAAGATAAATCTGTTATAAACATAGGAATAAATACTGTAACAGCTGCAGACAAGAAGGAAAAAAGATGCAACTGTTTTATCAAGCCTTGACAATGTAAACAAGTCAAATAATTACCTTTTTAGACGGTTCAAAATGCTTTTAGCAGCTTTTTAGCAGAACGGCCCAGCTGCAGCTTCCTCTGTGATTCAGGAGGTGATTAGAGCCGTTTTCAACAACCAATTTGCAGAATAAAATGATTAATCTGCCACGAAATAATTATTTTATATACACAGCATCCAGCGGATGTGTGCGGGTGTTGTTCGACTCATACAAACATGTTTCATGCATATTGCGGATGTTTAGCGAATATGAGCCAATTTTGTGCACAATCCAAACGCAAATCCTCCTAACGCCAGTCGGACTGGGCCCTTATATCTAAAGACTTATAATGTTGTTTGCATTTATTATTCAAACAAAGTGCATGTAATCATTCCAGTTTATTGACATTTTTAACTCATTTTTAACTGTTGTGTGTTTAAGTGATCTTTTTGCAGTGTCAACATGTTGATGAAGTGTTCTGTTTTAACCAAATGGAGTGTTTAAGTGTATTTGAGTGTCTGAGAACAAATAGTATTTCAAATTAATTAATATGTTTAAATAGTTGAATCATTTCTGTCTGCCCTCTTTTGGAAGACATGAAGCTTTCTGTAAAGTTACACACCCTAAATGGGCGGAGTTTGATGACGTAAGTCTCCTTTAAGAAGTTAGGACAGACCCTTCTCTCCCTGCTTCTTCTGCTCTTTTTCCACCTGCTCCACGCTCTTTTGTGCTTTCTTCTTTGTAAACGCTTACATTTTCTTTTTGGGCCAAGGCCTCATTGCTGAGCTAAGCTAAGCTACCACGTGGCATTCATTCATTCTTTACTTTTAGACAAACTTAAAGTTTAACCTGACGCTTTAAGGTGCGTCAAGTCTTTTGAATTTTTAAGAGAACTTCCGAGCTGAGCTTTTCAAATTAAGAGCGAATTTACAGAAAAAGCGACTTTTCCTTTTTCATTACAATTTTCAACGCTCTTAAAGTTGAACCTTTTTTCTAAATTCACAAACATTTTTAATCTGGTTCAAACAAACTTTTTAATAAAGCTACTAGGAACCATTTTCAACAAACACCTTCTACCTCTGGGTTCCTGCAAGCTGACAACAGAGCTGATTTCAAACCAGCAGTTAACCGTTGGCAAAGCCAGCCGACTCAACCCTTGGGATCACTCGGGGACACCGCTTGGTTAACCCTTCCAACCCAAGTGAACTCACTCTGCCCAGAGCAGAAATATCAGTGACGGACTAATGGAACCAACCGTCCAACAGCAACTAATTGACCCAGTCCAGGCTCCATGAAAGAGGTTTGTTATCACTGAATACAGGTGGCTCTTCATTTTCAAACATTCAGGCTTGTTTAATATTTTTCTTAATAATTGGCTTTAAAATTCATCACTAAATTCAAATCAGATTTATTTACATAGTTTTAACCTTTCCCTCTTTCTTCCAATGTCTCATGAGTGAGTAAGAAAATTGTTTCCATGAATGAACTTATTTTCAATCACTGTCCAGAAAATGCCAGTAAAATGTTCATTTCTTGTATAAATTGTAAATATTTTCTGCTGTGGCTTATTTTGTGCTCAGAAGGAAACTCTTGGTCAACCGTATTGCAAGAATTCAGACTTCAGATCAGAGATTGATTAAATTAAGTTGAGATGGATTAATTCATTTGAGACTGATAAATTAATGTTTAAATTATAGTACTTATGCTATGTAAAATTAATAATAGGTGGTGCCCCAGATTAATATTTAAATAATAAGTATTAAACCCTAAATTATTTTGGTGACCCGTTATATTGGGCCTAGTCCAGTCTAATTCAATTTGGGAGTTTAATTACTTATTCATTGTAAATCGCTACATATTAATGGTTCCCCGTTGCGAGGCCTGAATATCTGTAAAGCAAAGCGTCTCCAATAACTACCTAAAATGTTACATCTTATGGTGCTTCCGTGTGGAGGCATAAAGATTGAAACAGAAACACTACATCTAATGGTGCTTCGTGTGTGGGCGAATCGTTACAGTGAAGTTTGTCCTTGTGTCTGCGTGGGTTTCCTCTGAGGACTCCGGTTTCCTCCCACAATTAAAAACATGTTTACTTTGGGTCTTCTCCTTTCTTTGTCCATGACCAAGGCAGTGTCTCTACATCTAGAGTTGGTCCCGGGTGCCGGACTGTGGCTGACCACTGCTCCTAGTGGTTGGATTGTGTCAAACTGTAATTAGGATGGGTT
The DNA here is from genome assembly GCF_902500255.1 of Thalassophryne amazonica. Lineage (NCBI taxonomy): Eukaryota > Metazoa > Chordata > Actinopteri > Batrachoidiformes > Batrachoididae > Thalassophryne > Thalassophryne amazonica. The sequence goes on along the minus strand of NC_047103.1, from coordinate 87,155,088 downwards.
AAATGCAGAGGACAAATTTTGTTGTATGTATTTACAGTAACAATAAAGGCTCTATTCTCACACACTCACACACACTCATCTTCAACTGCTTAGTCCAATTAAGGGTCACAGGGGGTTGCAGCCTATCCCAGCAGTCATAGAGTGCAAGGTGGGGTACACTCTGGACAGGACGCCACTCTGTTGCAGGGCCACATATAGACAAACAAACACATTCACACCCGTGCACACACACGCCTACAGACAATTTAAAGTTTCCACTTTTCCACACTACTGTGAATGCAGTGCAGTTTTCTGAATACACTTTTTTTTACCTCAAGTTTAAATGGATTACTGTACATTTTGAAGTAAAAAAAAATTCTTACATTAGAAAACTTGTAATTAAAATAGTTTTAAGTAAAAAAAAAAAAATTCTTTAGAAATCTTTGTTCATCTGTACATTAAAACCATGTTATCTGTTCTTGTTTCAGATGAGATAATTTTTTGCTTAACATGATAATGAACCTTAGACCAATAAAATAGCATGAAAAGTAATGTGCATATTTTGAAGTCAGGTAGTTGATTCATTCATATCTGCATTTTAACCAGGAAAAAAAGACACCATAAATATAACAGGAGATGGTGTAACAATGACTGCAGTGTGTGTGTTAATTAGGGTTTCTCAGTGTGACTCACATACTCTCGATGTGATCACATACAGTACGACTGCTGAGGTCAGCGAATCGTACAGCGAGTAACTGCTGTGTGCTTGTTTTCGCTGAAACATGGTTAAATGACAACATTATCTGCTGTACAACTGGAGCAGCTAGCATGCTATTGAGCTGAACGGGCCCTCATAAACAGAGGAAAGACTCGCAGCGGCGGTCTGTGTGTCTCCATTCGGAGTGAGTGGTGCCGGGATGCTGTGGTGGTGTGCAAACACTGCACATCTCTAGCGGAGTTTATGATCATTAAGTGTCGTCCCTTCTGTCTGCCCAGGGAGTTTACTGTGATTTTGCTGGTTGCAGTCTACATCCCACCCACCAACAGCAGCAGTGATAGGAATGCAGCACTCAGTGAACCGTACCAGGCTATCAGTGAACAACAAACTGTACACCCAGATGGTTTTATCATCCTCACTGGAGATTTTAATCATGCTGATCTCAAAACTGTCCTTCCAAAATTTCACCAGCATGTTGATTTCCCAACAAGGGGAAAAATATCTTGGACTTGGCTTACACCACACACAAAGGAGCATACAAAAGCCACCCCCCCTCCCCCACATTGGACTATCTGACCACATCACTGTTATGTTAATGCCAGCATACAGTCAAACTGTGAAAGTCATCAAATCTGTTAAGAAGCAGGTAAGAGTGTGGCCAGAGGGGGCCACTTCTGCTCTCCAGGACTGCTTCGACACAACGGATTGGGAAATGTTCAAACACGCAGCAACCTACAACAACAACACTGACAATGAGGAGTACACAGACACTGTGACAGCTGCTGAGAGCCAGAGACAAAGCCTTCAGAGCCGGGGATGAATCTGGCTTGAGAACTGCAAAAGCCAACCTGTCCCGTGGCATCAGGAAGGCAAAAAAAGGACTACACACAAAAGATAACGTCCCACTTCAAAGACAGCAAGGATGCACAGAGCCTATGGCGAGGCATTCAGGCCATCACTGACTACAAGCCAGCACCACAGAACTGTGAGAGCAACACCTCTCTGCTCAACAACCTGAACCGCTTCTTTGCACGCTCTGAAGCACTGAACACCACACAGCCACAGAAGACCTCACCCCCTCCCGACAACCAGACCCTGTGCCTCTCTGATGCCAGCGTGAAGAAGACACTGGTGGCCATCAACACCCACAAAGCAACAGGTCCGGACAACATCCCTGGTCGTGTGCTGAAGGACTGCGCAGAGGAGCTTAAGGATGTCTTCCCTGTGCACTAATCATGGTGTCTAATCAGCATCTTGATATGGCACACCTGTGAGGTGGGATGGATTATCTCAGCAAAGGAGAAGTGCTCACTATCACAGATTTGGACTGGTTTGTGAACAATATTTGAGGGAAATGGTGATATTGTGTATGTGGAAAAAGTTTTAGATCTTTGAGTTCATCTCATACAAAATGGGAGGAAAACCAAAAGTGTTGCATTTATATTTTTGTTGAGTGTATATACATTAATTTAATTTAATTTAATTAGCTTATAATGCGCCAAATCACAGCAAAAGCCATCTCAAGGTGCCTTACATAAAACAAGTCAACATAAAATTGAATAAATAATTAAAAATGAATAAAAAAAATTCAAATACATAAATAAAAACAGAAGTAAAAGAATAAAACAAATAAAAATAAAAACTATCCATAAGAAAGAGAATAAAAATAGGTTTTGAGTCTCGACTTAAAAATGTCCACAGACTCAGACTGCCTCACGGTCGCAGGAAGACTGTTCCACAGGGTGGGTGCATGATACGAAAAGGCTCTTTGACCTGCTGACTTCTTCTTCACCCTGGGAACACAGAGAAGTCCCACATCCTGCGACCGCAAAGTCCAGGCCGGTACGTAGAATTCCACCAGATCAGCCAGATAAGATGGCGCCAGTCCATGAACAACCTTATAAGTCAATAACAAAACCTTAAAATCTGCTCTCACAGAGACAGGGAGCCAGTGCAAAGATGCCAAAATGGGTGTGATATGTTCAGACCTTCTGCTACGTGTCAGAAGTCTGACGGCAGCGTTCTGAACCAGCTGAAGACCCCTAATGCTGGACTGTGGTAACCCTGAAAATAGAACATTACAATAATGTAGTCTAGAAGAAACAAAAGCATGAATCAGGGTCTCAGCATCAGCCATGGACAGGAAGGGGCGGATCCTCGCTATATTTCTCAGATGGAAAAAAGCAGTCCTAGTAACATCCCTGATGTGGAGGTCAAAAGACAACGTGGGATCAAAAATTACCCCAAGGTTCCTCATTTTGTCTGTATGATGTATGACACAGGAACCCAGGCTGAGTGCCAGCTGGTCAAACTGATGCCGATGTCTCGCTGGACCAAGAACCATCATTTCAGTCTTATCAGAGTTTAAAAGTAGGAAGTTACTAGACATCCAACTTCTCACTGATAGAAGTCAGTCCTCCAGGGATTTTATGGGAGTGAGATTTCCCGCAGTTATCGGCATGTACAACTGAGTATCATCAGCATAACAATGAAAGGCAATCCCAAAACTCCGCAGTATATGCCCAAGGGGTGCCACATACAGGGAGAAAAGCAAGGGGCCTAAAACAGATCCCTGTGGAACCCCAAATCTCATGTCAGCAAGGTCAGAGGTAGTGCCATTATACAAGACACATTGAGAACGACTGGACAGATATGACGTCAACCAGGCAAGGACACTTCCAGTAATCCCAAAAAAATTCTCCAACTTATTGAGCAAAATATGATGATCCACGGTATCAAACGCAGCACTGAGATCTAACAACACCAAAACCATAGTGGTGTCTGAGTCCATGGCTCGCAGAAGATCATTCACAACTTTAGTGAGCACTGTCTCTGTGGAGTGATATTTCCTAAAAGCAGACAGCAGCGGCTCAAAAAGATCATTCTCAGTGAGGTGGTCTATGAGCTGCCGTGAAACCACCTTTTCTAAAATTTTGGAACAGAATGATAGATTTGATATCGGCCTGTAATTTTTCAATACACTAGGGTCAAGATTAGATTTCTTAAGTAATGGATTAATCACTTCTGATTTAAAACATTTCGGAACAGATCCAGAGGTTAATGACAGATTAATAATTTCCAGCACAGTCGGCCCAAGAGTGGGCCACAGGTCCTTAAACAATTTTGTTGGTATGGGATCAAATAAACAGGTTGTGCTTTTTGTAGACACCACAAGTTTCATCAGCACGCCCAATGAAATACTATTAAATTCTGTCAATCTAGGTAACACCTCAATGGTAGCGCCCACCTTCATAGCAGGTTTTAATGGCTGGGCCGAGGCGTGCTGAGATATGCTCAGCCTAATATCTTCTATTTTCTTCTCAAAATAATCCAGGAAATCCTGAGCTGAAAAGGGAGAACGACTAACAGGTGGCTGCCCATGAATAAGAAATGCGACCATGTCAAACAAAAACTTTGAGTTATATTTGTTTTTACTGATCAAATCTGAGTAATAGGTCCGCTTCGTGGCCAGTAGTGCATGCTTATAATCTAAAATAGCATCCCGCCACACAAGGCGGAACACCTCTAATTTGGAATAACGCCATTTCCGTTCCAAACCTCTAGCCTTCTGCCTGAGGTCACGCAAATAATCACTGAACCAAGGTGACTGTGCCTTAGGAGGGCGTGACCTTAAAAGAGGAGGTGCAATCTTATCAAGTGTAGTTTTAAGCGTTAAATTTAGACTGTCCGCAAGGCTGTCCACTGATTTAGCATTCTACAGATTCAAAGCTAAAATATCAGGTAGTCTGGCCTCAAGTTCAGTCATAGTTGAGGGTTTAATATGAGGCTGCAGTAGTAGACAAGGCTGTTGTTGCACTAAACGTGGCAGCATAAATGTAAACCTGATAAGTGAATGGTCAGAGACTATAGATGTGAGAGGCAAATTGTCAATATTTGTGACAGCAAACCCACATGCAAGAACCAGATCCAGGGTATTTCCACTAATGTGTGTTGGGTCCTGAATGCATTGCTGGAATCCTATAGCATCCACAATTTGCATAAATGATTTGCTAAGGGGATCAGAGGGCTTATTTATATGAATGTTAAAGTCACCAATAATCAAAATGTTGTCTGCACTAGTTGACAAACTAGAGATGAATGCACCAAATTCATCTAAAAAGTCAGAATATGGGCCAGGGGGCCTATAAACAGTGACAAAATAACATAGCTGAGCTCCAGTTTTATGACCCTGACAGTACTTAGCATCACGGGCATAATGGAGAGTCAGATGCTCAAAGGAATTATATTTGTGACCCCCAACAGCTAATAAAGAAAACCTAGATTTGTAAATAAAAGCCACACCCCCGCCTTGCTTCACACCATGAGACACGTGACTAAATGTGTACGCTGGTGGGCAGGCCTCATTCAGAGGAAGGAGAGTTGTGGGTTTGAGCCAGGTTTCACACAAACCAATCATATCTAAATGATGATCCATGATTAAATCATTAATCAACAATGATTTCGAGGACAGTGATCTGATGTTCAGGAGACCCAGGCTAAAGACCTCAGTGGGGATGACAGTCTCACTGTTCGGAACCCGGCGAAGCAAGCCCAGGTACCGAGAGCGCCACTGGCGCACATCAATCCGGCGAAGTTGTGGACGTCCGGGCCAACAGTCCTCAGAGCCGACCAGCAGCACCACACAGGCTCTAACCGGATCCACAAGGCACCAGGGCAGCACAGATCCTGCCAGAATTCTGTGCACAGCTCGTCCGGAAGCCAAACAGCAGGCCAAACAGAGCTTCAGTTTCACCAGTCGTCCACTTCGTCTCCTGCGGCGATGACTGCGCTTTCGGCTGAAAGGCAATGCAGGAGCACGGCACAGAAAAGCCGGCACCTCCGATAAAAATGGGGGTGGAAAGTTCTGTCCACCCGCCAATAACCACACCGCACCACGAACCGGGGGCTGGAGATCCAGCAGAGTTTGGCGATCATACACCCGCAGTGCCTCTGACTCCAAAACAGCATAAATTAAAAACAATAAAATAACAAACAGACTGGAGAGCAGCAGATGAGCAGCCAGACACAACGGCGCCATCTTGCCACTCACTCCACCTATTATATATATATATACTATATATATATATAAAATATCTGTTGCCTTTGACCAATGTCCTGCACTGTTTCACTTTATCACTATCACACCACTTGCACAGTGTCTTCACAAAAATCTGCTTCTGCTACAAATACTGAATGGTTTGCACTAATGCACTTTACACTTTTACTATTACCTCAGACACTACACTGTAAATACTTCTGCACTTTTCTGTCCTTATTGTCGAAATGTCTTGTCCTGTCATCACCGAGGGAAGGTGAGAAATGAAATTTCGATTCCTTGTATGTCTAGTACATGTGAAGAATTGACAATAAAGCCGACTTTGACTTGACATAAACCTCATGATGAAATAATTTTTAAATTCAGTTATTTCAATATTTAATTGCATCTTGACTATGTGATTACTTTCAGGACAGAGTAATTACTAAAATATGAATTTGACTATTCTTGTGATTGAGAATACTTTGAAATTGTGCACAATAGGGGTGGGCATCTTCTACATGTGCAAGCATCTTATTGACTTCATGGACATGTTTAGTGATTCATTCATTTAATGTTAAAATCTAAAAGGAAACTGTGTTTTCAAATAATAAAATAGTTGCTCTTTAAAGAGCCTTTGTTTTATTTAGAAGTGTAGCAGCAGGTGTGAGTTTTCAGAAATGACAGGTGAGCTGGACCCTCAGGACATTTAACCAGATGAAGGTCTCCTCTGCAGCTTCGACCTCTTGGTGGAGTTTTTGGAGACACGTACCTCACATTTTGAAGAGTAGAGATATTCTCTTCTTCCTTCTGGACTTCAGGTTTTGATGTTCAGCTCAATCACTGAAAGTTTTTGAAGTGCATCTGTATTTACAAGGTTCTCTGCATAGCAAATGTTGAAATGTTCCTGATGTGGGACAAGTGAAGAAATATATTTCTTAAAATATAAGGAAACATGAAACAGTGCCTTTTTATTTTCTTTATGGTCGGATTACTAGATAGTTAAAAAAAAAAAAAACTAAAAAGGTCGACGTTGAGACTTTTCTTGTAGTCACAGCAGTAACAATTAAAAAACTAGCTTTATTTGGTAAAAATAAATTGAACAATTTACAAATTTTATATTTGTAAATTGGTTAAGCTAATGTTCGCCTATAAATCTTCAGCAGTGCACTACATCATGTTTTATTTTCAATTACTCACTCACCTCAGACACATTTGCAGAAGCTCCATTGCTCAAAATGGGTGTGTATATATCTAAAAGTGAAGCATTTCAGATTGAATGTATCTGCTGGATCACACCGGGTGCTATGTCTCTCTCTGCCGGGGGTCTGTGGCCTGAACACCGGCGCTTCAGTTCCGGCTGGCCGGCCCCTAGAGCTCGGCCTCACTCCAAACAGTCGCTAAAAAAAAACAAAACAAAAAAAAAACTTCTCCCAGCAGGGTGATGTCCATCACTCTTTCTTTTGCTTTTTTCTCTTGATATTGTGGTTGTGACTGGCAGAGCGAGTGGTTAGCTTTTTCCTGTCACTCATCCATGATGGTGATTGTCCGTGTTGTTCAGGGGACCCTCGAGCAGCCAGATAGTGATGTAGAAATCTCCACCCCCTCTACGTGTCGTTGCCGCATCCAACGCATTCAACACAAGCGAAGCCATCAAAATGATCGACCAGTGCGTTCAATGTGAAAGGCCCTTTATACATTCTTGTGCATTGATACTTGAATCACTCATGGACAATAATATTTGTAGACTCATATACAATATTACTTGATCAATCATGTGCAGCAATACCAAATAGTTATGTTAGCCAAATGTTAGCCTGCTTTAACCAATTCACAACCAATTTTGATGTGTGTTGGGATCATTGCCCTGTTGGAACAGCCAATTGTGGCCAGGTTTCAACCATCTAGCTGTTGATGAAAAATCTGAAAATCAGCTTGGGACTCCAGCGAGGGCGGTCGCATCTCCTCCTCTCTCCTCTATCTCTGCTCCAACCTTCAATGTTCCTACTTCACCAGGCTGTGAATTCTTCAAACTATATTGGATTAATCATGGAATTGATCAGCTGGTCTCTGAACGCTATTGACACCATTTTTTCTACAAGATCAGGGCCGGGGGACCCTGCATGCCCGGATGGAACTTACCCTGCGGCCTATGTTCTCGACGCCTGGGAGACGTGGCGGGTCGCATGCTTTGCACCATTCTCTGTGGAGGACGTCGAAGATTTATTCATATTTGGTTTCATAGCAGGAGGGCTGGTACTTACTGGCTTATGTGCTGCCCTGACCTACCGGAAAATTGGCAAGACGACTGCCACCAAAACCACGACCCCTCACTTGTCCGTCATGATTAATGAGTTGGGCAAGGCGATGCATTCTCAGACTGCGTTAACCCTTGAACTCAGACGCAAATTGGATAACATCTCGGAGCAAATGCGCACCTTGCAGGAGAAGGTGAAAATTTCAGAGGCCGGGAAATTTTCATAATTGGGATCTGGTTTGTTCATGTGAAGCTGGAAAAGTGTTTTTCACTGCTCAACCACAAACACGGCAGGCTTATCAGCCTCTCAAGGGTTAAATGCCCACTGTTTTTCCTCCAGAAGAATCTCTACGGCCTTGGGAATATTGGCTGCCTCCTTATCGCTCTAACTCCAGTACACAAAGACAGACAGACTCACACATGGACAAAGATTGAAGCATGCTCCACTTTCTCTCCTACCTCCCCTCCTGCCCCCCATCACACACCCCATCCCGGCCACCGCTCACGCAACCCTTTATCCCCTCCGGGGGCTGCGCGGTTTTAGCTGTGGCAGGTCCCCATTCCCCCCAAGCTAGCAGCGGTGCGACTCCTGTTGCAGCGGCTATCACACACTCACGATCGCCTCAATTTGGAAAATGGACTGTTTCAAGTTTAGTGCGCATAAACAATGTCAAATGTATATGTGTTGTCTTAATTCTAATGTGTGCCATTATTAGGGTAAACAAGTAATAATTGTGGATTAATTGCTGTATCTTGTCTGTGGAAATGTGAGTGTGGACATAATCTTGTTGTTGTTGCACTTGTAATGACAATGACAATAAATCTCATCCATCATCCATTTGGGATGAAGAATTTGGGGGTAGTCCTCCTTCTTCATTATTCCATCCACTATGTGCAATGCACCAGTACCATTGGCAGCGAAACAGCCCCAGAGCATGAAGGTATCACAACTTTGCTTGACAGCTGGTACAGTGTTCTTAGGTTTGAAAGCCTCACCTTTACTCCTCCAAACATAACTCTTGTCATTGTGGCCAAATAGCTCAGTCTTTGTCTTGTGGCCATGAAACATTTCTCCAGAAGGCATTTGAGCTGCAAATTTCAGTCTCACTTGAAAGTTTCAATTTTGGAGCAGGGGCTTCTTTCTTGGTCAGCACCCTCCCAGTCCATGGCAATGTAAACCTCACTTCCCTGTGGACAGTGATGGTGGTGTTCCAGCAGTTGCCAGTTCACTGCAGGCCTGAGCCTTGGTGGTTCCTGGGTTTTTCCTGAACATCCAAACCAATTTTCTCTCATCTGAGGGTGACAGTTTTGGTCTTCTTCCAGACCTTGGCTAAGTGGTGACACATCCGACTAACTTGTACTTAGAACCAGTTGTTTGAACTGGTGATCTTGGAATCTGCAGTTGTTAATAAATGGCTCCAAGAGACCTTCACAACTTGTGCAAATCTACAATTCTCCCTCTTAGGTCTTCACTGAGGTCCTTGGACTTTCCCATTGTTTTGAGTATTGGTCAGTCCAATGAGAGCTGTCATACACATCCTTTTTATGCTGGCAAAGAGAAATTACCAGTTGCAGTCAATCATGGTCACTAATGAGGAGTTAATAGACTTTGGTTGTGTTACATTAAAAGACATTGTAGAACTTTCAGCACCACTTATTTAGATTTAATTGAATGTATGTATATATTTGAGCCTCTATGTATAATTTTGGGTGGCACAGTGGAGTAGTGGTTTGCAGTTTTGCCTCACAGTAAGAAGGCTGTGGGATCGCTTCTCACCTGGGGCCTTTTTGTGTGGAGTTTACATATTCTCCCCATCTTCACATGGGTTCCCCCCAGGTGCTCCAGGTTCCTCCCACTTCCAAATGCATGCAGGTTGGGTGAATTGAAAACTTTAAACTGACCGTAGCTGTGCATGTGAATATGTCTGTCTATATGTGGCCCTGTCGTGGACTGGCGGCCTGTCCAGGGTGTACCCCACCTTATGCCTTAGACTGCTGGGATAGGCTCCACCCCCCCACCCCGGCCCTTGCTTGGAGTAAGCAAGTATAGAAAATGAAAGAAAGAATGAATGAATGTGTAATTTTGACCGTGTGTGGATTAGAGAAGATTTAAAATAAATTCAGACTTGTTTTGTTTTTTGAACTCAGTAATGATGTACATTAACCAGCCACTTCATTAGGTACACCTGTTCATTTGCTTGTTAACACAAATAGCTAATCAGCCAATCACATGGCAGTAAGGCATTTAGGCATCTGGACGTGGTGAAGACAGCTTGCTGAAGTTCAAACTGAGCATCAAATTGGGGGGTGGGGGGGGGGGGGTTTAAGTGACTTTGAACGTTGCATGGTTGTTGGTGGCAGATGGGTAGACTGGTTGAGTGGGTGACTGCGTAATGCTATTATGTCAATATGGAGCAACATCTCTGAGGAATGTTTCCAACACCTTGTTGAATCTATGCCATGAAGAATTAAACGCAGTTCTAAAGACAAAAGGGGGTCCAATCCAGTACTAGTAAGGTGTACCTAGTAATGTCACCGGGGAATGTATGCTGTACATTTCATTCCACCCTGGCAAAGAACAGTTCAAGGACATCATTAATCACCTCAAATTACATGACATTCATGCCCATGAGGAGTGCTTGTAAACTTCGTACCACAACTATATGCTAACATCATTGTTTTTAACACGGGTTTTAAGCCCCCGTCACACATAGCAAGAATGTACAGGAACCAGCCCGACATGGCAAATATTGCCATAATCCGATGCAATCGGGAGGAAAAGAGGAGTGGTCATCAGTGTCAGAACGCATCCAGATTACCTCGTCCACACCTGCATGATGGCATCCAAAGTGGAAGTATACAACAGTTTAGATGACACATACTGCTGTCAGGCGGCCATAAAAGGTGCTGAAGACTGCCCGATGTCCAAACGTCTGGATGGAAAACACGGGACCGGAGTGAGAGGGAGTGCTGTGTTCCTCCCTTTGCACAGTTCCTGCCGGTACTGGACATCAGAGTACAACCAACATATGGTTCGGACTCACGCCATGTGTCAAAGCTGGCATGATGCAGTCATTCACTCACTCATGCAGTCACATCAGTGCTCGTCCTCCCCTTCACAGCACTACTGACCTCATGTGCGTGCGTGTGTGTGTGTATGTGTAGAGCAGAGGTGCTGGACTGATGACGTGATCGCTGGCTGTGTGTGTTCGTTCATGTGTGTTTACAATGGCCGAATGAACAGCTATGTGTGAGCGCATTTGCCGCGTCTCCTCCATTGTTTGTCTGTTCGGCCAGCAACAATTTGGCTTGTCCGGTGTAAGCGTTCTCTGTACGGAGTCGAAACTCCCTCTCAGTCAGCTCAGTCAGAGAGTAAAGCCGTTCTCCCTTGTCGAAGTGCTCCCTTGAAATGTGCTCACTACGCTATTCAGTCCACACAAACACCAAAACCCCGCCTCACTCAAACACTACACCAATCACTTCACACCACACACCCTCAAACCAGCCAATCAAAACCTAGCAGCTGGTACACGTGCAATTCCTTCACAGTGACTCTCTTGAACTCAGGTTTTCAATCAGATATTTTTACTGATAGCAGAAACAATTAACCCGGTGCAAAATCTTCCATTAATAGAGATATACAATTTACATCAAACATACAGAAATGCATGTATGATCCTGCATGCACGTGCTTCAGTGCTGAGGACCACAGCAACTTGAAAGGGACAAGGTCATGACCATGTATCTCCTGACTGCAGCAGATAGGTAGTTTTGAGAGGACCAATAGCCTGGGTAGTTGTTGATCAGGCCCCAGAGCAGTTCAGTCGTGTGATGGATGTGGTGATGTGTGGCATTAGTTCCTGCTCCCAGGATCACATCAATGATTTCTGTAGTTTTCTTTTCCTAAACTCTCTATTACTCACAAGCTCACAGTTTCCTATTTGGTTTCCTCAACATGGCCTACAGCAGGGGTGGACAATTATTTTTTGCAAAGGGCCAAATGAGAAACAGAAAATATTGTGGAGGGCCGGGCTATTCCTATATGAAAAGCAGTAAATACCATTATTTTGACAAACTAGATGTTCTGATTAGGCAATGAAAAAAAGAGGTTACCTTACAAAAATGTAATTTATTCAATCAAATTTTCCAACACAATAGTGAACAAAATGTGAAACATTTCTGACTCATTATTACATTTGTGATAATTTTCAGTCACATTGACCCCAAAACGCATTTCGAGTTTAATATACTGTTGAAACTGAAACTTACGGCTGGAATGAGGAGGTTCTTCACTTTCTCAAGACATCACATCAATTGTCATTGTAAACCAGATATTAAAGACAAGTCACAATATCAGTGAACTGGGCAGAAAAAAAGAGAAAAGTGTCCCAGTACATTAGTTCTTATCATGTCTGTGCATGACTACATTTGTTTTCTCCACCACGTTTTACATTTTAGTGTGTTTCAGTTATTTTTCTTGTTCTGTGAGAGAAATCTTGTCTCTGTTGACCCTTAACAAGTGTATCAAAGTCAGGCTGAATGTCTGAGGTGGAGAGCCGACAGACGATCATCAGTGAGAGAGGACCTGTATCTGCATTTGTTAAACTTTAAAATTTAACAAATTCATTCAGCATCCATCTCTCTCTTTTTGGTATGAGCAGACATTTTTAAGGAGCGGTGCACATTGATTGGATTAATCATTTCTGAGAACAAGCAAACAAAAAAGAACAAGCTTCAAAATAAAAGCAATGCGGTTTTAGTTCAGTCATAAAGGCCCGGTCACACAATGACAGCAGAATGAAGGAGGAAAAGTCAAAAAGTCACAAATCGTCGGGAAAAGGTGGACGAATGATCTGCACCTTTTGAATCACCGAAATGTCTGTGCACCAAGAACACGAGTGTGAAAACGAAACATTCACGATCACGGGTCCGAATGTGGGTATAAATCTTATGCAATGGTGCCATGCAAGGCTGTGCGGCATGCACTACGCAATGGCGCAGTACCAGGCTGTGTGGCCTGGGGCAATCGCTCCGTCCCAGGCTCTGCTATACTCCGGAGGACACGCACACACAGACACAAACAGCTTGGGAGGTGGATGAAGGTCACCCGCAACACAAACTTCATAGAATAGTGAATATTTTATTCTTTAATTTCCAAGTATTTGCAGGCAGGTCCGAGTAAGCCAAAGGGCCGGATACGGCCCACGGGCCAAAAAGTGCACAGGTGTGGCCTACAACATCTTTACTGCTCCTTTCTACTCTGTATCTTCAATTCCATATGTTTCTTTAGCTAACAGCTGTCTTTTGTTTCCCGTCACATGTTTCTTAAATCTCTCCTCTTCCCTCCATCCAGGAACCATACCTCCAGTCCGTATGTGATTGTTGTAGTTACCGGTTGGACCCAGACAACCCAGTTCGCTTCCTCAGCCTGCGATGTGAGAATGGGGAAAGTGAGCCAGTCGTCCTGCCAATCATACACAGCTGTGAGTGCACCAGCTGCCAAGGTGGGTGAAGTATGCTGACACATTGCTTTGTATCCGAAGGTCAATGTGAGAACCAAATATTTAAATATATGTAAACCTGCCTTCATGTGACATTTATACCAAAGCTGTTCTCCCAGTCCAGAGATAAATGCCAGGGAGATGAAGCAGGTTTTTATAAGAAGAGGGCAGTGAATGAATGCAACAGAGCAGAACCCCTAATGGGAGAACCAGACATGCAGTTTGTATAGGACAGACATGCAGTTTGTGGAATTGGGATGTGGTTGGGTTCATCACACTATTATTGTCATATCAGTAATAATGCGTTGTATAGCTCTGCTGAACTGAAATACAGATTAGAGTTTTTAATTTAAGGTAAAATGAAATTATCAAAGCTACAACAAAGCAAACGGGTAAAACTACCAAATGTTTAAAGAAAGAATTGTTTTTTTTCCACGTGGATTCATAGAAAACTGCTTCACTTATTGAAGACTCTGTCAACACCAGCTGTGGTTACATACAGAGCGCATGCAATGAAGCAATGCACACGTTTCCAAAAATTATTTTCTGCTGCACAGTGTACAGCAGAGATTAAGAGGGTAGATGTGGGAGGAACAACAGCAGCATGGACACTGTCAAGTTGTCCCAATTGATCCTGCAAGTCTGATCTAAAATCTCTTGAAGACCTTTTCACAAGTAATTCTTATATGGACTTCTTCTTCCATAACACACTGTCCTTCTTTGAGAAAAGCAGCAAACTCTGCTTGACAGTGTTTGAATTCAGTGCTCAAGTTAGCACTGAAGTTTTCAATCACAGCCACTTCATTTGGTACTATGCTGGTATTGGGGGTTCTATAGCCTTTTGCCTTTAGATCTGTCTGAATTCTTCATAGCACAGATCGAACAATGTGCTGGAAACATTCTTCAGAGATTTCGTCCCTTGTTGACCTGACAGCCTCGTGCAGTTGCCAGAAACTGTATATATATATATATATATATATATATATATATATATATATATATATATATATATATATATACACACACACACACACACACACACACACACACACACACACACACACACTGGACAAAGCCTGTGTGACATCATCTATTGTTTTTCTGTAAAAACCCAGAACTGCCGAAATGACCGCCTTGTCTGAGCATCACCGTGTTGAGAGCCTCGCCCACACTGATTAATGATGAACTCATTAATGCATGAAGGGGTGGAGTGTGGGTGGCTCTGTGTGTATCAGAAAAAAGCCTGAACAGCCTGAGTTCAAACCACCAGACATCCATTCTGATAGTTATTAAATCATATTTTTTCAGACTGTATGGTGGGTCTCATAACTGTATATTTTGGTGTGGATAATAAAACTTAGGAGCCGTGTATTTCCTTATTAGTATTAACAGCTGCTGAACGTGTCAACACCGTTAGCATTCAACACTAAATAAGACAAGGGTTTCACACAGGGTTAGTATTGCAAAAGGAACATATTACTGTAGATGATCCGTTAGGAAGTTTCAAAGCACAACAAACTGTATTATTCCAGGCATTTGTAATAAAATAGTCCAAGCAAACAGAGAGAGAGCAACAACATAACAGTGAGTGGCTGCTGCCAGCGGACTCTGAGTTACGGTTGGAAGCTACGAGAGGGGGAGTTGCTGAACTCAGCAGCTATCACTCAAAGCAAAAACACCCACAGTTATACAGAACTTTATTGCTTAATACGTCTTAAACCAGTGGTGTCCAAACTATTCCAGAAAGGTGATTTCACTGATGAACTCATCCCACCTGCTCAAAGGGATGTTAATCAATGAAATCACCTGCTGAAGTCAGTGGCTGCAAAGAAAACCTGCACCCTCTCGGCCCTTTCTGGAATAGTTTGGACACCACTGTCTTAAACTAAGAAGTTAGGAAAAAAAATCACCCCTCCTACAGTTGTCATGGAGGCGGGAAAGACCAAACCACACAGCCAGGGCAACTAAGGAGTGGCTCCGTAAGAAGCATTTCAAAGTCCTGGAGTGGCCAAGCCAGTCTCCAAAACTGAACTCAATAGAAAATCTTTAGAGAGAGGTGAAACTCGAAACCTGAAAGATCTGGTGAAGATCTGTATGAAGGAGTGGACCAAAATCCCTGCTACAGTGTGTGAAAACTTGGTCAAGTACTACAGGAAAACTTCTGACCTTTGTAATTGCAAACAAAGATTTCTGTTATCTATCTATCTATCACATAGTACGCATAAGTACAAATCAGGGCGACTCATGGCGGAACAACTTGTATGAGCGAACCACGAAAACATCGAGCCAGCGGGCAGGTGTGAACGAACCCGCTGTGGCGGTGTCGTGCACTGTTCCAGCAGCTGCAGCATGTGTAACCATATTGCGCAGCTGCTGTGAAAAAAAAAAAAAAAAATACATGCCACCCACGGGACTCAAACCTGCAACTGACAAAAGCTCTGATTGTCAGCCAGAAACTTTACCACTCCTGTATGTCTCAGCTGGAGAACACGTACTGTGTTTTGAAGGACATGAACTTATAATATTCCAGGCGCATGTCTCTGCCTGCTGTCCTCACGTGAAAATACATAAAAACATATATCGCTTTTGCGACAGGCTGGAGAGCGCGCACATTGACAGGCTGGTCCAGCTGTAACGGACCATCAGATCAAAGTGACAAAGTGACAAAGTTTTTTTATTCGGCACACAAAATATTCAAATAGAAAAAAAATAACAATTCCACAAACGCATAAACAAAACTAGTGAGTCCGAAAGGGTGTGGGCTGAAGCAAAGCTTATTAGCGCCCACCCCTGCTAGTACAAGTCCATCAATTCTAATCAGTCATATTTACATAAATACAAATTCACTACTACATGTCGACACACAGACATACACATCAATATACTATTCACTTATAATTATATTTATATAGTACCAGATCACAAGAAAGTCAAATCAAGGCACTTTACGCAGGTAAGGACTATCCTTACCAACCAACCCCCAGAGCAAGCACTAGGCAACTGTGGTGAGGAAAAACTCCCCATAAGGAAGAAACCTCAAGCAGACCAGGCTCTTGGGGGTGACCCTCTGCTTGGGCTGTGCCATATATACCTATATACATACGTATACGAGGTCTATTAGAAAAATATCCAACCTTATTATTTTTTTAAAAAACCATATGGATTTGAATCACGTGTGATTGCGTCAGACAAGCTTGAACCCTCGTGCGCATGCGTGAGTTTTTTCATGCCTGTCGGTTGCGTCATTCGCCTGTGAGCAGGCTTTGAGTGAGGTGTGGTCCACCCTCTCGGCGGATTTTTATTGCAAATAAATGTCTGAACGATTTGGAGCTTTGCTGCATCAATTTTTTTCCAGAAACTGTGAGAGACCTCCAGGTGGACATCGTTCGAAAAATTAATATGGCTTTCAGGGACGATTTTATGGGGATTAAACAGATTACGGATTGTTACTGCCGCTTTAAGGACTGCCCACAACTGCTGAAAGCGCGGCGCACTCCCAGCCCCCATCGACAGGCTCACACCCCGCTGAAACAACCAGATCATTTCCAACGTTAAGGCTTTGTTGATCCGGGACCTCGTCTGACTTTCACAAAAAGGCAGAAGATGTGGACATCAGCACTTTTTCGGTACATTCCACCGTTACAGGAGTTTTTTTTCATGGAAAGAAAATCAGAGGGACGTGCCACGGAGCCGTTCATTACGCGGGACAAAACCACCTCTGTGTTGGTCTCACAGGACAGGTTTCAGGTGGATTTCAGACGGATTCCGGTTGCTTTCCAGTCATGTGAATATCCGATTGTGACTGTGCATGAGCTGGACATGCCAGAACATGTCCCGTGAGGCTTCATCACGGCGTTGCTTTGCGCCGAGCGGCTGCACCGCGACGCGCAGAACTCCTCTGCACGTCTGTCTTAATGTGCCGAAAAAGTGCTGATGTCCATGTCTTTTCACAATTCCTGTGCTAGTCAGATGACATACCAGATCAAGACAGCGTCCAGTTTAAAAATGAATGGCACATTTCACTGTTACAGGAGTTTTTGTCATGGAAAGAGAAGCTGCTCCACCGCGCGTCATGGTGCAGCCGCTCGGCGCAAAGCAACACCGTGATGAAGCCTCACGGTCTCTCACAGTTTCTGGAAAAAAATTGATGCAGCAAAGCTCCAAATCGTTCAGACATTTATTCGCAATAAAAATCTGCCGAGAGGGGTGGACCACACCTCACTCAAAGCCTGCTCACAGGCGAATGACGCAACCGACAGGCATGACAAAACTCACGCATGCACACGAGGGTTCAAGCTTGTCTGACGCAATCACACGTGATTCAAATCCATATGGTTTTTAAAAAAAATAATAAGGTCGGATACTTTTCTAATAGACCTCGTATACTTTACATACATAAATATATACATATATATACATACATATACACGGTCACTTATATACATATATACATATACACCTACCCATATCTATATATCTACATACGCATATACATACCCACACATTCAAATGTACAATAAATCCCACTTATAAATTGAACATTCCGTATAAATCAAATATTTGCTTCTTTATGATACTTAGACATGATGTTCTTTTTGAGTAGTTTCTTAAATCTTACTAAGGTACCACTCATTCTAACCTCTGTTGAACATTCGTTCCATTTCTTCACCCCAACCACAGACACACAAAAACCCTTTACATTTGTTCTTACTGGTGGTTTCATAAAAATTGCACAACCTCTTGAACTATATCTGGATTCCCTCAATCTGAACAGACTCTGGACATGTCTCGGTAAGGCTTGGTTTTTCGCTCGAAACAAAGTTTGAATTGTAATGTAATCGACCAAATCTATGAATTTTAATAAATTTAAAGACACAAATAGAGAATGAGTTGGTTCATGATAATGTTTATTGCAGATGATTCGTATGGCTCGTTTTTGCAAAAGGAATATTGGATTGGTGTTTGATTTGTAAGTGTTTCCCCATGACTCAACACAATATGTCATATATGGTACCATCAGAGAATGATATAAAGTAAGTAACCCTTCTTGTGGCAGTACGTCTTTGGCTTTATACAAAATGGCTATAGTTTTTGACAATTTTGATTTCACATAATTTACGAGGTCTGTCCATAAAGTATAGGTCCTTTTTATTTTTTTCAAAAACTATATGGATTTCATTAATATGTTTTTACGTCAGACACGCTTGAACCCTCGTGCGCATGCGTGAGTTTTTCCACGCCTGTCGGTGACGTCATTCGCCTGTGAGCACTCCTTGTGGGAGGAGTCGTCCAGCCCCTCGTCGGAATTCCTTTGTCTGAGAAGTTGCTGAGAGACTGGTGCTTTGTTTGATCAAAATTTTTTCTAAACCTGTGAGACACATCGAAGTGGACATGGTTCGAAAAATTAAGCTGGTTTTCAGTGAAAATTTTAACGGCTGATGAGAGATTTTGAGGTGATACTGTCGCTTTAAGGACTTCCCACGGTGCGAGACGTCGCGCAGCGCTCTCAGGCGGCGTCATCAGCCTGTTTCAAGCTGAAAACCTCCACATTTCAGGCTCTATTGATCCAGGACATCGTGGGAGAACAGAGAAGTTTCAGAAGAAGTCGGTTTCAGCATTTTATCCGGATATTCCACTGTTAAAGGAGATTTTTTTTAATGAAAGACGTGCGGACGGGTCCGCGCGTCGGCTCGCAGCCGCCACGATGCTCCGCCACAGGAAAAACACCTCTGTTGGAAGCCTTAAGGACAAGTTGGAACATGTCCAGCTGTTAAACAATTTCTCATATACTCACTCCACTGAAAGCCATCAAAAGCCGCCTGGATTTTACAAATGGTTATCAACACGGAGGTGTTTTTCCTGTGCCGCCGCACCGCGCCGGCTGCGTCCCGACACGCGGACCCGTCCGCACGTCTTTCATTAAAAAAATCTCCTTTAACAGTGGAATATCCGGATAAAATGCTGAAACCGACTTCTTCTGAAACTTCTCTGTTCTCTCACGACATCCTGGATCAATAGAGCCTGAAATGTGGAGGTTTTCAGCTTGAAACAGGCTGATGATGCCGCCTGAGAGCGATGAGCGACGTCTCGCACCGTGGGAAGTCCTTAAAGCGACAGTATCACCTCAAAATCTCTCATCAGCCGTTAAAATTTTCACTGAAAACCAGCTTAATTTTTCGAACCATGTCCACTTCGATGTGTCTCACAGGTTTAGAAAAAAATTTGATCAAACAAAGCGCCAGTCTCTCAGCAAATTCTCAGACAAAGGAATTCCGACGAGGGGCTGGACGACTCCTCCCACAAGGAGTGCTCACAGGAGAATGACTTCACCGACAGGCATGGAAAAACTCACGCATGCGCACGAGGGTTCAAGCATGACTGACGTAAAAACATATGAATGAAATCCATATAGTTTTTGAAAAAAATAAAAAGGACCTATACTTTATGGACAGCCCTCGTATATGTCATTTCCAGCTAAGTTTATTATCAATTATAACACCTAAAAATTTATTCTCTCTTACTAACTCAATTTCCTTATTGTTTATAGTTAAATTTTTACATGTGGGTGCCTGTTTATTTCCAAATATAATACATTTGGTTTTCCCAAGGTTGAGTGACAACTTATTAGCGTCAAACCAAACCTTAAATTTTTTCCAGTTCTTTCTTAACTATGTCCAGAAGCTGTTCAAGATTTTCACCGCTACAGAACACTGTTGTATCATCCGCAAAAAGGACACATCTCAGTGAACTCGACACCCAACGTATATCATTTATATAGATTATAAACAACAAAGGACCGAGCACTGAGCCCTGCGGCACCCCACATGTGACTTCCCTGAGTTCAGAATTTGTATTATGGAATTGAACATCCCGCAATCTGCCTTGTAAATAACTAGTTATCCATTCATATGCCAGACCTCTGATTCCATATTTCTGCAGTTTAGTTAATAGTGTTCCATGGTTAATTGTGTCAAACGCTTTCTGTAAATAAAAAAAAAAAACAACAAAAAAAAACACCTACTGTATATTGTTTTTTGTCAATTACAGTTGCTATACTTTCCACAAAGTCCATCAAAGCCTGTGATGTAGTTCGAGACCTTCTGAATCCATATTGTTCTTCACAAATGATGTTATGCTTCAGTAAATAATCATTTAATCTTTTAGCAAATATTTTTTCCAAAATTTTAGAAAATTGTGGCAGGAGTGATATAGGTCTATAATTAGAAAATGTGTGTTTGTCACCAGTTTTAAACAGAGGAATTACTTTGGCTATTTTCATTTGAGAAGGAAATGTACCAGTACTTAGTGACATATTGTAAATGTAATTGAAAGGTTTTAATATACAATCAATAACTTTTTTTTAATAAAGCCATATCCAAATTATTAACATCAGTCGATTTCTTAGTTTTTGAACCATGAACCAGATCAAGTATTTCCCTTTCGTGAGTACCACCAATGAACATTGAAACAGATTTGTTAAACGTTGAATTATTTACCTAGAAGTTATTAGTTGATGAGTCAATTTTACTGGCAAGAATTTTACCCACATTAACGAAGTATTCATTAAAGTGTTCAGCAATAGACTCGTCATTATCAATCGTGATGTAGTTGTTACTCTGAAAAAGTGAAGGATAATCTCTAGTTACTCTATTCTTTTTTACTATTTCATTTAATATGAATATGTTATATGACAAGTAACTCATTATAATATCTTTTTTTTACTGCGTCTCATGATATTGATTAACTTATTCTTATATGTTTTATACTTACTTTCAGCTTCCTTAGTTCGTAGTTTTATGAATTGTTTATATAGTAAGTTTTTCTTTTTACATGCCCTCTGAAGTCCCTTAGTTATCCATGGTTTAATGCTATATTGATTTCTGTATATTTTGTCAACAAATGGACAGTGTTTATTATACAAACTGGAAAAAATGGAAATGAAAGCATCATATGACCTGTCAACATCATCAACAAAAACATCCGACCAGTTCTGACTTGATAAATCCTCCCTTAAATTTTCAATTGTTTCAGGTGTTACTTTTCTACTCATGAATTTGGTATTGCTTCGATACTTACAACAACCCTCCAATGCAAAGACAGAAAACTGGCAAGTGATCACTGATATCACTGACCAGTAGTCCCCCACTAAGATTACTGAATATGGCGTTGGTTAAAATATTGTCAATGAGAGTTGTGGACTCCATAGTTATTCTGCTAGGATGAATGATGGTTGGAAACAGTCCTAAACAGTACAAGGTGTTTATAAATTAAGTGATTTGTGAATGATTGTGAGGGTTTAAAAAATCTATATTGAAATCTCCACAGACAAATAAATGCTTATTTCTGTTGATTTTGTTGTACATTCCTAAGATACCGTCTTCAAAGATGTCAATATTTGTCCCAGGAGCTTTGTAAATACAACTAACAACTATGTTTTTGGAGTTTATAGATGTCATTTCTATGGTAACACATTCCATGATGTTGTCCACTGTAAATGACATGTTGTTAATGAGTTTACAGTTGTAATCTGACCTTACATATAATGCAACGCCTCCACCCCTTCTCGTCTGCCTATTAACCAGAAACAATTCATAACCATCAAGATATACCAGCTCTTTATTATCCTCATTTAACCATGTTTCCGAAATTGCAATAACTGAAAAACTTTTTTGGATGTTTTCAAACAATCATTAATAGTGGACAGATTACGAGAAAGACTTCTGCTGTTGAAATGTATAATTGAAAAATCTTCATCATTGATTTTATAATTTTTGAATTGTTCTTCTGTAAAATATTTGCACTGTCTCACAATATTCTCACTGAAAAAGGTATCAGGATCATTTTGAGATTCGAAGGGGCGGTTAGCAGAATTATTATAATTAAATGTATCTAGACAGAGCTCCTGGGCAGAAATAAACAGATCAGATCATTATCCTTAGTCATTATGTCTCTCTTGTCTCCGGGTGTAGATGATGTGGATGAGTGGGTTGCTCCAGTCTGCATCATGGTGCTGTGTTGTGTTTGAGTCCTCATACCTATTGTTCATATTTGTCCAGCTCCTCGATGTTCCTTATTGCCATGACTTTTGCTTGTTCTGGTGATCTGTTCAGTTTGATGAATATTTTACAGTTTGAAGTCCATGTGTGCTGGATTTTTCCCTGTTTCTTTAAGAAGCGTGCTTTCCTGGTGATGTCGGTGTTCCGTTTGGTGAGATGTTCATTGATGAATACGTTTGTCCCTTTCAGTTTTCTTCCTTGTTTTAACAGTGCTGTTTTGTGTTTTCTGTTGATGAATCTCATGATGACGGTTCGTTTATCACCGTCATTTCTCCGGGGCAGAGGGTGGCACGCTTCAATGTTATTTAAATCCATTTCTATACCTTTAGATAGGAGGAAATCAGCAACCTGTTTTTCCACAGAGCTGACCTCCTGTTCACTGGGATCCCCTCCGCTTGATGTGAAGACTGGTGATGATGACGTCGTTGACTCTGGTGTACTGCTCCAATTCAGCCACTCTATTTTCCAGCTGCACCAGACGCCGGTCTTTCTCAGCATTCTGGAGCCTTCACCTCCTCCACCAGATCCATGATTGATTTCTGTTGCTGCTTCACAACAGAAATCTCCTCTGATAGAAAGTCCAGAGATTTTTTAATATCGTCACCTTCCTCCACCATCAGAACCTTCTTAGGCCCCATGGTCGGCTTATGGGCTGCTTGGCGATCGCCGATGTTAACAGCCTGCGTTGTTTGTCACCAGGATGGATCTGCGCTGCACTGGTGCCGCGCGGCCTCGGTGTTTCCGCGCTGATGGATCTGCGGTGGCTGCACAAGGCCGTGGGGAAGTGACATTTGTGACGAGCAGCTTCAATGACGCACCGCGCGGCCTCGGTGAATTCACCACATTGGGCGGGCCTCGGACGTTGTTGCTGTCCAGCCGCGGGGCTAAGTTGCCGGTTGAGGTGGTATTCCCACTGTCCGGGTTGGCAAACACCAGCGTGGCAGATGGCAACTACAAACACCACCTCTGAGGCACAAAAACTCAGGTACAAACTTTTTGCAGCTCGCTCTCTGACGACACGCAGCTCAGACTGACGACTGTGACGCAGCTGACGACTGTGACGCAGCTGACGACTGTGACACAGCTGACGACTGTGACGCAAGACAGTGATTGTGAGGCAAGACAGTGACAATGACATGAGGGACTGAGATCATGTGGACATGCAGCAGGCAATCTGAATGTCACGTCTGTCTAACAGGATACACGTCTTCTGTGAGTGGCACTGCAGGACTATATGACAATCAATCAATCAATCAATCAATTTTTTTTATATAGCGCCAAATCACAACAAACAGTTGCCCCAAGGCGCTTTATATTGTAAGGCAAGGCCATACAATAATTATGTAAAACCCCAACGGTCAAAACGACCCCCTGTGAGCAAGCACTTGGCTACAGTGGGAAGGAAAAACTCCCTTTTAACAGGAAGAAACCTCCAGCAGAACCAGGCTCAGGGAGGGGCAGTCTTCTGCTGGGACTGGTTGGGGCTGAGGGAGAGAACCAGGAAAAAGACATGCTGTGGAGGGGAGCAGAGATCGATCACTAATGATTAAATGCAGAGTGGTGCATACAGAGCAAAAAGAAAAAGAAACAGTGCATCATGGGAACCCCCCAGCAGTCTACGTCTATAGCAGCATAACTAAGGGATGGTTCAGGGTCACCTGATCCAGCCCTAACTATAAGCTTTAGCAAAAAGGAAAGTTTTAAGCCTAATCTTAAAAGTAGAGAGGGTGTCTGTCTCCCTGATCTGAATTGGGAGCTGGTTCCACAGGAGAGGAGCCTGAAAGCTGAAGGCTCTGCCTCCCATTCTACTCTTACAAACCCTAGGAACTACAAGTAAGCCTGCAGTCTGAGAGCGAAGCGCTCTATTGGGGTAATATGGTACTACGAGGTCCCTAAGATAAGATGGGACCTGATTATTCAAAACCTTATAAGTAAGAAGAAGAATTTTAAATTCTATTCTAGAATTAACAGGAAGCCAATGAAGAGAGGCCAATATGGGTGAGATATGCTCTCTCCTTCTAGTCCCCGTCAGTACTCTAGCTGCAGCATTTTGAATTAACTGAAGGCTTTTTAGGGAACTTTTAGGACAACCTAATAATAATGAATTACAATAGTCCAGCCTAGAGGAAATAAATGCATGAATTAGTTTTTCAGCATCACTCTGAGACAAGACCTTTCTGATTTTAGAGATATTGCGTAAATGCAAAAAAGCAGTCCTACATATTTGTTTAATATGCACTTTGAATGACATATCCTGATCAAAAATGACTCCAAGATTTCTCACAGTATTACTAGAGGTCAGGGTAATGCCATCCAGAGTAAGGATCTGGTTAGACACCATGTTTCTAAGATTTGTGGGGCCAAGTACAATAACTTCAGTTTTATCTGAGTTTAAAAGCAGGAAATTAGAGGTCATCCATGTCTTTATGTCTGTAAGACAATCCTGCAGTTTAGCTAATTGGTGTGTGTCCTCTGGCTTCATGGATAGATAAAGCTGGGTATCATCTGCGTAACAATGAAAATTTAAGCAATACCGTCTAATAATACTGCCTAAGGGAAGCATGTATAAAGTGAATAAAATTGGTCCTAGCACAGAACCTTGTGGAACTCCATAATTAACTTTAGTCTGTGAAGAAGATTCCCCATTTACATGAACAAATTGTAATCTATTAGACAAATATGATTCAAACCACCGCAGCGCAGTGCCTTTAATACCTATGGCATGCTCTAATCTCTGTAATAAAATTTTATGGTCAACAGTATCAAAAGCAGCACTGAGATCTAACAGAACAAGCACAGAGATGAGTCCACTGTCCGAGGCCATAAGAAGATCATTTGTAACCTTCACTAATGCTGTTTCTGTACTATGATGAATTCTAAAACCTGACTGAAACTCTTCAAATAGACCATTCCTCTGCAGATGATCAGTTAGCTGTTTTACAACTACCCTTTCAAGAATTTTTGAGAGAAAAGGAAGGTTGGAGATTGGCCTATAATTAGCTAAGATAGCTGGGTCAAGTGATGGCTTTTTAAGTAATGGTTTAATTACTGCCACCTTAAAAGCCTGTGGTACATAGCCAACTAACAAAGATAGATTGATCATATTTAAGATCGAAGCATTAAATAATGGTAGGGCTTCCTTGAGCAGCCTGGTAGGAATGGGGTCTAATAAACATGTTGATGGTTTGGATGAAGTAACTAATGAGAATAACTCAGACAGAACAATCGGAGAGAAAGAGTCTAACCAAATACCGGCATCACTGAAAGCAGCCAAAGATAACGATACGTCTTTGGGATGGTTATGAGTAATTTTTTCTCTAATAGTTAAAATTTTGTTAGCAAAGAAAGTCATGAAGTCATTACTAGTTAAAGTTAATGGAATACTCAGCTCAATAGAGCTCTGACTCTTTGTCAGCCTGGCTACAGTGCTGAAAAGAAACCTGGGGTTGTTCTTATTTTCTTCAATTAGTGATGAGTAGAAAGATGTCCTAGCTTTACGAAGGGCTTTTTTATAGAGCAACAGACTCTTTTTCCAGGCTAAGTGAAGATCTTCTAAATTAGTGAGACGCCATTTCCTCTCCAACTTACGGGTTATCTGCTTTAAGCTACGAGTTTGTGAGTTATACCACGGAGTCAGACACTTCTGATTTAAAGCTCTCTTTTTCAGAGGAGCTACAGCATCCAAAGTTGTCTTCAATGAGGATGTAAAACTATTGACGAGATACTCTATCTCCCTTACAGAGTTTAGGTAGCTACTCTGCACTGTGTTGGTATATGGCATTAGAGAACATAAAGAAGGAATCATATCCTTAAACCTAGTTACAGCGCTTTCTGAAAGACTTCTAGTGTAATGAAACTTATTCCCCACTGCTGGGTAGTCCATCAGAGTAAATGTAAATGTTATTAAGAAATGATCAGACAGAAGGGAGTTATCAGGGAATACTGTTAAGTCTTCTATTTCCATACCATAAGTCAGAACAAGATCTAAGATATGATTAAAGTGGTGGGTGGACTCATTTACTTTTTGAGCAAAGCCAATAGAGTCTAATAATAGATTAAATGCAGTGTTGAGGCTGTCATTCTCAGCATCTGTGTGGATGTTAAAATCGCCCACTATAATTATCTTATCTGAGCTAAGCACTAAGTCAGACAAAAGGTCTGAAAATTCACAGAGAAACTCACAGTAACGACCAGGTGGACGATAGATAATAACAAATAAAACTGGTTTTTGGGACTTCCAATTTGGATGGACAAGACTAAGAGACAAGCTTTCAAATGAATTAAAGCTCTGTCTGGGTTTTGGATTAATTAATAAGCTGGAATGGAAGATTGCTGCTAATCCTCCACCCCGGCCCGTGCTACGAGCATTCTGACAGTTAGTGTGACTCGGGGGTGTTGACTCATTTAAACTAACATATTCATCCTGCTGTAACCAGGTTTCTGTTAGGCAGAATAAATCAATATGTTGATCAATTATTATATCATTTACCAACAGGGACTTAGAAGAGAGAGACCTAATGTTTAATAGACCACATTTAACTGTTTTAGTCTGTGGTGCAGTTGAAGGTGCTATATTATTTTTTCTTTTTGAATTTTTATGCTTAAATAGATTTTTGCTGGTTATTGGTAGTCTGGGAGCAGGCACCGTCTCTACGGGGATGGGGTAATGAGGGGATGGCAGGGGGAGAGAAGCTGCAGAGAGGTGTGTAAGACTACAACTCTGCTTCCTGGTCCCAACCCTGGATAGTCACGGTTTGGAGGATTTAAGAAAATTGGCCAGATTTCTAGAAATGAGAGCTGCTCCATCCAAAGTGGGATGGCTGCCGTCTCTCCTAACAAGACCAGGTTTTCCCCAGAAGCTTTGCCAATTATCTATGAAGCCCACCTCATTTTTTGGACACCACTCAGACAGCCAGCAATTCAAGGAGAACATGCGGCTAAACATGTCACTCCCGGTCTGATTGGGGAGGGGCCCAGAGAAAACTACAGAGTCCGACATTGTTTTTGCAAAGTTACACACCGATTCAATGTTAATTTTAGTGACCTCCGATTGGCGTAACCGGGTGTCATTACTGCCGACGTGAATTACAATCTTACCAAATTTACGCTTAGCCTTAGCCAGCAGTTTCAAATTTCCTTCAATGTCGCCTGCTCTGGCCCCCGGAAGACAATTGACTATGGTTGCTGGTGTCGCTAACTTCACATTTCTCAAAACAGAGTCGCCAATAACCAGAGTTTGATCCTCGGCGGGTGTATCGTCGAGTGGGGAAAAACGGTTAAAGATGTGAACGGGTTGGCGGTGTACACGGGGCTTCTGTTTAGGGCTACGCTTCCTCCTCACAGTCACCCAGTCGGCCTGCTTTCCCGGCTGCTCGGGATCTGCCAGGGGGGAACTAACGGCGGCTAAGCTACCTTGGTCCGCACCGACTACAGGGGCCTTGCTAGCTGTAGAATTTTCCACGGTGCGGAGCCGAGTCTCCAATTCGCCCAGCCTGGCCTCCAAAGCTACGAATAAGCTACACTTATTACAAGTACCATTACTGCTAAAGGAGGCCGAGGAATAACTAAACATTTCACACCCAGAGCAGAAAAGTGCGGGAGAGACAGGAGAAGCCGCCATGCTAAATCGGCTAAGAGCTAGTAGCTACGCTAAGCTAGCGGATTCCTAAAAACACGCAAAGCGAATAATGTGTAAATAATTTAGAGGTGATTCAGCAGAAGGAGTGCTTTAGTTAAGGCACGTAAAGATTACACTGGGAAACAAATCGTAATCTAGATAACTAGATCAATCTAACTGCGCAGATCAAACAGCTAACAGATACAGAAAAACACCGCTGTGCTCCGGAATAAGAAGTGATACAATACCGCAGTGAGAGCCGACCACCAGTAGAGTCAAGTAAAAAAGTAAAAAAAAAAAAATAAAAAAGTAAAAAAGTCTTGAAAAAGACTATTAGTTCAAAGTCCAAAGCAGCAGGTAGCAGTCTCTGTGTAAACAGTCCCAACAGAGAGCCAAAATTAACAGATACAGCAAAACACCGCACAAGCCAACAGTGTGACAAATACACCACTTTCAGTCATGTATCAGCAGAAATACGCCATAACAAATGCCATTTAGTCAGTTATCAGGGTGCTTTTTCTCTTAAAAAAAAAAAAAACAAACTTTTATGTCCTTTTGAGTTCAGGCATTTTTCCGCACCTTTACAGGACAACAACAGCCGCTGTGAGCAGACACACCTCCCTGTCTGTTCAGCACCTAGACTGGGTCACTCTCTGTGTTATGTAGTCATTCATTTTAATTATTTGTTATATAATTGCGTATGTAGGTATTGTTGGAAATATTTATATAACTGTCCTGGCGGTGGTTTCTGTGTTTTTAATCTGTGCACTCAGCCGTCATCCAGCTGTCAGTGTGCTGCGATCAGCTGACAGGCACCTCCCTGTGCTGTGTGCAATCAGACCTGGCTGTCCCGCCCCCATGTGATCAGATCTGTACATACATAGAGTGGGTTGCAAAAGTATTCAGCCCCTTAGTATTTCACATATTTTAATTTGTTTATAGCATTTCAAATACAAAAAGTAAATCAGGCTTCTCAATATAAATAAATGTGTCTTGAACTTTATTTACATCAGTTATGAAGAAATACAAACAGTATGGCACTCTATGGTAAATCTGTGTGGAGTAGACACTTCTCAAAAACTGAGTGACTGTGCAAGAAGAAGAGTGAGGAAAGACACCAACACCAAGTTACAGGCTTCTGTGGCTGTGATTGGAGAAATTGTGCATAGTGCATTTTTTGCATTTTGTATCCCCAGTTGTACACCTTCATGATGAAATGGCACAAAGGAGGGATTTATTAAAAAGAAGACTTGAAACTTCAGCTAAAATTTGCCAGAAGGTACGTCTGAGATGCAAGCCTAGATTTAATGTTTTGGTGAAAGAAAACCCTCCTCTGGGCCCTTAGTTTTTTATTTTTAATAAATTTGCAAAATCTAAAAAAAACAACAACCTTTTCACATTGTCATTATGGGGTATTGTGTGTTTGTTCCTCAAGCTCGGGTCGTCTGCCAGAGCTCTGGGAGTTTGTTCAGTACAGTATCTTAGCTGTTCCTAGGACTCCACTCTTCTGGACTTAGACCTCTGATATTGAGCCTGGAATCTGCTCGAGCCATTCTTCCAGTTTGGGTGTTACAGGTCCTCTTGCTCCTATTACCACTGGGACCACTTTGATTTTACCTTCCACATCTGCTCCAGTTCCTTCAGCCCCTGGTACCTCTCAATTTTCTCATACTCCTCGTTTCGGATGTTGCTGTCAGCTGGGACTACCACATCGATCACAACTGTGGTCTTCTTTCCCTTGTCAACCACCACTCTGTCTGGTTGGTTGGCCAGCAGCTGCTTGTATGTTTGGAATTTGATGATCCACAAGTCCTTAGCCCTGTCATTCTCAACCGGGGAATCTCTAATCCATATGCAGTGCAGAAGTTCCTGTACATGATTCCCAACACTTGGTTGTGCCTCTCAGGGTCTGCTGTCCCAGCTTGCATCTTGCATCCTGCTGCTGTATGCTGGATTGTCTCTAGGGCGTATTTGCACAATTTTCAATTTATTTTCAATTTATTTCCTTTATATAGCGCCAAATCACAACAGAGTTGCCTCAAGGCGCTTCACACAGGTAAGGTCTAACCTTACCAACCCCCAGAGCAACAGTGGTAAGGAAAAACTCCCTCTGAGGAAGAAACCTCAAGCAGACCAGACTCAAAGGGGTGACCCTCTGCTTGGGCCATGCTACAAACATAAATTACAGAAATAATTCACAGAACAATTCACGGACGAATATACAAGAATTGCTGTTGGTGCACAGGACAGGAGGATCGCCAACACAAACACAACTCCCATCTCTGGATGGAGCTGCACCTTAAACAGAGAAAAAACAGAATCAGGCATCAGAAAGACAAAAAATACTATATAATTTGCCAGTATTAATCAACAAGAAAAACAGAAGAAATACTAAGGTGATTGCCGGCCGCTAGCCCTAAGCTTCACTAAAAGACCCAGAATTTAGGTGAAGTTGAGGCCGCGGCCCACTTCAATTACTAATAACATGAATTAAAAGAGTAAAAAGCATAAAACAAAACTGCACCAGTATGCTAACCATATGAAAAGGAAAATAAGTGTGTCTTAAGTCTAGACTTGAAAGTCTCCACAGAATCTAATTGTTTTATTGACGCAGGGAGATCATTCCACAGAACAGGGGCACGAAAGAGAAAGCTCTGTGACCCGCAGACTTCTTATTCACCTTAGGGACACAAAGTAGTCCTGCACCCTGAGAACGTAAAGCCCGGGCCGGTACGTAAGGTTTACGTACCGTACCTATTAGCTGTGGTAGACACCTGCCTCTATGGATCTGGTGCTTAGGGCATGTTCTTGTGCTGCCATGATCAAGGCCTCTATGCTGTCCATTAGGCCGGCCTTTTCTTGTCACTGGTAAGACTTCATGATGTCAGACACATCCTCTGTCTGTCAATGATACATCCCATGGAGTGGCTTGGTCTTCCATAAAATCTCCACCTTCTGTTCCTTATCACTGTCTGTCTTCATCTGTCTGAGGCACTGTTGTAGCTGTTGTCTCTTCCTGGATTGTGGCTCTGGCACTCAGTAATCCTTGCCCTCCCTATTCCCATTGCTCATAGAGCCTCAGGGTTCTGGACTTTGGGTTTAAACCTCTGTGCATTATGAGAAAGAAGATTTTGTGTCTTGACATCAGTGGCATCTGTCTCCTCCTGTGGCCAACTTATTATCCCAGCTGGGTATCTGATAACTGGTTGGGCATGTGTATTGATGGCTCGAATCTTATTCCCACCATTGAGTTGGCTGATGTTGTGTATTTGTGCTGTTATTTTTGTGTGTTTTTCGGTTTCTCTACAATGCGCAGTCTGTGATGCTTTTTACCAACACAGTTTACACTTTAAATGTGCAATATTAGGATTGACAGGTACCTGCGCAAATATTTTGAAAAATAATAATGCTGAAATGGAGAAAGCTTTGAAAGGCTAAGGCTACATGTGAATTCTCATAAGATATATTTAGTACGCAAAAGCAATACCTCAGAATCCAGAGGGTATCCGAATACTCAGTGTGCATTACCAGTAGTCCTACAGTACCTGGATGATCTACTAACCTATCGTGCACAAACTGATGACACAACACAATCCCATGAGGCAGCTGGATGCTGGTAACTGAAGATCTTGTTTGGAAAACTCGAGGAAGACAGTGGACATACTTCAAAATGGTACACATGGTATGCAGTACCAATTCAAATGTTTGGACATGTAAGCATGGTTTTGTGTCCAAACATTTGACTGGTACAGTATGTTTGTACCAAAATACACCAGGAATCATTTCAAAAAGTCTGCATTTGCAAAAGAGAAATTTACACAGCATATGTGGGTCTGTGCACATGCGTCATCTGTTAACATCTGGGGCAAAGGACAGGAAAAATGTGATGGTGTAGTACACCTGATTAGTGTCCCTGCTGCTCGCTTGGTTCACAGATACTAAGTACTGATGCAGGGAGAGACATAGCTGTACCTAAAATGGTGCACACATTCTTGGCTAGAGGTCATCAACCCTGCTCCTGGAGATCACCTGTCCTACACATTTTCCACTTCTCCCTGCTGCACCCACTGCTAATTAACTAAGTCAGGTTATTTGGTGTAGAAGGCAACCACGCACTGAGTGTGAAAATGACTGTCAGGTGGAATGACACATGATGCATCGAGCACCACTTCATGCAGGGTAGAGGACAGGCCCTTACATGTTATACTGTTGACCGTAGTACAAAAAAAAAAAAAAAACAGTGAGACTGGACTTGTTTAGTCTTCAAAGCGTTAACCACTTCTTCAGACCTAAGAGGGAACAAGATGTCCGCTTGCTTTTGACAAAACATCTTCCACCTGGATGAATCAAAATCTTCACACTGTCTTTATTTAGCATTTTGAATATGCTGTATAATATGAAGCGACAACAGGTGCACTATTTTATGTTATCAAGTAAAAGGAGTATGTTTTTTTTAAACTACTGGAAATAACTTCCTCACTGACTGCTTTTCATTATTTGTGTGTTCACAGGAGGCGACCTGTCCAGACGCTAAGCCTGTTGTCATTGTGTTTGTGCGACCTAAATGTTTGTTTACTCATTGTGTGCGCATGAACCAGAGAGACAAATGACAACCTCATATGAATGACACTCTTAAAGTATCGTGTATGGCTGACAGACAGATGGACACATGGACAGCAGGATGATGATGATACTGATGATGATGGACACATTACTCTGTAGCTTTTAGTCACCATAAGACTGAGTACTACTGCTGATCATAGATTTCTTGTTTTGAACCCCCCCACTGTATGCTGCTGGTAATATTATGGGACCTATGCAGACCAAATGAGACCTATTATTCATTTAAGTGAAATGTTGCATGTTTAATTAAATAAACATGTGTACCAAAAGTTACCCTTGAACAGTTTGGTTCATCTTGTTTATTTTTAAGTAGATTTTGGATTCCCAGACCTGAGCTGTGGTTTTCATAATGTGTGGCTTGGGTGCGGACTTTGAAAAGCATAATATGAATGAATATTTGTCAGCCTCGTTTCTCTGTACCCTTATCAAGAGTGGAACTAGTGTCACCAAATGTATGGATTCCTGCTAACCAGTGGTAACAGTACCAACCAATACAATTAGTCACACAGCAAGCCATGTTTTCTGAGATTTGTAATAAATTGCTCAGAAACAACAAATACAGATGAGTCCAGAGCACCTGTCAGCCTCTGATAGTGACCTGTGCTAGCAGGAATCTGGACCTGGCACACGAGTTGTCACTCAAAGCGGCCCCACCTCAAATTATTTATAACTTGGGGTAGTTTCTGTTGTTGTTATGATTTAAGAAGAGTAACACAGCTGTTTAACAATGAATGGCTTCACCAAACCACTAACCATGAGTGGAAACAAATGTTTTTGTGTTATCATTCATATATTGTGAAAAATGGCCAATAAATCAAAAATTCTGCCAGGATATGTTAATTTTTGGGCACAACTGTATATATTAAAAGCCAAGTGCCCTGTGTGTGTGTGTGTGTGTGTGTGTGTGTGTGTGTGTGTGTGTGTGTGTGTGTGTGTGTGTGTGTGTGTGTGTGTGTGTGTGTGTGTGTGTGTGTGTGTGTGTGTGTGTGTGTGTACCTTTGAACGCGGACATGTGGAGAGCTGACATTTGGCATTTCATATGCTTGATGTATTTTAAGTCAAGGATGAACGCTGCCAAAATGGAACACAGATAAGACTCATATTTTTGGAGAAACTACGGATATTAGCTACCAACACTGAACAGTGGATGTTGATAACTACATTCTGGACTCACATGCCATTCCAAGTTATTATAGAAACTTTGCATAATTTATTGCCACCTTTGAAAAAAATGTCAGCTACCTACTTTGTATACTGTACCTGATCTAGAGCCCGTGGATCCCCGCGGGCAATGCACTAGTTGAACATTAAAATCTGAATGAAAATCATCATGAATTAAACATTTTTTACACTGTTTTAAACTTGTAAGAGCTCCATGTGACTATTTAATTGACGTGATAATTTAATTGAAGTGATTCAGCACAAAACCTGCACTATAGCTTACATACAAATTCCTCACCCAACAGATATATCAATGACAGTAATATACAAATAATGAATATTTATGAGTTCAGTGGTACGAATATTTCACCTCGTTGAATGGTATGTTCCAGCTTTCACATAATTAAATATTCATGCCATTGAAAGAATGTAAAAACAGAGAGGTGTGAAGGAGGCATTCTACATGAAACAGTTGAAACCCAGCCTTAACCGGGGAGGGGGTCTGAGACACGCTTTGCCCCCTGTTTACAATGGGGTACTCAGATCAAAGCAGTTTCAGTCTTTTGTTCATGGTAATGAGTCATTCACGCCATCAGGAGAGGCGTCAGTCCCATCGTTAGGAAAGACAGCTACCCTGTCATTAGGAGGGTGCTAACTAGTGCACAATAGGTGCTAATTAAAGCAATTGTTTAATCACTAGCCAATAGCAGTCTGCCTCTCGGTAGGAGGCGTCTGGTTAGGTTTAAAACTCCAGCTTTTGTGGCTTCTGTTTGTTCTTCTTGACAAGGGTCAGACAGAAGTCAGTCTAACAGAGCAAGAATTTTAGCTGAGGAAGCTTCTGCAATTTGAAGCAAAACATCCTCGCGTCAAGCAACCCAGTCCAGATGAAGATTCAAGCTTCTCGACAATGTAAAAACATTCATTATTTATTTTATATAATGGCTAAAATAGATCCTTGTCATTTGATATTTTATTAATTTATAAACAACAGAAAAGGGACTTACATTTTGGTGTTCCACTGCTGCTAAAGTCCAAATTGTGACGTGTAGTCCGGTGATCCTGTGTACTGACTTCGGACTTCCAGAAAAAAAGACTTTGTGTAGTTACTCAGTCTAGCCAAAAATCACGTCAGGTTTTCATCTGAACAGCTCTTCATGCATCCAGATGGCTTACAGCGGAGTGGATTTTGTGTGTGGATGTGTGTTACAAGAATTAGCTCCGTCAGTTAGCACAATGAAATCATCTCGCTTGTGTCGTCCCGCACGTGTGCATGCTCACACAACCGGTGTGTGTGTGTGTGTGTGTGTGTGTGTGTGTGTGCACGCGCAGAGTGCAATGGTACCAAACGTATGGAACCAAATTTGCACTCTAAATGGAACCAAATTGCACTCCCAATGCAATGCAACACAAATGGGATGATTAATCCATTTCATGTCACATACAAAGCATCAATCAAATGACAAGGATCCACTCAGCCATTATATAAAGCAAGTTATTTGTAGAAGAAAAGTATTTTGTTGGACTTCAGTGTGGACTTGCAGGAAACATGAACAAGGCTGCTTTTATATTTTTATTTTATTTTGTTTTTATTCCTCATGTCAGGGAACATTATTTTTACCTTTAGGCTGATTTGAGTGCTGCGGATGTGCTGATAGCATTATTTTTCATTGGTGCAATTGAAAATATACCTGGTGCTGATGTTTAAACCATTCAAAACTTGTCACAAAAAACACTATTAACCAACCAAGTAAGTGTTATCAAAACAAAACTGATCAAAGTGTGATTCATTTAGATCGTAAAAATTTGTTATAGGTGCTCTAAGTGGCAGGGGTGGTGGCCATGTGGTTAGTGAACTTGGTTTAAATGCAGAAAGTTCAAACCCTGCCACATTTCTCCATGTAATGTGGAGTTGCACCAGGAAGAGCATCTGGTGTAAAACCTGTGCCTATCAGTGTTGCCACAGTTACTTTGAAAAAGTAATCCAATTACTGATTACTCCTTGGAAAATTAACTTAGTTACCAGTGGTGGGCACAGTTCTGATAATCCGATAACAGATAATTATCAAAGATAATGTTTTCATTATCGGATTATCTTTTAAGATAACTTTAAACACCATCATTGGACTAATTATCTTCCGATGAATTTTTGTCCGATAACTTTTAAACCGATAAACAAAATAAACAAAGCTGAACAGTGACAAGCCATACATCCATCCATCCATTTTCTTCCGCTTTATCCGGAGTCGGGTCAAAGGGGCAGCAGCTCAAGCAAAGCCGCCCAGACCTCACGATCCACACAGGCGTTCCCAAGGCAGCCGAGAGATGTAATCCTTCCAGCGTGTCATGGGTCTTCCCCGGGGCCTCCTCCCCAGAACACCTCTCCAGCGAGGCGTCCAGGGGGCATCCGGAAAAGATTTTGGTAATGTAAAAAACATTACCAAGATGTTGATGTTGAAATATTCTGTTTTAACTAAATGGAGTGTTTAAGTGTCTATTAATACTGTGTGTCCATTTGAGCTAAGCTACCACGTGGCATTCATTCATTCATCCTTTATTTTTGACAAACTTAAAGTTTAACCTGACGCTTTAAGGCGTCAAATTTAGGGGTATCTGTGAAAACGCTGAAAGAAGGGTCCTATTTGTTGGCTTCCAGTATATTCTCAGTGTCATTTTCTGTTGTCTTTGTGTGCACGCTATTTTAGTAAGAGTAGAGACGGCATATCTCCCCGGTCCCCACAAATCAATAATACAAAGTGCCAGGGGATCACCCAAGTACACCCTCACACTAAATATGAATGAAATTGGTCAAATGGTTCTTGAGATATCATGCTAACAAGGGTGTCAATGGCAATATCTTGAATATCTCACTGTGACCCTGAAATTGACAGCAAGGTGAATGTAATCAACTAGTGTTGGGGGATCACCCAAGTACAACATTATGCAAAAAATGAATGAAATTGATGGTTCTTGAGATATCATGCAAACAAGCAAAAACGTACGAACTGACATGATGATCGTTGTATCCCGCCTGTATTCCATACGGGGGGATAATAATAATAATAAGCATTTAACTGGGTTTCAGTCTAGCACCCCCCCCCACCCCCCCCCAATCCATCTCTCTTTCTCTCTCTCTCACACATACGGCATTGAGTTTTGAGCCCTACTTGCAATATATGATTCTTCTTGCCTCAAATGTGCGTACCTGACCTCTAGCCTGTTGCCTCGACCACGCCGACTGCCTGATGATTTTTGTACTGCTGCTTTTTCTTGTCTGCCTATTTGTGTACTGACCTCTGCTATCCACACAAGTAAAGCCTTTTTACAACAAGAGCCGTCTATTTGAGCCGTGCATTTGTGTCCAGCAATTCCTGACCATCCATCCTGATAATTATATGTCACTTAGGAATTTGAATTACAATAATATTGTATTACTATGAGGACAAATAGTTTAGGGCTGTAATTTTTGATGTTTTACTTTTTAGATGTTATTTAAATGGAACACCCTGTTATGTGTCGACGCGGGTTGAGGAGCGGACCTGCGTCAGACAGAACCCAGCGCTACAAATAACCAGAAAAGCGGTTCCAAAAACAATATATTTATTACACCCGCTGTGCATAAAAAGTGTAAAAACAAGTCCTTCTGGTGGAGTGACTGTTGGCACGCTCTCCAGCGCCCGCAAGGATCAAAGCCCGGCGCTCCTGGACCCACTACCACCGCCAAACACCCCCCAGGTGGACACAACAAACTGACTCTCTGTGAAGCAAAGAAGAGGTGAGGTAAGTCAGCAGTTACAACAATATCTTTCAAAAGACACACGCTATCAGCAACACATTCAGGTCTGTATCTTTTTTAACTTTATGCAAATGAGCAGCTTCTCATAACAAGTGGAGGATCACTTATCTGCACGCCACAGCAGTCAGAAGCAAGCTGCACAATTCTCATCACAATTCAAGTCTACTATGTAACAAAACACCAAGTTACTATCAACAATTAGTCAAACACTTAATTACCTTTAATGTGTGCTGACAGCATGTGTCCTCACCCTTCCTTGCTTCACGGGCTCGATGTGTCAAACACAGGCGCGGTCCTCAGCGTCTCACAAACGAACATCACAAGGTCGAGTTCCCGGCAGTTCTGCTTGAATCACACATGACTTAAATGCAGAACGCCATCCAATTATCTGCTTCAGCTGAAAGTCTTTAAGGTTGCATGTGAGCACCCGTCACAGGTGCTACACATGATGTTGATGAGGGTGAGGATTCTTCAGCCAGCACCTTCTCCACAGACAAATCAGTTTCCATGCCACCTGAAGAGCAAAGAAAAGAAAAGAACACCAATATATCCAGCCACACCCCCCAACACACAACACACCCCCGCTCATCAAAACGTTTTTGTGCTGCCCCTGGAAATCTGCATTCACACTCATTTCTGAAAGTGGAGGTGGTTACAAACATATTTATGAACAGTTCGAACATGAAACATTTAAATATGACCAACACTAAAACAGGAGATTCAATAACAGGTGTAATTAACTCAGAAAGCACAAAAATAAATATGATAGCATACTTTTCCCCATCAATAGTGACTGAGGGAAACCTGAAAATCATTCAGTCCATTGACTCTGAAAGTTCAAAACTACAGGTTGTGGAACAATTATTATTGTTAATAATCAAGTTATACTGTTATAAATTTGGGCGGCACAGTGGTGTAGTAGTTAACACTGTCGCCCCACAGCAAGAAGGTTGCGAAAGGTTCCTGCCTTTTCTGTATGGAGTTTGCATGTTCTCCACATGTCTGAATTGGAAACTTTAAACTGACTGTAGGTGTGCGTGCGGGTGTTAATTTGTTTGTCTGTCTATATGGGACCCTGCAACAGACTGGCGTCCTGCCCAGGGTGTACCCTGCCTCATGACCTATGACTGCTGGGACAGGCTCCAGGC
Source organism: Thalassophryne amazonica (assembly GCF_902500255.1). Lineage (NCBI taxonomy): Eukaryota > Metazoa > Chordata > Actinopteri > Batrachoidiformes > Batrachoididae > Thalassophryne > Thalassophryne amazonica. Next base: position 87,116,200 of record NC_047103.1, on the reverse strand, counting down.
TATACTCCGTTACTCCTTAATCGGAGTAACCCAGTATAGAAAATGGATGGATGGATGCTATAAAGTTGCACTTTGCTCTAAAACCATTCTAATGCTAGTTTTCCTCTTTCTGCACCTTCCTACAGAGGTGCTGCATTCAGCAGGCATCCAGCCACAGATCATTGCTTTCGGCAAGCAGCAGAGCACAGCATGAAGACACAGCACACAGTCATGGATCTGAATGATATATGCACACACTCCATCCTCAACTCTTGAAATTTCAGACTGTGTGAACATTTCCACACTTACAAGCTGATGTAACTGCCAAATAATAAAAATAGTATTTTTTTTTTAAATGTGAGCAGGTGAAACTTTAACTTGCACATGCTCAGAAAAGGTTGGTCACAGTCTGCAACCTTTCAACAGACAGTTGGTCTGTAGGTACTGGGTGCACAGAGCGCCACAGACCATGGGCAGATCCCTGCTTACACAGATACATGTTAACATCAGCATAAAAACTCCCTAATGGGCAAATGTCCCCCTGAAAACTACAATTTGGTTTCAAATGGCAGTTGACTGTTACCGGGTTTTCCCTACATTGTACATGCCCAGCACCAGAGTGTTTTTAACCTCTTAAAATATGTTAAGGTTAGCCATCTTTGACCTTGTCCAAGGTCTGTGTCCCAAGAATGCTTCCTGTGAATTTGAAATCTGTGGCAGTAATAGAAGTGGATTTATTCTTTACACGCACACACACACACACACACACACACACACACACACACACACACACACACACACACACACACACACACACACACACACACACACACACACACACACACACACACACAGACAGACAGATGCCAGGTCTTCACAATACCCGATGGCCATATGTTGGCCTCGGGTGAAAAAAAAAGAAATAGTGCCCAACACAGTGTAAGCTGATTCAATTCACCTGTCTGTGAGGCAGTGTCTGTAGTGCAGGGCTGGTTGTTGCAGCTTTGGCTCTGCAGAGTCCTGCCAGTGCAGTTGTGTCCACCATTTTTAGGAGGAGGAGCTGAGCATGTCCTGTTTCTCTGCCTGATACCGCCTCCACACTGAACGTCACACTCTGACCACTCTGTCCAGTCAGACCAATGGCCATCAACTGCAGGATGACAGGATCACAGGTGTGGTTACCTGAAGTACTAAGCACTTGTGGGAAAATGCATCAAACTGTGGAGGTTCCATAAAACAGTGGAAAGAGGGAAGACCTGGACAAGCACGAGGGAAGCAGGGACGGCTGTCAAACTGAGTTCCATCACAGGCACCTCCTGGTAGAGCCTCCCTCAGTATGTCCCTCTGTCGGAACAAGGAGCCCCGACCACAGGACACACTGCACTGCCTCCATGCTGTCCATGGAGACATGATGCAGTCCACTGGAAAAGAGAATATGTTGGGGGAAGCATCAGTCGTTCCTTATTGAGTTTGATTTTAGATGCAGATTTGTTTCCTACCACAGTCTTTTTCATCAGATCCATCCACACAGTCTGTCTGCAGGTTACATCTGTGATCAAGGTGAACACACTCCCCACTGTCACAGGAGAACTGCTTGACAGAGCACAGGCTCGGCACCGCGGGGTACAGTGGAGTCACCTCTGGCCTCACTGTAGTGCCTAATTAACAGTAATTTTGCAGGAAAATTATAGAGAATTCACAAGGACTGATTTCTTTTTTCTTTTCTGACAAAATAGAAAGTTATGTAAACATCATAAAAGTAGAGAGACTGGAATGCCAACTCAAGATCTCATTCCACTGAGTTCTGTTTGTGAGCTTGCGACCCCGAGATTTCAGCCACTCAGCCGCGAGAGTTGGGGTAATTCACTTCCTGTCGTCTGCCAGCAATAACACCAGATGCACTTTTAAAGCACAGTTACTGCGTGTTTTCTTGCGTTTTCTACCGTGTCTTCAACAGGTTAGCCCCTCAAAGTATGTTCAAAGTGTAGCTTGAATGAAGTTCTTGTTGATTTTAAATCGTATTCAGGACAAAACCTGCACATATTATTTGTAAGAGCATGCAGACTGTCAGCAACTGTGGCAGAAAATCAAGGTCAATAATCATTCATTATTCATAAAATGTGTATAAAAATACAATAAAAGCACACGTCATTCATCATTTAAAAAGCATTTTTCGTAAAACATAAATATAACCGTATAAAACTCATAAATTGCAAAGTAAAAGTCATCAAACACCATAATAAAATTGTCAATCAAAAATCAAACACCAAAAAATAATCACAGTATTCCTTTGACATTATAACACTTGGAGCATTTACCACATGATGAGGGAGGCTGTTCCACAAAGTTACAACTAAATATAAAATATTTTCTTGAGTCATATCTGTATATTTGCACCTCAGTGTGAGAGTGACCTCTCAAACAAGTAAACTCTCTTTTGGAAAAAAAAAATTACGGCCTGGAAAAAAATTATTTATATATATTTGGGGGGAGGATGGGGATTTTAGTCAGTCCAATGGCAACATGCAGAGATGTGTGCAATATCAGATGTTGCGGGCCTCACTGCAGCAATTTATATCCCCCCACCCCCCCCCAAGATTTCCAAGAAATATTGGCTGGCATTAGTCTTGAAGATCCTGAGATTGTTCCAAAAGAACCACGTTCTTTTGCTGAACAACCAAACTCATTGTTAAGAACAATTCACATTTATTTTCAGTCATAAATTATTTTGATATCACTGAGGTATTGTTAAAGATTTTGTATATATGTTATCACTGTTAAACGTTTGTACATTTGTCTTCTTTCTCATGAGAACGGTGTTGTGCTGTTTTGCACTTCACCCTGAGAATGTATGTGTTATTCAACCTTGTTTTAGCTTTGTCTTCTTTCTCATGAGAACGGAGATGTGCTGTTTTGCACCTGTCTTAATGCAATCCTGAGAATTCAATTTTGTTTTAGCACTCTGGGGTCAATCTGAGCTGGGAATGAAGGACTGGATGTACTTATTGTTATAACATAACTTTGTTTTCGCAGCCTCTAACGACTGGGAGCAAGAGAACGTTTTGACTATTGTGATGTGGTGTTTAGTGTGAAGGAGTGTGGAAGACAGGACACTTCAGGCAGATGCAGAACAGCTGATACCTGCAACAGACGAACGAGATGTGCTGACCTGAAGTGTTCTTCCTTACAGCTGCACTTGACGTATGCGTTTATGTTATGGGAAGAAACTTGTCTTGCGTCATTACCCCCACCCTTAGGACAAGTTTCTTGTTTATGTGATGAGGGCGTCTCTTAATAAAAAGAGCGGAAAAGCAGGCCAGACTTTAGTGTAGCCTTGGTGTACAGCCTGGCCGCACTCCGCGCGTAATATTTGATTTTCTGTCTCACTGGTGTTTCTTGACTCTGTTTGTCTTGTTAAAGGTTTTAAAAATGTTTGGAGGAGAAAATACCCAACATTGACTGGGGGCTCGTCCGGGAGTTGAACCCGGGACCTCTCGCATGGCAGGCGAGAATTCTACCACTGAACCACACCCATATTTCCTGTGAAAAAGGCTCCGCCCTCAGTGGGGTGGAGAATGATTCAAGATCTGCAGGCAGTAAATGCTGCTGTGATTAAAAGAGCACCATGTGTCCCAGATCCACACACCTTGTTAAATTCGCTGAGACCAAATTCTAATAGTTTCTCAGTAATTGACATAAGGACAACGATATACATTCACCAGATTACCGCAGGGTTACGCAGAGAGTCCAACTATTTATTCTCAAGTCATGTCAGCATGTTTAGCCAATTTCGTTCCACCGGCAGATAGCCAACTATTAGTGTATGTTGATGACATTTTGATTGCCTCTGACACACGAGAAAACTGCATAACTGACACAGTAGCATTATTATGTTTCTTATTTGACAATGGCCACAGAGTGAGTAGAAACAAAGTTCAGTTGTGTAGGGATAAAGTAAAATATTTAGGACATGAGTTATCAGCCACAGGGCGCACGATCCTGTCTGACAGGAAGGAAGCAATTTTGCACGCTCCAAAACCACAAACCAAAAAGCAGATGATGTCATTTCTTGGATTGACAAATTACTGCAGGGCATGGATTCCTTGCTATGCAGAGTTGACTAGTCCACTTTCTGATTTGATGTACAAAGATGATATTTCAATGTCAACCGTGTTGGAATGGAACAAAGATGCTGAGGAAGCCTTTGTAAAAGTAAAACCAACATTAGTGTCATCCACAGTTTTGGCACTACCAGATTATAGTAAACCATTTACTCAAACAGTTGATTGTAAGAATAAGTTCATGACTAGTGTTTTGGTTCAAGTGTATGGCTCAAAATTGAGGCCAGTTGCCTACTACTCATCTAAATTGGATGCAGTAGCAAGTGCTTTACCACCATGCGTACAGGCTGTTGTTGCGGCCTCTATGGCTGTTCAAAGTAGCAGTAATGTTGTTCTATTCCATCAGTTGACATTGAAAGTTCCACATGCAGTCTCTGCACTTTTGTTGCAGACAAACATGAGCCTTTTGTCCCCAGCAAGACATCTTTCGTGCATGTCCTTGCTATTATCACAGCCACACCTTACGATAGAGCGCTGTACAACATTGAATCCCTCCACATTGATACCTTTACCTGAGGATGGTGAGCCGCACAATTGTCTTGATGTAGCAACAGTTTGTACAAAAGCACGCCCAGACCTCCGGGACACACCCATCCCAAACAGTACAATCGTGTATGTGGATGGTTCTTCCACCAAAAATGCTTATGGACAAACACAATCTGGATATGCTGTCGTCACAAATTCAGAAGTATTAGATTCTGCTTCATTGCCATCGTCATTTTCAGCACAAGCAGCTGAATTAGTTGCTTTAACTGCAGCTTGCTATCTGTTTCAAGGTACGGCCGTATCAATTTATACAGACAGCCAGTACGCTTTCAGCACAGTGCATGTGTTTGCAAAACTGTGGGAGGAGCGTGGAATGGTGACATCATCTGGAAAGCCAGTGACTCATGCCACTCTCCTAACTGCCCTACTGCAAGCTGTGAAGTTGCCTCAACAAATTGCTATATGCAAATGTGCGGCTCACACTAAAGGCTCTGACAGTGTTTCAAAAGGAAATGATTTTGCTGACAGAGTAGCAAAAGAGGCAGCAGCAGCTTCTTCTATTTTTGTTATACAGGAAACAACTCCAGATTTGTATATAGGTCGTACACTGCTTGCTGATATGCAACAGCAGGCAACAGACAGAGAAAAACAAATGTGGATAGCTAAAGGCGCTACGTATGCAAATGACTTGTACGTATGACCACAAAAGAAACCCATATTGCCAAAAAATATGTTTAAATGGGCAGCTATTATGAGCCATGGCGTGACGCATGTCTCATCAGGGGGTATGATATCGCAATTGCAATCTATTTTTTGTCTTTATGGGTTCGATGCATATGCAAAACAGCATTGTAGAGCATGCATGATATGTGCAAAACACAACTCACAAGGCAATTTGAGACCCCAAAGAGGTAAATTTCCAACACCACAATATCCCTTTCAAGTGATTCATATGGATTATATACAGCTGAGTAAACATGAAGGGAAGGAATTTTGTTTAGTCATAATTGATGCCTTCTCAAAATGGGTAGAATTGTTCCCTACAAAACATGCAGATTCACTTACAGTGGCTAAAGCATTATGCAAAGACATCATCCCACGATTTGGAATACCAGAAACAGTCTATTCAGATAACGGAGCGCATTTTGTTAATGCAATAGTGCAATACGTAGGAGAAGCACTACAGGTTAATCTCAAAAATCATTGTGCTTATCATCCACAAAGCGCCGGATTAGTGGAAAGGATGAATGGAACAGTAAAAAACAGACTTAGAAAGACAATGGAGGAAACAGGCAGACCATGGACACATTGTGTAGATTTGGTAAAAATGTATATAAACATAACTAGTACCATGGGGTTGACACCGTATGAAACATTGTTTGGCAGAAAATATCGATTGCCATATTATGGACAAATTTGGGATGTACCTGAGGAAGCCAATTTGGCGGATTACATGAGAAAAATGTTAGAAGGACAACGAGGGAGAGTTCCAAACACTGATGATCCCATTTCTCCACAGGAGGACCCTAAAGTGGTACCTGGAGACTGGGTGTTGATAAGAAGCATCAAGAGAAAACACTGGCATTCACCTAAATGGGAAGGGCCCTATCAAGTACTACTCACAACACCCACAGCTTTGAAAATTGGGGAAAGAAGTACATGGATTCATTTAACTCACTGTAAGAAAGTCATTTCTGCAGACACAGACAAACAGTAAGAACAGTAGGACAAGACTAGTAATAGTGTGTGAGCTTGGTGTTAAGATCCAGGTTAGACACGAAAGCTAGCAGAAGACATTAAGAAGCCACTGTTCTGAACATAGGTGTGCTGTAGTGTGCAGAAATGGCGAAAGAAAAAGATAAAAAGAAAGGGGGTTTCTGGACCCCACGGACAGTCCTTGTTATGCTACTTTTCTTTTTTGAATTGGTATTATTATTAAAAGCCATGAGCACGGGACATGATAATAAGGATCACATCCACAGATTGCAGAGACCAAAAAGAAGTAACAAAGACCCCAGTCCGATAATCAATGCCACAGTACATAGCTGTGATGGGAATAATGCATACCGATTTGGTGTACAGGCCTGCATTCCTAGAAATACTTCTGTGATCATCTCTGTACCATATAGTGCTCTTATCCATGGAATGCCGGATGGTGACAGAGGGACTAATTACGGAAATAGTTTCTCATGGTATATGACCAACGATCAACAAGATAGGAGATGGGAAACGTTGGTAGCCGATGAATGGAGTAGATGGACACCAAGATGGGCACAAACCGAGTGGGCTAAGTACCAGAGTCAAAGTCTCAAAATGTATCAAACAGATGATAAGCTGTCTATAGTGGTGAATACCACAGAAAAAGGAACCATATTCCCACCTGATATAGAGGGAGACTGTTGGTTGTTCCTCCTTTGGGTATACAAACAAGGAAAAGATCCGTATTTCCATTTCTTCCTCTGTGAAACAGATAGAGTACAGCAACCAATATTGACCGACTTAAGTACGTCAAAGGGGGTGTCCATACAAGCAAAGGGGGTGCCCATACAAGCAAAGGGGGTGTCTGTACAAGGCACAAAAGACGTGAAGGCAGATGACTGGTTCCTAGTAACTACAGGAATTAGTGGACAAAATAACAATTGGCTTTTAATGGCAGAACAAGCAGGACTAGCAGCAAAGAAGGACTGTGTTGTGTGTATGGGACCCAGACCTATATTACAGGTAATACCGGCAGCATTACCCAAAGACTGTCTACTGACTGCTATGACACAGACATACATTGCGGCAAACAACAAATGTTCTAAGTGGGACAAGATCTATCCAGTGACCAAATTGACTAAGATTAAACCTTTATTCTCAAGCAAAGTTGGGCATGCTAACCATACATGTGTACACTTGACAGGGACAAGTAAGACTTTGGGTAGCTTAAACCACACCGCCTGGTGTAAGAATGTGGTCCATAGTACTCCCACATTCAAACCTGTCGGGAGGAGTGACGTATGGTGGTGGTGTGGGGATAACAGAATCTTTGACAGACTGCCACGAAATGTGTCAGGTTATTGTGCATTAATATCATTATTGTTACCAGTTGAAGCCATACCCATGACCCCTGAAGACGTTACGACATATGCAGCCTCTCTTATTCCTGAAGATTGGCAGAAAGACGTAGCCAGACATAGAGTGAAAAGAGATTGGAAAGGAGTGGGAAATCCAACATATATTGACGCAATAGGAGTCCCCAGGGGAGTGCCTGACGAGTATAAACTGGTTAATCAAATAGCAGCTGGATTCGAATCTTCCATCTGTTGGTGGTGCTCCATTAATAAAAACGTGGACAGAATAAACTACATCCACTACAATGTACAGAAATTAGGAAATTGGACTGAGGAAGGATTTAAGGCTGTCCATTCACAGTTAGAAGCCACGTCCCTTATGGCCTTCCAGAATCGCATTGCTCTGGATATGTTGTTGGCAGAGAAAGGAGGTGTTTGTGCCATGTTCGGAGAACAATGCTGCACATTCATTCCCAACAACACAGCTGCAGACGGCAGTCTCACTCAAGCCATTGACGGGCTGAGAACGTTGAACAGGAAGATGAAAGAGCACAGTGGAGTAAACACCGAAGGCTGGGATTGGTGGCTGGAAGGGATGGGAAAATGGAGGTCTTTGATTTCTTCACTATTAGTGTCTATAGCAGTATTTGCTGCAATTCTAACATTGTGTGGATGTTGTTGTATTCCATGTCTCCGAGGCCTTGTAAATAGAATGATAACCACAGCAATAAGTCCAGGACCAGGAGGGGGTCCAGCATCATATCCACTTCTGGGGACAGATGACGACAAGGAGGACGATGGCTCTCCTGACCTGTACCCAGACCAATGGAAGTATGATGACCCAGACACCGATGATGGTGACAATGATGACATCACCTCTGGGGTGTAAGCCTATAGAGAAAACATACCATGATGAACCTCTTAGTGAAAATCTCAAAAAGAAGTGCTAAGCTGAGTGATGCCTACTGTATGTTTAACAGGCGATAAACAGGAGGGGAATGTTAAAGATTTTGTATATATGTTATCACTGTTAAACGTTTGTACATTTGTCTTCTTTCTCATGAGAACGGTGTTGTGCTGTTTTGCACTTCACCCTGAGAATGTATGTGTTATTCAACCTTGTTTAGCTTTGTCTTCTTTCTCATGAGAACGGTGTTGTGCTGTTTTGCACTTCACCCTGAGAACGTACGTGTTATTCAACCTTGTTTTAGCTTTGTCTTCTTTCTCATGAGAACGGAGATGTGCTGTTTTGCACCTGTCTTAATGCAATCCTGAGAATTCAATTTTGTTTTAGCACTCTGGGGTCAATCTGAGCTGGGAATGAAGGACTGGATGTACTTATTGTTATAACATAACTTTGTTTTCGCAGCCTCTAACGACTGGGAGCAAGAGAACGTTTTGACTATTGTGATGTGGTGTTTAGTGTGAAGGAGTGTGGAAGACAGGACACTTCAGGCAGATGCAGAACAGCTGATACCTGCAACAGACGAACGAGATGTGCTGACCTGAAGTGTTCTTCCTTACAGCTGCACTTGACGTATGCGTTTATGTTATGGGAAGAAACTTGTCTTGCGTCATTACCCCCACCCTTAGGACAAGTTTCTTGTTTATGTGATGAGGGCGTCTCTTAATAAAAAGAGCGGAAAAGCAGGCCAGACTTTAGTGTAGCCTTGGTGTACAGCCTGGCCGCACTCCGCGCGTAATATTTGATTTTCTGTCTCACTGGTGTTTCTTGACTCTGTTTGTCTTGTTAAAGGTTTTAAAAATGTTTGGAGGAGAAAATACCCAACAGGTATCACACAGTCACTACAATGAAATATGCATTATTTATTTCAGTCCACACAAACCAAGAAAATATGAGAGGCATCATGAAGGACCTGACACCTGCCAAGAGTTTCTATCAAGCTGCCAAAACTGTGAAGAATCAACAGCAAGCCCAGAAGGTTTGTATGATCTTACAAAAGTACATGAAAGTTTTGTAGTTTCGGAACTGCGCACATTGCTACTTCTTGCATCATGAAGACGTCCAGGATATCTGGGATCAACCGTGAGGCCTCACAGGCGGCGTTCTACACAATGGCGGCTGACAGGATGACGTAGGTGATCGGAGACCACCAGCTGACTCTTGGATGCTGAGTCGAGCAGTTCTCAGTCTGCCAACGTGGATAGCCTGGTTCCCTCAGATAAAATAATATTTCAAGTAAAGCAAAAATCATCAGTATTTGCAGAATTGATTGAGTTGATTTTGTCAGGGGTCGAAATACATCTTTTAACCTACTACTGGTGCTAGTAACAAAAAAAATTACTTGCACCAAAAAAAAAGTTACTTCCACAACCAAAAGTCAGTCTTATATCAACCTTAAAACTCCTCCTCTGATGTGTCAGACTCTTCCTCTCTGGGCCCTCTGGGTACTCTGGGGCCGTAAGATGTGGTGGACGGCCTCCGCTTTTGATGTGGACATGTCCTGTCTCTGGCAGCCAGCCTGTAGCAGGACTTATGTCCCTTTTTGTCTTTTATTTCACAATTATGACAGAGTTTGAGGGGAGAGAGGAGAGCAGCGACAGCAGCGGCAGACAATTTTTTTTTCACGTACATGCGCGCGAATGAATCGTCTGTGAAGATTATTTTATTTACACGGATGTATAATAAAACAAATGGTGATTGGTTTATAACACAATTATGACAGAGTTTGAGGGGAGAGAGGCAGCCAGTTTTTTTTTTTCTTTTATGTGTTTACATGTGCGCATGCGAACGGAACAGGAGGTCCTCAAACCAGAGCTCCTGCAGCTCCAGTTATTTGCTGCAGGAGCTGCAGAAAATAATGAAACTCTCCGAACTGGGAACTAGAGGGTGACAAGGGAGTAGATTTTCACTCCTGTCCTGTCCCACTCCCACAGAAAAATTCCTGTCCCATCCCAATCCCGGGCCAGAGTTAAAAAAAAAAAAATCCTGTCCCGTCCCACTCCTGGTAAAATGACTCCCACTCCAATTCAGAATGACTCCTGCTCCTGTACCATTCCCCTTTTTTCCTTCTTTTAGTTTTTAGGCTTTAGTGTTCTGCAGTTTTATTTCAGAAAATACGGCAACAGGAAGAGTTTATCTGTGGTAATACAGGGAGGCACTTATTGCCTTAATCCAAAAAAATAAAAACTTCAGTAAAAGACCCAAAACATAAATAATGCATGGCCTGTGGTCTTATAGTTTTTTAAAATGTGGTGGTGGTGGACACGTAATGATCCTGTCATTTACTTTGACTTCTATTTCTGTAACTGCAGACTCTATAAAACCAACATATTTCATGTTTTGTGAGGTCAGCTTTATTTTTATTTATTTTTTGTCAATATATATCCATTCCTACATTTAAGGCCTGCAGCATTTTCTAAGAAAAAAAAAAGATTTGGACAGGGCAGTTTATTCTAAATGTAAGAATTAATTAATAATTTTTACAGCCAGTTTTTTGAGAAATGTCAGAGGATGAAAACATGAACATTTCCAAGTGACTGGATATTTCTTAGACTTCATTTATATCGATCATACAGAAATACAAACAGTGTGGTACTTTATGGTAAATCTGTGTCAGGTAGGCAGTTCTCAAAACTAAATGTCCATGCTGGAAGAAGACAAGTGAGGGAAGCCACCAAGACAACTCTGGAAGAATGTTTGGCTTCTGTGGGTGTGAGTGGAGAAACTGGGAATAATGTAACATTTTTATTTTTATCTTCATTTTACATACAGTTCCTACTTTTTTGTGGTTGTTTCTGTTCCATTTCTGAAATTAAAGAACTGCTATAAAAAAGTGTTAACATTTTATTGTTTTTTTCAAACTTTTTGTAACAAACGCAAACACTAAACTCATAAAGAAGGAAAAAATACACAAACGTGCAGGAAAAACTGAACAATACAGACTGATTTGTGGCATGATTTTTGCAAATAAGAGGTAACTTGCTTTGAAATAAATGAAACGCAGAGCTGCAGCCTAATAACTGAAAATTAACATCAGCAGCTTGTATTTTTATTTTGACGAGAGCTCATTTCCTCTCTTTTTCTCCTCCTCAGTCAAGTTTTGTGCTTGAACATAAAACAACATTAAGTCATCTAAAATAAATATCTTTGTAAAATAACAGTCTGTTAAAGTTCAGAGTTCTCAGCTGCTTTATGTGATTTCTGCTTCTGAACATCACTGCAGTTTTTTTTTAAACACACTGTGTGTGACTTTTATTCTGTTCATTCATATATTCTCATTTTAAGGAATTTTGACCAATTTATGTCATCTCACAAATTCAGTATACAGTAACTGTCACTGCCACGCGCACATGGTGTGAACAGGACGTCCTGTCAGAACAGTCCAGGGAGAAATAAAGGCAGCACCTTAGTTTAGTTTGTGTTGTTTTTCACTCTGTGTTCAACGCGCGTGCTCTCACTCTGCAGTGACTGAAGGGGTTCATACTCCTCCCCCGCCCCTCCCCTCTCGCTCCTCGCAGCGAGCTGACTCACACACACACACACACACACACACACACACACACACACACACACACACACACACACACACACACACACACACACACACACAGCTGCAGCGATCGGACCCAGTCCTAATTTTAGACGGCTTTAAGCAAAGCTGCCCACTATTTTTTCGGCGTCTTTTTCGAAAATTAACCACCCAAATGACAGCAGGACGGTGTTGTGGTCCTTCTCTCTGTTTGTCTCAGAATGCCTTCTTGGATAACACAAAATGACTGCAGGTGGTTTGCAAGAGAGGAGACACAACACTTAGAAAAACTCAGCCTTGGACAGGATAAAATGCGCAGTTTTATTCAAGTTTCAGCAGAGCAGAATACTTGTACAAACTGAGTCCTCTAGAGAGACTGAAAATGTATCAACCACGCTCATCTTTTTATAGGAAACCCGCGGGCATCGCTCCTCCTCTGTTATTTTATTTATTTCATTCTTCAAACATGGTTTTCTAATGGAAGCGACCTTTATTTCACCCTAAGCAGGTGTAGAGTATTCCTATATGACAGTTCCCCCATTATGGTTGACAGATTTACAACTGTCATTTTTAAAAAAACATCACTTTCTACCAGCTCCACCTGTCATGAGGGCTCATTACTGCTTGGGCGTCAGGCAGCTCTGCTACCAGGTTGGAAGGTACTTGACAGTCTGAGAGACTAATGGGGCACTAATTAGCTCAAATGAAATCCATCTTTAGCAGTTCAGATGGAGGACACCTGACAGTTCAACTAGAGGACACACAGTTCAGATGGGAAACACTTGATAGTTCAAAAATCCTGTCTCTACAGTCCCTCCTCTGGGACTCGATAGAGTCCCATCTCACCAAATATACCCCTGTGCTGTTTACTGACAGGACATCATCATCTGCAAATTTAAAACAAAAATAACATCACTCAAATTACTGATAAGGTTGATGCGGATAACTAAAGGGTACAAGTAATACTAACACAGCAAATATATTTAAGTGCTGGTGAACATAAATGCTGGTATTCCTACATACTAACGCACAAAGTGGTCAGTTATCAGCTGGATTACATATCAAAGCAAGGGACACTCAAACATCATTGAGTTGGATATAAACCAAGGCACTTAAAATGGTTACATAAGACAACTTACAACAAGCTTTTAGTCATAGCAAAACACAGGCATTACATTGGCATTTTGTGTAACAAATCCTCTTCTGGCATCTATTGTCTCACTCAGCCAGAGGCTCCAACCCATTATACTTGGTTCTACATATTTTCTTATCAAAGCTCACACGTCTATTATTCAGGCATATCAAGCAAGGACTACCTTCCCACCCGGAAACCAAACATTCTTTGAATGTTCATTGAATGTTTGCATAAGAACATTTGCAAACATGGCATGAACACTGCATGAACATCATATGAACAAAGAATGAGGACAGGTAATGTTTGCGTACGAACATTCAATGAACATTATACAAACATTCACAAGTGTTCACAAACATTATATGAACAGTTGCAGAACATTAAATGAACATTTGTAGAATGTTCGAACGCGAACATTACCTGTCCTCATTCTTTGTTCATATGATGTTCGTGCTCAATAACCTACAATTTTTGTGATTGTTCCTATTGAGAACTAAAAAAATAAGTAAAACAAACTTTATAAATGTTTTAAAATTCAATAGGTTTTATTCCAATAGTGACTTGCAATGTGGAATTATATTGTGGAACATATAAAATCAATAATGGAGAAACATTTGAAATCACTTAATTGATAACAGAGGAATTCATCTTTACAGAATTAAACATCATTGCTCAAAAAGCACATAAAATGAAAAATTTTCAATGTTACAAAACATTTCTTAAGCGGTAAACCACAAATGCTACTCCAAAAAAAATGTTCAGACATAATAAGAATAAATCTTCTAGAATTAATAATGAAACCTAAAAAAAAAAAAAAAATCATCTATTGATCTACATACAACTGATAATACACATTTTAGGAGCAAAAATAAATTAAACTTAAACATAAATCACCGCTTGAAACAAAAACTACAACAATCTTTTAGACATCTACATACAATTAATAAAAATCATATTTAAGAGCAAAACTGTGGACAGTTTTAACACAAACATTACTATCAATAAATTCCCTGAGAAAATTCCTGTGGAAGTTTTTAATCACAGATTTGAAGACTCAGTATGAAAGTCAGATACGACAATGCAACTGAACACATATTTTAAGAGCGAAACTGAACAGTTTAACACAAACATATTACAATCAAATTTCCTGAGGAAATTCACATGATAAAAAAAATATACAAAAATAATACAAAATTATTAATTTAAATTAATGTTTGATCCCCAGATAAAAAGTTTCTCTGGAAGTAAAATTAAATTTTATCAAAAATATTCCATGTACAACCCCTGGCAAAAATTATGGAATCACCGGCCTTGGAGGATGTTCATTCAGTTGTTTAATTTTGTAGAAAAAAAAAAAGCAGATCACAGACGACACGACACAAAACTAAAGTCATTTCAAATGGCAACTTTCTGGCTTTAAGAAACACTATAAGAAATCAATAAAAAAAAATTGTGGCAGTCAGTAACGGTTACTTTTTTAGACCAAGCAGAGGAAAAAAAAAAAAATATGGACTCACTCAATTCTGAGGAATAAATTATGGAATCACCCTGTAAATTTTCATCCCCAAAACTAACACCTGCATCAAATCAGATCTGCTCATTAGTCTGCATCTAAAAAGGAGTGATCACACCTTGGAGAGCTGTTGCACCAAGTGAACTGACATGAATCATGGCTCCAACACGAGAGATGTCAATTGAAACAAAGGAGAGGATTATCAAACTCTTAAAAGAGGGTAAATCATCACGCACTGTTGCAAAAGATGTTGGTTGTTCACAGTCAGCTGTGTCTAAACTCTGGACCAAATACAAACAACATGGTAAGGCTGTTAAAGGCAAACATACTGGTAGACCAAGGAAGACATCAAAGTGTCAAGACAGAAAACAAAGCAATAAGTCTCAAAAATCGAAAATGCACAACAAAACAAATGAGGAACGAATGGGAGGAAACTGGAGTCAACATCTGTGACCGAACTGTAAGAAACCGCCTAAAGGAAATGGGATTTACATACAGAAAAGCTAAACAAAAGCCATCATTAACACCTAAACAGAAAAAAAAAAACAAGGTTACAATGGGCTAAGGAAAAGCAATCGTGGACTGTGGATGACTGGATGAAAGTCATATTCAGTGATGAATCTCTAATCTGCATTGGGCAAGGTGATGATGCTGGAACTTTTGTTTGGTGCCGTTCCAATGAGATTTATAAAGATGACTGCTTGAAGAGAACATGTAAATTTCCACAGTCATTGATGATATGGGGCTGCATGTCAGGTAAAGGCACTGGGGAGATGGCTGTCATTACATCATCAATAAATGCACAAGTTTACGTTGATATTTTGGACATTTTTCTTAACCCATCAATTGAAAGGATGTTTGGGGATGATGAAATCATTTTTCAGGATGATAATGCATCTTGCCATAGAGCAAAAACTGTGAAAACATTCCTTGCAAAAAGACACAATAGGGTCAATGTCATGGCCTGCAAATAGTCCGGATCTTAATCCAATTGAAAATCTTTGGTGGAAGTTGAAGAAAATGGTCCATGACAAGGCTCCAACCTGCAAAGCTGATCTGGCAACAGCAATCAGAGAAAGTTGGAGCCAGATTGATGAAGAGTACTGTTTGTCACTCATTAAGTCCATGCCTCAGAGACTGCAAGCTGTTATAAAAGCCAGAGGTGGTGCAACGAAATACTAATGATGTGTTGGAGCGTTCTTTTGTTTTTCATGATTCCATAATTTTTTCCTCAGAATTAAGTGATTCCATATTTTTTCCCTCTGCTTGGTCTAAAAAAGTAACTGTTACTGACTGCCACAATTTTTTTCCTGATTTCTTATAGTGTTTCTTAAAGCCAGAAAGTTGCCATTTGAAATGACTTTAGTTTTGTGTCATGTCTGTGATCTGCTTTTTTTCTACAAAATTAAACAACTGAATGAACATCCTCCGAGGCTGGTGATTCCATAATTTTTGCCAGGGGTTGTACAATGCAAATTAAATTATGCTACTAATCTGCCCATAAGCTTTGATATTATAGAATAGAAACACCCTCATATCATATAAAATACCCTCAGCCGTATGTGCAGTCTTCTTAATAATTATTTAATTGGTATCTATATGTATGCAGGTGGGGCCAAACGTTTACATACCCTGGCAGAAGTTTAGTTTTTTTGGCCATTTTTCAGAGAATATGAACGATAAAAACTTTTTTTTCGCTCATGGTTCATGGTTGGGTGAAGCCATTTACCGGCAAACAACAGTGTTGACTCTTTTCAAATCATAATGACAACACAAACTACCCAAATGAACCTGATCAAAAGTTTACATACCCCTCTTCTTAATACCGTGTACTGCCTGTCTTTTGTGGTAGTTGTGGACGAGGCTCTCTGGGGGTAAAGCTGCCACTGAATGTTTTGGACTTTATTTACATCAATTATGAAGAAATACAAACAATACAGCACTCTATGGTAAATCTGCACGGACAGTTCTGAAAAACTGAGTGACTGTGCAAGAAGAAGAAGAGTGAGGAAAGCCACCAAGCCACCCAGACAACCCAGAAGAAGTTATAAGCTTAGGTGGCTATGATTGGAGAAATTATGCACAGTGCAAGCTTTGCATTTTGTATCACCAGTTATCTATCTTCATGCTGAAGTGGTATAGAGGAGGATTTTCTTAAAAAGAAGACCTGAAACTTTAGCTACAAATTGCCAGAAGATACATCTGAGATGCAAGCCTGGATTGGATCTGTTTTGGTGAAAGAAAATCCTTCTGTGCTCTACTCCACTATGAAGCTAAGATTAGTGATGCAAAACGCAAAGCTTGCACTGTGCACAATTTCTCCAATCACAGCCACATAAGCCTATAACTTCTCCTGAGTTGTCTGGGTATCTTGGTGGCTCCTTGTAAATCACTGAAGAGGTGTTATCAGGTTGTGAAAACAGTGTTTTCAGTTTTCAAAGTGTTTTTCAGTAGCTTTTGCATAATATATGATAGACATGTTAGATTTACACAGAAATGAAGCTGATTTGAAGTGGATTCTGCCATGTTGGATTTGCAGCCAAAGAGAGACCAGACATCACAGTGCCTCTCTACTGTGACTGCCCCCCCCCCACCCAAAAAAAACCAAACAAACTGATTTGCAAGATTGTTAATTTTTCAAACCTGTAATCTGGGTCAGGAAAAAGTTCAGGATCTTCGGATTATGGAACAATTGGAGAAATGATGGTAGTACTGTCCATTGATGTGATATTTATTGCAGCCTCCATGACAACTCTAAATTTGTGGCACGTCCCTGGCAAGGCTGGCTTTGACAGTTCCTGACTTGTCCTGGCTGCCAAAGATAAACAGGAGCTGTAGCGTTCAAGCTGCCCCTGACAATAATTGTTACTGTATCCTTCCCTCGTTCCATTCCTGGGGTGTATGCAGTTAAGGTATTGATTAGGGCATTCCTCTGGTGCCTGGTTCCCTTCTCCTCACCATCAAGTCTGTCATTAGCACTCTTGAGCTGCAAGTTGAAAATTTCCTTTGTTAGTCACAAGCAATTATATATACTTTACTGTTCAGATACTGTATTGAGCTACATGGTCATAACTGGTATTCAACTCAATACCTTATTGGACAGGCCCTATTTTAACAAGCTGTTTATATTGCTTCCAGAATTTTCTTAATTTAGTTATCAATTAGGTATACCACACAGGTGAAAGCAGATCAGACAAAAATGATTAATCGTCTGTACCCACTGTTATTTGTGTAAAGGGCCTTTCACACCACATGCTTTGGAAGCATCAGAGGCACCACAAATCGGTCTAAAAAGCATTATTTTCAATGAAACATGTTGCTTTTTAGAGGTGTCTGAAGCGTCACGTCAAAAGCCAAGCTAAACCAACACTTCTGCCGGGAACGTGCGCATTCCTGCTTGTCGACAGGCTGACGTGGTCAAACTTCAACCCAATCCAACTTTTGCCGCTCTGAACTGTGACAAAGCTTCACACTGTCCAATAGAAACAATGTGTCGGGTCCAAACATGGAAGACTAGCGGCAGAAACCACTGATCTCTACAAAACAGAAAGGTGTCACAGGACTGCTCATTTATACAGAGCAGTTTTCTGAAGAAAAATCCTTGCAAATGTTTTTTTATACCTCAAAATTAATTTGATTGCTGTATTAAAGCTTTTTTGTGGTTCATCGACACACATACAACATGGCAATCACTCAGCTTTCCTCTGGAGAAAGAAAAAAAAAAAACATCTGAGCAAAAGTCTCCGCCCCCTTGCCGCATGCAACACGTCGGGGGTGTGGGAGGCGTTGACGCGACGCGTTGCCTGATGCATATAAAGCATGCAATGTGAAAGGACTTTTAGTTACCGTATTTCCATAAATACAGCATGTTTCATAATATACTGTGTAAAAAAATCAAACAGCAAAACTTTATTAAAGTGATGAGGATCTAACAAACAGAAAACACATTAACTCACTTCTTCGAGTGACTTTACTGGAAGGCCCATTACTTCCAGGCACTGCTTGGAATTGGTTCAAGCCCACACTTCTGGTTTAGAGCTGGCCATTATTCGGATGATCATCTCAGCAGCATCCACATTGTTCTCTCTCCTGGTATGTCTGGGAAGTGACACTTTCAGGGACGGTCCAAGGATGCAGTGCCATCAACTTTGTCATTTAGCTGTTTGATACTGTGAATGATGTCATTCTGCTTCTCCTGGAACACAAAATGTATATATATCCATATGTTACAACCTTAATACAGAAGTTCTCACTTTACATTAAATCCTATGCTTCACAAATGATTAAACCAATGCTGTTGACCTTTCATCAGAGCATGGACAAATCTGTGAATGAACTGAGTGATGAAAGTAAGTAGGTAAGTAAGTTCCTTCGACTGCTCCCTTGTTTGCACTCAGGGTCGCCACAGCAAATCTGAGGTGGATCTGCATGTTGAATTGGCACAGGTTTTACGCCGGATGCCCTTCCTGATGCAACTCCACATTACACGGAAAAATGTGGCAGGGGTGGGATTTGAACCCGGAACCTTCTGCACTGAAACCAAGCGCATTAAGTACTTGGTCACCACTCTGAGTGATGAAAGTGAGCCATGGAGGAAAAAAAAAAACAAACAAACTTGAAAGATCTTGGCAAGGCCCTGGCGGGGTCTGGTGGTTGTCCCCCAGAAAAATGTGAAATCTCAAATGCATTCTGGTTAGGGCTGTAGCTATAAATTATTTTAGTAGTCGAGTATTCTATCGATTATTCTGGCGATTAATCGAGTAATCGGATAAAAAAAATACTTTTGCGTTTTAAACAACATCAATAGTCCAGGACTGTCCATAAGCAATGGCACAATGTCACTGCGCCAAAGTTTTGGCATTTTGGGATGTGGCCTTCTATTTTGTTTTCTCCAATTTGTAAAAATTAACCATTTTTAAGTTTTTTTTTTATTTTTTTATAAAGGTTGATGGCCTGGGTCCCTGCGTGTTTTTTTTAATCCCTCTTTCTCTTCAGCAGCTTCATGCATTTCAGCTGGAGGTTGAACATGCAAGCATCGCAGTCAGTTTTTTATTATTATTATTTTATTTAAGTTACCGTGTTTGTGAAGTGTTGTGTGTTGCCCAAAAACGCAAAAATTAAAAAGTCAAACACTCAGTGTGAGTCTGAGGTAAACACAGAAGAAAGAGTGGACTTCTGCTGTTTGTCAATGTAGCCAGGGACAGAGCTGTGACTCGCCCGGTCTGAGAGCTCCTCACGCTGGGCAGAAAGACAGCAGCTGGCCACCGGGTCAATAGTCCCTCCCCACGTAGAGCAGAAAAATAGACAAACACACTGCTTTGCTTTAAATGCACAGTAAGTCTATTTCAGATGATCAGCGTGGACCATCTTTCTCTTAAAAGGCTTTATTTTACTCTATGTGTCACACTGGAAAGCGGTAGCTATCGTTGCTAATTTGATTAGCTGTTATGCTCGCCTTTTTCTTTTTTTTCTGCGGACGTTGCAGCGCCACACACAGGCCTGGCATATGTACTACAACGTTAAACGAAGCTTCGAGGCACAGAATTTGCCTCGAACATTTTTTGTAATTGAATTATTCAAGTTACTCGACTCATCGTTTCAGCCCTAATTCTGGTGCTTTCTCAGGTCTATTTACCCACCAAAAGAATCTCAAAAAAAAAAAAAAAAAATTTTTTTTTTTGTTTGGACAGATCACTTTTCCCACACCAGATAAGGTGGTAAACCTCAGTAGTATAGCATAGAAGTCTTTCTGTTTCAAGTGTATGGTACCATAGACAGTATGCACACACTATGCAAATTAAACATTATGCAAGGGACATAGAAACTGAGTTTTTATAAAAGGAATTCTGTAACTTTATATCAGCAATAAATACATATGTTTATTAAGTAACAGGGCCTGTAAATTATTTCTTTAAATAAGGAAAGTTAGTATATAAAACTTCATTACTGGCAGATTTTACTGTATTTCCAAATTATATCCCAAATAGAACAGAATATTTCTTGCCAGAAATTTTGAATATTTTTCTTGCTGAATGTGAATTTTTAGAATCTTCTGGCACAAGACACTGAACCATCTTATTTAACCATTATAGTACAAACCTCGGGATATCGGGCTGATGTGAATCAACTGCAGGCAAACACTCAACCAACTGATCAGATGGAGGATTCAGTGATTTAACAACTCTTAAGGCAGCCGGCATGGTTACTGTGGGGGGGAACAAACAATGATCCGAAAATATTATCAAACTTATCTTTATAAAGTGTCTTTCTGGGCACTGACATTACTTAAACTTTAATTGCATCAACACCTAATAAAATATATATTTTAGCCATGGTCATAAAAAGTTATGTATATTTTAAATTTAGCATTTATTTAAGCAAATTAGTCCCTTTGAGATCAAGACCTCTTTTATAAGTGACCTGGACAATTACAAAGTTTCCAATTCACCCAACCTGCATGTCCTTGGAAGTGAGATGCCCACACACACTTTGACACCTTTAGGCTTCTGGCTTAATATCATTCATTCATCTTCTACCGCTTAATCCAGTGATGGGTCGCGGGCAGTGATGCCGGTAACGCGTTACTCTAATCTGACCACTTTTTTTTAGTAACGAGTAATCTAACGCATTAATCTTTCCAAATCAGTAATCAGATTAAAGTTACTTCTCCATGTCACTGTACGTTACTATTATTTTTCATTGTGGGTCGATAGCAGCATTAAACTTGGTCGGTGGGCAGGGGGTCGGGGTTCGACTGAACTGCCCACTTTCAGTGAGCTGTGAGCTTTTCATCCGCGGTTTTTTGCAGCTGCTCGACTCGTCGTCTCCTCTTAAAGCGCGGTGATCAGCACACCTGCACTGAGCTTTACAAAGACATTTTTATACTTTTTTTCCTCCTTTATTTAGAGCTGAGCCGCTCCGTATCTGCACGTTAAAACAGCTGATCCTCCGCGACGCGTCAACAACTAACACTATTTTCCACTCAAATGCACCTAAACTCTCTGAGGACCACATGATGTGAAAACACAAAACTTTCTTACCTGTAAATCTGGTCACGTTTTCTGCATAAATAAATGTTATCCATTCTTTGTGCTCAAACGCCAAAGGAGGGGCGAATCCAGATGGAATGGGGGCGTGGGGGAGGGATGTGCCCCCCTCACAACACCCCTAGATTAAAGGTCCAGTTTTGAAGCCTTTTTTTACTACAACTACTAATACTACTTAAAATAATATTAATTTCGACAAGTAAAATATTTAGAGAGAATTTAAATGTTAGAAAAATGCTAGAATGAATTTAATAGTTACATTTATAAACAATGTAGGTTCGAAATTGCAAGTTTTACTGTTACAGTGCTGTCAACAGTTAAATATGAGGTCAAGAAAGAGGTCTTTATTTTACTTTTTATAAAACAAGTATTTATTTTCATTGAAGTCAAGAAAGGGTGACTATAAAGTAAGTTTTGGCAAAACAGGTATTGTCATGTTGAGGTGGCAGAGGGTTGTTGTC
Source organism: Thalassophryne amazonica (assembly GCF_902500255.1). NCBI lineage: Eukaryota > Metazoa > Chordata > Actinopteri > Batrachoidiformes > Batrachoididae > Thalassophryne > Thalassophryne amazonica. The sequence continues at coordinate 87,093,913 of NC_047103.1, read as the reverse complement.
GGCAGCTGGGAAAAGTAACTAAAAAAGTAACTAGTAATCTTAGTTACTTTTACAATTGAGTAATCAGTAAAGTAACTAAGTTACTTTTTCAAGGAGTAATCAGTAATTGGATTACTTTTTCAAAGTAACTGTGGCAACACTGGTCGCGGGGGGCTGGAGCCTATCCCAGCAGTCATAGGGCGTGAGGCGGGGTACACCCAGGACAGGACGCCAGTCTGTCGCAGGGCCACAAACAGACAAACACACACACACACACACACACACACACACACACACACACACACACACACACACACACACAACGGACAATTTAAAGAGTCCAATCCACCTAACCCGCATGTCTTTAGATATGGGAGGAAATCGGAGCACCTGGAGGAAACCCACGCAAACACGGGGAGAACATGCAAACTCCAAACAAAGGCCACAGGAATTGAACCCACGACCTTCTCACTGTGAGGCAACAGTGCTAACCACTAAGCCACCGTGCTGCCGGCTTAATATCAGAATAAATTAAAACATGGACAAAATATGAATTAGGCTTGTGCCTCTCTGTGGCTAACGTTAGCTCCGTGCTAGTCAAAAATGTGTTGGTTTGGTTTCCATTAGTCCATGTCTGGCATAATCAAGCTTCAAGCAAGTTCTGTCTTTTCTGTCTAAAATGGGTTTGTGCTCACTTCAGGTTCCATTACCTTGTGATGACTGTAGGAAGGCCTCGCCATTTGAAGCTAGCTGCTAACTCGTGGTTGTGTTGGTTTTCTGTGATCCAGTCGATGATCTTCCAGCGTTAGTCTCCTCTTCTGCTCTCAGTGGTCTCTTAATCGTAGTATAGAGACTGAACAGGCAAATTAACATCTTGAACCTAAACTTTTATTTGCCAAAAGAGAACGGAGAGCATTCTGCACTGTTAGTTAGCTAAGTCGTCTTCTTCTTCTTCTTTGTTAAACAGCAGGTTTTAACCCAACTCGTTGCACTACTGTCACCAACTGTTTGGTGGAGAGCACTGCAAGCTTTTTTTTTTTTTTTTTTTTTTTTTAAACCAGAATGAGAACGTTGCATTTTACATACAGAAATGATTGTATCCAGGTGTTATATTGTGTACAATGTACATGTTTTACCCTGGATAATTATAATATCATGCCTCACTGCAAACATGAATTGAGCAACTGAAATTAAAGGAATCAGAAAGGAAGGAAGAAGGAATTCCCACCAAACACTGTTCAACTGTGACATGAAGTCATCCTCAAATGAGGCCTGAGCGAAACAGTAATCCCTGGACAAATATTCATTCTGGAAATGTGAAATCGAGTTGATGTTCTACTGTAACATGTGTGACTATTCGTCTCATGTTCAGCATGTTTGTTTAAAACATGTCTGATAATGTTTGAACTGCAAGTTGTGAAGTGACCAGTAAAAATTATTTGTCTATGAGCTGTTTTATTTAAATGTCAATGCTTCCTGCTCATGCATGTTGAAAACATTATTTTGTAAATCAATTTTTAATACCTTTAATGTATTTTTTCCTTATTTCCAAAAAATGCTAAAGATATTATGCTTTTAGAAAATTTGGCAAAATGTATGTAACTCAGGTCTGTGGGACTTCTGGATAATAAGCTGCCATTGCAATCTGTTTCCATAAAAAAACATATTTTTGGTAGCTGACAATCACAGTCTGTAGTGACGTAATTTTTTTTTGCAAAAATTAATATTCCAATTAACAGAGTGCATGTTTATGCAAGTTGCCCCAAGACATGTTTCAGAGTTAGCTCTGTCAGTTTATCACAGTAATCTTGAAATTATATATTCAGTAGGCCTGAATAAATCATAAATCGACAAATTATTGGTTACCATGAGTGTTTAAATTATTTCCTATTGTTCATTCTACCTATGTTTGGACACATAATTTAAATGTACTCCAACATTAACTTTCTGTAGGCAGTAAATGATATTTAATGTTTTCCTGTAATATGAAATTTTACAAAATTTTAGAATATATATACTTTTATTTAGAGGCAAGCTTTACACATACAACATGAACATTATGTGAATGTTTGCAAACACACTGAACATTAAGCATACATTCTAAAAACATTTGATTGATTTTTGCAAATGTTTGCTTACGTTTGTCTAATGTTTGCTTCCATGCAAACAGACAAACATTACAAACATTATATGAACGTTCGCAAACTTGCTGAACAGTAAATCAACATTCTATGAACGTTCAGTTGATGTTTGCAAATTTTTGCTTCCATGCAAACATTAGACAAACATCACGAACATTTCATGAATGTTCGCAAACTTGCTGAACAGTAAACAAACATTCTATGAACGCTTGTTTGACGTTCGCAAATGTTCGCTTCCGGGTGGGTTATCACTATTTATTCAGCCAACCAAGGAACTATTCTAGGGTCAACACAATGAAGTCTAGCCTAATGATAAATATAATGAATTGTTACCCTTCATGTCCGTTCTTGAGTCATCTATCGTGTCTAGTCATATAATGGGTTATCATTATAGGCCATTTCTTAACATTGTCCACTTTGTTGTTTTTTTCTTCTTTTCCAGCTTGTTTTCAATGCCCGTTCGGCAAGATGCCAAACCTAAGCAATGCATGTCTCTTGAGGCATGCACTGAATAACAAAAGGGGTCCCTATGGCGCCTCTTCACCACTAACTCTCCGGATACACCGTGTAAGGGTCCCCTTTTTATAAATCAACCAGTGTGTTAACTATGTGTGTACATTTAGCTTTACTTGTGTTACATAAATGATGGTAAGGATAGACATTTATCAGACCTTCGTTATTGACATATACCAATCCATTTTTTGTACACTAATTTCTGAAACCAGTCCATAATCCAAATCCAAGAACCAAAGTCCTTGTCTGTTTTCAGAGCCATTAAATCAGTCCGAGTCCCCAGCGTTCACTCAGCGTCCGCGTTTTGGGGAAGGGAAGTTGGGGAATATGAAGGGGTTTGCCTTTCAGGGGCAGTGGAATGAGGATCATCCGGGATTCTGGCTCGCAGACAGTCACACAGTGCTCTGAAGGTTCTCTCCAGCTCATTGTTCTGCTTGGTCAACTGGAATAGGGCCCCCAGAGTATTTTTCCCCACATTCAGGTGGACGTGGACATTTCTAGGTGTTCCCTTCTCGTATGGTTCACCAGGCCGAGCAGCTTGTCTATGCTGGTCTGAAGACAGTACATCGTAGTCTGAAGGCACTCCTGAGCACAAGAAATGTTGGCAATGTCACGGTGCATCCTTAGTAGGTATGCGGCTGTCTGACTCAGTTTGGGCATGAGTGCATCGAATACCACGCTGGGAATGTGATTCGTGAGGGGCAGAATGTGATGCAGGGTCTTTGGAGCAAGTTCCTGGGGAAGCTTGAGCTCTCGGGACAGGGTTGCCATGTCCAGTGGGGTGACCATGATCAGATTAAAGTTGTGCAGTCCAGGGGACAGGAGCAACATGGGGGGAGGCATCTCGCGTGCAGGAGGAGTATTGTCAATGTTACACGAGCAAGTTGTTGGGACATGCATATGGGCATTCAGCAGTCGGTACAGGGTTCCCTGTTGTCTTGGTGGGTGAAGAGTGCCGTGGTCAACCCGTGCTGGTCCTCCTCCAGAGGCATTGGGCTGTTCAGAACCCCTTCCCTGCATTGGGGAAGGGAAGTTGGGGACAGATCCTTGCTGTGGGTTAGGTCTAGGGTGCACTCGGGCTTCTGCCACATATGGCCGACATCGGCTACCTCCCTTCATAGGTACCATAGCTGCCAGCACATGTGACTGTCTCCATGGCATCTGCGGAGGGGGTGGTTCCCGGAGACCAAAAGGTCCTCCAGATGATGGTGGAGTCCCTTGGCCATTTCTTGGTGCAGGTTGAAGCGGTGGAGCCCTCGTCGCTTGGGGCCGAAGCAGTAGGGGTCCTCCTGACGCCAGCTGGCACAGCTGCTGGATGGTTGGCAGTTGTGGCGGCTCACCTTGGCTCGACTGGCCCTCCATTGGATCCTCTCCTCCAGATAAATCTGAGAGATCAATCAGACTTGGCAGAGGCAGATCAGGAATAAGTTCCAGGTCAGAGGAGTCTGGTCTCTCAGCCATACTTCTGTGTCCTATTAATATATACATATACAGTCATTACTATATCTCCATGTCATTCTTTCAGACATTGTCTATCCTATCCCTCATTGTTGTGGGTGCATGTGTGTAAATGTAAATGTGCATGCCTGTCTTCTGCCTCGTCTACAACACTACTAAATACTGTCCCTCCCTGTCCTCCCTGTTACTTGTTGGGGTATATGCCACAATGTCAGGTAGCTGGGGGGCGTCAGGGAGGACATTTGGTATTTCATCCATTTCCATATATTCTGGTTCTCTGCCTATTTCACCCGTGTCCTCACCTAGAGCTCGGATGGCTAAAAGGGGGAGTTGTCCTACTGTAGATGCAATTAACTTATTAACCAGAAATTTTATCAAGGGAATACCACAACATATTACTAGCAAGATAGCCACTCCTATTAGTGCCAAGACCACATCCATCTGATATAACCAGTCCTTCCATGATATCCACCCTTTCCTTAAAGCCCCAAAAAGCGTGAACAGTGGGCCAATATTTATTCCATCTCCTAAGGTATTTCCAGAGGTCTCGTCAGTTCCGTTCCTTCCTCCTACAGAGTTACTTAATAGTTCTTGTTGAAACTCTCCAAGTTCGATTAGGAGTTCAGTTAAATTTCCATATTCCCCCGTATGCATGGGTATGGCTGTGCAACACTCTGTTGCTTCAATCATTATGCAGACTCCTTGCTCATCAGCCATCATCATTCAATAGCTAATCTGTTTTGCATTGTCATTAGTGAGGTGGCGTGCAGTTGTTCTGATAAAGCTCCTACAGCTGCTAATGTCCAATTCAAGTATCTTTGTTGATTATACCACAGGTAAATAATCCACTGCACCTCCTGGAGCCTAGAACGAACTTTTGGGGCAACCCCGAACAGAGCTGCTATCCATCCCCATTTGTCCCAGTCTTCTTCTGCTTTAACTCTGCTACTGTCTATGGCTTCTAATTGTCGGGGTATCCCTTCTGGTACCCCGTCTTTGACTGTGATGTTGTGGTCTATTTTAAGTGTCATTAGTCCCCTTTTCTTACGAAGTTTTTGGGGTATGGTTTGTGTTGAATGTGGCATTTCAATTACTGTTATTGCTCCTGTGAGCATTACGGGGGCACAAAGGCCTTTCCAATTAGGGGACAGAGATGATAAGAGTTTATTCTTTTGTCCGCATGTCCAAAAAATATCAGCTAAGGGTACTGTCCCATCAGCTAAATTTGGGATGGATATCCATGAAGCATGAGTGAGATTCATTCCAATTACAGACCCCCCTGTGGCCGGTACTACTTGTTCACACTGTATGCCTGCTGTAGGCAGGGTGTGACATACAGTAATATTCCATGATGTTTGGGCCGGTTTATATTCTTGTTTCTTTTTCGTACACTGTATGGGGTGTTTTGACTTGGCCATCCCTACCTGCCAATTACTTATGTATTGTGCTACTGAGCCTTTAGCTATACAAAATGGGTGTATCATCCCTTTCTCTATTCTAATCATGGGTGGGAGGGTTGTCCCCCCTTGTGTATTTAAGGGCACAGGACAAAATTTACTGTCGACCGCATACCTTTCATCACCTGCTGCCATTTTCATAACACATTGCGGATAGCACTCTGCTTGGTGTGAGTTATGTTGGGGACTCCTATAACAGTTGTTGATATCAGGTAGGGGTTTAATCTGAGGTATCACATTTTTCCTGTGACAGGCTATGCAAGGCTTTTCACTGATCTGTCTAGCTGAAAATTTTAACCATTGGTAAAATAAATTAGTCTTCAAACTTTGTGTATGGGATAGGTCTACACTAGGATCACATCTCCCTAAGTGACTTCTAGGCTTCTAATTGTCCTCTTGTTCCTTGATTTAATTTTTACCCATTTTGTGGCTTCATGTACTGTAACAGTTACGTCTTGCTTGGTTTCCCTGCATCCTTTTTTTTTTTTTATCACAAATTACCTCTATGTTGATTGCTCCCTCCTCTTCACATTTGGTGCTAATAGCTTCTCCTAGTATGTAATCCCCCAGCTGTCCCTGTAGTCCTATGTTCTTATAGGCTCTTGATTTAATGTATGCCAAATTATATGTTTTTTCTGTTGTTAGAGTGCCTTGTTTAGTTGCTATTGCGGCCATAGCCACAGCACAGTCAATTGTATGTTTTGGATGTCTGTCTCTGCCCATACCAACCACCAGTAGTATGGTCAATCCCTTGAGTAGTTCCCTGATCATTGTTGTTCTGGTGTTGGTTGAGGTGTGCCACTAGTTGTGCTACTGAATGGACTTGCACTAGGTGAGCTATAACTAGGTGTGTCTGTGCTTCCTCTAGCTTGTTCTTCTTGCGGTTCTACTGCGGTTAAGTCCACTGAGTTAATGTCTGAGTCTGATGTCTCCTGTTGTCTCTCTATCTGTCAGTCTGCGTCTCCTGTTGTTTCTGAAATGTCACTAACTGGGTCTCTCTCTAGCTCTGAGTCCGCATCTGAGTCTGTTGCTGCTCTATCTGGCAGGGATCCACTACTCTCTGAAGGCGTGCGTTGTCTTTGTTCGATCAGTCTCTGTGAGCGCCTTGGCCGGTGTTCGCCTGATGTTTCTGGCTGCAGGGAGGCGTGGCCTTCCCTCTGTGCTGCTGTAGGGTCCTGGCTTCTCTCGCTTCCCTGCTTGGCCTGGCAGAACTGTCAAGACGAGCTTGCCGAGGCCGCAGGAGCGCTGGGCCACCAACCCTACAGCAGTGGTTTAACTGGAACCAAGTGTCCTTACCGTCTACCTTGACTGCTGTTCACGAGGCAAGAATCACTTTAAAAGGACCTTCTCGGCAAGGCTGATCCCACTTCTTTTTGAACACCTTAACGTAAACCAGATCACCAGGCTGGATGGTCTGATTCTCGGTGGAATCTCTGCTTCTCTGTCTTCTGTGGCACCTTTGACCTGCAAAAAGATAGTTTTGTGTATTTGGGTTAACACCCAGAAGGCCAAGGTCTGGTCAAATGACCAATCTACCTCTAAAGTCCACGGATAGTCAAATGACTCCAAGATCCCCTGTGGAGAGCTACTTCTGTTATGTAAACAAGGAAGTCTCAGAACACCTCAGGGGAGGGGCTGACTTGGCTAGCCACATTCTTGTGTTTGCATATTTGCTGTCTGAAAGGGCTGCTGATTTGTGCTTAGGTGGATAAATAACTTTACCCTGGGGGAGAGATGAAATTTTGTTTTCTGAATTGTATTGAAATGTACCAAAAAACACATCAAAAGAAAACTTTTTCTGAATTGTATTGAAATGTACCAAAAAACACACCAAAAGAAAACATTGTTTTCTGGATTTTATTGAAATGTACCAAAGCCGCTGTGGTGCACAAATAGTTGTAGCAATAGGTGTACTAGGCAGCTGTAATTCTACACGTTTTGCACACAACTCCTGCTTCATACGCAGCCCTTTCAGCTAAGCAGGCAAGTGACTCCAAGATCCCCTGTGGAGAGCTACTTCTGTTATGTAAACAAAGAAGTCTCAGAACACACAGACAGCACATATGCAAACACAAGAATGTGGCTAGCCAAGTCAGCTAGCCAGGGTCATTTGACTCTCCATGGGCTTTATGCAAACACAAGAATGTGGCTAGCCAAGTCAGCTAGCCAGGGTCATTTGACTCTCCGTGGGCTTTACAGGTAGAAGAGAAAAGCTTGGACCTCCGAGTGTTAATTGCCTCAGATAATTATGCCATTCATCCTGTAGCTGTTCCAGCGATGGTCCCTTGTAGGGTCCTCTCAGGTATGGAATAGGCATCGGCCGACCTGTGAGAGCTTCAAATCGTGTTAGATGGGTTAGTCGGTTAGTTTGTGAGCGCATTGACAAGAGGGCAAGCGGTAGCGCATCTAACCAAGTTAGTTTGCCGTTGCTGTCTGCTATGATCTTTGCTAGTTTGCTTTTTAGGATGCCATTAGCCTGCTCCACCGCCCCATTTGATTGGGGGTGATAAACACACCCAAATTTTAGCTTGATGCCCAATTGTTTAAACGTTTCCTGTGTAACCTTAGCTATAAAGGCCCTACCGTTGTCAGACGAGATAGTATCTGGAATGCCAAATCTTGGGAAGATGTCTCGACACAAGAACTTGGCTACTGTTTTATGGTCTTGATTTGGAGAGGCCACTGCCTTGATCCATCGGCTGAACCTGCATATCACTACCAGAACATATCTCATTCTCTTGACTCGATTGTCGGCTCCCATGTCTATGAAATCCATCATGAGATGTCTACGAGTAAACGGTCCATCAGGGACCGGAATGTGGGCTAGGGGTGCTGTGAATGATTTCCTGACATTGTATTGAGCACACACCTGACATTCACTCAACAAACGGTCCACCGTGGCTGCCATATATGGTGACCACCAGACAGCTGTTAATTTGTTCATAATTTGGGCTCGCGAACAATGATCCGGTCCGTGGGCCCAAATGATCGCATGTCGTAGTAGATTGGTGGGTAACACAAAATGCCCATGACTACTGCGCCACAGTTTGTCAGCTGACCCTTGGCTACGCGTCTTGGCCATTGGCAATAGCACCTCGTTTAACCCACATACGCTTTTCTTCTCCACTGGCTCTACTCTGAGCTACTATCAGTGCCTCAAGTGAAACCAGTGGGGCACAGTCTTGGATGGTCAATAATGGAAACATATTTTCCCCTTGTGCTCCTTTTTGTGCTGCATCATCTGCCAGATTGTTACCTTGTGCTATAATGTTATTATTGTTTTGATGACCTGCACATTTAATGATGGCTACTGCAGATGGCAGTTGGAGGGCTTGTAACAATTGGGAAATTGCCTCTCCATGTGTGACAGGGGTGCCATCTGCCCTCAAGAATCCCCTCTGTTTCCAAATGTTTGCATGTACATGACATACGCCGTAAGCGTAGGCTGAGTCTGTGTAGATGTTAACACGCTGGTCTTTAGCTATCTGGCAGGCCACAGTTAAGGCTTTGATTTCTGCCAGTTGGGCTGAACAAGGCTGATCAATACACTGGGACTCCAACAACTCAAAGGTCTCACCATCAGTGTTTAGTTTAACAATACCCATGCCCGCATGCAATCCCGCGGCATCCCAAAAGCATGACCACAAACAGGGTTAGATCTGCATCTATGACGTGGTTATACAATTCTTCCCTGGCTTTCAAGAATTTCTCTGTTTCTGCCACACAGTCATGTGGAGTGCCATCTAACGGTGTGGTTAATTTGGTGGTGGGGTTCACTGTGTGACAACGTTGTATTGTTATCTCTGGAGCAGATAACACGACTTCGTACCCGGTGAGTCTAGCTTGTGTTAAGACGAAACGTTGACTGGTCAACAGGGCATGTAGTTGGTGCGACGTATACAGTGTTATTACATGTCCCATGATTATGGATGACGCTTTTTGAAATGCAAAGGTAGCTGCTGCTAGACCCTGATAGCATGGTGGCAATCCCGTTTCAATGTTGTCAAGCTTTGTACTGTAATAGGCCAATTGTTGTTTTCCTTCGTTTGTGTCTTGCATCAATACAGCGCAGGCATAACCAGCTTTTTCAGTAACATACAAATGGAAAGGTTTTCCATAATCAGGGTTGCACTGGAGCAGTTTGCATGTCTGTCTTTAGGGCCTCGAAAGTTCCAGTTGCCTCATCTGTCCAGATAAGGAGGGCTTCATTGTTTGTTTGACCTGCAGCTCTGATCATAGCACGCAAAGGTGCGGTTTTTATAGCATAGTCAAAGATCCACGGCCGACTGTAACCTGCCATCCCAAGGAATGAAAACATTTGTCCCACTGTTTGTGGTTTGGGAGCCTTGATTACAGCCTCCTCTTGGCTTGGGGCTATACATCGCGTGGTCCCACACAACTGTCTCCCCAAGTATTCTACTTGTTGTTGGCAGAACTGCAGTTTGTCCTTACTTACTTTGTGACCTCCATCCGCCAAAGCATGCAGTACAGTTAATGAATCTATTTCACATTGTTCTTGGGTCTCTGATGCAATAAGGAGATCATCCATATATTGCACCAATGTGCTGGGTATATCAAGGTGTTGTAAATCTTCAGCCAGGACTTTGTTAAAGATAGCTGGGGACAGGTTCAGTCCCTGAGACAGACGTGTGTACGTTAATTGCTGTCCCAGAAATGTGAATGCAAGCAAGTGTTGTGAATCTAGGTGCACGGGTACACTGAAATAGGCTGAACACAAATCGATTACTGTGTACCATTTTGCTCCAGCAGGGATGCTTGATAGTATAGTATGTGGATCAGGAACCACAGGGGCATCCATTTCTACTATTGCGTTGATAGGACGCAGATCATGTACCAGCCGGTACTCTTTGATATTTGTTTTTAGGGATAGGATAGATGGGAGTATTACACGGGCTCTCAGCTTTACTAAAACTCCTGCTGCCATTAGTCCCTTGATTACTGGTTTTATGCCCTCAATAGCCTGAGGCTTTAATGGATACTGTTTTTGGTGAGGCAGTTTTGCTCCTGGTTTTACTTTTATTTTTACTGGTAGGGCTGTTTTTACCAGTCCTACATCTGTTTTGCTTTTGGACCACACCACTGGTGGTATTTACTCTAACAGTTTCTCTTGTTGGGCCGATAATACCATCTGTGTCTCTGGTCTAGGATTGAGCTCCACTTTTTGAGCTATAGCCTCATCATTCACATTTAGGTTAATTCGTATAAACTGCATGTCTTTTGAACGATATACCTGTTGATTTTTTATGTTTTGCCATTCTCTGACTTCTAAAGCTGTCTTTACCATTGGGCCTAGGTCATGAGATTCGTATTTATCTGAAACTAAAAGGGTCACATGAGGCGCGGCATTTGGCACTTGGTGCCATTGCTGTTCAGCTGAAGTCAGCTTGACAGAGGCTGCGACCCCTTGGGGGCCTAAATAGATTGCTGTAGTGGTTATGTGAAACAGCTGTTGATTCATCAATGTGTCCCAGCAGCATGCATAGTCAGTTTGTTCTTGTTTGGCATCGAACATCAAGATGACATGCAGCGGTAAATTGGGCGGATGTGCTGCTGCATAGTGTTGTTCTGCCCAGGGCTTCCACTTTTCACCACTCCAGTTGGAGATTTGAGTTTTCTGTTTGTAACTTCAGCCAGTACACCATGGGTTGTAAGGTTCGGACCTTATCTTCCATGTCCATAAGAACCATAACATTGGTGAGTGCTTCGTCAGGAAAGTGTATTTGCAGTCCTTGATGGGTACACACTATTGTAGAAGAATTTTTAGGTCCTTATTTGAACTATGATGAACTATCAAGTGTCCTGATCTGAACTGTATGTCCTCTGGCTGAACTAGCAGGTGTTCAACCCAAAAAAAAAGGGGCTCTATTAGTTATTCGGTCTGTCAGGGGCTTTCCAAGGCCTTTTAGGTGCTTTCCTGCAGGCCACGTGCAGGGGGCCTCAGGCCAGCTGCACCTGTGGCCGAAGGTCTTTTAAAAAAATCAGTTGTAAATCCTTCAAGTTTTAATGGGAGCGTTTGTCATATTGAAATAATGGCCTAACACCTGCTTAGGGTTCACTAGAGGACGCTTCCAATAGAAAACCATGTTTTGGGAATAAAATAAATAAAAAAGTCGAAGGAGGAGCGATGCCCGCGGGTCTCCAATAAATAGATGAGCGCGGTTGTCACATATTCAGTCTCTCTAGAGGACTCAGTTTGTATAAGCTCTGCGTCAAAGGCTTAAATAAACTTAAAAACTCTGTGCATTTTATCTTGCTTAAGGCTGAATTATTCCAAAGTGTTGTGTCCTTTTCTAGCAAATCACTTGCAATTAGTTTGTGTTATCTAAAAGAAGACATCCTGAGACGACCAAAAAGAGGACCACGACAGAACTTGGCGAGCCAGCTTCAGGAGGGTCCAGGGGCATTCCGGCAGCCTGGGACGGTCCAGCTCATCCCTCCAGACCGTAAATAACAGTGATCATGACTAAAAGGTAAGCAGAAACCTTTTATAACTTCTGCACGATCTGGAGGAGTGAGTCGGGATTTCCGCCCAAGTTGACAGGTGATATTTTTAATTGCCTCTTACCCAAAAGAACCTGGACTAAGAAAATTGATAAGAGACTAAAAAAGATAAGATTGAAAATTATCAGGCCTTGTAGATAAAATGCTCAGAAGGTGTGTGTGTTCCCGGGAAAAAGAATGTCTGTGTGAGTGAAAGGTCAGGAATGTTCATGAACTCTGGTGCGGAAAAGAGTGCATGGAGAACTAACCTGGATGCTTGGGGAATAATTGGTGTTGAAATTCGTTACTAACGTGCCGGCTGATAGCATGCGCTGTAGGGGTTAATTTAGGGGAGTATACTGACAAATAGATACAAGGTAATACAAGGTTATTTAAAGAGTTTAACAGAGACTGAAGTGAAATAAGTGAGAAAAAGAGATTTAAAGAGAAAAGTGCAAAGTAGCACAGCTGACAGTAAGTAAAAGAGCTCAATAAAGGACGTCATTTTTTAAGAAAAGAGAAAAACTATATAAAAAAAAATAATGAATGAAGAGTTAGTGCAGAATACATGAGAATTAATGAAGCAGAAAATAGTGCAGTAAGGCACCAAATACACGCTTGTGGGGCGTGGGAGAAGAATAAGTAATTAAGTACACAGTAATATGAGTTTTTTATAAGAAAAGAAAAAGAGAGTATTTTCAGTGCAAAGGCACATTAAGCTCACGAGGAGCTCAGTAAGTGAAAAAAGTAGAAGAAAGTGCAGAAAGGCACAGGATACGCACGCGAGGCGCAGTAAGGCGTAGAAATAAATGAAATATTGTATGCTCAGAGAGGAGCTTGTGAAAAATAATATATTAAGCACAGGATACGCACGCGAGGCGCGGTAAGGCGTAGAAGTAAATGAAATATTGTACGCTCAAAGAGGGCTTGTTAAAAAATAATATATGAGTTGCTGGCAGCGCCGGAGAAGCTGTCTAACGTGAAGAAGAGATACATACTTAAACAGAACACATTGGTGTTAAGTGAATAAAAAGGTTGTTTAAAGCCGCGGAGTAAAGGGTGGCAGAAGTCTAGATAGAGATATATAGAAAGTTGTTTTTAATAATTTTTGTGTATAAAGCTTTTGAAGATTGGTGTGTGGGAGAGCGGAGAGTAAGCGGGGAGTTGCAGGCAAAGCTGTGAGGGCTTGCAGGCTGGCTGACATACAAGATTAATGTAAAGAGTACGAGGAGGAGGAGACGTTTAGACTCAACAGAAGGACTTGGGAGGTGCATGACAGGCAGAGAGGAAAGTGTGAAACAGAGACAGTGAAGAAAAAGACAGGAGAAGAGACTGCTATGTAAATACAGAGAAGGTAGATATTATTTCAAAGAAAGAAAACTAGAAGGAAAAATAGATAGTCGGGAGCAAAGACATTAGGAAGTGTTAGGGTTGTAAGAGGATTAAATAAATAAAGTTGGTTATAAATCAAAAGAGTTAAAGCTTAGATTATAGTGAAAAAGCTGACAGACTGATCAATGCTTGGGACAGTCTTTGATGGGAGACTTAAGTGATGATGAAATAATACTCCCAGAACATTACTTGACTGACGGAGACATCGAAACCCAGGGAATCAGGACACATTTTTGGCTGGAAAGGACCTATTTTGACAGTGTAGGAGCAGAACATTGGCATCAATCAGAAATTATGGCAGATTACTAAGGTAATCAATCTGAAGCAAAAGAAAGAACAATTCCCTCTAATTAATTGGGAGCTGCTGATAAGACGTCTGTGGCATCAGGGTTTAACCCCGTGGCTGGAGCTGCTTTGTGCTGATCCTAATAAAGAAATTAGCATACCATTAAATCATTTAATAACACTGCCAACTGATCCAGGTGAAGAACTGTTTCCTAGGTTGACTCTGACTGTGGTCCCAAGGAAGGTTCGGTGGGAAACAGGTAAATTTTCATATTTAGTTAAAGAAAAAGAAGACGGGCATAACAGTTGGAAATTTAATCCTTTTAAGGGTTTAAAATACAAAACAGGTGTTACAGCCGGCAAGTTATTGGTCTGGATCAGGACAGCCCCTGAGGGACTACCAGAACACCATAGAAACATCTCACATAGTGTTTGTCAGGGTTACATGGGTAACTCTCAAGGTCAAGGTCGGGAAAGTACCCCGCTAGACTTAGTACTAAGAAAATATCCAGGAAAACGCATTAAGGCCAACCAATGTATGAGAAAGTGGCACAAAAGGTCACATGGGGGCAGGCAATGGCCTTTGGAGGGATCATTTGATCCGGTGATGTGTGAAGCAGTTGCAGTAGAAATACAGAAAAAAGAAATTAAAGATCAGCAGAAGAACGTGAATAACAACAAAAAACGCACTGAAGAAAAAGAAGTTTTGGCCTTGTTCAAGCAGGAAGCGCAGAGGCTACAGCAGAAAAGAGAAAAAATGACAGAGGAAAGATCCAAAGAGACTAAAGCCAGTGCACCGAGCTGGGAAGCAGAGCCACCTCCATATAAACGTCATGATATGGGAAAGACAGCTGGACAGTTTGTATTAGGCACTCGTGAAGAGGACCAAGGCATGGATGTGGAGGGCAAATTCACACTGACACTAAAAGCTCCAGAGCCACAAGGAGACAGGTCCTCGATCTGTCAAATGGATCATACAAGGTCTCCAAGTCCAGAAGTAAGTGGTTTCCCATCACGACCAGTAGGGGGAGCCACATATAACAGTAACACTGAAGTAGACGAAGATAGAGAGAAAGACCTGAAGTCTCCACCTGCACATCGAGGTCCACTGAAAACCGTCCCCTCCCACCATAAGTCAACCGACTGGACCTTCTCAGGCTATAGAGGCTCCAAAGAGTGGCACAAGAGCTTCTGTGACACACTGGATCTGGCCAGAAGAGATAATGAAGAACTAGCTGAGCAACTTCGGCTAGCGAAGGAAAGAATGCAAAGACATAGGGACGCTGAGGAAAGAAGAATATTACAACAATCGACGCCCAATCAAGGAAATCACATTATAGAGCCACCCACCCGAAAGATTTCTGGTGAGATCATCATTGAGAGTGCAAAAGAGGCCCGACTCAGGCAAAGACAACAATGTGTAGCCAAAGACATAGCAGCTTTAGAACAGGATATAACCAACTGGATGGACCACCTGGAACCAGTCAGTCGCACTCGATCTGGAAGACAGTATGGAGCCCCCACAGAAGAAGAGGAGGACGAAGACCTCATATGCCCACTGGTGGTCAGAAATGGTCATCATGTGTATACCCCATGGAGCTGGACAGACATGGTGGGGCTGGCCAACAGGCTGCCAGACATCACCTAAGGAGCTGGGAGATGGATAACTGCCTTAGAAGAAGGCACTGCAGGGGTAACCTTGTCTTTAGGTGACATAAAAGCCTTGCTAATGCATGTCATGGGAAAACATGACACTGAAGAATTAGCAGGAAAGGTTGGACTAACACAGATGATGGGCACTAATCAACATGATGAAGTCCCCTTTAATCGCTATAGAAACTCCATGTGGGAAGGACTGAGAAGAAAGTACCCTGAGGTCTTGGATCCCTCTAAATTGGATGATGAGGAGTGGACACCTGAAGAGTGCCCAAAGAAGTTCCTGCACCAATTCCAGAAAAGATGGGCGGAGGAAACAGGAAATGCATGGAACCATTCTCCAGCAACTGAAATCCTGTTTAAAATAACTGTAAAAAAGGCTCTACCAGATGAGGTTCAGAAAGCCCTAGATGGAGTTGTGGGACTATCGAAAATGAATTGGGCTTTATACTCTGAGCATATTTGTCACCATCTTGAAATCTATAAGAAAGAAAAACAAAAAGAAGAAGATGCAGCAAAATCCCTGACGAAAAAATTGGTGCAGATGCAGTTGGGAGAACTAACCAAAGGCAAGAAAGAAAAAACAAAGACCCAGGCACCAATGATGACCCCTGTTCCTTCTGAGCTGGCAAGCACGGGCCTTACGGCAAACACTGCTGCCACCATACAGGCACCTGTGGTAACAGCCACACAGAGCCCCCAAGGAGCAGCAGGGAGCACTCCTACAGGAGAAGTCTCAGCACCAGTGGAGCATCACTATCACTACCATAGCACTGGCACACCCGGGAATGGACCCACCTACAGTCATGGGTGGAGAGGAGAGTCACGGAACTTTCAAGGTCAAAGAGGAGGGTGGCGAAGAGGATCTCGCCAACCTTCATTTGGAAGCAGATTCCAGAACTCAGCTCCCAGGAACAGTCAAGCGGGACCGCCTATGGGATCAACACCCCCAATAGGGGATCAACCCTCTAATGAGTGTTGGAGCTGTGGACAACCTGGACATCGAATGAGAAATTGTCCGGCCCGACCTTGGGTTGGACCCGCTGCCTATTGGCAATAGGGGGGCCTAGAGAAGACAGAGGGGGAAACGGTGGCATTGGCTATTTCGATGATACCTAAGGAAGAGCCAACCGTCACTGTTAATATACAAAACAGAGATTTCCCTTTCATGGTGGATACAGGGGCAACATACTCTTGCATAGGGAAAATGGGCGCTCATCTCCCCCTCTCTGGGTCTGTAATTAAGACCATCGGCTTCTCTGGGAAAACTCAAATAATACCTTTTACACGCCCACTTCCTGTAACGATTGCAGGAAAAACAATTGAAGCACCCCTGTTATACTCACAAAATACACCTGTGAATTTGCTGGGAAGAGACATTTTATGTAAGCTACAAACCCAGATAGTGTGTACCCATCAAGGACTGCAAATACACTTTCCTGACGAAGCACTCGCCAACATTATGGTGCTTATGGACATGGAAAACAAGGTCCGACCTGTGCAACCCATGGTATACTGGCTGAAGTTACAACCAGAAAATTCAAATCTTCAACTGGAATGGGAAAAATGGAAGCCCTGGGCAGAACAACACTATGAAGCAGTATATACACCTAGTTTACCTTTACATGTCACCCTGATGTTCGATGCCAAACAAGAACAAACTGACTATGCATGCTGCTGGGATGCATTGATGAATCAACGGCTGTTTCACATAACCACCACAGAAATTTATTTAGGCCCCCAAGGGGCCGCAGCTTCTGTCAAGCTAACTTCAGCTGAACAACAATGGTATCAAGTGCCGAATGCCACGCCTCATGTGACCCTTTTAGTCTCAGAAAAGTACGAATCCCATGACCTAGGTCCAATGGTAAAGACAGCCTCAGAAGTTGAAGAATGGCAAAACATGGAAAGTCCACAAGTACATCTGTCAAAAGACCAGCAGTTTGTACGAATTAACTTAAAAGTAAATGATGAGGCTATAGCTCAAAAAGTGGAGCTCAATCCTAGACCAGAGGGACAGATGGTGTTATTGGCCCAACAAGAGAAATTGTTAGAGCAAATACCACCAGTGGTGTGGTCCAAAAGCAAAACAGATGTAGGACTAGTAAAAACAGCCTTACCAGTAAAAATAAAAGTAAAACCGGGAGCAAAACTGCCTCACCAAAGGCAGTATCCATTAAAACCTCAGGCTATTGAAGGCATAAAACCAGTAATTAAGGGACTAATGGCAGCTGGAGTTTTAATAAAAACTGCAAGCCCATGCAATACTCCTATCTACCCTATCCCTAAAAACAATACCAAAGAGTATCGGCTGGTACATGATCTGCGTCCTATCAATGCAATAATAGAAATGGATGCACCTATAGTACCTGATCCGCATACTATACTATCAAGCATCCCTGCTGGAGCAAAATGGTACACAGAAATCGATCTGTGTTCAGCCTATTTCAGTGTGCCTGTGCACCCAGACTCACAACATTTGTTTGCATTCACATTTCTGGGACAACAGCTAACGTATACACGGCTACCTCAGGGACTGAACCTGTCCCCAGCCATCTTTAACAAAGTCCTGGCTGAAGATTTACAACACCTTGACATACCCAGTACATTGGTGCAATATATGGATGATCTCCTTATTGCATCAGAGACTCAAGAACAGTGTGAAAAAGATTCATTAATTGTATTGCATGCATTGGCAGATGGAGGTCATAAAGTAAGTAAGGACAAATTGCAGTTCTGCAAACAACAAGTAGAATACTTGGGAAGACAGTTGTGTGGGACCACGCGATGTATAGCCCCAAGCCAAGTGGAGGCTATAATCAAGGCTCCCAAACCCCAAACAGTGGGACAGATGCTTTCATTCCTTGGGATGGCAGGGTACAGCCGGCCGTGGATTTGTGATTATGCTATAAAAACTGCACCTTTGCGTGCCATGATTAGAGCAGTGGGGCAAACAAGCAATGCAGCTCTCCTCGTCTGGACAGATGAGGCAACGGGAGCTTTTGAGGCCCTAAAAACAGACATGCAATCTGCTCCCGCGTTAGGTAACCCAGATTATGGGAAACCTTTCCATTTGTATGTTACTGAAAAAGCTGGATATGCTTGTGCTGTACTAATGCAGGAAACAAATGAAGGAAAACAACCATTGGCCTATTATAGTACAAAGCTTGACAACATTGAAACAGGATTGCCACCATGCTATCAGGGTCTAGCAGCAGCTGCCTTTGCATTTCAAAAAGCATCATCCATAATCATGGGACATGCAGTAACGTTGTATACGTCGCATCAGTTACATGCCCTGCTAACAAGTCAGCGTTTTGTCTTAACACAAGCTAGACGCACTGGATATGAAGTTGTGTTGTCCGCTCCAGAAATAACAATACAACGTTGTCACACGGTGAATCCCGCCACCAAATTGACCACACCGTTAGATGGTACTCAACATAACTGTGTGGCAGAGACAGAGAAATTTTTGAGAGCCAGAGAACATTTGTATAATCACGCCATAGATGCAGATCTAACCCTGTTTGTGGACGGCTCATGCTTTCGGGATGCTGCAGGATTGCATGCAGGTATGGGGATTGTTAAACTAAACACGGATGGCGAGACCTTTGAATTACTGGAGTCCCAAGGAATTGATCAGCCTTGTTCAGCCCAACTGGCAGAAATCAAAGCCTTAACTATGGCTTGCCAGATAGCTAAAGATCAACGTGTTAATATCTACACAGACTCAGCCTACGCTTATGGCGTATGTCATGTACATGCAAACATTTGGAAACAAAGGGGATTCCTGAGAGCAGATGGCACCCCTGTCACTCATGGAGAAGCAATTTCCCAACTGTTACAAGCTCTCCAATTACCGTCTGAGGTAGCCATCATTAAATGTGCAGGTCATCAAAAGAATAATAATATCATAGCTCAAGGTAACAACCTAGCAGATGACACAGCTCGCAAAGGAGCACAAGGGGAAAATATGTTTCCCCTGCTAACCATCCAAGATTGTGCCCCACTGGTTTCACTTGACGCACTGATAGTGGCTCAAAGTAGGGCCAGTGGAGAAGAAAAACGAATGTGGGTTAAACGAGGCGCTATTGAGACACGCAGTCAGGGGCCAGCGGACAAGCTGTGGCGCAGTAGTCATGGACATTTTGTGTTACCCACCAATTTATTACGACATGCAATCATTTGGGCCCACGGACCCGATCATTGTTCGCGAGTCCAAATTATGAACAAACTAAAAGCTGTCTGGTGGTCACCATATATGGCAGCTACAGTGGACCGTTTGTTGAATGAGTGTGAGGTATGTGCACAGTACAATGTCCGGAAATCATTCACAGCCCCTTTAGCCCACATTCCGGTCCCTGATGGGCCATTCAGACATCTTATGATGGATTTCATAGACATGGGAGCTGAAAACCGAGTTAAACGAATGAGATATGTTTTGGTAGTGATATGCAGGTTCAGCAGGTTGAGGCAGTAGCCTCTGCAAATCAAGACCATAAAACGGTAGCCAAATTCCTGTGCCAAGACGTCTTTCCAAGATTTGGCATTCCAGATACTATCTCATCTGACAACAGTAGGGCTTTTGTAGCCAAGGTTACACAAGAAACATTCAAACAATTGGGTATCAAACAGAAGTTTGGGTGTGTTTATCACCCTCAATTAAATGGGGCGGTGGAACGGGCTAATGGCATTTTAAAGAACAAACTAGCAAAAATCATAGCAGACAGCAATGGCAAACTAACCTGGCTGGATGCGTTGCCGCTTGCTTTATTGTCAATGCGCTCACAAACTAACCGACTAACCCATTTGACACCATTTGAAGCTCTCACAGGTCAGCCGATGCCTATTCCATACCTGAGAGGACCCTACGAAGGACCATCGCTGGAGCAGCTACAAGACGAATGGCATAATTATCTGAGACAGTTAACCCAAATACACAAAACTATCTTTTTGCAGGTCAAAGGTGCTACAGAAGACAGAGAAGCAGAGATTCCACTTGAAAATCAGAGCATCCAGCCTGGTGATCTGGTTTACGTCAAAGTGTTCAAAAAGAAGTGGGACAGGCCCCGCCGAGAAGGGTTGGTGGCCCAGTGCCCCTGCGGCCTCGGCAAGCTCGTCTTGGCAGAGCCGCCGGGCCAAGGGGGGAAGCAAGTGAAGCCAGAGACCCTACAGCAGCACCGAGGGACGGCCACGCCTCCCTGCAGCCAGAAGCAGCACCGAGGGAAGGCCACGCCTCCCTGCAGCCAGGCGAACACCGGCCAAGGCGCTCACAGAGACTGATTGAACAAAGACGACGCACAGCTTCAGAGAGTAGTGGATCCCTGCCAGATAGAGCAGCGACAGACTCAGATGCAGACTCAGAAACAACTAGAGACGCAGGCCAACAGACAGAAATACAGACCGACAGATAGACAGGCCACAGGAGACATCAGACTCGGACAGCAACTCAGTAGATTTACCGACAGAAGAACTGCAGGAAGTACAACCCAGACAAAGCACAGATACACCACACATCCCTAGTGACAGCTCATCTAGCGACGGCTCACTCAGTAGCACATCTAGTAGCACATCTCAACAGTCACCAGAACAATGATTAAGGAATTATTCAAGGGATTGACAATGCTACTGGTGGTTAGTATGGGAGAAAATAGACGTCCAAAACATACAACGGACTGTGCAGTGGCCATGGCCGCAATAGCAACTAAACAAGGCATTCTAAACACAGGAAAAACATATAATTTGGTATACATTAAATCAAAAGCCTACAAGAACATAGGAATACAGGGAAAGCTGGGGGATTACATATTAGGCGAAGCCATTAGCATCAAATGTGAAGAGGAGGGAACACTCAACATAGAGGTAATTTGTGATAAAAGAGGATGCAGGGAAACCAAGCAAGACGTAACTGTTACAGTACATGAAGCCACAAAATGGGTAAAAATCAAACCAAGGAAAAAGAGGACAATTAGAAGCCTAGAAACAAGCAGTCACTTAGGGAGATGGGATCCCAGTACAGACCTAGCCCGCACACAAGGGTTGAAGACTAATTTATTTTACCAATGGTTGAAATTTTCGGCTAGGCAGATCAGTGAAAAGCCTTGCATAGCCTGTCACCGGAAGGGTGTGATACCTCAGGCTAAACCCCTACCTGATATCAACAACTGTTATAGGAGCCCCCAACATAACTCAGACCAAGCAGAATGCTATACACAATGTGTTATGAAAATGGCAGTAGGTGATGAAAAATATGCTGCCGACATTAAACTTTGTCCAGTGCTCCTAAGTACAGAAGGAACCGTTCCACCTATGATTAAAATAGAGAAAGGGATGATACACCCATTCTGTATAGCTAAAGGCTTAGTAGCACAATACATAAGCGATTGGCAGGTAGGGACGATCCAGGCAAAACACCACATACAGTGTATGCAAAAGCAGCAAGAATACAAACCGGCCAAAACAGCATGGAACATTACCGTCTGTCACACCCTGCCAGCAGCAGGCATACAGTGTGAACAAATAGTACCGGCCACAGGGGGGTCTGTAATTGGACTGAATCTCACCCATGCTTCATGGGTATCCACTCCAAATTTAGCTAAGGGAACGGTACCCTTGGCTGACATCTTTTGGATATGCGGACAAAAAAGGAAACTCCTGTCATCGCTGTCCCCTAATTGGATGCTCACAGGAGCAATAACAGTAATTGAAATGCCAAATTCAATACAACCCATGCCACAGAAACTTCGTAAGAAGAGAGGAATAATGACATTTAAAACAGACTACAACGTCACAATAAGAAACGGGATACCAGAAGGGATACCCCGACAATTAGAAGCCATAGACAGTAGCAGAGTTAAAGCAGATGAAGATGGGGATAAATGGGGATGGGCATTGGCTCTGTTCGGGGTTACTCCAAAAGTCCGTTCTAGGTTCCAGGAGGTGCAGTGGATTAATTACTTGTGGTATAATCAACAAAGATATTTGAATTGGACATTGGCAGCTGTAGGAGCCTTAACCAAACAACTGCACGCCACCTCGCTAATGACAATGCAAAATAGATTAGCTATCGAGATGATGATGGCTGATGAACAAGGAGTTTGTATTATGATCAAAGCCACCGAATGTTGCACAGCTATTCCCATGCGTACAGGGGAAGACAGAAATTTGACAGAGCTCTTAATCACACTTGAAGAGATGCAACAGGAACTATTAAGTAACTCCATAGGAGGGAGAAATGAAACTGACGATTCTGGATACATTGTAGGGAATGGAATGAATATTGGCCCACTATTTTCACTGTTTGGGGCTCTAAGGAGAGGGTGGATATCATGGAAAGACTGGTTATATCAGATAGGTGTAATCTTGGCACTAACAGGGGTGGCGGTCTTGCTGGTAATATGTTGTGGTATTCCCTTGATAAAATTTCTGGTCAATAAATTGATTTCATCCACAGTAGGACAGCTCCCACTGTTAGCCGTCCGAGCTCTAGAAGAAAGCACAAACGAAATAGACAGAGAACCAGAATATATGGAAATGGATGAAATACCAATTATCCTCCCCGACAGCCCCCAGCTACCTAATATTGTGGCGTATACCCCAGATAGGGAGGACTGGGATGGACCGTGCTTGGTGATATTGTAGACGAGGAAGAAGACATGCACGCACATTTACATTCACACACATGCACCCACAACAATGAGGGATAGGATAGACAGTATCTGAAAGAATGACATGGAGCTGTAATAATGAACGTATATGTATATTAATAGGACACAGGAGTATGGCTGAGAGACCAGACTCCCCTGATCAGGGACTTATGCCTGATCTGCCTCTATCAAGTCTGCTTGGACTCTCAGAACTGTTTGGAGAAGAGGATATAATGGAGGGACGGTCGAGCCATGATTGGTCGCCACAGCCGCCATCCATCCAGCAGCTAAACCAGTTGGCAACAGAAGGATCTTCATCGTTCCAGCACCTGGCGATGACGGCTTCACAGAATCTGCCTGCAGCAAGAGTCGGCCCGAGGACTCCACCATCACCTGAAGGACCCTTTGGACTCAGGAACACACCCCTTCCGCAGATGCCATGGAGACAGTCACATGTGCCAGTGGCAACGATACCCTCCAGGGGAGGCAGCCAAGGTTGGCCATATGCAGCAACCGCCCGAGTGCATCCTAGACCCAATTCACTGCTAGGACCTGTCCCCAGCTTTCCACCCCCAAGGCAGGAGAGATATTCTGATCAGCCCAGTGCCTCTGGAGGAGGATCAGCAGGGGTGGACCTTAGCCGAACTCACCCACCAGGACAGAGGGGAGCTTTGTATAGGCTGCTAAATGCCCATAGTGTCCCAACCACTTGCCCGGGCGACATCAACAATACTCCCCTCACACACGAAATGCCTTCCCCCTTGTACTTCCTGTCCCCTGGACTGCACAACCTTAATCTGGTCATGGTCACCCCACAGGACATGGCAATCTTGGTTCGAGAGCTTTGTCTTCCAAAAGAGTCTGTTCCAAAAACCTTGGAGCAGCTCCTGCCCCTCACAAATCACATTCCCCATGGACTATTTGAGGAACTCATGCCACAACTGAGTCAGACAGCTGCATACCTGTTAAGGATACACCGTGACAATGCCAACATCTCTTGTGCTCAGGAGGGCCTCCATACTCAACTGTGTGGTCTTCAGTCTAGTATGGACATGCTAGCCAGCATGATGGAGCATATGGAGAGGGAACACCTAGGGCTGGCCACCACCACCCTGAATGTGGGCAAGAATTCTCTGGGGGCCCTGTACAACCTGGCCAAGCAGCACAAGGAGCTGGAAAGATCCATCAGAGAACTGCGCGACTGTCTGAAAGCCAGAATTCCTGATCCTTCCCCCACTACCCCTGAAAGGCCAACCTCCCCATATTCCCCAACTTCTCCCAAAACTTCAGATGCTGAGTAAATGCTGAGGAGCGCGGACTGACGTAATGGCACTGAAAACGGACGATGACCTTGGTTCTTGAGTTTGAATTACGGACTGGTTTCAGAAATCTGAGTGTAAATAAAAAAAAACAAAGAAGGATATATGTTAGTAACGAAGGTCGGGTAAATGTCTGTCCTTACCATCATCTGCGTAACACAGATAAAGCTAAATGCATACACATACGAGGGCTGTCCATAAAGTATAGGTCCTTTTTATTTTTTTCAAAAACTACATGTATTTCATTCATATGGTTTTATGTCAGACATGCTTGAACCCTCGTGCGCATGCGTGAGTTTTTCCATGCCTGTCGGTGACGTCATTTGCCTGTGAGCACTCCTTGTGGGAGGAGTCGTCCAGCCCCTCATCGGAATTCCTTTGTCTGAGAAGTTGCTGAGAGACTGGCGCTTTGTTTGATCAAAATTTTTTCTAAACCTCTGAGACACATCGAAGTGGACATGGTTCGAAAAATTAAGCTGGTCTTCAGTGAAAATTTTAACAGCTGATGAGAGATTTTGAGGTGATACTGTCGCTTTAAGGACTTTTCACGGTGCAAGACGTCGTGCAGCGCTCTCAGGCAGCGTCATCAGCCTGTTTCAAGCTTAAAACCTCCACATTTCAGGCTCTATTGATCCAGGACGTCGTGAGAGAACAGAGAAGCTTCAGAAGAAGTCGGTTTCAGCATTTTATCTGGATATTCCACTGTTAAAGGAGATTTTTTTAACACTATCTTGGTTTGTAGTTTGCATAGAATGTCTCTTCCCAACAAGTTCAGAGGTGTATTTCGTGAGTATAACAAGGGTGTTTCAGTTGTTTTTTCTGCAGTAGTTACAGGAAGTGGGCGTGTAAAAGGTATTATTTGGGTTTTCCCAGAGAAGCCGATGGTCTTAATTGCAGACCCAGAGAGGGGGAGAAGAGCGCCCATTTTCCCTATGCAAGAGTATGTTGCCCCTGTATCCACCATAAAAGGGAAATCTCTGTTTTGAATATTAACGGTGACAGTTGGCTCCTCCTTTGGTATCGCAGAAATAGCCAATACCACAGTTTCCCCCTCCGGCTTCTCTAGGCCCCCCTATTGCCAATAGGTGGAGGGTCCGACCCAAGGTCGAGCTGGACAGTCTCTCATTCGATATCCGGATTGTCCACAGCTCCAACACTCATTGAGAGGTTGATTCCCTGCTGGGGGTGTTGGTCCTGTAGGTGGTCCCACTTGACTGTTCCTGGGAGCCAAGTTTTGGAATCTGTTTTCAAATGGATTTTGGCGAAGTCCTCTCCGCCACCCTCCTCTGGGACCCTGGAAGTTCCGTGGTTCTCCTCTCCACCCATGACTGTAGGTGGGCCCATTTCCAGGTGTGTCGGTGTTATGGTAGTGATGGTGATGCTCCACTGGTGCTGAGGCTCCCCCCGCGGGAGCGTTGTTTCCACTGGGTCCAGTTGCTCCTTGGGCGCTCTGTGTGGTTGTTACCACAGGCGCCTATATGGTGGCAGCAGTGTTTGCTGCAGTACCGGTGCCCGCCGGTCCAGAAGGAGTCGGACGGGAGTCCGAAACAGGGGTCATCACAGGAGCTTGGGTCTTTGTTTTTTCTTTCTTTGCTTTGGCCAGTTCTCCCAATTGCATCTGCACCAGTTTTTGTGTCAGGGATTTGGTTGCATCTTCTTCTTTTTGTTTTTCTTTCTTATAGATTTCGAGGTGGTGACAAAAATGTTCAGAATATAAGGCCCAGTTCATTTTTGATAGTCCCACTACTCCATGTAGGGCTTTTTGAACAGCTTCAGGTAGAGGTTTTTTTTTTTTACAGTTATTTTGAACAGGATTTCAGTTGCTGGGGAATGGTTCCATGCATTTCCTGTTTCCTCCGCCCACCTCTTCTGGAACCTGTGCAGGAATTTCTTTGGGCACTCCTTGGTTTTCCACTCCTCATCATCAAACTTAGAGGGGTCCAAAACCTCAGAGTAATTTCTTCTCAGTTCCTCCCACATAGTGTTCCTATAGCGATTAAAGGGGACTTCATCGTATAGATTAGTGCCCATCATCTGTGTCAGTCCGACCTTTCCTGCTAGTTCTTCAGTGTCATGCTTCCCCATTACATGCATCAGCAAGACCTTTATGTCACCTAAAGACAAGGTGACCCCTGCAGTGCCTTCCTCTAGGGCGGTTATCCATCTCCCAGCTCCTTGGGTGACATCTGGCAGTCTGTTGGCCAGCCCCACCATGTCCGTCCAACTCCATGGGGTGTACACATGATGACCATTTCTAGCTACCAGTGGTCACATAATGTCTTCCTCGTCCTCTTCTATCCCTGTGGGGGCTCCATAATTTCTGCCGGATCGAGTGCTACTGACGGTCCCCAGGCGACCCAGTAAGCCAGTTATGTCCTGTTCCAGAGCTGCTATTTCTTTGGTTGTACGTTGTTGCCTTTGCCTGAGTCGGGCCTCTCTTGCACTCTCAATGGTGACCTCACCAGAAATCCTCCGGGTGGGCGGCTCTTTGGTGTGGTTCCCTTGATTGGGTGTTGACTGCTGAAATTTCCTTCTTTCCTCGGCGTCCCAGTATTTTTGTCTTATTTCCTCCACTAGCCGAAGTTGTTCAGCTAGTTCTTCATTGTCTCTTCTGGCCAGATCCAGTGTGTCCCTAAACTTCTGGTACCACTCCTAGGAGCCCTTTTGGCCTGAGAGTGTCCAGTCGGCTGACTTATGGTGGGAGGGGATGGTTTTCAGTCGGCCTCTGGGCGCAGGTGAAGGTTTCGACCCTCCCTCTTCTTCCTCATCCAACTCAGCTTCACTGTCATATGTGGCCCCCTCTGTTGACTGGGGTGGGGTGCTGCTCCTCCTTGGACTCGGAGACCTCATGGGATCCATTTGACAGGTTGAGGGCCTGTTTCCTTGTGGTTCTCGGGTCTTTAGTGTCAATGTGAACTTGCCCTCTACATCCATGCCCTGGTCCTCTTCAAGAGTGCCTAGTACAAATTGTCCAGCTGTTTTCCACCCATCATGATGTTTATATGGCTTTGCTTCCCAGCTCGGTGCACTGGCTTTGGTCTCTTTGGATTTTTCCTCTGCCACCTTCTCTTTTCTCTGCTGTAGCTTTTGTGCCTCTTGTTTGAACACGGCCAACACTTCTTTTTCTTCAGCTCGTTTTTTGTTATTATTCATGTTTTTCTGCTGATCTTTAATTTCTTTTTTCTGTATTTCTACAGCAACTGCTTCACACATCACTGGATCAAATGATCCCTCCAACAGCCATTGCCTGTCCACATGTGACCTCTTATGCCACTTTCTCATACATCGGTTGGCCTTAATGCATTTTCCCGGATACTTTCTTAGTACTAAGCCTAGCGGGACCTTGGCCTTGAGCGTTACCCATATAACCCTGGCAAACACTGTGTGAGATGTTCCTATGGTGTTCTGATTGTCCCTCAGGGGCTGTCCTGATCCAGACTAATAGTTTGCCTGCTGTAACACCAGTTTTGTATTTTAAATTCTTAAATGGATTAAATTTCCATCTGTATTTTCCGTCTTCTTTTTCTTTAACCAAATATGCAAATTTACCTGTTTCCCACTGAACCTTCCTTGGGACCACAGTCAGAGTCAACCTAGGGAATAGTTCTTCACCTGGATCATTTGGTAGTGTTATTAATTGATTTAGTGGTATACTAATTTCTTTATTAGGATCAGCACAAAGCAGTTCCAATCATGGGGCTAAGCTTTGATGCCACAGTTGTCTTATCAGCAGCTCCCAATTAATTAGAGGGAATTGTTCTTTCTTTTGTTTTAAGTTGACTATTCTAGTTATTTGCCATAATTTGTGATTAATCTGTTGTTCGTCCTGCCAATGCTCTGCACCTGTATTATCATAATATGTCCTCTCCAGCCAAAAATGTGTCCTAATTCCCTGGGTTTCTATGTCTCCGTCAGTTGCGTAATGTTCAGGGAGTATTGTTTCATCATCACTTAGGTCTCCCATCAATGACTGTCACAGGCATTGATCAGTCTGTTAGCCTTTTACTATATTCTCTTTTATTTTAACTCTTTAATTTTTAATCAATTTTATTTCTTTAATCCTTTTACAGTTTTAATTCTTTAGTTTTAGTCAATTCTATCTCTTCCAATTATTTTATTAGTATTATCAAACACCTCCTCATGTGTTTGCACTCCTGACTTTTTCTCCTAATATCTTTCTACTCTCCCATTATTTCCTGCTATGTTTATTTACTTCTTAATGCCTAGTCTTCCTTTCTTTGAAACAATATCTTTTATTACTATCACTCTCTTCTCTCGTCTTTTTCTGTCATATCACTGCACCCGTTGTACAGCCTATTTCTCACTGTCCTCTTTATCTGGTAAGCACACCCAATCCATCACGTTGGGTTCAAACGCCTCAACCTTCTCACACACTCACATTAATCTTATATGTCAGCTGGTTTACAACTTATTTAAGCACTCCCAGGGCACTTGTAACACCCATCTTATTCTCGCCGCTCTCCCATGAGCTATCACACAACAACTCCAAATCTTTTTACACAAAAATTATTAAAACAAATCCCTATACGTCTTTATCTTGACCTCTGTCACCCCTTTACTTTGTGGACAACTTCTTTTTCTTCTAACATCAATACGTTATGCCTGAGTATCTCTCTTTCACTTAGACAGCACTCAGTCGTTGCCAGCAACTGATATATTATTTTCTTTATCAAGCTCCATCCCGAGCTTACAGTATTTCACTTAGACAGCACTCAGTCGCTGCCAGCATCTAATATATTATTTTCTTTAACAAGCTCTCTCCCGAGCTTACAGTATTTCACTTTACTCTGTGTCTATCACGCTATGCCTCTCTGCACTAATCTTTTTCCTCATCAATTACAGTATTTCTATCGTGCTTCACGAGCAGATGCTGTGCCTCTCTGCACTATTTTTTCTGCTTCATTAATTAATTCTCCCGCACTTTACAAGCGTATATTGTGCCTCCCGCACTAATCTTTTCCTTTATTGAGCTTCCCGTGAGCTTAGCGTGTGCCTTCAGCACTATTTTTCTCTGCTTCAGTCTCTTTTTTCTATAAATATACTTATGTTACCTTTACTTCTCTTTTACTTATTCTCAGCATGTACTACTAACCAAATTACCCCCCCTAAAACACAGTGCATGCTATCAGCCAGCATGTTATTGACAAATTTAACATCAATTGTTCCGAAACATCCAGGTTAGTCTTCATGCATTCTTTCCGCACCAGAGTTCATAACATTCCTAACATTTTACTCACACAGACACTCTCCTCCCCGGGTATACTCATTCACACTGTGAGCATTCTGTCCACAAGGCCTGAGAATTTTTGTCAATCTTATCTCCTTTTTGGTTTCTTATCAATTCTCTGTTCCAGGTTCTTCTGGGTAAGAGGCATTTACAATTACAAAAATTTCACCTGCAACTTGGGCGGAATCCAGACTCAATCCTCCAGAGCGTGCAGATTTTATAAAAGGTTTCTGCTTACCTTTCTGTTGTGATCACTTTTATTTTACGTTCTGGAAGGTTGATCCGGGCCGACCCAGGTCGCCGTGACGCCTCTGGTCCCTCCTGACTCTGGCTCGCCAATTTATGTCGTGGTCCTTCTCTTTGTTTGTCTCAGAATGTCTTCTTGGATAACACAAAAATGACTGCAGGTGGTTTGCAAGAGAGGAGACACAACACTTAGAAAAACTCAGCCTTGGACAGGATAAAATGCGCAGAGTTTAAGTTTAGTCAAGTTTCAGCAGAGCAGAATACTTGTACAAACTGAGTCCTCTAGAGAGACTGAATATGTTCCAACCGCGCTCATCTTTTTATAGGAAACCCGTGGGCATCGCTCCTCCTCTGTTATTTTATTTATTTAACATTTATTTATATATTTTATTATATATATTTTAATTTTATTTATTTATATAACATTTATGTTATTTGTATGTTTCTGTTCTTTCGGATTTGTGTGTGTGCCAAATAAATCCATTAATTAATTCATTCATTCATTTATTTCATTCTTCAAACATGGTTTTCTAATGGAAGCGACCTTTAGTTCACCCTAAGCAGGCGTAGAGCTTAATTATTCCTATATGACAGTTCCCCCATTATGGTTAACAGATTTACAACTGTCATTTTTAAAAAACATCACTTTCTACCAGCTGCACCTGGCATGAGGGCTCATTACTGCTTGGGTGTCAGCCAGCTCTGCTACCAGGTTGGAAGGTACTTGACAGTCTGAGAGACTAATGGGGCACTAATTAGCTCAAATGAAATCCATCTTTAGCAGTTCAGATGGAGGACACCTGTTAGTTCAACTAGAGGGCACACATTTCAGATGGAGGACACCTGACAGTTCAACTAGAGCAGGGGTGGGCAATCATGTGCCATAAAGGGCCGAGACACTGCAGGTTTTCCGTGCAACCAATCACCTCAGCAGGTGATTTCATTAATGATCAGGTGTCTCAGCAGGTGATTTCATAGACAACCAGGTGTTTATGTTCAGAGGAGAAGCTCATCAGCAACCCACCTGCTGAGGTGAATCGTTGCATGGAAAACCTGCAGTGTCTCGGCCCTCGATACCCACCCCTGAACTAGAGGACACACAGTTCAGATGGAGGACACCTGACAGTTCAACTAGAGGGCACACAGTTCAGATGGGGGACACTTGATAGTTCAAAAATCCTGCCTCTACAACGGCTCGCTGTCTAAAACCTTGGTTCCCGCTCCTGTCTGCTCCCGTGAACTTTTAATCCCATCCTGTCCCAATCACATGATAAGCAGCAAAGGTGACTCCTATTCCCATGGGAATCCCATGGGAATCCCGTGACTCATGGGATTCCCGAAAAATGTCAGCCTCTATTGGGAATGTCTCATGAGGATGTTGTGAACCCAGGGACGGCGCCGCTGGCGATGTTTGTCAGCTTTCCACAACAAACAGAGCACAGCAACTCACTCCGTGTGTGAGTCATAAAACGCAGGGAAGACGAAGACACCACTCTGGAAATTGTTTTTTTTTCCCTTATTTATTCCTTTATTGGTTCATTCTACTGGTGCTTATAGTTGATAAAACTTGGATAAAGTTACTTGCACCAAGTGCAGTATAAAATTACGTGCACTGCTCAAATAATATTTGCACAAACTAGCACATGTATGTACTATTTCGTCCCCTGTTTGTAAAATCAATATAAACACAGAAAGGTGAATATATCAATGATACACACATGATACAATGAAACAAACGCTTAATTCCATTGTGGTCCATGTGAGGCTAAAACTTGACAACACTGAGGTACTCGATTAAACGTAAAGATTGCAAAGACATAATCATCTCATCAATTGATGTAAGTAGCAATAAGTGTATAGTTTATATATATACAATTTATACTGGGATACCAATAAGCAGCCCGTCTGCTCTGTGTAAGCCTGATCCCGTGAGATCTCAGAGGCAAAGCAGTGCAGGATCTGGTTAGTACTTGGATGGGAGACCTCTTCAGAACACCAGCGGCTGTGTGTTTCTCCAGGTAAAACGGGAGTTGCGTCAGGAAGGGCATCCGGCGTAAACGCTGTGCCAAATACTAATGCGGATCTGGCTGTATCCACTGCGGCGACCCCGAACAATACTGGAGCAGTCGAATGGACGACGACGACAACAACAACAACAACAACTGGGATACCAATAAAATAAAATAAGTATAAATTGAACACAGAACAATAAGATCTCAATAAAAGTAAATAGCAACTGTATCCCTGTAGAAGTGTAGACAACAAATTTAGCACTACATTTTGAACAAGAAAATAATGGACTAAAAGATAAGCTCATCTTTTGGACTAGAAATCACATTAAAAAATAAATAAAAAGGGTGGCGTGATCCTCTTCCCTTAGCTGACTGAATAAACTTAACTTTAACTGTCTTTTAAAACTTGCCTTGTTGCTAATCGACTGCAAGATCGATATTTTATAAAACATAAATGTTAGCTGAATAATTCCCGACATGTGGGATACGTGGGTTATATCTTGATCTTTCAACCTAACCGGTTGTTTCCAAACCTTCGCAGCAATAACAGAGCAGCACCGACGCATTTTTCAGAGCAGCGTGACTTTGTGAGCGATAATCGGGGCAGCTACAAAATGTAAGGCTCAGTAAATTATACGGAATAATTTATGAAAACAATTAACCTTATTTTGTGATGTTTCATATCGTCGATTCCCAGCAGAAATTGGAGTTTATCCCTCTCAGGCTCAAATTAATTTTTAGTAACAGGAAAAATCAGATATTTAGCTGTTGCAAATCTCCAGCGCCTGCCTTGAGAGGCTTAAAATACCTGTGAATGAAGCGCTGGCTGCAGAGCAAAAGACCAGAAGTGAAGAACCCAAACTGCCCTCACACATGCGTGGCACAACCTCAGCCCCTGAGATCAAGAGTTGGCATTCCATCTCTCTACTTCTATGGTAAACATCAAGTCATACTTTAAATAGAGTGACAATGAGAAGTGCTACATTCAACAAATGTCCCATACATCATAATGTCAACTTGATCACAGACCTTTGCATGTAATTAAGCCAGAATTCAAAGATAAGTGTTTTTTGTTGTGCCTGATGCATTGTCAGTGATGTCTTTCACAGCACCTGGCAGATTATTCTGAATCTAGTACCAGGTAAAAGACAGTTAGTGAATGGATAGACAAAAAAACCAGAGTCAGGTCAATAAGTATTTGAACAGTGACAAGTTTTATAATTTTGTCTCCACATACCACCACAATGGAACTGTAAGTAAACAGTTAAGATCTGCTTGTAGTTTGGACATCCAACTTTCACCTTTAATACTCTTGTATTAAAGGTGAAAATATCAAAACTTTAACTGTGTATTAAATATCACATGAACCACTCACAAATTACAGCTACCTTTAAGCACAGTCCTGCCATTTTCATAGGCCATAAGTAAACAGACAAACATAAGGAATATTGACAATATGAATCATTTTTACGGACAGTTTTCTTCAGACATGTTAGGGAAAGAACACATGACCACACATGACCATTTCCAGCTCACTGAATATGTGCCCTCCAAATCAATCACTATTTATATATTGACCTCCAAAATGAGAGCCGCTGTCATCACATTATACGTTGCCCTCCAAATCAGTAACTGTTTATATATTGACCTCCAAAATGAGAGCCGCTGTTCCACATAGTCAAGTTATTTAATGGTTAATCCTCTACACTAATCAAAATGATATTATGTTAATTGATAGTTAGTGTTTACAAAAACAAATCTATCTTAATCTATTTTCAGCGGAAGTGTGCCGCAAGCGGTGGAAGGGCTTGCGGGACATGTACCTCAGGGAGAGAAGGATGGAGATGGAGGCCAGGAAGAGTGGGGCAGCAGCACACCAGCGGAGGAGACGGAGGTTCTCTGGTGTCCTCTCATTCCTGGACCCATTCTTGGGTCCCCAGCCCACTACCAGCAACATGAGCCAGGTCCAGGAGCCACAAGAGGCCCAGAACCAGGGCCTCCCTCCCTCATCCACCTTGGACCAGGAGTCAGAAGGTACAGTGCAACCAAAACATGTCTTAACATGTCTTTTAAAGACGTCATAACGTTATGTCCTGTCATTAAAGAGGATGATGAAGCGCCCAGGAGCTCTTCACTACCTGAGTGTTGTGTGGGCCGCCAGAAGAGGAGGTACTGCTGGCCCACCACCAGAGGGCGCCCTGCCTGAAGTGCAGGCTTCAGGCACGAGAGGGCGCTGCCGCCACGGACACAGCCGGGGTTGACAGCTGTCACTCATCAACTCATGACAGCTGTCACCCATCTACACTTCATCAATCCACTCCATAAAAGCCGGACGTCATCTCCACCTCGCTGCCGAGATATCATCTACCTGTGAAGGTAATTGTCTCTGCTGACTTAAACATTGAGTAATAATCTGAACTTCTTTGCAGCCGTATTCCTGTGGCGTTTCCTTATCTGTGGGATTGGCGTAAAGTGTGATCAGCTTACGTGATTAATTTGCTTCGAGGTGAGGCACGCGCTTGGGCTACAGCGCTTTGGGAACAAAGTTCACGGCTCCTTGCCTCTTATACTGGGTTTGTGAGGGAGCTCAGAACTGTTTTTGATCACCTTAACAGAGGCGAAACCGCGTCTACCGTGCTGCTGTCAATGAGACAGGGGCACTGGAGCGCAGCCGAATATGCAGTCGACTTCCGCATCACGGCTGCGAGATCCGGCTGGAATATGACTGCGCTCTGCGCCGCCTTCATAAACGGACTGTCGTCGGTCCTGAAGGAGCACCTGGTGGCTAAGGAGGAACCGCGGGATTTGGCTGAGCTTATCGATTTGGTTATACGTTTGGACAATCGGTTAGAAGAACGCCGACGGGAGCGAGGCGAAGGGCATGGTCAGGCACAAGCCGTCCCTCTTCCTCCCGGGTCTGAAAGGGAGCCGTCTTCCCCACGCTCCACAGCCACAGCGCTCTGTGTGGCTACAGCTCCCCCTGCTGACGATGCTAGGGACACAAGCAGGGCCACATTCAGACAGAGGAGGCTGGTCCGTGTGGAGTGCTTTGTCTCCGGCTCGAGTGAGCATCAGCAGAGGGACTGCCTCAAACGGTCAAAATACAAACGCCCGCCCTTAGAGACTGGGCTGAGGGGGGGTCAAAACATTCACGTGGGTCATACACATCTTTCAACATGACTCCCAGTTACAATCCTGAGCGGGGATTTAACCCTTCAAGCCCCAGCACTGTTGGACACGGGGTCAGAAGGGAATCCGCTGTATAGCAGATGGGCAAGGGAGGTAGGGCTCCCTCTGGTGGCGCTTTCTTCGCCAGTGAAGGTGCGAGCACTAGATGGCACTCTTCTCCCTTTTATCACACACAAGACACTACCTGTAACCCTGGTAGTGTCTGGGAATCACCGGGAGGAGATTGAGTTTTTTGTAACTCCTTCTACCTCCCGCATGATTTTGGGCTTCCCATGGATGATTAAACACAATCCCCGGATTGATTGGCCGTCTGGGGTTGTGGCTCAGTGGAGCAAAACCTGCCACCGGAATTGTTTAGGATCCTCGGTTCCTCCCGGTGTAAATGCTAATGAGGAGGTTAAAGTCCCTCCCAATCTGACGGCGGTGCCGGTTGAGTACCACGATCTTGCTGACGTCTTCAGCAAGGATCTGGCGCTCACCCTTCCCCCGCACCATCCGTACGATTGTGCCATTGATTTGGTCCCAGGCGTTGAGTTCCCGTCCAGCAGGCTGTACAATCTCTCACGTCCTGAGCGCGAATCAATGGAGACCTACATCCGGGACTCATTAGTTGCCGGGCTGATCCGGAATTCCACCTCCCCGATGGGTGCAGGTTTCTCTTTTGTGGGCAAGAAAGATGGCGGACTCCGTCCATGCATTGATTACAGGGGGCTGAACGACATAACGGTTCGTAATCGATACCCTTTACCCCTGTTGGATTCAGTGTTCACGCCCCTGCATGGAGCCCAAATTTTCACCAAACTGGACCTTAGGAATGCGTACCACCTGGTTCGGATCCAGAAGGGAGACGAACGGAAGATGGCATTTAACACCCCATTAGGTCATTTTGAGTACCTGGTCATGCCATTCGGCCTCACTAACACCCCCGCGACGTTCCAAGTATTGGTAAACGACGTCTTGCGGGACTTCCTGCACCGATTCGTCTTCGTATATCTGGATGACATACTCATCTTTTCCCCGGACCCTGAGACTCATGTCCAGCATGTACGTCAGGTCCTGCAGCGGTTGTTGGAGAACCGGCTGTTTGTGAAGGGCGAGAAGTGTGAGTTTCACCGCACCTCTTTGTCCTTCCTGGGTTCATCATTCAAAGGATTCAAAGGATTCAAAGGAATTTTATTGTCATATGCACAGAAGAACAAGTTCCCTGCACAATGAAATGTGGCTACTGCATTTAACCCATCCTATTTGCCAGTAGGAGCAGAGGTCGCCAATTAGGCACCCGGGGACCAGCTCCAGATGTACATCCCTGCCTTGGTGAACAGCAGGGCTGAGCAAACCAACACCGACCCATAACAAACAACACACACACAACACACAACACATAGGCCGGCCCGGTACATAAAACATATATATGAAAGCAAAAACCCTCATAGCTGCTGCATTACACAGCGGCAATGAGGGAAAAAAAATCCCATTAGCACAGAAAAACAATAATCACAGAGACAAAACAAGGACACAGGACGACAACCGAGATTTGAAAGGACCAGTTTATCAGAACACTCCGGAGGCAGCCTGTTCGGCGCCGTCAACGGCCTTGTCCGACAGTCTGGAGGGGGGAGGGAACAGCCCTGCACATCTGAGCAGTCCTGGACAGCTCTAACACAGTTAACGTCAGAGCTGGAGAAGCTGAGGGGAGGGGGGAAGACCAGGGAACGAGGCTTAAGTGTTGATCTTCTGAGGAGGTTTTTATCACAGCGACCTTGGAGTGCAGCTGTATTTGGGGAAGCCAAATGAATAGCCAGATTAGCAGACGCCTGAAAGATTCCACAGTTCTGAGAACAGAGTGGCTGTCAATGCATCTGAATGTAGAATGTGGTCTTCACAGACGATCATAGCGGGTTTCCAGGGCTGCGATCTTGCCTGAGATGTTTTCCAACGCGCGGTTAACCCCCGCCGACTGCGCAGCCACTGCCTTCCCAAACGAATCAATCATATAGGGCAGCCTGGAAGGACCAATCAAAGCTGCTTCCACTTTCTTGATTTTCTGGTAAACCAGCAGAGTGCCCGCACCACACATCAGAAAGCCGGTCACCACCAAGCCGAATATGTACACATCTTCGACGTCCTCCACAGAAAGCATGTAAAGGCACATGACCTGCCATCTCCTTCACGGGTCCATCACGTAACCCATCACATGCGTCCCAGCAGGACAGGTCGGGTCCTCCGCTCCCGAATGTCTTGTAAAAAAAATAGTGTCAATTGCGTTCAGAGACGACTTTAACAGATCCATTTTTGTCGTTTCCAGAAGAGCAAAGCTGCAGCCTCACAGACAACACGCCACAGAAGCAGGAAAGATAAGGAGGGAGGGAGAAGAGAAAAGTGCGTCCGTCTCGGTCGAGTGCAAGCTGGCAAAAAAAAAAAAAAACTCCAACTCCGTCACCCCTGATCCGGCCAAGGTTGCAGCGGTGAGAGATTGGCCCCAACCAACAAGCCGTAGGAAGCTGCAACAGTTCCTCGGCTTTGCAAATTTCTACAGGAGGTTCATTAAGGGCTACAGTCAGGTAGTTAGCCCCCTGACAGCCCTGACCTCTCCAAAAGTCCCCTTCACCTGGTCGGATTGGTGCGAAGCCACATTCAAGGAGTTGAAACGCCGGTTCTCCTCTGCACCAGTTCTGCTGCAGCCCGACCCTAGCCGCCAATTTGTGGTTGAAGTGGATGCCTCTGACTCAGGGATAGGAGCCGTGCTATCCCAGAGCGGAGAGACCGATAAGGTTCTTCACCTGTGTGCCTACTTTTCTCGCAGGTTGACCCCAGCTGAACGGAACTATGATGTCGGCAATCGAGAACTCCTTGCGGTGAAAGAGGCTCTTGAGGAGTGGAGACCCCTGTTGGAGGGAGCATCTGTGCCGTTCACGGTTTTCACTGACCATCGGAACCTGGAGTATATCAGGACCGCCAAGCGGCTGAACCCCAGGCAAGCCCGCTGGTCACTGTTCTTCGGGCGTTTTGACTTCCGGATCACGTATCGCCCCGGGACCAAGA
Organism: Thalassophryne amazonica; assembly: GCF_902500255.1. Classification (NCBI taxonomy): domain Eukaryota; kingdom Metazoa; phylum Chordata; class Actinopteri; order Batrachoidiformes; family Batrachoididae; genus Thalassophryne; species Thalassophryne amazonica. Next base: position 87,055,829 of record NC_047103.1, on the reverse strand, counting down.
ACCAGAGATCGGATGCTGCCTTGTCCCGGGTACATGAAGATGAAGTCAAGACGGAGCTGTCGGATCCACCGGAGTCCATCATTCCTGAGTCCACTATCGTGGCCACCCTCACCTGGGACGTGGAGAAGACCATCCGGGAGGCGCTGGCACGGAGCCCGGACCCAGGAACCGGTCCAAAGAACCGTTTATACATCCCACCAGAGGCCAGAGCTGCAGTCTTGGACTTCTGTCACGGTTCCAAGCTCTCCTGTAATCCGGGGGTGCAAAGGACCGTGGCAGTTGTCCGGCAGCGCTTCTGGTGGGCGTCTATGGAGGCCGACGTCCGGGAGTATGTCCAGGCCTGTACCACCTGTGCCAGGGGCAAGGCAGACCACACGAAGACACAAGGACATCTGCAGCCTCTACCGGTGCCTCGTCGCCCCTTGTCCCACATTAGCCTGGACTTTGTCACGGGTCTCCCACTGTCTCAGGGCATGACAACCATCTTCACGATAGTGGACCGATTCTCCAAGGCGGCCCACTTCGTGGCCCTCCCGATTCTCCCAACGGCCCAGGAGACAGCAGACCTCCTGGTCCGCCACGTCGTGCGTCTGCATGGGATACCAGCGGACATCGTCTCGGACCGTGGTCCTCAGTTCTCCTCCCAGGTGTGGAGGAGTTTCTGCAGGGAACTGGGGGCCAGCGTGAGCCTCTCGTCCGGGTATCATCCTCAGACGAACGGACAGGCAGAGCGGGCCAACCAAGAACTTGAACAGGCTCTCCGCTGCGTCACGTCCGCACACCCGTCGGCCTGGAGTGACCATCTGGCCTGCATCAAGTACGCCCATAACAGCCAGGTGTCCTCTGCCACCGGCCTCTCCCCGTTCGAAGTGTGTCTGGGGTATCAGCCCCCACTGTTCCCCGTGGTGGAGGGAGAGGTTGGTGTGCCCTCGGTCCAGGCCCACCTGCGAAGATGCCGACGGGTGTGGCGCACCGCCCGCTCTGCCTTGTTGAAGGCCCGGACGAGGGCTAAGGCCCATGCAGACCGCCGGCGTTCCCCGGCCCCTGCTTACCAGCCCGGGCAGGAGGTATGGCTATCAACGAAGGACATCCCCTTACAAGTGGACTCCCCTAAGCTGAAGGAATGTTACATCAGACCATTCCAGATCCTCAAAGTCCTCAGTCCGGCCGCAGTGAAGCTGAAGCTACCAGCTTCACTGCGGATCCACCCGGTCTTTCATGTCTCACGTGTCAAGCCATACCACACCTCCACCCTCTGCACTCCTGGACCGGCGCCACCTCCTGCCCGGATCATCAACGGGGAGCCTGCATGGACAGTGCGCAGGCTCCTGGACGTCCGTCGTAAGGGCCGGGGGTTTCAGTATTTGGTGGACTGGGAGGGGTATGGACCAGAGGAACACTCCTGGGTGAACAGGAGCTTCATCCTGGACCCGGCCCTCCTGGCCAACTTCTACCACCGTCACCCGAACAAGCCTGGTCGGGCGCCAGGAGGCGCCCGTTGGGGGGGGGGGGGGGGGGGGGGGGGGAGGTCCTGTTGTGTGGGACGCCAGAAGAGGAGGTACTGCTGGCCAACCACCAGAGGGTGCCCTGCCTGAAGTGCGGGCTTCAGGCACGAGAGGGCGCTGCCGCCACGGACACAGCCGGGGTTGACAGCTGTCACTCATCAACTCATGACAGCTGTCACCCATCTCCACTTCATCAATCCACTCCATAAAAGCCGGACGTCATCTCCACCTTGCTGCCGAGATATCATCTACCTGTGAAGGTAATATTCTCTGCTGTGTCTAAACGTTGACTTACGTGTGATCTGTTTGCAGCCGTTGTCCTGTGGTGCCCTGTCAGCTGGGTTGGCGGTCAGTGAGAGTGCCGACGTCTTCGCCTCTCACTCCAACCAGATAAGTGGTAACAGGAGCTGCACGAGTATGTGATTATAGGTGGAGGTGACTTTCCACCTTCTGACTGTTTTTGTTACTGGGTGTGCACACACCTACATCTCACTGTTTGTGCTCCTCGCCAGCAGTACCAGATCCGACAGTCGGGGACGGTGATCACCTGGGAATTCGGGACTTGGCGGCTCCAGTATTCACCAGGTTCGGTGGCGGTGGAAATCGTGTGGTTCTGGCTCTTCTCAGGACAGACGTCTTCTATCCTCGAGCCTGCCCACACGTCACCTTTGTGTATTGACTGCTATCAGATTCTGTGATTGTCTGTATAATCGTTGTGCACATTCACAACATTAAATTGTTACCTTTTGGCTCATCTATTGACCGTTCATTTGTGCCCCCTGTTGTGGGTCCATGTTACTACACTTTCCCCAACAGAAAGTACACTCTCAATTACGCAATGGTAAATGTTTACGAGAATCTTTTTGTTTTGTGTAAATTCTCTCAGCTTACATAAAAAGAAGAGACGCTGCCTTGCTCTCTTAACAATATTGGAAGTATTTGAGTTCCATTTCAAATCATGGGAAAGAAACACACCCAAGAATTTCCTTTTCTCAACAATTTGCACCACAGAGTTATGGATAATAATAGGATCATGGTTCCTATTGTGACTAAAATCTATCACCAGTTCACACGTTTTTGAAGTGTTCAGTAATAGGTTGTTTTTCTCACTCCAGAGAACAACATTCTCTATCTAAAAAAAAAGTGATAAAGTGATTCATCATTAGAACTGATCAGTCCAATGATAGTTGTATCATCAGCATATTTGATCCATCCATCCATCCATCCATTTTCTTCCGCTTTATCCGGAGTCGGGTCATGGGGGCAGCAGCTCAAGCAAAGCCACCCAGACCTCCCGATCCACATACACCTCCTCCAGCTCCTCCGGGGGAATCCCAAGGCGTTCCCAAGCCAGCCGAGAGATGTAGTCCCTCCAGCATGTCCTGGGTCTTCCCCGGGGCCTCCTCCCAGTGGGATGTGCCCGGAACACCTCTCCAGCGAGGCGTCCAGGGGGCATCCGGAAAAGATGCCCGAGCCACCTCAACTGACTCCTTTCGACGTGGAGGAGCAGCGGCTCGACTCCGAGCTCCTCCTGAGTGACCGAGCATATTCGATTAATTAGTTAATCAGTGTAAAATGTGGCTGCTTGTCTGGTGAAGTTCAGGTTGGATTGTGGCCCCTGGGTGAGCTACGTTGTATCAACCACCTTGTGATCTGGCAGTATAGATTCCTGGAACACCAACGGTTGTGTCACTACGGAAGCCTGGTCTCCCTGTGGGGCTGGTCTGATTCTGGAGCCCAGAAAAACCTTGAGTTGTAGAAACACCTGAAGAACAACAAGAGAAGAAAGAAGAACCAGCAAAGAATTAATTACTGACACTCACGAGCAACCAAGAGAATTGAGTTGGGTTGTAAGGTGTCGCACACATCTATTCAAGACCTCACACACACACACACACACACACACACACACACACACACACACACACACACACACACACACACACACACACACACACACACACACACACACACACACACACATTATATATATATAAGTCAAATTTCATGACTGACTAAACAAAAAGGAGAAATAGGCATTTTATTTTTTGGAAACTCACCACAGTACATTTCATCTGATCCATCTCCACAGTCATTGATGCCATCACATACAACACCTGATGAGTCTGCAGGTACACAGTGGCCGTTGTTACACTGGAACTCCTTTGCTGTGCAGCCAGCTGCTGTGGAGACTGAAGAGGCAAGGATGAGAGTTGTCAACCTGACATAATATTTGTGCAAATACATGTCAGCTGAATGAAGTACATGTAGCCGTCTAATCACCAGCTCCACAGCCCATCAGCTCAAGGCGCAAGTAGATCCCATTGTGGAAGTCATGTGGTAGGAGGCGAACAAACTGAGCCCACACCCTCCTATCCAGTCTGTTCTCCACCACCCCACGATCATCATAGTTACCATGAAAAATCTGGACAGAGAATGGCAAAAAAAATTAATAATCTAACAATTCAAGATGTGGGAAATCAGTTCTACAACGTACAGACCCAACACACAAAGTGGGACCTTAGCTGCAGATCGTTCGTCAGTGAGCACCTCTTTGTAAGTGTACCAGTGTCTGCCATCGTGGCTGAACTGCAGGTAGAAGCTTGATATATAAGTGTCAAACACTCCACCACCCTGGGTTACCACACCTGGACAACATCAGGCAGAAATAAACCATTTCATGTATTTTACTAGTGCATTATGAGTCAGGTCTCAGCAGAATTTACTTGCACAAACAACTTTAAATATGGAACAGAAGAATTTCAACTTAAGAAAGAAATACAATGACTGCACCAGAAGCAACCTTGAACTTGACCGATGACCATCATATGCGAGCTCAGATATATTATGACAAGGTACATTAATGAAAAGTTAGTGCTCAAATAAATTCAGCAGTTCTCATGTTGTCAAAGTCACACACATACACACAAATGTGGCTGGTAAGAGGTTGACAGTGTTTCATAGGAGTTAATTACAGAATAAATTTATCCAGCTTATTCAGCTGTAATACTGTATTTATAAACCTACTATGCACATATGAGTAGTGGTGGGCACCATTCTGCTAATCCTCTAATTAACAAAGCTAACTTTCTTGTTCGCAGATTAGCTTTTCTGATAACTTCAAAAACCATCAGCAGACCAATTAGCTTCCAATATATTTAGTTCCAATAACTTTTAGACTGCTAACTTTTTTTTTTTTTTTTACATAGTTAGTAAAAAACATTTACGAACCCTGTTGGCTCCTGTCTGCTACATATTGCGTAACAGCAAGGCAGCTGAGCTCAACTTTACCCCAACAGAAGGAGCCTAGCCACCAAGCAGCGACAAAAAAGTAATTTTCCTTGACAGCATACAGAGGTCCAGCCATGAGGCAGACATCTTGAAAAGGAAAGCAGGTTTGACTTATTGTTTTGATTTATAAATCAAATTAATCTGGATAGAATAATTACCTTACCACAGTACACGGACCACAGTATGCTGTCAAAGTAAATGATGCTTCACTACAGCAGTGAGCAGGACGCACAAAGAAGTTGGAACACAGCAGTGAAAGTGCTTGTGTTCACTTTGCAGATTCAAAGATGGTCTTTCAGCTGTTCAGTTTCTGAGTGCACTACAGCAACACCCTACTTTGCTGACCCCGGTCCTGTGCCACTCTGAAAAGAGACTCACTGGCTTTGAACTTGAAAGAATCTTCAAACCTGACCTCAGCCCTTCAGGAAGTACCAGGAGACTAAAAGAATGTCAAACATTGGCCTACTAGGCCGACTTTCTCCTTGATTGTGAAGGTAAGGTTTTTTGTAACTGCTCGAAAAATCATATTACCATGGTATATATTAGTGTTTCTCAACTGGGGATTGTTTGTGGTGCAGTTGCAAATAAATTAAAATATCTTTAAAAAAAAGATCCTATTGTGTTCTGGAAGTTACAACTGAATTTAAAATGCATTATACAAGGTCTGTTAGAAAAGTATCCGACCTTATTTTAATTTTTTATTTTTTTTTGCAAAAACCTGATGGATTTGAATCATGTGTGCTTGCATAAGCCAACCTTGAACCTTCGTGCACATGTGTGAATTTGTTCACGCCTGTCGATTGCGTCATTTGCTGGTAAGCAGCATTTGTGTGAGGACGTGTGTAGTGCTCTCGGTGGTTTATCATTGCAAGGAAATTGATGGAGCAACTGGAGCAGCGCTACTGCATCAAATTTTGCCAGAAACTGGCAACAGTCAGGTGGAAACCATTTGGAAGATTCAGACGGCTTTTGGTGGCTTTTCAGTCGTGTGACTATCCGAGAAATTGCGGAAGAGGTGGGCATCATTTTTCGGAGTCCAGCATGTCCTGTGAGACTTCAACACAAAAGTGCTTTTGCTCCGTCGTCAGCAGCTTTGATATGAATTTCTCTGCAACTCTTTTCATGGCCAAATCTTCTGTCACAGTGGAATGTGCCAAAAAAGTGCTGATGTCCACCTCTTCCGCAATTTCTCGGATAGTCACACGACGTTCGTGCATCACCACAGCATTCACTTTGGCAATGACCTGGTCATTTCGGCATGTTGATGGCCGACCGGGGCGTGGCTCGCTCTCCACCATAGTGCGGCCGTCTTTAAACCGGTTGTACCACTCCTTAATCTGTGTGACGCCCATAGCAACGTCACCGAAAGCAGTCTGAATCTTCCGAATGGTTTCCACCTGGCTGTCACCCAGTTTCTGGCAAAATTTGATACAGTAGCGCTGCTCCAGTCATTCCGTCATTTTCCTTGCAATGAAAAACCACTGCGAGCACTACACACCACCTCACACAAAGGCTGCTTACCAGCAAATGACGCAATCGACAGGCGTGAAAAATTCACGCATGTGCACGAAGGTTCAAGGTTGGCTCATGCAAGCACACATGATTCAAATCCATCAGGTTTTTGCAAAAAAAAAAGGTCGGATACTTTTCTAACAGACCTCGTATATGAACAAATCTTTCTTTGCAGAAGGTGAGACTGCTAATAGAGTTCCTGGATGATTCGCCATTCCCAATGGCAAATACATGTTCAAACATTTTGAAATGATCAGTCCTGGGTTCATACAGTGTGTTTAAGTCACAAATGGAATTTGGAATTCAAAATAGTCCAGGATTTGGCTGTTTATAAGCCATACAACTGGATGCACCTAGAGCTCGGACTCTAAAAATGTTATTTGTTCTTTGTTGCAGTTCTAGGTGCACATAAAAGTGCAGTTGCTTTTGTTAAATAAGTTTTTACAATGTAAGGGTATGAGAGCAGTTAGCATTTTAACAATTGTTTTCAATCACTGATTCTCATACTGTTGTCTATTTATGAATCACTGTTTTGAATAGTAGAGAAGCTTGAATCTTCAATGGACTGGGTTGCTTGACGCGAGGACTTTTCGCTTCAAATCTCAGAAGCTTCCTCAGCTAAAATTCTTGCTCTGGTGGTCTGACTTCTGTCTTGACTCTTGTAGAGAAGAATAATCAGAAGTCACAAAAGCTGGAATTTTAAACCTAACCAGACCCCTCCTACCGAGAGGCAGACTGCTATAGGCTAAACTGTTTTGACCTGAGTATCCCATTGTAAACAGGGGATAAAGCGTGTCTCAGACTCCCTCCCCGGTTAAGGCTGGGTTTCAAACGTTTCATAAAGAATGCCTCCTTGACCCCTCTCTCAAACCATTTCTTCTCTCTGGCTAATATTTTAACTTCCTTGTCCTCAAACGTGTGGTTAGTGTTGTTAAGGTAGAGATGAACTGCAGACTGAGGTCCACTGGCACCCTCTCTGCGGTGCTGGTATAGCCTTTTGTGTAAAGGTTGCTTAGTCTCACCTATGTAGTGTTCGTTACAGTTTTCCTGACATCTGATAGAATACACTACATTGCTCTGTTTGTAACTAGGGATCCTGTCCTTAGTGTTATGTGTCGACGCAGATTGAGGAGCGAACCTGCGTCAGACAGGACCCAGTACTAAAAATAACCAGAAAGTGGCTCCATCAACAAAAAACAATTTATTTTTCACCTGTGCCTAAATAAATTATACAAAAAACCCCAACCCAATGTCCTTCAAGAGGAGTGACTGCTGGCACGCTCTCCAGCATTCATAAGGAGAGAAGTCCGGCGCTCCTGGACTCACTACCATCAGACAAACACCCCCCAGGTGGACACGACAAACTGACTCTCTGTGAAGCACAGAAGATGTGAGGTAAGTTAGCAGTTATAACAATTTCTTTCACAAGACACACGCTATCAGCAACACATCAAGGTCTGTACTTTTTATCTTTATGCACATGAGCAGCTTCTCACAATAAGTGGAGGATCACTTATCCTGCACGCCACAGCAGTGAGAAGCAAGCCACACCATTCTCATCACAATTTCAAGTATACAAAGTAGCAAAAGATCAAGTTACTATCTACAATTAGTCAAACAGTTAATTACCTTTACTGTGTGCTGACAGCATGTGTCCTCATCCTTCCCTGCTTCACAGGCTTAATGTGTCAAACCCAGGTGCGGTCCTCAGCGTCTCACAAACGAACATCACAAGGTCGAGTTCCCGGCAGTTCTGCTCGACTCACACATGCCTTAAAAGCAGAACGCCATCCAATTATCTGCTACAGCTGAAAGTCTTTAGGGCTGCATGTGAGCACCAGTCCCAGGTGCCTCACATGATATTGACGAGGGTGAGGATTCTTCAGCCAGCACCTTTTTTCCACAGACAAATCAGCTTCCATGCCACCTGAGGAGCAAAGAAAAGAAAAAAACACCAAAACCTCCAGCCACACCCCCCAACACACAACAGTACCCCCCCCATCAACGGGAAGCCCCCCGGCGACCGACCAAACCAGGACCGAGAACAGCACCTCCCTCCGGGGTCCACGCCAGGAAGCAGACAGCACCGCAGCTGGAAGGCCGGCTGGAGTCAACAAAAGCCCCAAAACAAACCCCAAAACAATCCAACACACACAAAAAAAACACAAAACCCACCCAACAACCTCCCCAGGGGACTGTCCCATCAAACCCCGGGAAGAAAAGAAATCATCCCAAACACCAAAACCCAACACAGTCCCACAAACACAATATACGAGGTCTATTAGAAAAGTATCCGACCTTATTATTTTTTTCAAAAACCATATGGATTTGAATCACGTGTGATTACATCAGACATGCTTGAACCCTCGTGGGCATGCGAGAGTTTTTTCACGCCTGTCGGTTACGTCATTCGCCTGTGGGCAGTCTTTGAGTGAGGAGTCGTCCACCCGCTCATCGATTTTTTTCATTGTTTAGGAATGGCTCAGAGACTGTTGCTTTGTTTGATAAAAATTTTTTCAAAACTGTAAGGCACAACTGAGTGGACACCATTCAATAAATTCAGCTGGTTTTCGGTAAAAATTTTAACGGCTGATGAGAGATTTTGGTCTGGTAGTGTCGCTTTAAGGACGGTCCACAGCGCCTGACAGCGATCTGCGCTTCGAGGCGGCAGCGTCTCGCCGTTTCAAGTTGAAAATTTCCACATTTCAGGCTCTGTTGACGCAGTAAGTCGTCAGAGAACAGAGAACTTTCAGAAGAAGTCGGCATGAGGAGTTTATTCGGACATTCCATTGTTAACGGTCCTTTTGTAATGAAAGAACGTGCGGGCAGAGTCGCATGTCGGGCTGGACCCGACCGCGGGGGGTCGCGGCAGGAAAAACACCTCCGTTGGAAATCTTAACGGGCAAGTTGGAACATGCCCAAGCTGTTGAAAGTCATTAAAAGCCGCCTGAATTCTACAAATGGTTTTCAACACGGAGGTGTTTTTCCTGTCGCGGCGCACACAGATTTGCCGAGTCGTCACGGAAACGACTCGGCGAATTTGCGCGTACGTCTTTCATTAAAAAAATGTCCTTAAACAGTGGAATGTCCACATAAATTCCTCATGCCGGCCTCTTCTGAATCTTCTCTGTTCTCTCACGATGTCCTGGGTGAATTAAGCCTTAAATTAGGATGTTTTCAGCTCGAAACAGGCCGACGACAGCGCCTGGAAGCGCTGCAGGACGTCCCGCTCCGTGGGAAGTCCTTACACCGACAGAAACACCCCATAATCTCTCATCAGCCGTTAAACTTTTCACAGAAAACCAGCTTAATTTCTCGAATAGTGTCCACTCGGATATTCCTCACAGGTCCAGAAAAAATTTTGATAAAGCAACGCGCGCCGTCTCGAGCAGCGTGTGAAACAAAGGAATTCAGCCGAGAGGGCGGGACCACATCTCACTCAAGGCCTGCCCACAGGGAAATGACATCACCGACACGCGTGAAAAAACTCACGCATGCGCACGAGGGTTCAAGCATGATTGGTGTAATCGCATGTCATTCAAATCCATATAGTTAAAAAAAAAAATAAAAGGGTCGGTTTATTATCTAAGAGACCTCGTAAACAGAAATACACGAAAGAAAAATAACAAACAACCCTCCCAGAATGACCTGCAAAGACCAACCCCCCCCAGAAGGCCTTCATCGCCTGTTCCAGGAGGAACAGCCAGAACCAAGATCCCACACAGGTCCCCAGGTGTACATAGAGTAAAACGGTGCCCCCCCAGGGGACCGTACCATCAACCCCAGGAGGCGGAACCCGGAAGGAAACAAAACAAAAGCAAAAATCAACCCCCGGAGGACTACCAAAAACAACCCCGGGGGATGGTAAAACGACTCTAAACCCCGTTACCCTCCCTGGCACCCCGAAAGACCCCAGGTCCCACCCAGAGCCCTTCGGTGGCTCAATATCAGCGAACCGCTCACAATACTAACCCGGAGAAGGGAACAGGAAAAAACTAGCCCGGCTCCAACCCCAAGGCGCAGCAGAGAACCGGAAAAACGTCCGGTGCCTCAACTTGACCATACCCCAGCCTCTCGGGAGGGGTGGAACTACCGAAATGGCGAACGGCAACAGATCGGTCCACCCCTCCGACCGAGGTAAGTCCTCGCAGCACCATACCCCGGCAACACCAATGACAAATGGTACAAAGGCACGCCGAGGCTGGAGTGGAACCGGGCCCTAACTAAAACAAAAACAACGCCTCTAACCCCCCCCCCAGGTGCAGAGGTCTTCTGAGAATACTCAGTGACCAACCTGCACCACCCCACCACCCACAAGACAAACGGTCTTGGGGCAAGTGAGGTTGGGGTTAGGAATGTAGAGAAATAAAAAACAACAAAAGAAAACGACCCAACATGCCCAAACAGAAAATACCTAAAAACACATAAAAAAGCAATAAGGACAAGAGTCCAGGCGGACGTCCAACCGCCTAACAGCCACTCCTCCCCCTCCAGACAAACCTGCAAATCACCAACAAAAAATAGAAAAAAAAGAGAGAAAAAAAAAACCCATCTCTATTGTCCATTCATTTACGCCCCCTGGTGTGGGTCCGTGCATTACACTTTCCCCAACAGGATAACTCGGCCAACATCATGGATTCCGAGGGGCACATACCATCCATTGAACAATCAATGGAGATGCAAGGTGCACAGGCTCCAGCAGGAGACATGATGGGTGAGTTGCAGCAAATACTGACCACCCTCACTGCTCGGCTGGAGTTGGTGACCGAGCAGAACATACTGCTCAATCGTAGGATGGAGGCTCTCACCGCTCAGGTGGAAGCGCGCAGACAGGGCATGGCTGCAGCTCCTCCTCCTGCGTACCTGTTGCTGAACAGAGACCCTCCAGTGGTCGTTCAACGAACCCCCCCCCCATCCCCTGAAGCATACATTAGCCCCCCGGAACTGGACGGAGGTTGTGTCGAGACGTGCGCGGACTTCTTGATGCAGTGCTCGCTCGTCTTTGCACAACGTCCGTTATGTACGCGTCAGACTCCAGCCGGGTGGCTTATGTCGTGAATTTACTTCGAGGCAAGGCACACGCCTGGGCTACGGCGCTCTGGGAACAGAACTCGCGGTTCCTAATGACATACACTGGGTTTGTGAGGGAGTTCAGACAGGTGTTCGATCACCCTAATCAAGGTGAAACTGCTTCTAACGTGCTGCTGTCAATTTGACAGGGACGTCGGAGCGCCGCTGAGTATGCATTCGACTTCTGCGTCGCGGCAGTGAGAGCCAGCTGGAATACGGTAGCGCTCCCCGCCGCCTTTGTAAATGGACTGTCTCTGGTCCTTAAGGAGCACCTGGTGGCTAAGGACGAGCCGCGGGAATTAGACGGGCTTATCGACCTCGTTATACGGTTAGACAACCGATTAGAAGAACAACGTCGGGAGCGATACGAAGGGCGTGGCCGGGCACGAGCCGTCCCTCTCCCTTCCAGGTCCGAACCAGCGCCGCCTTCCCCACGCTCCAAAGCCAGAGCGCTCCGCGTGACGACAGCTCCCCCTGCTGACGAAGCTATGGACACGAGCAGGGCGAAAATGAGATCAGCCAACAGACAAAGGAGGCTGGCCCGCGGAGAGTGTTTTATCTGCGGCTCGAGTGAGCATTTGCAGAGAAATTGCCCCAAACGGTTAACTGCCAACGCTCGCCCTTAGAGACTGGGCTAAGGGTGGGCCATAACACACACGCAGGAAATGCACGAAAATCCGCACAAGTCCCAGTTATGATCCTCTGTGGGGATTTAACCCTTCATGCCCCAGCACTCATCGACACGGGGTGAGAGGGGAATCTACTTGACAGTAGATTGGCTAAGGAAGTAGGGCTCCCTCTAGTGGCCCTTCCTTCACCATTGAAGGTACGTGCACTAGATGGCACCCTTCTTCCATTAATAACACACCAGACACAGCCCTTAACGCTGGTTGTGTCTGGAAACCACAGGGAGGAGACTGTGTTTTTTGTAACACCTTCTACCTCCAGAATTATTTTGCGTGATCCATGAATAAGTATGCACAATCCCTGGATTGATTGGCCATCTGGGGTTGTGGCTCAATGGAGCGAAACCTGCCACCGGGAGTGTTTAAGATCCTCGGTCCTACCCGGTGCGACTGCTAAAGAGGAGGTCCAAGTTCCCCCCAGTCTTACAATGGTGCCGGCGGAGTACCACGATCTTGCTGACGTTTTCAGCAAAGATCTGGCTCTCACGCTTCCCCCGCACCGACCGTATGATTGTGCCATTGATTTGGTCCCCGGCGCTGAGTATCCGTCCAACAGGCTGTACAACCTCTCACGCCCTGAGCGCAAATCAATGGAGACCTACATCCGGGACTCTTTAGCTGCCGGGTTAATCCAGAAGTCTTCCTCCCTGTTAGGTGATGGTTTCTTTTTTGTGGGCAAGAAGGACGGCGGACTCCGTCCATGCATTGATTATAGAGGGCTGAACGAGATTACGGTTCACAACCGATACCCATTGCCTCTATTGGATTCAGTGTTCACATCCCTGCATGGAGCCAAAATATTCACAAAATTGGATCTTAGGAATGCTTATCACCTGGTTCGGATCCGGAAGGGAGACGAATGGAAGACGGCATTTAACACCCCGTTAGGTCACTTTGAGTACCTGGTCATGCCGTTCGGCCTCACTAACGCCCCCGCAACGTTCCAAGCATTGGTAAATGATGTCTTGCGGGACTTCCTGCATCGGTTTGTCTTTGTATACCTGGATGATATTCTCATCTTCTCCCGGGATCCTGAGACCCATGTTAAGCATGTACGTCAGGTCCTGCAGCGGTTGTTGGAGAACCGGCTCTTTGTGAAGGGCGAGAAGTGCGAGTTCCACCATACTTCTTTGTCCTTCCTGGGGTTCATCATCTCCTCCAACTCCGTCGTACCCGATCCGGCCAAGGTAGCGGTGGTGAGAGATTGGCCCCAACCAGCAAGACGTAGGAAGCTGCAACAGTTCCTCGGCTTCGCAAATTTCTACAGGAGGTTCATTAAGGGCTACAGTCAGGTGGTTGGTCCCCTGACAGCCCTGACCTCCCCAAAAGTCCCCTTCACCTGGTTGGATCAGTGTGAAGCCGCTTTTAGGGAGTTGAAACGCCGGTTTTCGACTGCGCCAGTTCTGGTGCAGCCCGATCCTAACTGCCAGTTTGTATTTGAAGTGGATGCCTCTGACTCAGGGATAGGAGTCGTGCTGTCCCAGAGTAGGGAGTCCGATAAGGTTCTCCACCCTTGTGCCTATTTCTCCTGCAGGTTGACCCCGGCAGAACGGAACTATGATGTCGGTAATCGGGAACTCCTGGCGGTGAAAGAGGTCCTGGAGGAGTGGAGACATCTGTAGGAGGGAGCTGTGGTTCCATTCACGGTCTTCACCGACCATCGGAACCTGGATTACATCTGGACCGCTAAGCGTCTGAACCCCAGGCAAGCCCGTTGGTCACTGTTCTTTGGACGTTTTGACTTCCGGATCACCTACCGCCCCGGGACCAAAAACCATAAGTCTGATGCACTGTCCCGGGTGCATGAAGAGGAGGTCAGAACAGAGCTGTCGGATCCACCTGACACCATCATACCGCAGCCGCAGTGAAGCTGAAACTCCCAGCTTCACTGCGGATCCATCCCATGTTCCATGTGTCCAAAATAAAGCCATACCACACCTCGGATCTCTGCACCCCCGCACCAGCAGCGCCTCCTGCCCGCATCATCGACGGCGAGCCTGCGTGGACAGTCCACAGGCTCCTTGATGTTTGCCGGAGGGGTCGGGGCTTCCAATATCTGGTGGACTGGGAGGGTTATGGACCCAAGGAACGCTCCTGGGTGAAGAGGAGCTTCATCCTGGATCCGGCCCTCCTGGCCGATTTCTACCAGCGGCATCCCGACAAGCCTGGTCGAGGTTGAGGGGGGTGTCCCGTTGTGTGGGCCGCCCGAAGAGGAGGTACTGCTGGCCCAACACCAGAGGACGCCCTGCCTGACGTCGGGCTTCAGGCACCAGAGGGCACAGTCGCCTCACAGGAGCACCAGGAGCCCGGAGCTGACAGCTGTCAGTAATCATCCCATCACCACCTCATCCATAAAAGCCTGGGAGAGACATCACTACTCTGCCGAGTTATCAGCTTACCCGTCAGGTAAATGTTTTCAGCCGTTATTGTGCTGTACGCACACATTTTTGTATCTGAGCTTTTTGCAGTCGTAACCTTTTTGTACACTTGCAGCTTGTAGCAGAGTTTGTGGAAATTGGAAGGAGTTGGCGTTTCCACTCCTCACTGCTGACTTGATTAAGTGATACATAAGGCACTGCACGTACTCTGTGTTCCTGTGTTTGGAGGTGGAGGTTTTTTCCCTCAGGAAGGAACTGTCCTTTTTGCTGACTGTTTGCTGGGTGTACACACACCCACCTTAACCTGTTTGTTTTCCCTGCCAGCAGTACCAGATCTGACAGCTGGAAGCGGTGGCCACCTGGGGACTTGGGACTTATCGGCTTCGGGGTATTGCAGGTCTCTGCTGGCGGTGGAACCTTGTGGGTCCCGGCTCTTCTCTGGATAGGTGTCTCCTACCCTCGGGCCTGCCCACACGTCACCTTTTGTGGAAACTTAATTGACAGACTAAAGCAGTATTTTGACCTGTTGTGCACATTTGCAATATTAAATTGTATTTATTGGCATCTCTATTGTACGTTCATTTACGCCCCCTGGTGTGGGTCCGTGCATTACACTTTCCCCAACACTAAAAGGTTGTGAAACTTCCTGATTTGCCGCTCCTTACTTTTTAAATGCTCAGCCATTTGAATTTTAACTATGAACTTTGTGATCTTATTATGGGCCTCTTCCTCCACTAAAGTTTCTAACATTTTGTGCAGACTATCAAGATTATTTTGGAGGTCTAATATTTTAAAATGAAGCCTTCTAATTCTAAGACCCAAAATCCTCCTAAGGTAACTGTGCTTGATCTTTTCTGCTGTGTGACCTGCTTCTAGTGCCTTTTGGATTTAGACTAAAAAAAACCCCAAGTATTTAAAGAGACATTGTTTTCTATAAGACAAAATGTAATAAATACAAATTTATTTCCTTCATTTTTATTCATTATTTCCAACTTTGAGGTACAGAAGTTGTGGGTGACTAATTCAGACGCTTTTTGTACATGTTCCACCATTACAATAAACCTCCCTTCAACTCACAGTTGAGCAGTTTCTTTTAGTTTCAGATAGAGTTCACTTGAAGACTGCCAGTTCTCAGGCTTCTGTAAATGAGTGTGCTCCATGGCAAAGTCCAAGTACTCCTGCATGTTTGCGTCCCTGCATGGAGCTCTTGTTGGATGTGCCTCAGGAAAGCCATCCAGTTCACCCTGTTCAACTTTAAAACCGATGTTAAACAGAAGACATAATAACATTTATTTAAATTTAAGATAAAAGGAAAACAAATACAAGCATCATCTATCACCAAAGTATTACCTGTGTGTCAAGTAGTAGAGCTTGACCACTCCTGCTGGACATGATGCTGTTCTGGAGGGGCGAATCCTGTGGCTGTTCCACAGTCTCACACACTCATCCAAGTCCTTCTGAATAACATTTCCAAAGCAATATCTCAGTAAACACTGATGCTCGTGGCTCCAGTTGAAGTATCCGGCATCTCGTAGGTCTGCAAATAGCTCCATCCAGAACTGACCCCTATAAGAAAATGAAAAATAACATATTATCATTTTAAGCATATATGTTTGAATTAATAAATGAAAGTTACACATAATTAAATTACTTTATTAAGGTCACTCACCTTCCCTTTCTGAATATGGACCACCAAGACTCAATCCTCTGGTTGTTTGTGGATGAGCCATACATGTGGCTGGACACTCCAGAGTAGTAGTCATTGTGGTTATGACGTAGGGTGCACTGAATTGCGGCCATGGTCCCATTTTCCGTGCCGCATTCAGTCCTCAGTCCCATGGGAATGATGCAGAGTTTTCACACACATGGCAGGAAATAGTGAGTGCTCACAGCTGGGTTATTATTTGTTGGTCCACATTCAAGCCATAGTACTTTACGTGAAAACCCATTGATACAGCCTGAAAGAGCCAAACCGAATGGCTTGAGTTTATCATAACCATCCGTGTGCCACATATAGTTCGGTCCCATGGAGTGGTAGGTTATCCTTATAAACCTTCGTTATGATATAACATTGTTATATCGTTATATATATATATATATGTTATAACGTTAGGATCCTTTATAGAAAAATATAACATAATTAACGAAAGTCAATATGGGTTTAGGTCTGGTAGGTCAACTTCACTTGCAATAATTGAAGCAATAGAAGAGATTACAAACACCTTAGATAGTAAAAACTATATAGTTGGAATATTCATTGATTTAAAGAAAGCGTTTGACACACTTAATCACTCAATTCTACTCAATAAATTGGAAAGATATGGTATCAGGGGAGTGGCTTGGAACTGGATTCAAAGCTATTTAATGGAGAGACATCAGTTTGTGCAGATGGGTGCATTTAAATCCGGGTGTTTGGGCATCCCTTGTGGGGTCCCACAGGGATCCATACTGGGTCCACATTTTTTTAATCTTTATATAAATGACATATTTAATGTGTCACAATTATTAAAATTATTATTTGCAAATGATACCAATATATTCTATTCCAGTGATAACTATAGCAAACTTATTAATGTGGTAAATAGTGAATTAATTAAGCTGAAAACTTGGTTGAATATTAATAAATTATCCTTAAATATAAAAAAAGACTAAAGTCATGTTTTTTGGAAATCATAATGTCAATTCTAATTTACCAATAAATATAGACGGTGTCAAAATAGATACAGTGTCAGAAGTCAAATTTTTAGGGATAACCATCAATAGTAAATTAAGCTGGAAGTCTCATATCAGCCACATACATAAAAAAGTTTCCAAGAATGTCTCTATTATGTACAAAGCAAAATATTTTCTGGATCATAATGCATTATATTTATTGTATTGTTCTTTAATCTCTCCTTACTTAACATATTGTATAGAAATCTGGGGTAACAATTACAAAAGTTTGCTACATCCCCTCTGTATAATCCAAAAGCGGGCAATAAGAATCATCTATAAGGTAGGATATCTTGATCACACAAATAGTCTATTTTTGCAATCCAAATTGTTGAAAATGCCAGATCTGGTTAATTTTCACACTGCACAATTATTATATAAAGCCAGTAAAAACTCATTACCTAATAATATTCTGAGTCTCTTCACCCAGAGAGAAGGAAGCTATAACTTGAGGGGATGTGGTAACTTTAAAGTCAAGGCAGTGAGAACTACCAGGAAAAGTTTCTGTGTGTCCGTGTGTGGCATTAAGCTGTGGAATAGTTTGGCACCTCAGCTCAAGCGATGTCCTAACATCCATCAATTCAAAAAAAGATACAAAGAAATGGTTCTGTTGAAATACATGAATGAAGAGAGAGGTGCGTGATCGTCACGTCTTTTTAATTTATTTCTAGTTAATTTACCTTTGCTTTTTTGCCTTGTCAGCAATAGAAGGGGTCTCGCTAGGACACACAAACTTTCATAAAATACCTGGAATTATCCTGTACATCAATTTAATTATATATATATCATAGCCATAATTGTAAACTATATTATAAAAAAAATGATAATAATGATAATAAAATCTTACTATATGTTTGTTAATATAATAGATGTTAACATATTTGCATAATACCTGTTATTGCCAGTGTCGTAACCATGGTCAAAAGTATTATTTTTATACATCATGATCCTGTAGTTGAAATGCTAGTCAAATAGAAGTATGGTGATGATAACTTAGAGAGAGGGGGGAAACATGTATATGTATGTATGTATATATGTATGCGTATATATATGTGTATGCGTGTGTATGCATGTATGTATGTACATATATATATATATATATATATATATATATATATATATATATGTGTATGTATAATATGTATGTATATGTGGGTGTGTATGTATGTATATATACATATATGTATATTTATGTTTACATTTATATAAATATGTACATATGTAAGTTTATTGATACATAAAAAGACTTTTCCTTTTCTTTCCTCCTTGTTTCCCCCTCTTACATCACTTACATCATTATCACCAAATCAGGGTCGGCAAGTGGGGGTCTGTTGCTCAAAGGTCTCCCCCTTCTGCCAGCAGACTCCAAAACCTTGTCTTTTAATGCAAAGCCTAGGACATTCAGCAAAGGGTGGACCTGTGTCAGGGGGTGACCCCTCTCTGGCAGCAGGTTTACAAAATACTTTGCATCTTTTAATTCACCACACACATGACAAATGGGGAAGGAGGGGAAGGGAAAAAAAAAAGAAAATAATGATAATAATAATGATAATGATAAATTAATAAAAAAGTTAAGGTAATTAAATTAATAAAATAAAATGAATGTAGCATAACTGTATATATGTATATGTATTATGTGTATACATGTGTGTATAGGTGATGTATGTGTATATTTTGTGTATGTATGTTCGCATGTATGATGTGTATGTGTATGTATGTATATATATATTGAGACAGAATTACCATCGACACACACAAGAATAGTCCTTTTAAATAGTCATTTTCTGAGTAAATGTGGGGAATTTATTGACATATGAAAATGGCTTAAGGAATGACACCAGCAATATCAATAGCAATTAAAAAAAATGGTAGTAATAATAATAATAGAAAAAAAATTTTTGATTGACAATAATTATTGTCATTATTACTGTCTATTATGGTGGGAATTGTTTTTATCATCATCATTATTATTATTATTATAGATACTCATCACTAATATATGATATCAATTACATAGTAATAAAAAAGGAATACTGGTCACACTCGGTAGTCGTAATAATGTATGGGTATTTGGGGGTGGGATTAAATAAGTTCGTCTTCATCCCACCCCTTTTCGGGGTTAAGTGCGCGGGTATGTATGCGTGTATGTTTGTATCTCCTGTTCTTTTCAACCCACTGTGGGTAAATGTAGATGTCAAAGAAATGCTTATTTTGTAAAACTCAAAATAAATGATCAATCAGTCAATATGTATGTATATGTACGTGTATATGTGTGTGTATATATGTATATGCATATATGTAGCATGTATGTGTATATATGTATACATGTGTGTGTGTATGTATGTATATGTGCGCGTGTATATATATGTGTATATGTGTAGGGGTATGTATATGTATGTGTAGGTATAAATGTATGTATGTGTATATATATGTAGTGTATATTTATTTATGTGTTAGTGGGTATGTATATAGGTATATATGTGAGTGTGTATATGTGTGTGTATAAGTGTATATATGTATATAATGTGTGTATATGTATGTACGTATACAGGTATATATGCATGGCCCAAGCAGAGGGTCACCCCCTAGAGCCTGGTCTGCTTGAGGTTTCTTCCTAAGAGGGAGTTTTTCCTCACCACAGTTGCCTAGTGCTTGCTCTGGGGGTCGGCAGGGTTAATATGGAGTGACTTGGGCCAAGTTTGCTGTGATTTGGCGCTTTATACATAACATACTTATACATGAATTGAAATGTAATTGAATATTGAAGTGTATGTCTGTGTTGATATGTAGTGTGTTGTGAATTTGTGTATATGCTGTTATGACTGTTATAATTGTTGGACTCATTCTAGCAGGGGTGGACGTTGATAAGCTTTGCTTCTGCCCACACCCTTTCGGACTCACAGGCTTGTTTATATAACATTCATATTATTGGTATGTTTCTGTTCTTTCGGATTTGTGTGTGTGCCGAATAAATCCATTCATTCATTCATTCACCTTCTGTGTGCTCTCCTCTCGCACCCCCGAGGATTGAGCTCCCGGAGCAAATTCATTACATGGTCCCTCTTCCCTCGCAGATGGCACTTCTATTTGAGTACCTGCCACATCATGTGGTAGCCAAACAACTGTACGGGTCCACGAAGTTCCAGTCATATGGCACTAGTTATTGCGTCTGTAGAGGATAAATCCTTTCTGTGATAAAAGCCGGCTTCATTCAGTTTGCTTTTCAGAGACCGCAACCTGATGTGCACATCATGTAAACATGACATCATGTCCACAATTACAGCGTACGAGTGTCCCTCATTAAAATACTGTATGCACTGTTGCAGCATATCTGGCCCATCGGCCGAGTCCATTCGAATTAAAAACACGAAAAGCAAAACCACGTTAAGTGGCTCATGTGTTTTCCACAAAATGGGCAAAGTATAACTTCATCGCTTTCCAACTAAAATAAACTTCAACTTGCCGCTCCTGCTTTCACTTCTGGGTCAACCCCAGAACTGGACACTCTTGCTTCACTTCCGGGTCAACCCCAGAGTTGGAACATTCCCTTTCTGGTTGATATAGATTGTAAATTTGGGTCGACGTGTGTGTGTGAAGAATGAGCAACTGGTCCGCAGTTAAATCCATTTATGGCTTTTATTGAAGACCTGCAGCAGGATACAGTACCCATGCAAGAAAACACTGCAAGCTGAACCTGACACCGAGTGGGAGAACCCTGCGCATGTGCATTCAGTCTGGTTACGATGTCTGATAAGGTTCATACTGAACACCAGAATGGGCTACATCCTCCCCTTTTACTTGGTGCTTCTATGGGGAAACAAATATGTTTACGCATTAACATACAAATAATGCCTAACATGGCTGCTTTAACTGGAGGCGTTTCTGTAGCCAATGCAAGCCAGCGGTAGTTTCAACAAGGACCTGAACACAAACTTATTATTATTATAGGCTGATCACATCCCATATGAATAAGATAAAAATGAAAATCAAGCAGATCAAGTACATCAATGATAACTGAATATTTCAATTAGAGAGCTATAGAGTGTAAAACTCTTTTCCAAAGTTGTTTTTTTAAGAACATAAACGTTAATGCAATAAAGTCTCCTCTCTTCATTTCCTAAATGAACACAACATTTACACATAACAGACCCTTAGAGTCCAAAGTACTGTTGTGTGGGCCGCTGAAGAGGAGGTACTGCTGGCCCACCACCACCAGAGGGCGCCCTGCCTGGAGTGCGGGCTCCAGGCACCAGAGGGCGCTGCCGCCTCACAGGAGCAGCCGGGGTGACAGCTGTCACTTATCACCGACGACAGCTGTCATCAATCACCAGATCTACAGAGGTATATCAGCAAGACGGCATCTCCACCTCCTTGCCGAGATATCACTCTACTAAGGAGGTAATATTCTCAGCTGACTGTGTTTGTTGACAGGAATATCTGTTACTTGTGTGAGTTGGACAGTATTCATTCTGTTCCTTTTTTCGACGAGAGGTGGAGGTGGTTTCCCACCATACGTGTTGCTGGGTGCACACGCACCCACTTCTAACTGTGTTTGCTCCTCGCCAGCAGTACCAGATCCGACACGCGGAGGCAGTGGTCACCTGGGAGTTCGGGACTTGGCGGCTCCAGTATTCCCGGGGTTCGGTGGCGGAGGAAATCGTGTGGTTCCGGTTCGGCTTCGGACCGAT
The DNA here is from genome assembly GCF_902500255.1 of Thalassophryne amazonica. Lineage (NCBI taxonomy): Eukaryota > Metazoa > Chordata > Actinopteri > Batrachoidiformes > Batrachoididae > Thalassophryne > Thalassophryne amazonica. Next base: position 87,033,987 of record NC_047103.1, on the reverse strand, counting down.
GTCTCCTATCTTCGAGCCTGCCCACATGACATCTTGTATTTGACTTCATTCACTATTGTAATCGGTTGTTGTTGTGCATTTTCACAACAGTAAAGTGTTGTATTTGGCTTTATCCATTGTCCGTTCATTTGCGCCCCCTGTTGTGGGTCCGTGCTCCTACACTTTCCCAACAAGTACTTCTCTGTCCCACTCTTGAAGGTGGTCCCTGGTCTGTGGACTGCCAGTACCTGTTTTCATTGTCTATACTTCGGGTTTGGCTTGCAAACTCGACCTGCCGTGTCACATATGGTGTGTTAGTGCGTGTTAACTTGACAGGAGAGCAGACTGCAGGTCTCTGCTGCAGGCTGGTAGAGTGCTGAAGAATCACCTGAGAGGGTAGCGGCGCCTGCAGCAGCTGCAGTGTGGAAGGGTAAACGTCTGGCATGGCTGGGTCAGCTGCCTGGTGATCAGAGTCTGCAGTGTCGACCTGTGGTGGTGTCTCAGCAACTGGAAGGATGTGGTGGCGATTTCTCCTGTAGATACCCCCTTCAGATTGGATGATGTAAGAGAGTGGTTCTTTGCAAACTTCCTTCACAATACCCAAGCGGTCGTGGCCCTTGGTTGTCTGCATCCGGATGACCTGTCCTTCTGCCAGTGGCTGTAGCGAGTGACTTGAGGCATCGTAGTACTTGCTTTTGGATGAGTCGTTTCTTTTGGCGCTGGGCTGTGACATGTTTTGTGTTCTTTGGAGCTGGCGGTAGTAGTCTGTTGCTAACAGGAAGAGCTGAACGTGTTTGTCGCGACATCAGATGCTCCACAGGTGAGCCCAGTGTTTTGTCGCGGGGGATGTTCCTGACATTCAGCAGGTTGAGGAACACGTCAGTCCCATCTTGATGAGACCACTTCATCAGTTGTTTGGCGCCGCAGACTGCCTGCTCAGCCAGTTCGTTTGACTGTGGGTACTCGGGGCTGCTGGTGACATGAACAAAGTCCCACTGCTCAGCAAACTCCTTGAAGTACTGGCTTGTGTAGTATCTTGCATTGTCAGTGATAAGGGTGTGGGGTGATCCATGAACAGAAAAGTGTCGCTTGAGCTTTGTGATTACAGCTGCCGAAGATGTATTGTGAAGGAGGTCGATTTCAAACCACCCTGAGTATGAGTCTACCACCACCATATATTGTTGTCCATGCCACTCGAACACATCGGTAGCAACTGTGGACCATGGCAAAACTGGAACAGGGTGTGGCTGTAGGGGTTCTTTCTGTTGGTGTGCTCGAGTGCTATTGCAGACTGAGCATGACAGTAACTTCTCTGTGATGTCTCTGTTCATTGTTGGCCAAAACACTGTCATCTTTGCCCTGCACTTAGTCGACTCCAAGCCTGGGTGACCTCTGTGCAGGATATCGATGTATTCTCGCTGCAGGGAGTGGGGAATGATAGCTCTGTGACCCTTAACAACAATGCCACCCTCCAATGCCAGCTCATCTCTATAGTGGAAGAAAGGATGAATAGGGAGGGGACGCTGGTGCTCTTTGTCAGGCCAACCACATTGAATGACCGTGCTGAGGGTCTGTATGGCTCGGTCCTGTGTTGTGTGGGCCTGTAGCTCATCTAGCCTGGCACTTGAAATGTAGCTGACAGACATCACTTCAAATGTGTCCTTCATAACTAATGCTTGGGAAACACTCATGTCTGGGGACTGTGACAGGGTGTCAGCTAGGTACATGTGCTTACCCTTCTTGTAGACCAGTGTGATGTTGTAGGTGTGTAACTGCAGCAGCATTCTTTGCAAGTGTGCAGGAGCTGTGTGGATTGGCTTCTTTAAGATTGTGACGAGAGGTTAGTGATCAGTTTCGACGACCGTTGCTTTCCCATAGATATAGTCTCTGAACTTGGTGCATGCAAACACTACCGCCAGCAGCTCCTTCTCAATCTGAGCATAACGGGTTTCTGTGTCTGTGAGCATTTGAGACACATAGGCTACTGGCTTTTCATCCTGTAGGCATGGAGCTCCGAGGCCATAGCGTGATGCATCACAGGTCAGTGTGACTGCTTTTCTCACATCATTGTAGAATAGAACAGGAGGGCTGGATAAGCATGATTTGAGGTGGTCAAATGCTTGCTGGTGCTGTGGAAGCCAACTCCATGCGGTGTCTCTGTGTGTGAGCTGTCTCAGAGGTGCTGCTAGCTCACTGAGCTTTGCGATAAACTTCCCGAGATAGTTTACCATACCGAGGAATTGCTGCATGGAGGGGACGTCCTCAGGGACTCACATTTTTGTGATCACTTCTGTCTTCGCGGGATCCGCCGTCAGCCCTTCTTTTGTGAACACATGACCCACGTAGCAGACCTGGTCAAGGCGAAACCTTTACTTGAGAGGGTTTAGTCTGAGTCCTATCTCTTGTGCCCGGTCGAGCACCATTTTTAAATTGGCTTCATGCTCTGCAACATCATGACTCCCAATGATTATGTCATTAATTATGATGGCACATGGATATCATGCAAACAGCTGCTCCACTGAGTGTTGGAAAACTTCGCTTGCTGAGCTTATGCCAAATGGCATGCGGAGGAATCGGTAGCGACCAAAGGGTGTGCTGAATGTGGTGAGCATGGATGACTTGTGATCAAGCTTTATCTGCCAGAATGAGCTCTTTGCATCAAGCACAGAGAACAGTGCTGCACCTGACATTTTTGTGGCAACTTCTTCTACACTACGCATCGGGTCGTGGGGTCTCTTTAAGGCATTGTTAAGATCTTTAGGGTTAATGGACAACCTTATTTCCTGCTTGTCTTTTTTGTGTGTGACAACCATGGATGAAACCCAGTCTGTAGGCTCTGACACCATGGTAATGACACCTTTGTGTGTCATACTATCAAGCTCTGCTTTGACTTGCATCGCCAAGGAGATATGGTGTGCCGGGCGGACGACAGGCTGTGCAGCCGGATGTAGGGTCATGGAATATGTGATTGGGAGTTCTCCAAGCTCGTTACTGAACACGTCTTTATACTGGTCAAAAATGTTTTTTGTGAAGTCAACATTGGTTTCTGTGCTGATCTGGTGAACGTGTGGGCTCAATGTGACAAGTCCCAGGTGTACACATGCACAAAATCCCAGCAGCGGTACCACATCATGCTCTACCAAAAAAGGAAAGCATGTGTTGCTGTCCATCTAGACAACAAGGCAACGTGACTAACCCAGCAATCTGTATTCTGCTGCCTCCGTAGGCCACAAGTTGGTGGTTTTGCTGCATTTCACTGTTTGCCCCTTTGAGAGTTGTTCGAAAGTGTCTTTTGATATTACATTGCATTTTACTCCTGTGTCTACTTTCAACTCAACTGGTTTGTTGTGTACTAGCAATGTAACAAATCCTTCATCTCAGTCCTCCGTCCGAGGAATGACAGTGTCCACACACACATCAATTAACTCCACGCCGTCCACATAGAAAGTGTCATCAGCTGCACTGCATTCTGGCTCTTCTACCTCTAACCGGTGCACCAGTTGCCTGTATTGGTTTCTCTTTACACATCTATTTAATTCATGAGCTTGACCATGTGGGGTGGATTTGCAGCATTTCCTGTAATGATTCCATTTGTTGCCGTTATGGCATTGCTGGCCAAATGCAGGACATTTATCTCTCTGTGTGACATGGCTGTTTCCATAATTGCTGCAACTCACAACAGTCTTGATGGTGTGTTTGACCCAGATTAACTCGTCAGACATCAAAACACCACCGAACAGGCCTCCTATTAATCCCCTCATAACAGCCTCCAATTCCAGGGTGTTCATCAGTAAATCTCCACGAGGACCTGCCGCTAGGAATTAATTTCCAGGAGAGAATCGTAACATGTGTACACGATCAGCGTGATGGTGTGAGGAGTTGCGACTCTGAATCTCATTTCAAGTTATAGGGTCCCTGTGGAGACAGGACTCAGAAAACTGCTGTCCTCCTCCGGGTTTAAATTGAAGATGTACAGGACATAACCCTGTGCAAAATCCTCCTGGTCGAAGCAGGGCGGTAGGTCTTTGAGCTGTCTCCCAGTGGCCGTGTACAGATTATAAAACTCCCTCACCGAGACTCCTTTGTTAAATTCAGGCTGGAAAGCCTTAGCCGGCACCTGTCTCCCATTTTGACTGAGTGCAAGGTACTCCACGTCATAGTGTCTGAATGCAAACAGTGACAGATCTCTTCTGCCACTGAACGCGTTGTGATTCACCATACCCAGAACCACATATTTGGGCATGGCTCCTACAAACAGGTTCTCCTGACTGCATATCCTGGAGTGGTGGGGGATCACATAAGTCTTGACATTGATTCGTGATAATAGGTACAGGGCGTTCCCTTTCATGAGAGCTGCAGAGTGACCCAGTCTCACTGCAGGGGATATGGACACTTTTTTGATGAATAGTGACATTTCCAGAATTTCCAACTTGAAAGTGCTAGCTTCCAATCCCATCAGGCAGAAAGCGTTGCTGGCCTGAACTAATTTAATTCTAAGATACACGTTGTTCAGAAGAAGTCTCTCACAAAAAATATGTCCGCATGCAACGGTCCCTGAATGTGAAATTCTCTTGATCTAGCACTAAAGCGTGCTCTGCTCACGAGGCCTTTATTTGGACCCACTGCAGCCACAATGGCTGAATTGTGATGACCCGCCATGTCCTTATAAAACAATCCTGATGTGAACTGCGATTTCAAAGAATCGGGTGAAAAGTTCAGCAGTGTATCGATCATAGCTCTGTAGGGGTGGGTTGCGCTGGACTGGGAAATTAACCTGTCCCCCAGAGTCACGTCAATTTGCAAAAAAATTGTGTTGAGAGGGTAATTTATTAACCCCACTCGGGCATCATTAGCCAGGTCAGTCCCATGAGTGTTCGTAATTTTCAAACGCAGATAAAGTAGCATATTACTGTAAGTAAGTAAGTAAGCTTTATTTATAAAGTGCCTTTCACAGACCAGGGTCACAAAGTGCTGCACATGGCATACAAAAATAATCTAAAAATAACGTATAAAAACAATAAAATACAATATTAGGCTAAAAAGCTAACTTAAAGAAATGCGTCTTTAGTTGCCTTCTAAAAGTATCCTATCTCTACAGTCCAGAGAATGAAGGGCACAGGGAAGCTCATTCCAGAGGCTAGGCGCCACCGCTTTAAAAGATCTGTCCCCGCGAGTTTTAAACCGAGTCCGAGGAACCATCAACAGGTTCTGATTGGACGACCTGAGGCTCCTGGAGGAAGCATAAGGCTGGATCAGGTCCCTGATGTACTCCGGTGCCTGTCCATGCAGAGCTCTAAAAGTCAATACCAGGATTTTGTAATGAATCCTGTAGGAGACAGGCAACCAATGCAAAGTATTAAGGATAGGAGTAATATGGTCCCTCCTGCGGGTGCGGGTAAGCAGGGGCGCAGCAGAATTTTGCACAACCTGCAGGCGGGCCAACTCCTTCTTATTCAGACAGGTGAAAAGACTGTTACAATAATCCAAACGCGATGAGATGAACGCATGAACAATCATCTGAAGCTCTTTTAAAGTCACCATCTTACGGAGCTTAGAGATGTTCCGAATTTGGAAAAAACAGTTCTTAACCAGATAATTTGTGTGCTGCTCCAGAGACATCTCTCCATCCAAAATGACACCCAGGTTATGCAGGCTGCTTTTGACCATGCAGCTTAGGCTACCGAGATGCTGCTTAATTCCAGGTACAGCACTATCTGGTGCTACAATCAGAGTCTCAGTCTTATTGGAATTTAACTGCAGACTGTTCTCAGTGAGCCATTCTGTAATTCTGGCCAAACAATTTGTGAGAGAGCAGAGTTTCTGTGGCTCAGTTGTCTTAAAAGAGCAGTACAACTGCAGATCATCAGCATACAAATGATAGGACACATCACTGAACTGCTGGATCAGCTTAGCTGAGAGGAAGGAGATACAACGAGAACAAAACAGGTCCCAAGACCGATCCCTGCGGCACACCCCACAGAAGATCTGCAGATTCCGACACCGCATTGCCCACCATCACACTAAAAGTTCTACCAGTCAGGTAAGAGGTAAATCACTCTAAAACACCACCTGACATTCCAACCAAATCCCGCAATCTGTTTATCAGAATGCCATGGTCAACGGTATCAAACGCCGAAGACAGATCAAGCAGAATCAGCACAGAGCATTTGCCAGTGTCATCTGCCATCATCATGTCACTAGACACCTTCAACAGGGCTGTTTCAGTAGAATGAAACTCATGGTACCCAGATTGAAAAGTGTCATGGATGTCGTTAGCCTGCAAAAACGATCTAAACTGAGCACAGACTACCTTTTCCAAGACTTTGGCCAAGCAAGGGGTTTTATATATTGACCTAAAGTTCTTGAGTTCTGTAGAATCCAATCCAGCTTTCTTTAACTGTGGTTCCACAATGGCATGTTTAAAATAACAGGGAAACACACCACTCGACAAAGACATATTAAACATTTTAGCAATGTAGGGCCAGATGGAGTCAAATACATTCACAAACAGTTTAAATGGAAGAACATCCAAAATACCAGAGGATGGCTTCATTTTATTCATGATGGATGAGATGTCCTCTACAGAAACAGGCTCAAATGAGGCCCAGCACTGAGTGGGAGGCAGGTTATGGAGGCAGGTTATCCTTTATAACTCTAACCTTATCAATAAAGAAATCCAGGAACTCCTCACAACTAGTTTTAGATATAACAGGAGTGACGGCAGCAGGTGACACAAGAGAGCTGATTGTGTCAAAAAGCACTTTAGGATTTCTTTTATTGGAGGCAATCAGGCGATTAAAATAACTCATCCTGGCCTCCTCTATCATCCTATTTAAGGAAGATATTAAGTCTCTTAAATGTAGCCTGTGAACCTCCAGTTTTGTTAACTTCCATAAGCGTTCAATCTGGCGACATGTTCTCCTTAGAGTCATAATCCCATCATTTATCCAAGGACAGAAACTTTCACGAGGAGCTCCATCAGCCTTAAGTGGTGCCACTTGATCCAAGATAGTGGCACAGTGGCTATTAAAGCTACTCATGAAACAATCAGTTTCAGTGAAATCATTAAAAAGTAAGGGGTTGAACTTATCACAGAAAAGCGTAGCTGTTGTCTCTGTGATAATTCTCCTTTCTGCCTTAGTAGAAACAGGTCGAGGCTCAGATGGCACCATCAAATCAAAGAAAACACAACAATGGTCACTCAGAAGAACATCCTCCACACATACATTGGTAATTTCCAGGCCCAGTGCAAAAACCAGATCCAACGTGTGACCCTTGTTGTGAGTGGGACCTGACACATACTGTTTAAAATTAAAAGCCTCTGTCATAGTTATAAGCTCTCTTGCTGAAGTGGAAGTATCAACATCAATTTGGAAATTAAAATCACCCAAAATGAAGACCTTTTCCAATCTAATTATAGACGATAAAAAGTCAGTAAAAGCCTTAAGAAAAGTCCCAGCAGGGCCAGGAGGTCGATAGATCAAAATACTATAAAATTTATGTGAGGAACCAACTTCCATCATCAGCGCCTCAAAAGAGGGGGCGTGGCTCGTATCCGACAGTCTGCATGTGTACCGGTCCCGGTGCACAGCAGCCAGTCCTCCCCCCGCGCGACAGGGGCGGGGCTTACCCACTGCTAAGCAACCAGCAGGACAGAGCTCATTTAAATGGATGCATTCATTTCCCTCTGCCACGTTTCTGTGAGGAAAAGAAAGCCCAAGTTTTTCCTGACAAAAAGCTCATTAATGGAGAACACTTTATTTGAAATAGAGCACACATTCAATAATCCAATCCGACTCAACAATGAGGTGGTAGTCGAATCCGCTGAGCACAGCGGGATAGGCTGCAGACATCTCCCACGGTCACGTGAGGCACCGCTGTACCGGCGAAACCCACGCTGCTCCCGAGATGTAAACACGGAAAGCAGGAACGGACCCGGGACCCAAGCGACTCGTCCATCGGGGACCCAGTGATGTCCAGGCTGAGTCCTGCAACACAGAGGAGTGGTGGAATGCGTGAACAGGGCCGCACCGCCAGCCGTATGGCCCTGCAAGAGTGGAACTGGGTGAAGCCACCTGTAACTCCAGTATCCACGAGCCGCACGCCACACTCCTTGTCTGATCCGAACCTGGACATCCGCTCTGCAGCCTCTTCTCCTCTTTTTCGGACTACCTGGACGTCGCCACAACATCAGGTATTCCCGGGAGGAGGGGGAACACACAAACGGAGGTGGGAAAGTTTGTTGTAGCTATCCCAGTCATGAAAGAGGCATTCCATTGTCTCTTTAATTTTAAAAAGAGAGTCGCGATCATAAATCTGTATTGCACTCACGCAATCGCTATCCCTCAAAGCTGATATGACAGCACACACAATCAGGAAAATAACAGAAAACGACATGGTAGCAGGCAAGCAGCAGCCGGAACACACACAGGCGCCATCTTCAACGACCTTCTTACTGAGGTCTAAATACCTCTCACCGTCTCCGGGGATAAAAAATTCGATAGGGCCATGTCCCTCAGCGCGGATAACGAGGTGACCTCGACGTATTGGCTGTGTTCAATAGACAGCTGGGTCCCGGGGATGGCGAATAAATCCATTTCGCTCATGGCGCATTTGGGGGAATTATATTGCAAAAGAGACACTGTTTAAGAGAAAATATCTCTGGACAACCTCCTCTTCTTACGGTTTCTTTGAACTATTTTGCTTTTCCCGGGGATCTTATGTTTTTAATTGTTTTCACGCGTGTCCCTGGAGGGGGAGGGGGGGGGGTGTTTCTGTGGCCTTCTTGAGAGCACCATGATCCCGGACCCCCGCTGCTGTTCAGGTTCCTGATCCCATGCGACCCTCTCAACAACTTGGCTCACTACGTCGGAAGCGATGCTTTGAGCCGCATTTGTCAGGTGAGGCTTGACGATTGTGTATCCTTGTTTAAACAAATTTGAATAGTTTCGAAAATATGTTCCCAAGGCCGCAAGCGTACATATTAGGAGTGCCATGGAACCCCTGTAGTCCATTTCCGACTTGGTTTTCATAGTAAGGCACAAATCTATAAATGTCGGTTTTGTGCGTTGCTCCAGACATTTTTTAACCCACCGGTTTAAAATGTAATGTCACAATCACTTTACCTTATGTGAAATTAACCGGCTGGTCTTGATCGCTTTTGATTTCAATGCGTATTTTTGCAATATGTCTTTTAGAGACCAGTATGTAATAATCAGGACTGAATTTCTTTGTAATTATTTGACCAAAATGACCTTCAATTTCCAGAAGTGTCAAGTAACGAAGTACAAATACTTTGTTACTATACTTAAGTACACTTTTTAGGTATCTATACTTTACTCCATTACTTATTTTTCTGCCTACTTCTGACTTCTACTCATTACATTTTCACACAAGTATCTGTACTTTCTATTCCTTACATTTTTAAAACAGCCTTGTTACTCTTGGCTTCAGTTTATTGTTTTTATATATATATTTCACGTCATGTGCGCCTGTAATCAACTTTTCTGCAGCGCGGCTTTGCTTTGAACCGTGAACCAATCGAAGCAGTGGTTCACAGATTGACGCAATGCTTCGACCTATTGCTTCATTTATTCTTTCTTTCGCTTAATTTTCCCCTGCTAAAACCCTAAAGAGCATACTTCTGTGAGTATTATTTACCTTTTCTATGTTAAACCGACCTGTTATGGTCTTCTGAAACAGTTGATAGATGTATTTTATAACTTAAAAACGGGAGCAACGCTAACGCGTTAGCATGTCTATGGCATTTTCAATGTTGAAACAGCATTAAGCAATTGCAGCTCTCATCATGTTCGGGTGCATTTGTTTTCAAATTGTAATATTTCTTAAATTTATTTTTGTTTATATATTAATAATCTAATGATTATTATATACAATTTTAGAGAAAGAGGCAAAAAGAACCTGAATAGAAACACAACAGAAAATATAAAAGCAACTAACAATGAACATACATAAATAAATATATACATACATATAGAAATAAATAAGTGTTTCCTGTGAACACCTAGTGACTCTTACACCTCCATTTCATCCCTGTCTTATTTAATGACAGTTTGTTTCGGTCAAACCATATTTTCAATTTGTTAATTTCTTCAGTGATTTTCTCCAGAACTACTTGTACCTGCCAAAGTAGAAAACTGCTGCATCCTAGTAAGAGCAGAATACTACTGGAATGAATTTTTTCCTTCACTAAATGGATGCTGCACTCACTGCAGTTTATTGTCTGGAATAGTCCCAGATTGCATTTCAGAGCTTCTAGAATTGAAACATTTTCATGCAGGTGGTGTTGGGGGGTAATTTGGGGTTTTGGGTCTTGGGCCACATGTAGAACGAATCAGTTTTTAAATTAAGCTTTCAATTCATATACTGGCATCTACCTTTTTTTTTTTTTTTTACAGGTTACTTTATACTTTTATACTTTAAGTAGGTTTTGGAGCACATACTTTTTCACTTTTACTTGAGTAAAGAGGTCAAGTTGATACTTCAACTTTTACCAGAGTGTTTTTAAACTGCAGTATCTATACTTCTAAAGTAACAAATGTGTGTACTTTTGACACCACTGCTGTATAGATGGAACTGGAACTTCATGTCCATCATCAAGAAACCATCCGAATTCTGTAAAAGAGGGATGTTCTGGCTTGGCAGTGTGTGAATTCTTATCGTGATGGTTTCCAGAGCAGCCCTTTTCAGCCCTTTTATATCTGGGTGGTGGGGGAGTTCATGGCTCCTGGCCCACACCTGAACCATTCATTTGGATTTAAACTCAGCAAGAGCTTGATATTCTTAAAGCGAGATTTGATGTGTAATCACGTCAAGGTCATCGTAATATCCCAACTCGACATAGTCTTCATGAACCGGGGGTGCATTTTTCATCCAGTGAAACACGGAGTGCTGCCTGTCTGGAATATTTAACCAGGTGTGAGGGTACGAGATCTCACTTACGGCCACCTGCCATTCCCCTTCTGAATAGAGATGCTGAGCTAAGTCAACCTGAAAGCATGAAATTGTGTTGTCTTTAAACACATCCAGGCTGGAATTTGATGGCAGGGTCACGTAAAACCCGTGTCTCAGTTCCTGACCCATTTTGAAGTGCAGTAGAGAATCGATGGTGTGTGTATTTATACTGAAATCAACTGATTTGCAGGCACCCAGGAGTTGAACTTTTCTGGCCAATTCTTCCACCTGACCAGGAAATATTTCCTCCCCCTCCTTATCCACTCGTCCAGAATGTCTTTCACCTGATAGGGTTTGTCTTTGCTTATTTTAAACTTTTGTAATTCCTGCTCATAAAATGAGCCGTGAAGAAGCTCACCGTCATAATCTTTCAATTTATAAATGGGCGGTACACGTTGTATACATTCTGAAACCGTGAACACTTCATCGGTGTAACTCTGTTCATATTTTTTTTAATCAAATATGCGTCTGAGTTTAGGAACTCTTACGACTTCACCCGTCTTAAATTTCATCTTCACAAGTGGGGGTCAGGTTGGCATCGTGCCATAAAAGTTCTTGAAAACTTCTCTGACGTTCTGCTTTGTCACCTGATTTGGGGTCAACTTAATGCTTATGTGGTAACTGTTGTTATAAGCTGTAAGTAAAGCTGGTAAGATGCTGATGTATCTTTGTGTGTTTTTAGCGGTAAAATAGCTCCACATCCTTGTCTTCATTGTGTGGTTAACAAGGTTGGGTGGGATTACTTTGAAATGTAATCCAAAAGTAATCAGATTACAAGTAATCCAAATGTATGTACATACATACATGTAATCCACATGTATTCCTTCAAAGTAATCCTACCCAACCTTGGTGGTTAAACCTCTCAACAACTGAGGCTTTCACTGCCCATGGCAAAATGTATAATCCCATGTTTTTTCATTAGATCTTTGAATGCTGTGTTAAAAATTACTTTCCTGCATCAGTCTGCGGGTTCAGAGGTGCCCTGCTGTGATTTAAGACTGAGGCAAAGGCCTGTGACTGTTGGGAAAGTGTAGTGACACGGACCCACAACAGGGGGCGCAAATGAACGGTCAATAGATGAGCCAAAATATAACAATTTAATGTTGTGAATGTGCACAACGAACATACAGACAATCTCAGAATATCATAACAGTCAATACACAAAGGTGACGTGTGGGCAGGCTCGAGGATAGAAGACGTCTGTCCTAAGAAGAGCCGGAACCACACGATTTCCGCTGTTTCAGAACCTGGTGAATACTGGAGCCGCCAAGTCCCGAATTCCCAGGTGATCACCGTCCCCGACTGTCGGATCTGGTACTGCTGGCGAAGAATAAAGACAGTCAAGTGTGGGTGTGTGTACACCCAGTAACAACAATGGTGGGAATGCCACCTCCACCTCTCACTCAATAACTTGCAGAGTACTGTGGATTCCTCAGGGGAAAAGAGTGCCTTCAGCGCTCTCACAGCTTCCACCAACGGAGGAACTGGTACTCCTGCAAACACTCACAATATACAAGTATTACAATTACAAAACGGCTGAGGATATTACCTCCAATGAAGTATGATATCTCGGCAACGAGGTGGAGATGACGTCTGGTCTTTATGGAGTGAGATGATGTTGAGTAGATGGGTGACAGCTGTCAAGTGGTAATGAGCGGCTGTGTCCATGGCGGCAGCGCCCTCTCGTGCCTGAAGCCCGCACTTCAGGCAGGGCGCCCTCTGGTGGTGGGCCAGCAGTACCTCCTCTTCTGGCGGCCCACACAACAGGACCCCCCCCTCAACGGGCACCTCCTGGCGCCCGACCAGGTTTGTCGGGGTGTCGGCGGTAGAAGTCGGCCAGGAGGGCCGGATCCAGGATGAAGCTCCTCTTCACCCAGGAGCGTTCTTCAGGTCCATACCCCTCCCAGTCCACCAAGTACTGGAACCCCCGACCCATCCGACGGATGTCCAGGAGCCGGCGCACCGTCCAAGCCGGCCCCCCGTCGATGATCCGAGCAGGAGGGGGCGCCGGTCCGGGAGCACAGAGGGGTGAGGTGTGATGAGGTTTGATACGTGACACGTGGAAAACCGGATGGATCCGCAGTGAAGCCGGGAGTTGGAGCTTCACTGCGGCAGGACTGAGGACTTTGAGGATCTTGAAGGGGCCAATGTACCTGTCCTGGAGTTTCGAGGAGTCCACCTGGAGGGGGATGTCCTTCGTGGAAAGCCACACCTCCTGCCCGGGCTGGTAAGCAGGGGCCGGGGATCGCCGGCGGTCTGCATGGGTCTTCGCCCTCGTCCGGGCCTTCAACAAGGCAGAGCGGGCGGAGCGCCACACCCGACGGCACTTCCGCAGGTGGGCCTGGACCGAGGGCACACCGACCTCTCCCTCCACCACGGGAAACAACGGGGGCTGATACCCCAAACACACCTCAAATGGGGAGAGGCCGGTGGCCGAAGACACCTGGCTGTTATGCGCATACTCGATCCAGGCCAGATGGTTACTCCAGGCCGTCGGGTGCGCGGATGTGACGCAGCGGAGGGTCTGTTCCAGTTCCTGGTTGACCCGCTCTGCCTGTCCATTCGTCTGTGGATGGTACCCGGACGAGAGGCTCACGGTGGCCCGCAGTTCCCTGCAGAAGCTCCTCCAGACGTGTGAGGAGAACTGGGGACCACGATCTGAGACGATGTTGGAGGGTATCCCATGCAGACGGACAACGTCGTGGACCAGGAGGTCTGCTGTCTCCTGGGCTGTTGGGAGCTTCGGGAGGGCCACGAAGTGGGCCACCTTGGAGAAACAGTCCACTATCGTGAAGATGGTGGTGTTGCCCTGGGACGGCGGGAGGCCCGTGACGAAATCCAGGCCGATGTGGGACCAGGGGCGATGAGGCACCGGCAGCGGCTGGAGGAGTCCTTGGGCCTTTGTGTGTACTGCCTTGCCCCTGGCACAGGTGGTGCAGGCCTGGATATATTCCCGGACGTCTGCCTCCATAGACGCCCACCAGAAGCGCTGCCAGACAACTGCCACGGTCCTTCGCACCCCTGGATGACAGGAGAGCTTGGAACCGTGACAGAAGTCCAAGACTGCAGCTCTGGCCTCTGGTGGGATGTACAGACGGTTCTTCGGACCTGTTCCTGGGTCCGGGCTCCGTGCCAGGGCCTCCCGGACGGTCTTCTCCACGTCCCAGGTGAGGGTGGCCACGATAGTGGACTCAGGCAGGATGGGCTCCGGTGGATCCGACAGTGCAGTTTTGACCTCCTCTTCGTGTACCCGGGACAAGGCATCCGACCTCTGGTTCTTGGTCCCGGGGCGATAGGTGATCCGGAAGTCAAAACGCCCGAAGAACAGTGACCAGCGGGCTTGCCTGGGGTTCAGCCGCTTGGCGGTCCTGATATACTCCAGGTTCCGATGGTCAGTGAAAACCGTGAATGGCACAGACGCTCCCTCCAACAGGTGTCTCCACTCCTCAAGAGCCTCTTTCACCGCAAGGAGTTCTCGATTACCGACGTCATAGTTCCGTTCAGCCGGGGTCAACCTGCGTGAAAAGTAGGCACACGGGTGAAGAACCTTATCAGTCTCTCCGCTCTGGGATAGCACGGCTCCTATCCCTGAGTCAGAGGCGTCCACTTCAACCATGAACTGGCGGCTAGGGTCGGGCTGCACCAAAACTGGCGCAGTAGAGAACCGTCGTTTCAACTCCTTGAACGCGGCTTCGCACCGATCCGACCAGGTGAAGGGGACTTTTGGAGAGGTCAGGGCTGTCAGGGGGCTAACTACCTGACTGTAGCCCTTACTGAACCTCCTATAGAAATTAGCAAAGCCGAGGAACTGTTGCAGCTTCCTACGGCTTGTTGGTTGGGGCCAATCTCTCACCGCCGCAACCTTGGCCGGATCAGGGGCGACGGAGTTAGAGGAGATGATAAACCCCAGGAAGGACAAAGACGTGCGGTGAAACTCGCACTTCTCACCCTTCACAAACAGTCGGTTCTCTAACAACCGCTGCAGGACCTGACGTACATGCTGGACATGGGTCTCAGGATCCGGGGAAAAGATGAGAATATCGTCCAGATATACGAAGATGAATCGGTGCAGGAAGTCCCGCAAGACGTCGTTAACCAAGGCTTGGAACGTCGCGGGGGCGTTGGTGAGGCCGAACGGCATGACCAGGTACTCAAAGTGACCTAATGGAGTGTTAAATGCCGTCTTCCATTCGTCTCCCTTCTGGATCCGAACCAGGTGATACGCATTTCTAAGATCCAGCTTAGTAAAGATTTTGGCTCCATGCACGGGGGTGAACACGGAATCTAACAATGGCAACGGGTCTCGGTTGCGAACCGTAATCTCATTCAGCCCCCTGTAATCAATACATGGACGAAGTCCGCCATCTTTCTTGCCCACAAAAAAGAAACCTTCCCCCATCGGGGAGGTGGAGTTCCGGATCAGCCCGGCAGCTAATGAGTCCCGGATGTAGGTCTCCATTGATTCGCGCTCAGGTCGTGAGAGGTTGTACAGCCTGCTGGACGGCAACTCAGCGCCTGGAACCAAATCAATGGCACAATCGTATGGACGGAGCGGGGGAAGGGTGAGTGCCAGATCCTTACTGAAGACGTCAGCAAGATCGTGGTACTCAACCGGCACTGCCGTCAGATTGGGAGGGACTTTGACCTTCTCCTTAGCCTGTGAACCGGGAGGAACCGAGGATCCTAAACTCCCCCGATGGCAGGTTTTGCTCCACTGAACCACCACCCCAGACGGCCAATCAATCCGGGGATTGTGCTTCAACATCCATGGGATGCCCAAAATCACACGGGAGGTAGAAGGAGTTACAAAAAACTCAATCTCCTCCCAGTGGTTTCCAGACACCACCAGAGTTACTGGTTGTGTCTTGTGTGTGAGTAAAGGGAGGAGGGTGCCATCTAGTGCCCGCGCCTGCAACGGCGAAGGAAGCGCCACCAGAGGGAGCCCTACCTCCCTTGCCCATCTGCTGTCTAGCAGATTCCCTTCTGACCCCGTGTCCACCAGTGCTCGGGCTTGAAGGGTTAAATCCCCGCTCAGGATTGTGACTGGGAGTCGTGTGGCAATTTGTGTGTGTCTCACTTGAATGTTTTGACCCCCCCTTAGCCCAGTCTCTATGGGCCAGTGTTGTCGTTTTGGCCGTTTGGGGCAGTATCTCTGTGTGCTCAGTTGAGCTGCAGAGAAAACACTCTCCACGGATCAGCCTCCCCATTTTGGCCCTGTGCGTTTCCCTAACAACGTCAGCAGGGGGAGCTGTTGCCCCACAAAGCGCTGCGGCTGTGGAGCGTGGGGAGGGCGGCCCCTTTTCGAACCCGGAAGGGAGAGGGGCGGCGCGTATCCGGTCACGTCCTTCGCCTCGCTCCCGACGGCGTTCCTCCAACTGATTGTCTAACCGTATAACGAGATCGATAAGCCCATCTAAATCCCGCGGTTCCTCCTTAGCTACCAGCTGCTCCTTCAGAACCAACGACAGTCCGTTTATGAAGGCGGCGCGGAGCGCAACGTTATTCCAGCCGGACCTCGCAGCCGCAATGCGGAAGTTGACTGCATAAGCGGCTGCGCTCTCGCGTCCCTGTCTCATTGACAGCAGCACGGTTGAAGCGGTCTCTCCTCTGTTAGGGTGATCAAACACTGTTCTGAACTCCCCCACAAACCCAGTGTATGCTGATAACAACCGTGAGTTCTGTTCCCAGAACGCCGTAGCCCAGGCGCGTGCTTTACCCCGAAGCAGAGCAATCACATAAGCTATTTTACTAGCATCTGACGCGTACATGACGGGACGTTGTGCGAAGACGAGCGAACACTGCATAAGAAAATCCGCGCACGTCTCCACACAACCTCCGTACGGCTCAGGAGGGCTTATGTATGCTTCAGGGGATGGTGGGAGGGGTTGTTGAACCACCACTGGAACGTTTATATCCTGCACAGGGTCGGCAGGAGGACGAGCTGCAGCAGCGCCCTGAGCGTTCGCCGCCATCTGTGCGGAGAGAGCCTCCACCCTGTGGTTCAGGAGGATGTTTTGCTCAGTCATTTGATCCAACCGAGCCGTAAAGGCGGTGAGAATGTGCTGCAGCTCACCAATCACGTCTCCTGC
The DNA here is from genome assembly GCF_902500255.1 of Thalassophryne amazonica. NCBI lineage: Eukaryota > Metazoa > Chordata > Actinopteri > Batrachoidiformes > Batrachoididae > Thalassophryne > Thalassophryne amazonica. The sequence continues at coordinate 87,016,945 of NC_047103.1, read as the reverse complement.
AGACGCCTGCGCTCCCTGCTCTCCCATTGGTCGTTCAACAGCCGGGTGACGCCCCTCGGAGTCCATGACGCTGGCTGAGATATCCTGTTGGGAAAGTGTAGTGACACGGACCCACAACAGGGGGCGCAAATGAACGGTCAATAGATGAGCCAAAATATAACAATTTAATGTTGTGAATGTGCACAACGAATATACAGGCAATCTCAGAATATCATAACAGTCAATACACAAAGGTGACGTGTGGGCAGGCTCGAGGATAGAAGACGTCTGTCCTAAGAAGAGCCGGAACCACACGATTTCCGCCGCCCCAGAACCTGGTGAATACTGGAGCCGCCAAGTCCCGAATTCCCAGGTGATCACCGTCCCCGACTGTCGGATCTGGTACTGCTGGAGAAGAATAAAGACAGTCAAGTGTGGGTGTGTGTACACCCAGTAACAACAACGGTGGGAATGCCACCTCCACCTCTCACTCAATAACTTGCAGAGTACTGTGGATTCCTCAGGGGAAAAGAGTGCCTTCAGCGCTCTCACAGCTTCCACCAACGGAGGAACTGGTACTCCTGCAAACACTCACAATATACAAGTATTACAATTACAAAACGGCTGAGGATATTACCGCCAATGAAGTATGATATCTCGGCAACGAGGTGGAGATGACGTCTGGTCTTTATGGAGTGAGATGATGTTGAGTAGATGGGTGACAGCTGTCAAGAGGTAATGAGCGGCTGTGTCCATGGCGGCAGCGCCCTCTCGTGCCTGAAGCCCGCACTTCAGGCAGGGCACCCTCTGGTGGTGGGCCAGCAGTACCTCCTCTTCTGGCGGCCCACACAACAGTGACACCTCGCGGCCTTGTTTTGACTTCAGGGTTCTGGCATACGCTCTTTTTCAGAAGAGATCGATGATGGTCAGCAGATACTTGTACCTGTCGTTAAAATCTGATAAGGCTTGCATGTTGCATAAATCTGCCTGGAACTGGTTAAGTGGGTGGGTGACAAACACACTATTTCTTGGAAAATGTGTCCTGGCCAGTTTGTGTAACGTGTATGCATCTTCGCCTGACAGGAAATCTCCGCTATGTTTCATATGAATTTTAGATCTGAGTTGATCACGCACAGCCCTGTGAAAACGCTCAGCACCTCCATAACTGCCCAGATTTGACAGGTTATAATACAAATTCCTCATCAAATTTTCATTATCCATCCTTTTACACAGATATTTTCAAAATGATAAAACCGGCACCCCTTTTTACTTTTTTATATGTTTACTGAAAAATAAATATTTATCTTTTACTTGTTTTAAATTGAGCCCTTGAGAAATTAAATAATTATCTTTATTCCATTTTAAATAACCACTCTTAAAAATGCATTACTTTGAAATTGAACCCTGATTCAGCACCGCGGACAGCACTCACTGATCAGCGCTTTTCCTTTAACAAGTAACAGAAACTTAAATATAGTTTCTCTTACCTTGTTTTTATGAAGAGCACATTTTTATTTTTATTTATTTAGTTTTTAATCCCTTTGGCTCGGTATGACATGTTTTTAGACTTTTTATCTATTGATATTTTTAACTCATCTTGCTTTTATTTTATTTTGGGGCTGTCACTGTTCTTTTAGCTCTTTTGCACTGTCGTCACTTTGTATACTTCTGTGTTTTGCTGTGTGTTTACCAAACGAGATGATTCACTCACTGTAAACTAATTTTACCCAAGGGTATAAGAATACATTTAATCTGAATCAACACAGCTCAGCATTCCCCTGAAAAGTTTCTGTATGATGTATTACTCAGAATCAATGTTTTGACTAGTGACAATTTTACACGGTTTAAGCATGCAGCACGTCTTTACATTATACACTCTGTTTGTGGATGTGATGGCGTGGCATGTAAAACACCAGCAACTAATTAGGTCACAGATTATCCCCACACTGTTAAAGCTGAATACTGAGATTAACCGTAAATGCGAGGAGCGCGTATTACTGAGAGTCCATCACGTATGTACAGTAGTGTTCAGAATAATAGTAGTGCTATGTGACTAAAAAGATTAATCCAGGTTTTGAGTATATTTCTTATTGTTACATGGGAAACAAAGTACCAGAAGATTCAGTAGATTCTCACAAATCCAACAAGACCAAGCATTCATGATATGCACACTGTTAAGGCTATGAAATTGGGCTATTAGTAAAAAAACAAAGTAGAAAAGGGTGTTCACAATTTTTCTTTTTTTTTTCAATTTATTTTCATTTATATAGCACCAAATCACAACAGAGTTGCCTCAAAACGCTTCACACAGGTAAGATCTAACCTTACCAACCCCCAGAGCAACAGTGGTAAGAAAAAACTCCCTCTGAGGAAGAAACCTCAAGCAGACCAGACTCAAAGGGGTAACCCTCTGCTTGGGCCATGCTACAAACATAAATTACACAACAATTCACAGAACAATTCACGGACGAACATACAATAAATGCTATTGGTGCACAGGACAGGAGGATCGACAACACGAATACAACTCCCATCTCTGGATGGAGCTGCACCTTAAAAAGAGAGGAAAAAACAGAATCAGGCATCAGAAAGACAAAAAATACTGTATAATTTGCCAGCATTAAACAACAAGAAAAACAGAGAAATACTACGGTGATCACCGGCCACTAGCCCTAAACTTCACTAAAACACCCAGAATTTAGGTAAAGTTGAGGCTGCAGCCAGCTCCAATTACTAATAAATGAATTAAAAGAGTAAAAAGCGTAAAACAAAACTGTACCAGTATGCTAGCCATATGAAAGGGAAAATAAGTGTGTCTTAAGTCTGGACTTGAAAATCTCCACAGAATCTGACTGTTTTATTGATGCAGGGAGATCATTCCACAGAACAGGGGCACGATAAGAGAAAGCTCTGTGACCCGCAGACTTCTTATTCACCTTAGGGACACAAAGTAGTCCTGCACCCTGAGAACGTAAAGCTCGGGCCGGTACGTAAGGTTTAATTAGTTCAGCTAGGTAGGGAGGTGCCAGTCCATGAATAATTTTATAGGTTAGTATCAGAACCTTAAAATCTGATCTCACTGGGACAGGAAGCCAATGAAAGGATGCCAAAATGGGTGTAATGTGGTTGTACTTTCTGCTTCATGTCAAACGTCTGGCTGCAGCACTTTGAACCAATTGGAGACCCCTAATGCAAGACTGCGGTAAACCAGAAAATAGAACATTGCAGTAGTCCAATCTTGAAGAGATAAATGCATGGATCAGGGTCTCAGCATCAGCCATAGACAGGATGGGACAAATATTCGCTATATTTCGCAGGTGGAAGAAAGCAGTCCTGGTAATATTTCTAATGTGGAGGCCAAAGGACAACGAAGGATCAAAAATTACTTCAAGGTTCCTCACTTTGTTAGTGTGATGTATGACACACGAGCCGAGGCTGAGCATTAACTGGTCATATTGATGCCGATGTCTCACTGGACCAAGAACCATCATGTCAGTCTTATCAGAGTTTAAAAGTAGGAAGTTTCTAGACATCCAACTTCTCACTGCTGCAAGGCAATCTTCTAAGGATTTTATGTGAATGAGATTACCAGCAGTTATCGGCATGTATAACTGAGTATCATCTGCATAGCAGTAAACGGTAATCCCAAAACGCCGCAATATGTGCCCAAGGGGTGCTATATAAAGGGAGAAAAGCAGGGGGCCTAAGACAGACCCCTGTGGAACCCCAAATTTCATGTCACTAAGGTTAGAGGTAGTGTTACTGTACAAAACACAGTGAGAACGACTGGTCAAGTATGACGTCAGCCATGCAAGGGCACTCCCAGTAATCCCAAAATGATTTTCCAGCCTATCAAGTAGAATATGATGATCCACTGTATCAAATGCAGCACTGAGATCTAACAGCAACAGAACCGTAGTGGTGTCCGAATCCATTGTAAGCAGAAGATCATTCATCACTTTAGTGAGAGCCGTCTCTGTGGAATGATATTTTCTAAAAGCAGACTGCAGTGGCTCAAAGAGATTATTCTCAGTAAGATAGTCTATGAGCTGCCGTGACACCACTTTTTCCAGAATTTTAGAGAAAAATGATAGATTTGATATCGGCCGATAGTTTTTCAATACACTAGGGTCAAGATTAGGTTTCTTAAGTAATGGTTTAATCACTGCAGATTTGAAACATTTACGAACAGATCCAGAAGTTAAAGAAAGATGAATAATTTCCAGCACAGTCGGCCCAAGAGTGGGCCACAAGTCCTTAAACAGTTTTGTTGGTATAGGATCAAATAAACAGGTTGTGCTTTTTGTTGACATTACGAGTTTTGTCAGCATGCCTAGTGAGATACTATCAAATTCTGGAGATCTAGGTAATACCTCAGTAGTGGCACCCACCTCAATAGCAGGGTGTAGTGGCTGGATTAAGGCATGCCGGATATGTTTAACCTGATGTCTTCTATTTCCTTCCCAAAGTAATCCAGGAAATCTTGTGCTGTAAAAGGAGAGCAAACTACAAGTGGTTGTCCATGCATAAGTGTTGCCACCGTGTCAAACAAGAACTTTGAGTTATGCTTGTTTTTGTTGATCAAATCAGAGTAGTAAGTCCGCTTTGTAGCCAGTAATGCATGCTTATAGTATAAGATTGCATCACGCCACGCAAGGTGAAATACTTCTAATTTTGAACGACACCATTTCCGTTCTAGACATCTTGCTTTATGCTTGAGGTCACACAGATAACACTATGTAACAAATTTTTATTTTTGTTTTGTTCCTGGGTACACAGTGTGTTTTCCTAACCTGTTGTGCCTTAAATAAATAGAAAATAGCTGTTATTCCACAGAAACTTTGCTTCTGTGATCAGGACAATGATATTTTGAAATTTGTCTGTTTTCAAGAATATTCTCGATTCGCCTTCACTACTACTGAGTAGTCTTCTAGAATATTCTTGAACTGCTAGAACTGTCCAGAATTTTCTAGAAGTTTCCAGAATTATCTAGAAATTTCAAGAAACTTTTAGAACTTTCTAGAACGTTAAAAAAAATAAAATCAAAGTTTGTGCTGAATGTAGTAATTTTTCCATAGACTTTAGACATAAGCAGTTGAAATATAACACTTATAAGCCAGGAACAAAAATTGTATTACATAGTGTAATCATTGAACCAAGGTGACTGTGATTTGGGGGAGCGCGGTTTTAACACAGGTGGTGCAATCATGTCGAGTGTAGTTTTGAACACTGAGTTTAAACTATCCACAAGTCTGTCTACTGACTGGGTATTTGTCATATCTGAAGCTAAGACATCAGGCAGTCTAGCTTCGAGTTCAGTCTTAGTTGAGGAGTTGATGCATCACTGTAATGATATATAAGGTTGTTGTTCCACTAAACACGGCAGCGAAACTGTAAACTTAATAAGTGAGTGATCAGGCACCACTGATGTAAGAGGCATGATGTCAGTATTCGTGACAGCAATACCACCAGATCCAGGGTATTTCCACTAATGTGCGTCGAATCCCGAATGCATTGCCGAAATCCTAATACATCCACAATTTCCATAAATGATTTGCAGAGGGGATCAGAAGGCTTATTTATATGAATGTTAAAGTCACCAATGATCAGAATGTTATCTATAGTGGGCCAGCCAAGTGATGAAATTTTTATTTAGATGGCGTTTCTTTGATAAAAGCCGGCAACCATGTTGGTTTGGTCAATTAGTATATGCTGAACAAGGTTAGGCCGGATGCCACCCTGATTTTTGAGTTTTAAGGTCATGTTCAAGGTCATGAAATGACCAAGGTCAAAAAACCAAATTCCAGAAATCTCCCAATGCAGAAGCTTTCTGCAAGTGCTAGAAAGTTTTGTTTTATCCCAAATAATTCCCCAAAGGTCATCTTTTAGCAAAGACCCAAAATTCAAAATGGCCACCTGATGTTCAAAATGACTGCCAAATACTTAAAATAATTGTTTTCATTGAACGAATTATCCAATTTGAACAATCTTGGTGTCTAAATATATAATGAATTAAAATTCACAGCAGTTACACTGAAAAACTAACAGAAGTATTAAACAGGTAAAAAAGCAGCGGCTATAAAATACACTAAACAGTTAATTAACTAACAGGAGTGTAAAAACATGAAATGAAAAAATGATGACGGGAGTCCGAAATAGCTAACGCAAGCTAACTGCTAGCGAAAATGCTAGCCACTCCTAAGATTTTACACAAGAGTAAAATAATAAATAAATAAAATTCACAGCAGTTCGACTGAAAAAGGAACAGAAGTATTAAATGGGCAAAAAAGAAACAGCTATAAAAAGTAACGATCGGGAGGGGAGGGGTCTACCTAGCTAGCGAAAGCTAACCACTAGCGAATGCTAACCGCTAGCGAATGCTAACCGCTAGCGAATGCTAATTGCTAGCGATTCACAACAGGACTGTTGTTAAATAGTGTTCAGAGTAGATACAATTAATAACCAGAAGAGTGCTAAACAGAAATAAAAGAAGCATATACAACCATGTGAAGTTCAGAGTGGCGTCACAGCAACAAACAATCCGTCAGAAGCAAGTTGCCAATAATAGTAGTGTGGCATTCAGTCAGTGAGTTCGTCAATTTTGTGGAACAACCAGGTATGAATTAGGTGTCCCCTATATAAGGATGAAGCCAGAACCTGTTGAACATGTTTTTTTGAAAGCCTGAGGAAAATGGGACGTTCAAGACACTGTTCAGAAGAACAGCGTAGTTTGATTAAAAAGGGGAAAACTTTTACGCAGGTGCAAAAAATGATAGGCTGTTCATCTACAATGATCTCCAATGCTTTAAAATGGACAAAAAAAAAACAAACAAAAAAACCGATACGCGTGGAAGAAAATGGAAAACAACCATCAAAATGGATAGAAGAACAATCAAAGGCTCACCCATTGATCAGCTCCAGGATGATCAAAGACAGTCTGGAGTTACCTGTAAGTGCTGTGACAGTTAGAAGACGCCTGTGTGAAGCTAATTTATTTGCAAGAATCCCCCGCAAAGTCCCTCTGTTAAATAAAAGACATGCAGAAGAGGTTACAATTTGCCAAAGAACACATCAACTAGCCTAAAGAGAAATAGAGGAATATTTTGTGGACTGATGAGAGTAAATTTGTTCTTTTTAGGTCCAAGGGCTGCAGACTTTTTGTGAGACGACCCCCAAACCCTGAATTCAAGCCACAGTTCACAGTGAAGACAGTGAAGCATGGTGGTGCAAGCATCATGATATGGGCATGTTTCTCCTACTATGGTGTTGGGCCTATATATCGCATACCAGGTATCATGGATCAGTTTGGATATGTCAAAATAGTTGAAGAGGTCATGTTGCCTTATGCTGAAGAGGACATGCCCTTGAAATGGGTGTTTCAACAAGACAATGACCCCAAGCACACTAGTAAACGAGCAAAATCTTGGTTCCAAACCAACAAAATTAATGCCTCACAGATGTCATGAAAAGAAATCATGAAAAACTGTGGTTATACAACTAAATACTAGTTTAGTGATTCACATGATTGCTAAAAAAGCAGTTTGAACATAATAATTTTGAGTTTGTAGCGTCAACAGCAGATGCTGCTATTATTGTGAACACCCCCTTTTCTACTTTTTTTAGTAATAGCCCAATTTCATAGCCTTAAGAGTGTGCATATCATGAATGCATGGTCTTGTTGGGTTTGTGAGAATCTACTGAATCTACTGATACCTTGTTTCCCATGTAACAATAAGAAATATACTCAAAACCTGGATTAATCTTTTTAGTCACATAGCACTACTATTATTCTGAACACTACTGTACGTGAACAAATGTTTTTTTTCTTCATGTTTTTTCTTTATGTAAGTGTGACTTAATGAATGTAATAAGCCACATTTCCTAAACTCATACAGCCTGTGTTCTTTCCAATAATATTGCTGAAAAGGGTGAATTGTTTTTGAAACATCAAAGGTTTTTTGAAATAAAGTTTTTGTGAAAAAAGGTTACAAATTTCTTGAGAGGGGTCCCCTCATCATATCTTTGAAGTTTGCACACTTTAAAACAATGTTATTAAAGCTAACTTTTCTGTTAGCTGTGCCCACCACTGCATCAGGCTTGCCAAACATCCGTCCAGTGATCTCCTGACTCCATGGGTTCTTCTCAAATTTCTATCATCCTCTAGAACCACAGATGCCACTGATGACATTACTATGAACAAGGGCAGCTTTTTCGTCACGTACACCACCACACTACTGATGGCATACACCAGGAAATCCTTGAAAGGACCCATACCTTTATCCAGAACTGGACTCCTCATTAAATGACTCATAGCTCCTCCTCTAAATTCCTTTTTTTGTGAAAAAAAGGAATTTATTTCTGTGTAAAATGAACACTGTGATTGCCAACCTTTGTCATAATAAACAATATACTCACAATAGTCATAATAGTGTCAGTATACATGGTCTTATGCACCTGTCCTCTGTCCTATCAAACAAGGCACTGGACCCTTCATTCTCTCCCTGTGGGTACTGAACTCACATGGAGGTGACACCATTGTTGTTTATTTAGGTTGAGCTCAGCCTATATCCCATTGGCCACTGGGCCAGCATGCTTTTCCCCCAGGCCAAGTTCCAGGAGGAATACAGGTCTCCCTAGTCCAGACTGACAGACACTCTTCATTTGGAGAGAATTAATTTTTTTCTGAAAGACAAGCTGAGAGACTTTGAGAATATTTGGTAGCCTAGGGTCTCTTGATAGAGAAATCAACCAAATATCCAAGAAGCAGTGCACTCCTAATGGGTGGGGCTTGCAGGATGGTCCTGGGGACGAGTGGGATAAGGGGATGGTGGTTGGTACTATGGCTTATGTATTATGTGAATGCCTCTTTTTTTTAAACTCACCTGGACTGAATGTCTGGTGGGCTTATGCCGTAGGTTGCCTGTCCGTTGTCGTTGTTGCATGTGTAAACATCTTCTCTCAAACTGCTGGACCAATGAAACTGAAACTTGGTGTTCACATTGTTACCCATGAGGAAGCTAAAGTTTGTTAGAGGCATGCCGATCCAATTTCAGATATGACCACCATGGCAGCCATCTTGAAAATCTAATATACGGTGAATCTGGATAGTATTCACAGCACTTCATTTTCCCCACATTTTATGTTACAGCCTTATTCCAAAATGGAGTAAATTCATTTTCCCCTCACAATTCTACTGTCAACACCCCCTAATGACAACATGAAGAAAGTTTTGTTTTTTGTTATTGTATTGTATTTTTTTTCCTAATTTATTAAAAAAACAAAAAAAACTAAACTATCACATGCACTTAATTATTCACACCCTGTGCTCAATACTTTGCTGATGCACCTTTGGCAGCAATTACAGCCTCAAGTCTTCTTGAATATAATGCCACAAGCTTGGTGCACCTATCTTTAGACAATTTTGCCCATTCCTCTTTGCAGCACTTCCCAAAGCTCCTTCAGGTTGGATGGGGATCGTCTGTGCACAGCCATTTTCAGATCTCTCCAGAGATGTTCATTCAGATTCAGGTCTGGGCTTTGGCTGGGTCACTAAAGGACATTCACAGAGTTGTCCTGAAGCCACTTCTTTGATATTTTGGCTGTGTGCTTAGGGTCATTGTCCTGCTAAAAGATGAACTGTCATCCCAGTATGAGATCAAGAGTGCTCTGGAGCAGGTTTTCATCCAGGATGTTTCTGTACATTGCTGTATTCATCTTTCCCTCAATCCTGACTAGTCTCCCAGTTTCCCACAGCATGATGCTGCCACCACTATGCTTCACTGTAGGGATGGTGCCTGGTTTCCTTCAAATATGACGTCTGGTATTCACATCAAAGAGTTCAACTTTGTCTCATCAGACCAGAGAATTTTGTTTCTCCTGGTCTGAGAGTCCTTCAGGTGCCTTTTGGCAAACTCCAGCCAGGCTGCCATGTGCCTTTTATTAAGGAGTGGCTTCTGTCTGGCCACTCTACCATACAGGCCTGACTGGTGGATTGCTGCAGAGATGGTTGTCCTTCTGGAAGGTTCTCCTCTCTCCACAGAGAAATGCTAGAGCTCTGACAGATTCTTGGTCACGTCCCTGACTAAGGCCCTTCTCCCCCGATCGGTCAGTTTAGACTTACAGTCAGCTCGAGGAAGCACTGTGCACACTGGGACCATCAAAGCAGTAGAAATGTTTCTGTACCCTTCCCCAGATTTGTGCCTCGAGACTATCCTGTCTCTGAGGTCTACAGACAATTCATTTGGCTTCATGCTTGGTTTGTGCTCTGACATGCACTGCCAACTGTGGGACCTCATATGTAGACAGGGGTGTGTCTTTTCAAATCATGTCCAATCAAATGATTTTACCCCAAGTGGACTCCAATTAAGCTGTAGAAACATCTTGAGGATGATCAGTGGAAACATGATACACGTGAGCTTAATTTTGACCTTCATGGCAAAGGCTGTGAATAGTTATGTACATGTGATTTTTGTTTATTCTTTTTAATAAATTAGCAAAAAAAAAAACAACAACAACAAAAAAAAAAAACCCAAAACACTTTTTTTCACATTGTCACTATGGGGTAAAATATAATCTATTTTGGCATAAGACTGTAATATAAAATGTGGAAAAAGATGCACTGTGTAGCCATTTGTCAAGCATTTATGCAGCAAATGAGCTGAAATTTGCTCTGTGGGTAGTGATCAGCAAACCTAAATACATATCCAACTGATTTTTTTTAAAAGTTTCCACTTCACATAACCTGCATGTCTTTTGAATAGAAGGGAAGCTGAAGTACCCAGAGACATGCTCCATGTGCAAACAAGACTCAGATTGCGTCATTTATTTTTCCTCTTCAGGTTGTCCCATGTCCCAGTGGAGTGTTTGGTCTCAGTGTTCATGTTTGTCACAGAGGCAGCAACGTCATCATGTAGCTCTCTCTCTGGCCACCAGGGGGCAACGATGCACTCCTGTTGAAACACAGAGCAGAGCATGCAAAACAAGTGAATGTACCGGTGAGTTATTTAACCTGCTTTTCTCTCTCTCTCGCTCTCGCTCGCTGTGTGTGTGTGTGTGTGTGTGTGTGTGTGTGTGTGTGTGTGTGTGTGTGTGTGTGTGCGTGCGTGCGTGCGTGCGTGCGTGCATGTTCAAGATGTATGGATGCATATCAGAACTCCTGCTTGTTTATGATAGTACTGTTTCTGCTATTAAGATGCAGTTTATTTGTTTTATCACACAACATTATAACACACAAGAAATTCACATACACAAAATGTATATGAAAAAAAATTAAAACATCAACATTGCTGAAGATTTAGGTAAAAACTGATTAAAACCCTTCGTTAATAATACAGTGCCCTCTAAAAGTATTGCAAAGCTTGGTATTTCACACATTTTAATTTGTTTATGCCAATTCAAATACAAAAATATTAAAAGTTTCTGAAATTATCTTCCTAAACCCAAACTGAAAGCAAATCTCTACAACTTGATATAAATGAATTAAAAATATAAAAGCCAAGATGATGGGTTGCATAAGGAATGGAACACAGCGGAAAATCAGTTTTATTTCCAGTTTTCTTCAGATAAGTCAGTGGATGGATAATGAACATTTCCAAGTCACTGAAAAAGTCTTGAACTTTATTTACATCAATTATGAAGAGATGCAAACAATATGGCACTCTGTGGCAAATCTGTGTAGACAGTTCTCAAAAACTGAATAACTGTGCAAGAAAGAGAAGAGTGAGGAAAGCCACCAAGACAACCCAGAAGAAGTTACAGGCTTCTAAGGCTGTGATCAGAGAAATTGTGCAGAGTGCATGTTTTGCATTTTGTATCCCCAGTTATACAGCTTCATGATAGAGTGGTATAGAGGAGGATTTTCTTCAAAATATCTGAAAGTTCAGCAACAATTTGCCAGAAGGTATATCTGAGATGCAAACCTAGATTTGGTGGTTTAGTGAAAGAAAATCCTCCTCTTTACCACTTCATCATGAAGCTGTATAACTGGGGATACAAAACACAAAACAGGCACTGTGCACAATTTCTCCATGTTCATGTATCCATCCCCTGACTTGTCTGAAGAAAACTGGCAATAAAACTCATTATTTACAGGTATTATACCAAAGCGTTGTATTACTTATGCAACCCATCATCTTGGCTTTTCTATTTTTAATTAATTTATATCACATTGTTGAGATTTGCTTTCAGTTTGAGTTTAAGGAAGATAACTTTAGAAATTTGTATTTTTTATATTTGAAATGGCATAAACAAATTAAAATGTATGAAATAAGTGCTGCAATACTTTTGGAGGGCACTGTAAATACTTGAAATGAGAGATGTTTTTAAATACTTTTTCCAGGTTTTTCCACATAATGTTGGCAGGTAAATGATAAGCAAAGGCCCTACAACCTGCAAAGTTTTTCACCCCAAAATCACACAGCATAGAAACTCAGCTTGGGACTCCGATGAGGGCAGTCGCATCTCCTCCATGCTCCCTTATCTCTATTCTCTGCCTTTGACCTTCAAGTCCCTACTTCACCAGACTGTGAATTCCTCAAATTATATTGGATTCTGGATCTATTGGACTACTATTGGATTAACCATGGAATTGATCAGCTGGTCTCTGAACGCTATTGACACCATTTTTTTCTACAAGAAGGTCAGGACCGGGGGATCCTATCTGCCCAGATGGAACGTATCCTGCGGGCTATGTTCTCGACTCCTGGCGGTCTTTGCGTGTTGCATACTTGGCGCCTTTCTCTGTTGAGGACGTTGAGGATTCATTCATTTTTGGTCTCATGGTAGCAGGGCTGGTACGTTTTGGCTTATGTGCTGCCCTGATCTACCAGAAAATTGGCAAGACGGCAGCATCAAGAACCACGGCCCCTTGCTTGTTCGTCATGATTAATGAGGTTGGCAAGGCAGTGCATTCTCAGACTGCGATGACTCTTGAACTCAGATGTAAATTGGATGACATCTTGGAGCAGATGCATGCCTTGCAGTTGAAGCTGAAGATTTCAGAGGCCAGTGAATATTCTTAATTCATAATTGGGATTTGGTTGTGCAAGTGGAACTGTTAACAAGTGATTTCAATGCTGAAACTATAACATTACAGGCTTATCAAGCCTGAAGGACAGTAAACTGTTTTTCACAGGACTGAAGCATGTTCCATTCCCTTCCCCCACCCCCTCCCTCCCTATCAACACCTCCCCTTTCCGGCGCCCACCAACGTCATTCCTTCCCCTGTGGGGCTGCGCGGTCTTTAGCTGTGGCAAGTCCCCGTTCCCCTCAAGCTGGCAGCGTTGCGACTCCAGTTGCAGTGGCTACCACACACTCACATGCCTCAATTTGGAAAACGGACTGTTTCAAGTTTAGTGCACATAAACAATGCCAAATGTATATGTGTTGTCTTAATTCTGATGTGTGCCATTATTACGGTAAACAAGTAATAACTGTGGATTAATTGCTGTTTGTCTGTGGAATGTGAATGTGGAAATCTCGTTATAATAATAAAGCTATCCATCCATCCATCCATCCATCCATCCATCCATCCATCCATCCATCCATCCATCCATCCATCCATCCATCCATCCATCCATCCATCCATCCATCCATCCATCCATCCATCCATTCATTTTATATGTTAACCTTAAAGGGCCCTATCTATCACCTGGTACAAAACAGCTTAGGGTGCATTACAAGAATCTTTCCTCATTTCCAGTCAGCCAACATCATTATTTGTGTGCCAATGTTTGTATTGGTATTAGTTAGGGGTGTCACAATACATGTATTTGTATTGAACCATATGTTTCGCACGCCACTGTTCGGTGGTCAGGTGTTCGGTCCAATCAAAAACGTTGAAATATGAATATAGATATCGCAATATGAATGGAATTGGTACATTTACCTTTTTCTTCCGAAATACGAACCAAAAAGCAAAAGCGTACTGACACCACACTTGATGTTGAATCACTGTGACTGGATGAAATCAGACAGTATTTGAGTTAAGATGGCACCAATTTATGACAAAGGTTGACATTTTATATGAATCAGAGTAAAATTTTATGGATGAGATGGCTGCTGAATAGCAACACTGTGTAACTGATTTCAAATCTGTACAGATTGAGGTTTTACGAGATGCCATCATTTGCACAAAACATAAACTTAAAATGGGCAACATGCTGAAGAGAGTCTGGCTCCACATATCACATAAAAGCAAAACACTTAACGCACTGCACAGTAAAATCATCCTAACGGGAATGACAGATGTAATCAATTCATAATCGTTTCATGAAAAATGAAAGCTTACATTGACAGTTTGTCTCACAGTGCTAAAGAGTCTGGCAGCAGCTCCCTGCTGATCACAGATTAAAGCTACTGTACCAAACTCGTACTGAACTGTGACGTCTGAATACAAATAGGTACCGGACCATGACACCTTTAGTATGAATATTTCAATTATGACGCAGTGATCCACAAAAACGTTGTTTTTCTGCTATTTGTATGGTGCATTATTTTGAAAAACCCTGCATAAGCGGACTCACAAAGTGTATATACTTTGTTCATACAACAAAACGAAGGAGAAGTAATCACGAACACAAAAATACAAAATGTCACCTGACTGCTTCTGATAGTGTTCCAGGTTCCGGTGCAGTTCAGTTGTTAAAGTCGATGACAGGAGACAGTGTGTTTGGTGTAATTCATGTTGTTGCCCAAAACACACCCATGACTATGCCAGCTCTTTTGTGCCCTGCACCCAACTTTGCACTCAGACTACACACGCTCTATATAGCAGAGTCAAGCTGGCCATGCCCCCAATACACTTGTGTGCCTTTGAGTCTCAAATTGAGACCCAAAGGCTGCCCTCATGTGGACAGGAAGTGAGCAAAGAAAAGCTGGCACCTGGGTGATATGATTGAATTTCATCATCTGCATCAAAATTCTAACATAAATATATATTCTGGATCACTTGAGTACTTCTCATACTGTCATGTGGGAAACAGGAAATGAGGCATTATAGTATTCAGTTCAAGGACACACAAAGGTCTAAGTCAATATGTCTGCACCCACCACACAAAAGATCACACTAATCACTGCACTACTGCGCTAATGAACAAGAGATTTAGTTGTTGAGTTGTAGGGTGAAGTTGGAGGGTTTTCCAGCAGCAGCAGCCGCGGAGCTGACGGGCCTCGAAGGCGGGCTGAACCCCCCACGGTCAGTCGGTGTAGTTACTGCCCATAAGGTACAACCTTTTTTTCCTAATTGTACAAAATGCCAAAAAAAAGCCTTAAGTAGTGAAGATCTGGATGAGATCAAACTCTCCCTGAATTTCATGTCAGATGAACTCAGTGGAGTGGTTAAAAAGCAAACCGAACTGCTTGGTTTATTGAAGGAGGTTCGTGATCTCAAGAAAATCTTGCAAGAGAAAGACAATAAAATCAGATCATTGGAAAATCATGTCGATGACCTTGAGCAACAAATGAGGATGGAGGAAGGAATTGTTTCGGGACTGAACATTAAGCATCGGACATACGCTCGGGCCACTGCTGTGGGCAGCGGTGCCGATGAAGCAGATGACACGCGAGAAGAAACTCAATCCCTGGAGCAACAGGTTGTTCAGTTTTTTTTCCCTCCAACGATATCCACATTAATAGTACTGATATTGCTGATTGCCATTCAGTTGCAAGAAGAGACAAAAAGGCGAAACCGGTGATCATCATCCGGTTTGTAAATAGAAAATTTAAGAATGAATTGTTTAGGCAAACAAAAACGTTGAAAGGAACCGAGGTGTATGTGAACGAACATTTGACAAAGAAAATTGCGGAGATTGCAAGACAAGCCAGAGTCCTTCGCAAGCAGAAAAAAATTCAAGCGATATGGACCAGGAACTGTAAAGTGTGGATCAAACTAAATGGAACTCCGGAGGAAGCGAAGGCCATAATGATAAGAGAGCTTGTGGATTTGGATAAATTTAAATGATTGCTCCTTTTGGATGAACATGTTCCCTATTGTTTCAGTCTTGTTTATTTGAAGGGATTTTGGTATGTTTTTGTTTTGTTTTCCTTTTTTCTTATGAGACAATTCTTGACTAAATCCATATCACATACTGGTTTACATGAAATAGCCATATCATATTTAGCCGCATTTTTGGTTTGTCGATTACAACCCTTTTATGATGTCAATTGATTATTTTCAACTTGCTTCTGCACAGGAGCTTGATCTAAAAGTGTTTGATTACTCAACACAAATCTCATAGCATTGATTACAATATAGATCCGGATTGTTTTTTTTTTTCTCAAAAATACTACTCACCACTGCAATTACTTTACCAAGGAACAACTTAAGGACTGTTCCATGATAAACTGTTCTTTCTCCATTATACATTTTAATAGTAGAAGTCTTCCTATGAATTTGCCCAAAATTCAGGATTGTTTAAAAAGTGTCAATAACCCCTTTTCTGTCATTGCGGTTACAGAGACATGGTTGAGGGATGAGCACATGGACATGGTCCGGCTCGATGGTTATGATCTTTTTTTTAGAAATAGGATGAATAAATGGGGTGGTGGCGTGGCACTTTATGTCAGTTCTAGTTATCAGTGTGAAATTGTCAGTAATATGTCTTTTTCTTTTGATAATGTTATGGAATGTGTCTCAGTGGAAATTAAATGTGAAAAATCAAAAAACATAATCATAAGTTGTATTTACAGAGCTCCTGGATCAAACACAAATATTTTTGTGGATAAATTGACAGATATGTTTAACACCTATAAAAATAATAAGCTTTTGTTTATCTGTGGAGACTTCAAAATAGATTTCATCATCCTCATTGTCAATCACACATAGATGAATTTATTAATTCCATATTTAGTATGGGATAGTATCCAGTAATTACTCATTCAACTAGGAATTCATCAACACTTATTGACAATATATTGACAAACATTACTACGGGAAACATAATGGGTGGACTTCTCATTAGTGATATCAGTGATCATCTGCCTGTTTTTGTTGTTTTCAATTCATTAGTTGATAAAATTGACCATATTAATATTACAAACTTCACAAGGAAAATAACAAAGGAAACAATGGAAAAGCTTAGGGCGGATTTAAGACAGCAAAATTGGAGTGACATTTACATTGAGGATGTTGATCAATCTTACGAATTATTCATTTCTATTATTTCCAATTTATATGACAGACATTGCCCTTGTGTGTTAAAAAAATGGAAAAAAGCTAAGCAAAGATAAACCTTGGATCACTAAGGGACTTCTGAATGCATGTAAAAGCATGTATAAGCAGTTTTTAAAATCTAGAACAATTGAAGCTGAGATAAGATATAAGTCATATAAAAACAAACTAACATACATTATGCGATCATATAAAAAGCAGTATTATAGTGATTTATTGGAAAAAAAAATAAAACGAATATAAAGGGTACTTGGAGGTTGTTAAATGAAATCATAAATAAGAAAAAAGATGTCAAAGAATATCCTGCCTATTTTTATGCAAATACTGACACAATTGTTAAAGAAAACAAAGCTATTGCAGATCATTTTAATGGTTGTTTTATTAACGTGGGTAGAAACTTAGAAAATTCAATTGTTCCTTCCAAAACGTGCTCCTTGAATTACAGCAAAACAATAGAAACAGTTCGTGATTTAATGTTTATTAGAGGAACGGATGAAAAAGAAATTATTGATATAGTTCACAAACTTAAAGGGAAAAAAATCAACTGATAGTGACCGTTTTGATATGTTTTTGGTTAAAAATATTATTGATTGCATTGTTAAGCCTTTAACATATATCTGTAATTTGTCATTAATGACTGGGAAATTTCCTTTCAAAATGAAAATAGCTATAGTGATCCCATTGTTCAAATCTGGTGACAAGCATGTCTTTTGCAATTATAGGCCAATCGCCCTCTTACCACAATTTTCCAAAATTCTGAAAAAGGTATATGAAATTAGGTTAAATGATTTTTTTAACTAAACATCATATCCTTAGTGAGCAGCAATACGGTTTTAGAAAGAATCACACTACTTCGCTGGCTGTGATGGATTTCGTTGAACAAATTACCAACGTGATTGAAAATAAGCAATATACTGTAGGGTTTTTTTTTTTTTTTTGATTTACAGAAAGCATTTTATACTATAGATCATACCTTGCTATTGGACAAATTACAGAAGTATGGTATCAGGGGATTGGCACATGACTGGATAGCGAGCTACTTAGACAGTAGGTATCAGTGTGTCCACTTTGGTGGGATAAATTCTGAGTTTTTGAAGATTACTTGTGGGGTGCCCCAGGGTTCAGTCCTTGGGCCACTGTTGTTCCTTTTGTATATTAATGATATATGTTTGGTTTCTAAGTATGTAAGTTGTATTTTATTTGCGGACGATACGACTGTGTTTTGTAGTGGGTGTTGTGAAGGTGTAGGAACACGGACCCACAACAGGGGGCATTAAATGAACGGGCAATGGATAAGCCAAACAGTAACAATTTAATGTTGTAGTGCACAATGAAATAGACAATCACAGTTTAGGTACCACTGAATTACAGATTTGAGTGACGTGTGGGCAGGCTTGAGGATAGGAGACATCCGTCCTGAGCTGAGCTGGATCCCACATGGCCTTCACCGCCAACGGACCTGAAGAACACCGGAGCCGCCAAGTCCTGGGTCCCCAGGTGGTCACTGTCTCCAGCTGTCAGACCTGGTACTGCTGGCAGAGAACAGAAAAACAGTATTGATGAGTGTGAGTTCGCACACTCAGTAATCCCACAGTCTGTATTCTTTTGGGAGGGAGCACCTCCACCTCCAATCACACACTCGTGCAGCTCCTGTCTAACCACTTATCTGGATGGAGTGTGGAGCGAAGCCGTTGCTGATCACACCTAACGCCAATCCAACGGATAAGGAACACCACAGGAATACGGCTGCAAAAAGAGTCCAGACTATAATGCAGTTTCACGTTCAGCAGAGAAATTACCTCTTCTGATAGCTGATTTCTTGGCGGGGAGGTGGAGTTGCAGTCCAGCCTTTATGGTGGTGGTGATGTGATGTGGATGAGTGACAGCTGGTGGTGATAACGAGTGACAGCTGTCACTCCCGGTTGCTATGACGCCCTCTCTCATGCTTGAAGCCCGCACTTCAAGCAGGGCGCCATCTGGTGGTGGTGGGCCAGCAGTACCTCCTCTTCAGCGGCCCACACAACAGTGGGCATCATTTGGGACAGCTCCTGGACAAGATGGAGAACGAATTACATCAATTTAAAAAATGGTTTGATTTAAATAAATTATCGCTCCATTTTGGTAAAACTAAGTGTATGATATTTGGGAATAAGTCCAGGAATTTAAGCAAAACACTATTACTACATGATATTGATATTGAAATTGTAACAGATACAAAATTTCTTGGTGTTCATATTGATGATAGATTAAGCTGGAAAACACATATTAACTATGTTAAAACTAAAATGTCAAAAGCCGTTGCAATTCTGCACAAAGCCCGGGACTTCCTCACCTAACATGCATTGACCACTTTATATCATGCATTACTTGTTCCATATATGACATATTGTGTCGAGGTTTGGGGAAATACATACAGAACTAATACTAAACCAGTTTTTCTGTTGCAAAAGAAAGCTATAAGAATTATCAGTAATAAACCATGTCGAGAGCCAACAAATTTCTTATTTGCTTGTCTGCAAATTTTAAAATTCTGGGACTTGGTTGATTATATTACAATACAGATTATGTATAAAGTTAAAAATAAGCTTTTGCCTCTACATGTCCAGAATCTGTTTAAAATGAGAGACTCCAACTACAGTTTGAGAGGAACATTATTATTTGAGAAATTGAAGATCCGTACTACTGTTAAAAGTCATTGTGTTTCCATCAGGGGTGTTAATATTTGGAATAATTGTCCTGATAATATTAAAATACTTGGTACATTGGTTGGTTTTTAAAAGGCTTTACAAAAAGAATATATTTACCCATTATAGGTTGAAGGATTAGGTTTACATTTTGTCACTGTTCACTCTTACTTGTTTGGTTATGCTTTGAAATTTTGTGATTAAGTTAAATTGTTTATGTACTTTTTTCCTTTTCTTTTCTCTCTTTTCTTGTACAGCTATTATGACCATATGTGTAGGTGTGTATGTATGTATATATATGTATGTATGTGTGTATATGTATATATACATTCTTTATTTTTAATGGTATAAGGGGAGGGTGCTTGTAAGCTCTGCTTCTGCCTTCACCCTTTCCGCCACACGGGTTTTTGTACGTTGTTTCTTTTATGTTTTGTTATTGCCTTTGTTGTTGCTCAGCTGTGTGCCGGATAAATAAATAAATTCAAATTCAATTCGATTTAAATTCAATTTACAGTCACACTTGGCAAACCATTTCTGACCTGCGTTGTTCCTAAATAACTTCCCCACAAAAATATGGCCATATTTGTCTGTTTTTATGAAAAACTTAATATTGGTTAAATGCCATTGAATTGGTGCCACAGTGACTGGCTTTTACAGTAAATGTACTGCTGTTGTGAAATTCAAATGTATAAATGTGACCTGCACATTCAGGAAATTTAAGGTTTTTGCATTAGAGTTACCGTATTGTCCAGAGAATAAGTCATGCCAGAGTATAAATTCCATCTGTCAAAAAATACCTCTTACAGAGGAAAAAAACTTATTATAAGTCACATTGGAGTCTAATTTTCTGTATTTTTAATTTAATCTTTATTTTACCATGTTAGTCCCATTGAGACAGAGACTGATTTTGCAAGGGAGACCTGGACAATTATAACATTTCCAATTCACCTAACCTGCATGTCTTTAAATGTGGGAGGAAACTGGAGCACCCGAAGGAAACCCACACAAACACAGGCAGAACATGCAAACTCCATACAGAAAGGCCACAGGTGGGAATCATCCCATGGTCTTCTTGCTGTGAGGCAACACTGCTAACCACTAAGCCATCATGCTACCATGGAATGGAATATGCTATGAAATGCCATGGAATATGTGGAACTAACATTTTAGCACAGTGTTTCCCTGGGGGCGAGTTCAACGATACTCACTGAGTGTAGCACATGCACACCACAGCATGTGCTGTTATTTAACATGAGGACTTTTAAATTACAAAGTAAGCAAGATGGACAAATAAACGTTTAGTGGACAACATATTGGATATTACATAACGGCTGAGTGGATCCTTGTCATTTGATTGGTGTTTTGTATGTCACATGACATGGATTATTCGTCCCATTTGTGTTGCATTGCATGTAGAGTGCAATTTGGTTCCATTTAGCGTGCAAATTTGGTTCTATACATTTGGTACCATTGCACTCTGCACACACACATGCACACAGACACAAACACACACACATACACATAGACACAAAACTGGAGGCATTAGGAGCTGTTAGGAGGAAGTTAGAATGAAAAGCTGGAGTAATTTCTGACATGATTTTTTTCGCTGCACTGAGGAAGTACAGTCTTTTTTGGAAGTACACACACGCACAAGCACCATCTCGCTTGTGTGGGTGCGCATGCACTGCTGTAAGCCGTCTGGAGGCATGAAGAACTGTTCAAGTGAAAAGCTGACGTCATTTTTCGCTGGACTGAGGAAGTACACAGTGTTTTTTTTGTAAGTATGAAGTCTGTGCACAGCATCACCGGGCTACACCTCACAATTGGGACTCCTATTTAATTTGGACTTTAGCAGCAGTGGAACACCAAAATGTAAGTACCTTTTGTGTTGTTTATAAATTAATAAAATATCAAATGACAAGGATCTATTTTAGCGGTGCTATAAAACAAATAATGAATGTTTATGAGTTCAGTGGTACGAACATTTCATGAGATGAAGGCTGGAACATACCATTCAACGAGGCGAAGTGAACTGGGACTGTGTACATCCTCAGTGCAGTGAAAAAAAAATCACATCAGAAATGAGTCCAGCTTTTCATTCTTAGTTCCTGCTAAGAGCCTCCAGACAGCACAGTGGATTTGTTTTGTGTGTGTGTGCGCGTGCACACACAACACACACACACATGCATGTGTGGGGCACAAGCACGTGTGGGCGTACGTACATGCGCGTCCATGAGCACGGGTGTGTGTGTGCGCGCACGAGCATGTGCACATGATCACGTATGCGCATACATGTGCGTGGGTGAGCACGTGTGCGCATGTGCACATGGCCGTGTGCATGTGTGTACGTGTGTGCGCAGAGTGCAATGGTACCGAATGTATGGAACCAAATTTGCACTCTCAGTGGAACCAAGCTGCACTCTAAATGCAACGCAACACAAATGGGATGAATTAATCCATGTCACATGACATGCAAAGCACCAATCAAATGACAAGGATCCATTCAGCTGTTATATAAAAGGATTTATATTTCCAAAAATAAGCAACACAGACACATAGAGAGACAACATATTGGATGTTGCTTAACACAGATGAACATGGACTGTTGACCCACAATACTTGAAACACTACAATACACAAGTACATTTGATTATTATCATTTTTTTTAAATTAGCTCTTTAATTTAGGATGTTTGTGCAATGTTGTAGTGTGCTTTTATTATTGGGGTTTCTTTTGTTTAGTGTGTTCTTTCCTGGGAAAGCCCTGTATCAGTAGTTATTAACGATGAAAGCATGATTTTTTTTCATTATTTCACTCACACTGGAGTATAAGTCATAGGACTAGTAAAAAACAAAAAATTGACATATTCCAGCCAGAAAATATGGTAGATTTATGTACCTTAGTGTGTGAAACCTGTTCCTGAAGGTTAGTAGTAATATCTAAAATAGGAGCAGTACTTCAGAAAATGCAGTGGACAAGAAGCTTAGCAGTGACGACGGTCCATATCCACATCTCTGTGCCACATAAAGAGCAGGCTATCTCAGTGGGCATGATCCACAGAGCACCCCCGACTTCAAATTTAGACATCTGCGACATATGTGATAGAAGTTAAAAATTTCCTATTTCAGGTCTAAATCTTACTTGTAGGAGGAAAATTTCCAATTTCACAGTCATTGATCTGTAGCACTTTTGAATATGTTTAACATGAAATTACACCCATATTTAAAAGCTAAATGTAGATAAAATGTCTTTTAACCCCTTTAAGTGCTTCTCTGTCTGTGTGACATTGGATTTTTAAAGGCAGTGTCAGGTGATACTCTGGAAAGCTGAATTCATGTTACATCTAAAATACACGTTTCATTAAAATGCAAACACTTTGCACTCTGTGCCTTCTGTATTGTACTTAGCAAAGTGGAGTTGGACATGCACCCAAATGCACTTGTGCTGCAGACCATGTGCCAAGACTGGGTGCTAAAACACTGCTGCATTTTTCGATTAAAGAATTATCCATCTCATTACCATTGAAAACCTACTGCATCTCAACTGTGAGTGCAGTATAATTTTAAGTGATGCTCATGAACACACAGCCTGTTATTTTTCCGTTTAACATATCCTATTGACATAAGTCCAGTTGTTGAGCATATTTACTATCCATTGGTTGTTGGGGGGTTTTGTGTGTGAGTGCAGTAAGTTACAGTAAAACAAGCAATCTTTTTTTCCTTTGTCCACTGGCTGATATGTTTGGTGTATGATGTGTTGATCCTGCTCAGGGTGTAAGGTACCACTGGTATTTTTCTTTTTTCTCCTGTTTCCAGAATGTGACGCACCTTTTCAGTACTCGGCATGTGGGGCCCCATGTGAAAAGCAGTGTGCATTGCATGACCAAGGGCTTCTGTGTTTAGGAGACAGAGAGTGTGCACCTGGCTGCTATTGCCCACAGGTGAATATGTCCTCACTGACAAAGTTGCTCTTACTTGAGCTGTTTAGTACAGCACATTTGAGTTGAAGCCAAGAAAAGAATATGGGATGAAAGTGCAGAAGTTGAGGAACTTTGGTTTGAAGGCATTTCCAGTACATATAAATACCATGAATGATTTGAATCTTATTATCTAACACAGTATCTACAGTGCTATGTTGTTTTATTCAAATGTTACATAATGAATCTAAAATTTGTTAATAGAAAAGACAAAGTAGTTAATGTGTAGTTGACATAGAGAATATAATGTTAAAGGGGATAGAGAATCAAAATCATCTTTTTCATGTTTTTGGTGTTAGTTCAGAGTCTCCCCACTGTGGGGAAAACACACGAAGTGCCAGCAAGTTTCAGAACCTCTGTTTCAAGTATTTCTCCTTTTTTGAATTGCCGCCAGAAAACAGGCCAATACGTTTTTGAGATAAAACTTAAGTCACTTTTTCCACCAATAGCCCCCCCCCCCCCCCCCACACACACACACACACCCTTCGAAATTAATTATTCATAAGGTTGTGCCCACCCATTCCTACCACTGGAAGAGAAGCAATGGTGAGCTACAGGTGTGCTTTCCCAGGCTGTCATAGCAGACTACGATCTTTACATATTCTTCCCACAGAAAGCAATGTACACGATCACTGGCTTTTATTCATTTTTAACCGCATCCCCAGTACATACAACCGCCGACTATTTCTTTGCTCTGCGCATTTCACGGAGGACTGTTTCACAAACCTTGCACAATTTCGAGCTGGCTTCAGTCGGCATTTAATAGTAGAGGGTCAGTTCCGACTCTGCGACAAAATCAACCCCAGCAATCAGTACAGCCTGTAAGTATCACATTTTCTTTTGTTTTAAATTTGTTTTTAAATTTATTTCAGATCTTTTTTTTTATTATCATTATTTTGTGACTGGACTTTATGTCACAGTCCGCCTCTGGCTGACTTCATGTTGGTGGGCGAGGAACAAGATTTATCACTCAACAGCAACGTTGAAACATGATCTGTTAAATAAGTTAGTGAAGATTACTGTCGTCTCGTTTTCGCTACAACGCGCTCAACTTTTGTTCAGAATCAGCTTCTTATCACTGGTAACGACGCGGATTTCCTCTCACTCAAACCCGCAGCTTCACAGCGCTTTAAACCATCGTCCACAGACTTCAATAGTGACACAAGTGCAGCAAAACGAGACGAGTCATTGGATAAATGCTGGGCTTTCTCCCGCCCATCGGAGGCTCTGCGTCTCTGGGGGTCTATGGGGCAGTGGGCTGGCCTCGGCTGGCCCGGACACCCAGCTTCTGCATGGTGATTGGATGATCTGTCTGAGGCTGAATCCATTTTTGACTGACAGCGAAATGAGCGAATCAGCGACCATTTTCATTCTGTTCTGAGTTGAACCGGAGACTTTCCTAATCCTCTTAGCGGCATTTTAAGTGAGAGCAAGGGCAGCCAATCAAACAACGGCAACCGATCAGCGCCAACACCTACGTGCATTTCATAATGAGGTTGCCAAATAAGCTCCGAAACAACGCCATTAAAAGCAAACGAGGCATTCTAAACCCAGCATAATAACATAGCTGTTTCAGAGAGCCTTTTAGGAAGGTTCTGAGCCATTACAGACCCAACCAATTTTTTGGGGGCTACATATCACATCACAGAACAAGGATTAATGCCCCATTCAACCTCTCTCTATCACCTTTAACATAACAAAGAGCCACACTTTCTTGTGGAGTAATGAACATTGTTGAGCAGGTATTTTTACATTGCATCTGGAAAGTATTCACAGCACTTCACTTTTAACACATTTTCTTATGTTACAGCCTTATTTCAAGATGGAGTAAATACATTTTTTCCCCTCAAAATTCTACTCAAAACACCCCATAATGACAACATGATTTTTTTTTTATTTTTGCAAATTTATTAAAAATAATAATAATTAAAAAAAAAAACCTAAATGATTTAATGCTATCTGGGGCATCCTGAAAATTTGGAGGATCATTTATAGCCTCACCCATTGACTTCTGGGATAGGCTCCACCCCCACTCTGACATTTCCCCTCTAATTCTGGTATTTGTCAGTGACGTGCTTTAGCTCCACACATCTCAATGCTTACGTAGATTGGGTAATGGATAAGGTCATGGAGATTAGGTGTTTTTGTCGCAGCTTAGGTTTTGTGGTGTCTGTTGAATCAGTGGCTGCTGACAGCACTTAAGTAGCTGAGGGAAGATTTGGAGTCTGACTTTGTTTGTTCTGACTCAAGACTAAAGTTCCAGGTTTTCAGTGCCTTCATGGACTCAGCCATTGTTTTATCAACATTCGGTAAAATGTCTAAATTGTAGATTAACCTGTCTCTGCAGTGGTATTCGTGCATATTCGTTCATAATCGGTGTTAGAAGCTAATAGATGTAAAAGCGGATTTCACTTTACAAAGCACCACACAGAGTAAATATAAAGTCTTTTAATCTGTCCTGTTGCCTTCTTTCAGCCGGATTCATCATCACAATGTGCTGAAAACTATATCCAGATAAGATGCCCTTGTTTTGTAAAATAATGTCTGGAATATTTTAATATTCTTTATCATGGAAATTGCTTGTGAATAAAATAAAAACATCCCTGTGTGTTTGTCTGCTGTGTGTCAGTTTCTCAGCCTGAGCCGGAGGAATCCAATGTTTTGTCCGGCCAGCAACAAGAGAAAAAAAAACATAACTTCATTTATTAGCTTCCCAGTGCTCCAATTATTCATGATCAGCGTCAACCACAGTCATCCTTCGTCTCTTCAACATTCTGCTAGTGACCAAAATAAATCCAATTAAGGATCCACCAAGACAAAATGAATGTTAAATTTCCCTGTTAACAGCAACAGTGTTATTCATTGTGAGCGGCTGAGGTTAGAGAGGTGGGACTATGACATCATTGTTTCAGATAAGTTCAGTATTGCTTGTTAACACCAAAACGTGAATTCAGAATTTTCAGATTTATCCACATTGGGACCCGTTTTGAAAAACTAGCGGTTTCAGGTTCTGAAAACAACAGCTCTGTGTGGATGAAATACTAATATGATGCAAAACGTTTGTAGATACGCCTAAACACATCTCAGAGTCCTCTGCCTTTGAGATTAAGAGACTCCTGAGAAAAACATGTGGGGTCATGAGGTCACTGGACAAAGGTGTTTGGTGATGTCAATACCTTTACATGGAGAACAAAGGTCCAATACTTTAGGATTGTAATGCATAACCTTTATTATTATTAGTGTATCAGATGTGGCTGCTACCCAGTGATCCAAGGTGGTTTCTCGATATTTTTGATCATGGGTCTCTGGGGAGGATTATTTGTTAACACTGGTGTATCTTCATGCCAACTGATGAAAAGGATCACTTTCATTGTGAGTAATCCAGCAACTAAGTGCCACAGTGTTGAGGACCTGATCAACTGGAAAAGGCCAAGGGGACACTTACATTTCACCTAGCTGTGGGAGATACATGGTTACTTCTGAGGTGTAGTAAAGGGCTGGTTGTCATCTTGTGTGCTTGTCAATGAGGACCCAAGGTGGTTCCGTAGTTTGATGGTATCAGGATATGCTCTTAAACCTGAATTTATCTGAGATTATACTTTTTCTTTTTTCAATAGTTATTATTTTGTTTTTACCCGAGACCAAAATATGGCCATTGAGTATTGCAAAGACTTTGCATCCATCCATCTGTCCATCTGTCTGTCTCTGCTCATATTACTGGCAGGGTCTTCAAATTCACAGGGAGCGTTCTTGGGCCACAGACCTTGGACAAGTTCAAAGATGGCTAATCTTGACCTATTTTAAGAGGTAAAATGTCACATTCTGTTTCTTAATTTTATGCTCACACGGCCGAGGGTATTTTAGCATTGCATTATATTTATTTTTGTTGTCAATACAGTTTATTTGTAGTTTGGTGACTCACATTCATGATTGCTTATGTGCTCCATGAGTGTACAGGCAGAGTGTGCAGTGGCCATGAACTCATCTGTGTAAGACGTATCTGAAAATTGCATTGTATAAATCAAAGAAAAATTTGTGTTTCTTTTTAGTCCAGGTATTTTTTGGTCTATAGCACAATCATGTTTTGTTGCCTCATGATTGTAGTGCAGCGGAGCTGTGCTTGACCACAGCTATGCACCAGTGGGCACACAGATGAGCAGAAGTATGTTCTCCCTTTAAAGAATTTGGACTCTGGGCAATGAAAATGTCATCTGCATTGCCTAGAAATTAATAATGACATATGCACTACACAATGGGCCTGATTTACAAAGATTCCACATGAGTGCTAAATTGTATGGGAAATACAAACTTTTACGCTTTGGATAGAGACACTCTTGCGACTGATTTAGTAAGACTACATGTGCAATTGATAGTAGGAGGTAATGTGACATAGATGGCACAATATAAATGAAGATTTTGCTTGTTATTGGCCAGAAGTGCAAAATCAAAATGCATTTACTAATATACACTGAAGACAGCTCAGTACTGAGAACTCAAATAGATGTATGTGTGTGTTGTGTGTGTATTTACAGTTGTGCTCAAACGTTTTCATACCCTGGCAGAACTTTTGCTTTTTTGGCCATTTTTAAGAGAATATGAATGACAACACAAAACTGTTTTTTCACTCATGGTTAGTGGTTGGATGAAGCCATTTATTGTCAAACAACTGTGTTTCCTCTTTTTAAATCAAAATGACAAGAGAACTACCCAAATTACCTTGATCAAAAGTTTACATACCCCTGTTCTTAATACTGTGTATTGCCCCTTTAACATCAACGACAGCTTGGAGTCTTTTGTGGTAGTTGTGGACGAGGCTCTCTGATGGTAAAGCTGCCACTGAATATGTTTCAGACTTTATTTACATCAATTACAAAGAAATACAAACAATATGCCACTTTATGGCAAGTCTGCATGGAGTAGACAGTTCTCAAAAACTGAGTGACTGTGCAAGAAGTAGAAGAGTGAGGAAAGCCACCAAGACACCCAGACAACCTAGAAGAAGTTATAGGCTTATGTGGCTGTGATTGGAGAAATTAGGCACAGTGCAAGCTTTGCATTTTGTATCACCAGTTATCAATCTTCATGATGAAGTGGTATAGAGGAGGATTTTCTTAACAAGAAGACCTGAAAATTTAGCTACAAATTACCAGAAGGTATATCTGAGATGCAAGCCCGGATATGATCTGTTTTGGTGAAAGAAAATCCTTCTCTGCTCTACTAAGAGTTGCTGTTGTCCATTCAGCTGCTCCCTTTTTGTTCGGGTTGCCACAGTAGATAGAGCCAGATCCGCACTGGTATTTGGCACAAGTTTTCCTGACGCAACTCCAGTTTTACCTGGAGAAACACACAACGGCTGGTGTTCCAAAGAGGTCTCGAATCCAAGTATTAACCAGATGCCGCACTGCTTAGCTTCTGAGATCTGACGGGATCAGGCTGACACAGAGCAGGCCAGCTGCACTATGAAGCTAAGAGTAGTGATGCAAAGCTTGCGCTGTGCACAATTTCTCCAATCATAAAAAAAAAAATCTGGAAATCACAATGTATGATTTTTTTTAATAATTTATTTGCATGTTACTGCTGCAAATAAGTATTTGAACACCTGCCAATCAGCAGAAATTCTGGCCCTCAGAGACCTGTTAGTCCGCCTCTAAAAAGTTCACCTCCACTGCACTTATTGTTCCAAATTAGAAGCACCTATTTGAGGTCGTTAGCTGCATAAACACACCTGTCCACCCCAAACAATCAGTAAGACTCCAACTACTAACATGGCTAAGACCAAAGAGCTGTCCAGACACCAGAGACAAAATTGTAGACCTCCACAAAGCTGGAAAGGGCTACGGGGCAATTGCCAAGCAACTTGGTGAAAAAAGATCAACTGTTGGAGCAATTATTAGAAAATGGAAGAAGCTAAACATGACTGTCAGTCTCCCTCGGACTGGGGCTCCATGCAAGATCCCACCTCGTGGCGCATCAATGATCCTAAGAAAGGTGAGGAATCAGCCCAGAACTGCTCGGGAGGAGCTGGTCAATGACCTGAAGAGAGCTGACACCACTGTTTCCAAGGTTACTGTGGGTAATACACTAAGACGTCATGGGTTAAAATCATGGAGTCATGGGAG
Source organism: Thalassophryne amazonica (assembly GCF_902500255.1). NCBI lineage: Eukaryota > Metazoa > Chordata > Actinopteri > Batrachoidiformes > Batrachoididae > Thalassophryne > Thalassophryne amazonica. Next base: position 86,987,020 of record NC_047103.1, on the reverse strand, counting down.
AAAGTTATGTGGTCAAATGAGCCCAAAATAGAACTTTTTGGTCTTAATTTCACTCGCCGTGTTTGGAGGAGGAAGAATGCTGAGTACCATCCCAAAAACTACTACTACTCATTACTACTACTGTGAAGCATAGGGGTGGAAGCATCATGCTTTGGGGGTGTTTTCTGCACATGGGACAGGACGACTGCACTGTATTTAGGAGAGGATGACCGGGGCCATGTATTGCGAGATTTTGTGGAACAACCTCCTTCCCTCAGTTAGAGCATTGAAGATGGGTCGTGGATGGGTCTTCCAACATGACAATGAGCCGAAGCACACGGCCAGGATAACCAAGGAGTGGATCCGTAAGAAGCATATCAAGGTTCTGGAGTGGCCTAGCCAGTCTCCAGACCTAAACCCAATAGAAAATCTTTGGCGGGAGCTCAAAGTCCGTGTTTCTCAGCGACAGCACAGTAACCTGGCTGATCTAGAGAAGATCTGTGTGGAGAAATGGGCCAAAATCCCTGCTGCAGTGTGTGCAAACCTTTTGAAAAACTACAGGAAAAGTTTGACCTCTGTAATTGCAAACAAAGGCTACTGTACCACATATTAACATTGATTTTCACAGGTGTTGAAATACTTATTTGCATCAGTAACATACAAATAAATTATAAAAAAAAATCATACATTGTGATTCCTGGATTTTTTTTTTTTTTTTTTTTTAGATTATGTCTCTCACAGTGGACATGCACCTAAGATGAAAAATTCTGACCCCTCCATGATTTGTAAGTGGGAGAACTTGGAAAATCGCAGGGTGTTCAAATACTTATTTTCCTCACTGTACATGTCAGTGTCACTACCAAGTCTCCAGGACTACTGGAAAGAAAATAATTTTTTGTCTGTGCCCTTTCCAGTGAAAGTAATGTCCAGAGACAGATTTAGATCGATATTCTGGAACATCCACCTAAGTGATCCAGATGACAATGTAGAAAATGATAGAAAAAAAGGGAACACCAGGTCATGACAAACTGTTTCAAGTCAGGCCTCTTTATGATGACATCCTCAGTGCCTGCCAGGCTTATTACCACCCGAGGAGGGAGCTGGCAGTGGATGAAAGGATGGTAGTGACGAAGGCAAAAACTTCGAATGACTCAATATTTGAAGGACAAGCCAACAAAATGGGACATGAAACTTTGTGTTGGCTCTTTCAAGTAATGGCTACACACTCAAGTTCACCATTTACACTGGTTCATAGTTTACCATTTACAAAGGTTCATAGTTTTTGCAATGCGCATGCCAATTACAGTTTGATCATGTATCAAATACAGCAGCGATTGGCAGAAAAGTCCACAAATATGACCAGCTTTACAACATGGAGTCTGGAAAAGATGCTCAAATGACCCGCAATTCATGGAGGAAAATTGCACGTACCGGTAGGTAACATCGGTTTGGAGGTTGATGATTGTATAAAGAAATGGAGCTCATTGAGGGACAAAATGATCCCGATAAAGCCACTGCTCCTGCAGCAAATTTCATAAAGACATCCGTCAATACGATGAAGAGCTTTAAAAGGATCACACACACGTCAACTTTATTCAGTGGCTGCAGAGTTACGGAGTTGTTGGAGCATAAATTAGGCTTTAGGATTTTAAGGTACCACTCCACAGTGGACTTAGAATATTAGTGACTTGACAAAATGTAATCTTTTTAATGCACATAAGGCCCGGCGCATATTTAAGGCAGACATTTATTTTATTCAGACAAAGTTTTGACCAGGCCATTAAATGAGTCAGGCCCCTATTCAAGGTCAGGTGTTTAACCCCCTACTACCTGCCTCATTTTGACTTGTCAGTATCTCACAAATAAAAAGTGAAATTTCTCATCGATGCTATATACAGGCTTAGAAGGGGTTAATCAAGGAAATATGATTTAGGTAGTTTTCTAGCATGTAGATGTTGTAGATGCAGAACAACAGGTACAGGCCAAACACTTACAGAAGATGCTGACAACTTGAAAGCAGGCTAATTAGTTCAAAGTATGTGATAAGCCTGATAAAGATGTTTCTAATTACCAGAATGAGTCAAAAACAAAACATCTCTAAGGTACTTACATGTTTTCCATCAAGTGGTAATTGAAAAATATGGAAAAAAAAATGTGACAAAACTGACAGTGCAGGGGAGCCAAGAACACGGCAGTTTCTCTGACACTTTCTCTCACACGGCACAGTTTAATGCTGAGTAAACAACTTTACCAGTGTCAACTGCTATCGTAACCAGGCCATGGTTATGAGCAGGTTGTTTTTCACTCTATATTTCATGTACAGATATCACATACATCGTATATGAAGAAACCACATACAATGCACTTTTCAGGTGTGAGTATGCTAACTTCAATTTGAAATTTCTTGAAAGCTAAAAATTTTACTCTCACAGTTTTTAATATGTTATACTGAACTCATAGGGCTACAAATGAGCTGAAAGACCATCACAATGTATTTTGTCCTACAACCCCAATTCCAATGAAGTTGGGACGTTGGATAAATGTAAATAAAAACAGAATACAATGATTTGCAAATCCTCTTCAGCCTATATTCAATTGAATACACCACAAAGACAAGATATTTAATGTTGAAACTGATAAACTTTATTCTTTTTGGGCAAATATTTGCTCATTTTAAAATGGACGCCTGCAACACGTTTCAAAAAAGCTGGGACAGTGGTACGTTTACCACTGTGTTGCATCACCTTTCCTTCAAAGAACACTGCAGCGTTTGGAAACTGAGGACACTGATTGTTGAGGCGTTTTAGGTGGAATTCTTTCCCATTCTTGCTTGATGTATGACTTAGGTTGTTCAACAGTCCGGAGTCTCTGTTTTCGGATTTTGCACTTCATAATGTGCCATGTAATTTCAATGGGCGACAGGTCTGGACTGCAGGCAGGCCAGTCTAGTACACACACTTTTACTACGAAGCCACGCTGTTGTAAGACGTGCAGAATGTGCCTTGGCATTGTCTTGCTGAAATAAGCAGGGATGTCCCTGAAAAAGACGTTGCTTGGATGGCAGCATGTGTTGCTCCAAAACCTGGATGTACCTTTCAGCATTGATGGTGCCATCACAGATATGTACGTTGCCCATGCCATGGGCACTAACACACCCCCATACCAAATGTGGACTCATCAGACCACAGCACACTTTTCCACTTTGCGTCTGTCCATTTCAAATGAGCTCAGGCCCAGAGAAGGCGGCGGTGTTTCTGGATGTTGTTGATGTATGGCTTTCACTTTGCATGGTAGAGTTTTAACTTGCACTTGCACAAGTAGATGTAGCGATGAACTGTGTTAACTGACAATGGTTTTCTGAAGTGTTCCTGAGCCCACGCAGCAAGATCCTTTACACAAAGATGTCGGTTTTTATTGCAGTGCCACCTGAGGGATCGAAGGTCACGGGCATTCAATGTTGGTTTTCATCCTTGCCACTTACGTGTAGAAAGTTCTCCAGATTCTCTGAATCTGGTTATATTATGGCCTACAGATGATGGAATCCCTAAATTCCTTGCAATTAAACATTGAGAAACATTGTTTTTAAACTGTTGGACTATTTTTTCACGCAGTTGTTCACAAAGTGGTTATCCTCACCCCATCTTTGCTTGTGAACGGCCGAGCCTTTTAGGGATGCTCCTTTTATACCCAATCATGACTCTCACCTGTTTCCAATTTGGTGTTCTTTGAGCATTCATCAACTTTTGTTGCCCTGTCCCAACTTTTTTGAAATGTGTTGCAGGCATCCATTTCAAAATGAGAAAATATTTGCAGAAAAACAAAAAAGTCTATCAGTTTGAACATTAAATATCTTGTCTTTGTGGTGTATTCAGTTGAATATAGGTTGAAGAGGATTTGCAAATCATTGTATTGTTTTTTTTTTTTTTTTTTTTACATTTCACATAACGTCGCAACTTCATTGGAATTGGGGCTGTAGTTTGTCAATTTCAAAGTCAAAGAGTAGGTCAAAAGGATAAATGTCAGATTTTGATTCATTGTGTAAAATCCTTTCCAAAGATACCTTACCTTTGAAAATCCGACCATTGATTGCTGAGTTCTTGTCATTTGAATTCCAGGGGCCACGCCATTTTTTTGCAAAAAAGTGGTGGTGGTGGTGGTGGTGGGGGGTACTAATATGTATGGAACCACTAGTCCGTATGAACTGGAACTTGAAAATTGCCTTTTCCCCCAATACCAAATTTCATCAAAATCTGATGGCGTGAGGTTTGACCCATTGGGTGAACTGAGATGGAATGACCCAGGTGGTGGTTTGTGAGTGATCATGACTCAGGTCATTTCAGTACAGTGATACAGACAAAGGTTAGATGGAGTGTATAAAAGCTGTTGTTGGTGAGCCTGCCAGAGGCGTGTGCTTTTTTTTATCACCTTTGTCTCTATGCATCGTTTGTATTACTTTTCGTAATATATCTCAAGAATGCCTTGGCAGGTACAGCGGGCCTCGTTGGATCTAGTTTTGATATGAGGAGGACAAAAGTTATGTGATCATTTTGTCTGTGCTTTGAAGAACAAAATGAAATTTTGTGGAGTAATGGTGTTTGTGTAAAATTAAACAAGTTTTGTTGCTGAAACACATCGCTTCTACATTTTTCCATCTAATGCTTTCCTCAATTTGTTTAATAACGTTATGAGATAGGGTTTCTGTTTGCCTCATCTGTTGATTTCATCTATGGGTTAATGGAGATAATATTGGTTGGATTTTATTACCATAGATTGGACATGCATGTTCTAAGTGCACCTCCCAATTGATGAATGTCAGTAGCATTTATTATGATTGAGATAATATTGAAACAATAGCACTGATTATGTTTATGGCCAATATTTTCCAGATACGTGTCAGTGGAGTATGTGGAGCGCTTGGACTGCCTGTGCAGAGCCATGCAGTGGAGGAGTTAGGCTACGCTACAGAGAGCCGCTGAGCTCTCCTCCAGGCCCCAAGTGTTGGAGCCAACAGACACAGAGCCAGAGCTGCAACACTGGACTCTGCCCAGGTACACTTGATGGTTTTTAAGTCACTATACAACTTTACATAACAACTCACAAAATAACAAGACAACTGAAGAAAATAAAAGCTTATCAGCCATTATGTATTCATATCGGACATAAACACTCAAGGGCGCAATTTAGAACTAGAAATTTTGGGGGGGGGACAAAGTACAAGGCCCACAGGGCCGAAGCCCATAGGCGGGGGGTCTGGGGGCCGCTTCAGGCCCCCAGAAGCCAACAGTTTCTAGATAAGCTCAGATGCATTCTGAGCATCCAGAACAGTAATTTTAATGTTTTGAGAAGACCATAAATTGGACACCATTTGACTTATGCAATTTGAAGCTGTGGATATAAGTACTTTATTCTGAGAATAGCCAGCATTGATTTTATTAACATCCTGGTATAAATAAGGTATCACCACATGTGTAGAACTCAAAAAGAATGATAGGTTGAGTTTTCATTAAAAAAAAAAGAACTGCAATGTGGTAAAATGTTTTCAAAAATATGAAAGAACAGGCTCTTAATAATTATTAATTATCACATACTGTATTTTTTTTTCTCAAGATTTGTTTTTGCATAAGTTTGACAAAACAACAGATCATAAGTTTAGGATAAATTACTTATCATGAATTTAATTTTCAAAGTGGCACTATTGACAACACTCATACTGAACATAATTTCGCTTACATAGACTGATTTTGGAGATCAAGCAAAAATTGCAGATGGGCTTTCTGAGGTCCCAGATAGCTTTTCTGATTTCCTTTTCTAACTTTCAGAATTATAGAATAGTAAATTAGCATATGGTCCATTGATACTTATGTGTAGACACTCGTCCCTAGAGGCAACTGTTTTTGGTTTCACATCTGGGCAAATGCAGTCCAAGAAAATTCTGAATGTGACAAACAAGAAACAGGTGTTGTAAACAAGTCAATGCTGCTAAAAATACAAACTTGCAGAAACAAAGATACTATTCTGACATGGTTTGCACATAAGACAGACATGGTTTGAACATAAGACTGGCATAGCATGCTTCAAGTACACACATATATGTCAGAAGGTGGGGGGGACATACCATATTCTGTCCCCCCTGGTTGAAAAGGGGGGCATGTCCCCCCTATCCCCCACCAAATTGCGCCCATGTAAACACTTATTTTCAGTCTGTCTCATGGTTAAAAATATTTATATCAAATGGGAGAGCTTGATTTGCTTTTCTTTGGATCCCAGGTGAGCATTGTGAAGCTCGTGGGCGAACCTACCAAGGAGACTGTGCCAACCAATGTCCTCAAAGTTGCAGTGATTTATGGGAACATGTTCAGTGTCTCCAAGGACCTTGCCACCCAGGTAACACCTCATATAACATGAAGATATCATGAATGTAGCAAATTTTTATTGTTAGTTTTTTTGATTATCCGTTATTATTTTGTCTTCCTGACTTTGTGTCCTTATATTTTTTTCAGGCTGTCGGTGTCCAGAGGGACAGTTGCTGCAATATGGCCAGTGTGTGCCAGTGGGAGAATGTCGCTGTGGGATCCCATCAGGCAATGGGACACTCGAGTTCAAGCCTGAAGACAAGGTTGCCATAGACTGTAACACCTGGTAAGCATATTATACACGATGGGCCCTATCTTCACCTGGTGCTCAACAGCGTACTGCATAATATAAGTGTCATTGCTAGTTTCCAAACAGTGCAGTTGTCTTTTTAATGTCCACTGGACTAATTTACAGTAAGCACCCATAGGTGTGTTGGTCTTAAAATGGAGTGTGGTTATGCACTGTGTTGGACCACTTCTGTCATGAGGCAGCAAAGTGTAATTGCACCATATCTCACCACTAACCAGGTCTGAATGTGAGCAGAGAGTTTTCCTACTATTGAATATATCTACTTGTATATACCCATTGATGGGAGTTTTCCCATAATTCCCATAAATCCAGGTATTTACCTATGTGGTAAATGTTTCCGGGTTAGTTTTGTTTTCCTGGCCCATGTCAGATTTAGTCTATGGTCTGATTTCTTGACGTACGTAAAATTGTTTGGAAACGTCTCTGAGGAGATGCCACAGTGGATATTAGGTCTCATTTTATCATTTTCACTTCCCGATCTGACACTGAAGGACAAATGTAGCAGCCAACGAGAAACACAGTTACAGATTTTACAGTGAACTCCATGTCATGTTAAAACTACCAACAAATGGATGGAAATATTGTTCTGCTGCAGGGAGAGGATTTAAAGTTAATTAGGAATAAATTCTAAAGGACCAAAATGTCGACCCAAGTTTTTTTTTAATTTTTTTTATTTATCATTGTTCATATGGAAAAGCTAACACTCCCAGTAAATCTTTGATCTTATTTTATCATGTTTTTGAAAGAATTTGTTGCCAGTTTATTGTTTATTGTTTGTCTTCCTGGGTTATATTTTAATAATTTTTTTTTTAATTTGTCCCACAATCAGGAACATTTGCTATGCAGGCTACCTAAATTCAGACACACTTCAAAAACTTCCACTGATGAGGTGAACACCATGAAGTCCACTCAGAAGAAAACATTTCTGCTCTTTAAAATGGGAGAAAAGTGTCTTCAACAACTCCTGAGAGTCCAGCACACCAACACATGCGTCTATGCTTCTAAATAAAACAAAGGACCTCTAAATAGCAACTATTTTAGTATTTTTTAAAAAGCTGTTTCATTAATTGAATTGATCATTAAACATGTCCATGAAGACAAAGTTCAGTCAAAAGACATTTGCACAGGTAGAAGCCCTACCCCTATTATGCACAATTTTAAAACATGCACAATCACTAGTCAAATTCATATTTTAGAAATTACTCTGTCCTGATCACAACATGAAAGGAATCACATATTCTGACGTAATTACAAGTTGAAATGACTCAACTGTAAGGAGGATCAGGAAGAATATAATATGTGTTTTAGGATATTTGAAATGATCACTTGTGGATAATTTTACCTCAAAGAAGGGCACCACCTATTTGAAGCACAGGTACCTTAATTTAAACATTCATTAATTAATTAGTCTAAATTTAATTACTCAGTCTCAATTTAATTACTCAGTCTCAATTTAATTACTCAGTCTCAATCTTTCAGTCATGCGTTCTTGCAGATCAGATCCGACACCCTCTGTAAAACCATAAAAAATCACAGACAACTTCACATGTTTAAGATATTTATTTAACTCAGGCAGGAGTTAAATAACAGGAAATATCACAGTAAGCAATTTGATGATGACGAAATTCAATGAGCAATGATTATATGACATTCAGATAATTTGGTTTAGTAGTGGGAGTTTAGGAATGAAGTTCATCCTAATCAGCAGGAAATTTGCTTTGGTATTTATTAACGTGAGAGAAGGTTAGTACTGTTGGATAGAGTTAAATAAAGCCACCCTGTTTTTTTTATCTGACACCGTAGCCCGGTCTTAATTTGGAGGCACTGTACAGATCAGTCTCCGTAGGTCAGGTACTGGAATCATCTCGTTTTCAGTCGATGATCCATCCATCACACAGCTGCTTCAGGGACCTTGACAAAGAGACTCTGCCGGTCAAGCCGCCCGGTTTTGTTGGTTTCCGGGGATGCTTTCCGTTGTTATGCTGTGGCTTGCGGCGGTGGTTCAAATCGCTGTTGACGTCTCAGCTGACCCGGGTGTTTTTATCTCTGCAGCGCTTGTAGTCTGGGCTCATCAGAATAAAGGTTTGAGCATCTTGATTTTTGTCCCTTTATTTCTGCAAAATCACTCTTTTGTGCGCACGCTGCTGTTGTCCTCTCATGGACAGCTGCCTCTCTGCTCTTTCTGGCTTCCTTTCCATCCGTGGCTTGCTGGTTTTATTTTTTCCCTGGCTTTAAGCACAATCATTTTTACAACGTGAATCCACTTTAACTTTGTGTTCATCTGTTTATTTCTGCAAAAGCACTCTTTTGCGCGCAGTGCCATTCTGCATATAGAATGAGGTGGCCATTTTATTACCTGTGGATCATTTTCAATATATATATATATTTCTTACACGTCACCATGATACAACTTTTAGCTTTGTGTTATGTCTTCAAAATCAGTCTTTTGTGCGCTCTCCTCTTGTGTTGCCGCACAGCTCCTGCTCTTAGCTGCTCCACTGGAGTTATTATCTTCCATGGCTTTAAACACACATCCACTTTCACACAGTCACCCAAATTTTAACTTTGTGTTCATCCAATATTGACTGAAATATCACTCTTTTGTGAGCTGGCGTTCTGCCTAAATACTCGCTTGAAGCATTATGATGAGTCACTGCCTCAATGCGCACACACAGCGGAGCTCATGTGATCCATTAATTCCAGAAGTGATAAGTGTCAGGATTTGGGTCTTGCCAGCTTTTATTTCTTGGCTATGTGTTCTTCAGTTACTTTTGTTTTTTCTGTTGTGGGGTTTTTGTTCTGTTTGGGTCTGTCTTTCCTGTCTGTCTCTACTGGCTCTGGGTGGTGGGTGTTTCCCTCTGTCTGGCCACGCCCTCCTTCTGGTGTGTTCCACGCACACCTGTTCTCTATCTGCACCTCATCACCTGGGTGTATTTAAGCTCTCCATTGTGCCTTACTCCCTCGCCAGATTGTAGTGCCTTGTGCCTCTTTCCAGCTCTGTTCATGTATTTCCTTGCCTTGCTTCATTTGCCTCATCGTGTTTTTTGACTACCTGCCTGTGTACCTCGACCACGCCTAGCCTGATGTATTTGTTACTGTTGCTCTTTTTGGACTGCCTATCTGTGTACCGACCCCAGCCTGTTTACAGAGTAAACATCTTATCTCCACTGAGCTGTGTACCTGTGTCCTGCATTTGTGTCCAGCCCGTCAAACCTGATAGTACAATCTGGCCAACAATGGACACAGCAGACGCAGACGTCTTCCAGCTGGCGGTACGCCACCACAGTCGGCAACTTGCTCTGCAAGAGGACCAGCTAGCCGTTCTGAACTCTGGGATCTGTGACTTAGCTAAGCAGCAGGCTTCTTTCATGGCCTCAATGAGTTCTCAGATGGAGCAACTACTCTCTACCATTAAGCATCAGGCTATGACTAGTACAGCTCTCGCCGATGCACCACTTCCGGGACCGTTGTTAGCCCCGCCGGCTCCTGTACCCGTGGTTTGTAATCAACTCTCCCGGCCTGAGTGTTTTTCTGGAGAGTCCGGGGATGTCAAGCCGTTCATTACACAATGTGAACTTCATTTTGAATTAATGGCGTCAATGTTTCCGTCCGATAGGGCGAAGATAGCATTCGTCATTACTCACCTGACCGGCCGTGCTGCAGCGTGGGCCACGACGGAGTGGAGCCGCGGTTCGCCATCTCGCTCCTCCCTGGCGGCCTTCAATCACGCTCTAGAGCAGGTCTTCCAGCACACCTCGCCGGGGCGCAAGGCGGGGCATTCGTTGATGAGGTTAAAGCAAGGCACTTGCCGAGTGGCAGATTACGCCATCGATTTTCTCATCCTCGCCTCGAAGCGCGAATGGAACCAGGCGGCGCTCCAAGATGTCTTCTTCCGAGGTTTGAGTGACGTCATTCAAGACCAGCTGGTGGCGATAAACCTGCTGAACGACCTTGATGCTCTGATAGCACTGGCTATCCGGACTGATCGCCGTCTGTCTGACCTTCCCCGCCGAGACAGCCTTCATTACACCCAGCAAGACTTCTCATTGTCGTATCGATCATCCTCTGCCGGCCGCTCTGGCAGCAACTCTCCGCCCAGCTCTGCAGAGAAGCCCATGCGAGTAGGACGGACACACCTCTCCCTGGCGGAGCGCGAGCGGCGTCGAGTGGAAGGACTTTGTTTTTATTGTGGTCAGTCAGGTCATGTTGCAACCCTCTGTCCAGTCAAGGGTGCCCCCGTGCGGCCGAGCAGGGTTGTGCAGGTGAGTCAGAGTTCAATTCATATGTCCTCTCAGAATGGTTTAATTGCCACTTTCTCATCCGACCATACCACCATGGAATGTCCTGTATTCATTCATTCTTCTTCATTGAAAAGAAGGATAAGTCACTTCGTCCTTGCATTGACTATCGGGGGTTAAATGATATCACCGTTAAAAATCGCTATCCACTGCCACTGATTTAATCTGCTTTTGAGCTGTTAGAGGGCGCTAAAGTGTTCACAAAATTAGATCTTCGTAATGCCTACCATTTGGTCAGGATTAGGCAGGGAGATGAATGGAAGACTGCCTTTAACACCCCAACTGGGCACTATGAGTACCTGGTGATGCCTTTTGGGCTCACAAATGCCCCAGCGGTCTTCCAAAATTTGGTAAATGACGTTTTAAGAGAATAATTAAACAAATTTGTTTTTGTTTACCTGTATGACATCCTGATATTCTCTCCCGATCTCCACACGCATACTCAGCATGTCCGTTCAGTCCTGCAGACCCTATTACAGAGCAACCTCTTCGTCAAGGCGGAAAAGTGCGAATTCCACAGGACTACTGTATCGTTTTTAGGATTCGTCATCTCTGAAGGAGAGATTCGAATGGACCCAAACAAGGTGGCGGCAGTGCGTGAGTGGGCAGTTCCAAGCAATCGAAAGGATGTACAAAGATTCTTGGGATTTGCTAACTTTTATCGAAAATTTATCAGGAACTTCAGTACCATCGCGGCACCTCTCCATAATGCAACCTTGTCCCTACAGGCGTTCAAGTGGACGCCTAAATGTGACGAGGCATTCCGGGTCTTAAAGCAACACTTCACCGCTGCCCCGGTGCTACACCTTCCTGACCCTGCACGGCAGTTCGTGGTCGAGGTCGATGCTTCCGATATCAGTGTGGGAGCAATTCTGTCGCAAATAAGTCCTAAAGATAAGAAGTTGCATCCATGTGCCTATCTGTCCCGTAAGTTGTCAGCGGCAGAACGAAATTACTCCATCGGCGACCGTGAACTGCTGGCGGTAAAAGTGGCCTTGGAGGAATGGCGTCACTGGCTTGAGGGGACACAATTACCATTTCTAGTGTACACGGATCATAAAAACCTCGCTTATCTCCGCACTGCGAAGCGCTTAAATGCTCGTCAGGTCAGGTGGGCAATCTTTTTCAGTCGATTCAACTTTGTTATCTTGTACCGACCCGGTTCGAAAAACGGGAAGCCTGATGCCTTGTCCAGGCAATACGATAAAGCCGATACACCTTCTGATCCCGGCAATATTCTCCCAGCATCATGTTTTATCTTGGCCATTACGTGGGAGGTGGAATCACGGGTAAAGGAAGCCCTCCGCAATGTTTGCGTGCCTTCTAATTGTCCTCTGGACAAGTTATTTGTACCTGACGCCCTCGGGGGGTTATCGAGTGGGCTCACAATAGCCGGTTTTCGTGTCACCCTGGAATCAAAAAGACGGTTCATGTCGTGCAACAACATTTTTGGTGGCCGCATATGGTTGCAGATGTTATGGAATATGTAAATGCCTGTCAAACGTGTCCAATGCATAAGTCCTCATCACGCCCACCTGCGGGCTCATTACTACCTCTGCCCGTTCCCAAACAGCCTTGGACTCACATCACAATGGACTTTGTATCTGGTCTTCCCCCCTCACGCGGCAACACTGTGATTTTGACTGTTGTAGACAGATTATCCAAGATGTGTCATTTTGTGCCATTGCCCAGTTTGCCTACTGCCAAAGGAACTGCTGAAATTATGTTAACTCATGTATTTCGTCTCCACGGTTTTCCCCAGGATATCGTCTCTGACCGGGGCCCGCAGTTTGTGTCCAGGTTCTGGAGGGAGTTCTGTCGCTTACTCTGGGCCACCTCCAGTCTCACGTCCGGCTATCATCCCCAAGCAAACGGTCAGACCGAAAGATTTAATCAGGAATTGGAAAAGGGTCTTCAAATTTTGTGTTCTCAGCATCCCTCTACCTGGTCATCCCAACTGCCTTGGATCGAGTTAGCTCACAACAGTCTGCCCTCTGCTTCTTCTGGTTTCTCCCCTTTTCATGTGGTGTTTGGTCATCCTCCCTCTTTGTTTTCTTCCTCCACCCTTCGGTCCCCGGTCCCGTCTGCCCTAAGTCTGATTGTCAGGTGCCAACGAACTTGGGAGCGGGCACGTCGTGCCCTCTGCCATTCCTGGCAGAGGCTTGCCTCTACTGGTGGTTGGCTCTCACTGCGGTATTGTATCACTTCCTGTTCCGGAGCACAGCGGTGTTTTTCTGTATCTGTTAGCTGTTTAATCTGCGCAGTTAGATTGGTCTAGTTATCTAGATTACGATTTGTTTCCCAGTGTAATCTTTACGTGCCTTAACTAAAGCACTCCTTCTGCTGAATCACCTCTAAATTATTTACACATTATTCACTTTGCGTGTTTTTAGGAATCCGCTAGCTTAGCGTAGCTACTAGCTCTTAGCCGATTTAGCATGGCGGCTTCTCCTGTCTCTCCCACACTTTTCTGCTCTGGGTGTGAAATGTTTAGTTATTCCTCGGCCTCCTTTAGCAGTAATGGTACTTGTAATAAGTGTAGCTTATTCGTAGCTTTGGAGGCCAGGCTGGGCGAATTGGAGACTCGGCTCCGCACCGTGGAAAATTCTACAGCTAGCCAGGCCCCTGTAGTCGGTGCGGACCAAGGTAGCTTAGCCGCCGTTAGTTCCCCCCTGGCAGATCCCGAGCAGCCGGGAAAGCAGGCTGACTGGGTGACTGTGAGGAGGAAGCGTAGCCCTAAACAGAAGCCCCGTGTACACCGTCAACCCGTTCACATCTCTAACCGTTTTTCCCCACTCGACGACACACCCGCCGAGGATCAAACTCTGGTTATTGGCGACTCTGTTTTGAGAAATGTGAAGTTAGCGACACCAGCAACCATAGTCAATTGTCTTCCGGGGGCCAGAGCAGGCGACATTGAAGGAAATTTGAAACTGCTGGCTAAGGCTAAGCGTAAATTTGGTAAGATTGTAATTCACGTCGGCAGTAATGACACCCGGTTACGCCAATCGGAGGTCACTAAAATTAACATTAAATCGGTGTGTAACTTTGCAAAAACAATGTCGGACTCTGTAGTTTTCTCTGGACCCCTCCCCAATCGGACCGGGAGTGACATGTTTAGCCGCATGTTCTCCTTGAATTGCTGGTTGTCTGAGTGGTGTCCAAAAAATGAGGTGGGCTTCATAGATAATTGGCAAAGCTTCTGGGGAAAACCTGGTCTTGTTAGGAGAGACGGCATCCATCCCACTTTGGATGGAGCAGCTCTCATTTCTAGAAATCTGACCAATTTTCTTAAATCCTCCAAACCGTGACTATCCAGGGTTGGGACCAGGAAGCAGAGTTGTAGTCTTACACACCTCTCTGCAGCTTCTCTCCCCCTGCCATCCCCTCATTACCCCATCCCCGTAGAGACGGTGCCTGCTCCCAGACTACCAATAACCAGCAAAAATCTATTTAAGCATAAAAATTCAAAAAGAAAAAATAATATAGCACCTTCAACTGCACCACAGACTAAAACAGTTAAATGTGGTCTATTAAACATTAGGTCTCTCTCTTCTAAGTCCCTGTTGGTAAATGATATAATAATTGATCAACATATTGATTTATTCTGCCTAACAGAAACCTGGTTACAGCAGGATGAATATGTTAGTTTAAATGAGTCAACACCCCCGAGTCACACTAACTGTCAGAATGCTCGTAGCACGGGCCGGGGTGGAGGATTAGCAGCAATCTTCCATTCCAGCTTATTAATTAATCCAAAACCCAGACAGAGCTTTAATTCATTTGAAAGCTTGTCTCTTAGTCTTGTCCATCCAAATTGGAAGTCCCAAAAAACAGTTTTATTTGTTATTATCTATCATCCACCTGGTCGTTACTGTGAGTTTCTCTGTGAATTTTCAGACCTTTTGTCTGACTTAGTGCTTAGCTCAGATAAGATAATTATAGTGGGCGATTTTAACATCCACACAGATGCTGAGAATGACAGCCTCAACACTGCATTTAATCTATTATTAGACTCTATTGGCTTTGCTCAAAAAGTAAATGAGTCCACCCACCACTTTAATCATATCTTAGATCTTGTTCTGACTTATGGTATGGAAATAGAAGACTTAACAGTATTCCCTGAAAACTCCCTTCTGTCTGATCATTTCTTAATAACATTTACATTTACTCTGATGGACTACCCAGCAGTGGGGAATAAGTTTCATTACACTAGAAGTCTTTCAGAAAGCGCTGTAACTAGGTTTAAGGATATGATTCCTTCTTTATGTTCTCTAATGCCATATACCAACACAGTGCAGAGTAGCTACCTAAACTCTGTAAGGGAGATAGAGTATCTCGTCAATAGTTTTACATCCTCATTGAAGACAACTTTGGATGCTGTAGCTCCTCTGAAAAAGAGAGCTTTAAATCAGAAGTGTCTGACTCCGTGGTATAACTCACAACTCGTAGCTTAAAGCAGATAACCCGTAAGTTGGAGAGGAAATGGCATCTCACTAATTTAGAAGATCTTCACTTAGCCTGGAAAAAGAGTCTGTTGCTCTATAAAAAAGCCCTCCGTAAAGCTAGGACATCTTACTACTCATCACTAATTGAAGAAAATAAGAACAACCCCAGGTTTCTTTTCAGCACTGTAGCCAGGCTGACAAAGAGTCAGAGCTCTATTGAGCTGAGTATTCCATTATCTTTAACTAGTAATGAGTTAACCATCCCAAAGACGTATCGTTATCTTTGGCTGCTTTCAGTGATGCCGGTATTTGGTTAGACTCTTTCTCTCCGATTGTTCTGTCTGAGTTATTCTCATTAGTTACTTCATCCAAACCATCAACATGTTTATTAGACCCCATTCCTACCAGGCTGCTCAAGGAAGCCCTACCATTATTTAATGCTTCGATCTTAAATATGATCAATCTATCTTTGTTAGTTGGCTATGTACCACAGGCTTTTAAGGTGGCAGTAATTAAACCATTACTTAAAAAGCCATCACTTGACCCAGCTATCTTAGCTAATTATAGGCCAATCTCCAACCTTCCTTTTCTCTCAAAAATTCTTGAAAGGGTAGTTGTAAAACAGCTAACTGATCATCTGCAGAGGAATGGTCTATTTGAAGAGTTTCAGTCAGGTTTTAGAATTCATCATAGTACAGAAACAGCATTAGTGAAGGTTACAAATGATCTTCTTATGGCCTCGGACAGTGGACTCATCTCTGTGCTTGTTCTGTTAGACCTCAGTGCTGCTTTTGATACTGTTGACCATAAAATTTTATTACAGAGATTAGAGCATGCCATAGGTATTAAAGGCACTGCGCTGCGGTGGTTTGAATCATATTTGTCTAATAGATTACAATTTGTTCATGTAAATGGGGAATCTTCTTCACAGACTAAAGTTAATTATGGAGTTCCACAAGGTTCTGTGCTAGGACCAATTTTATTCACTTTATATATGCTTCCCTTAGGCAGTATTATTAGACGGTATTGCTTAAATTTTCATTGTTACGCAGATGATACCCAGCTTTATCTATCCATGAAGCCAGAGGACACACACCAATTAGCTAAACTGCAGGATTGTCTTACAGACATAAAGACATGGATGACCTCTAATTTCCTGCTATTAAACTCAGATAAAACTGAAGTTATTGTACTTGGCCCCACAAATCTTAGAAACATGGTGTCTAACCAGATCCTTACTCTGGATGGCATTACCCTGACCTCTAGTAATACTGTGAGAAATCTTGGAGTCATTTTTGATCAGGATATGTCATTCAAAGCGCATATTAAACAAATATGTAGGACTGCTTTTTTGCATTTACGCAATATCTCTAAAATCAGAAAGGTCTTGTCTCAGAGTGATGCTGAAAAACTAATTCATGCATTTATTTCCTCTAGGCTGGACTATTGTAATTCATTATTATCAGGTTGTCCTAAAAGTTCCCTAAAAAGCCTTCAGTTAATTCAAAATGCTGCAGCTAGAGTACTGACGGGGACTAGAAGGAGAGAGCATATCTCACCCATATTGGCCTCTCTTCATTGGCTTCCTGTTAATTCTAGAATAGAATTTAAAATTCTTCTTCTTACTTATAAGGATTTGAATAATCAGGTCCCATCTTATCTTAGGGACCTCGTAGTACCATATCACCCCAATAGAGCGCTTCGCTCTCAGACTGCAGGCTTACTTGTAGTTCCTAGGGTTTGTAAGAGTAGAATGGGAGGCAGAGCCTTCAGCTTTCAGGCTCCTCTCCTGTGGAACCAGCTCCCAATTCAGATCAGGGAGACAGACACCCTCTCTACTTTTAAGATTAGGCTTAAAACTTTCCTTTTTGCTAAAGCTTATAGTTAGGGCTGGATCAGGTGACCCTGAACCATCCCTTAGTTATGCTGCTATAGACGTAGACTGCTGGGGGGTTCCCATGATGCACTGTTTCTTTCTCTTTTTGCTCTGTATGCACCACTCTGCATTTAATCATTAGTGATCGATCTCTGCTCCCCTCCACAGCATGTCTTTTTCCTGGTTCTCTCCCTCAGCCCCAACCAGTCCCAGCAGAAGACTGCCCCTCCCTGAGCCTGGTTCTGCTGGAGGTTTCTTCCTGTTAAAAGGGAGTTTTTCCTTCCCACTGTAGCCAAGTGCTTGCTCACAGGGGGTCGTTTTGACCGTTGGGGTTTTACATAATTATTGTATGGCCTTGCCTTACAATATAAAGCGCCTTGGGGCAACTGTTTGTTGTGATTTGGCGCTATATAAAAAAATTGATTGATTGATTGATTGATTCCTCAGCACAATACAAAGCTGCCGCGGACTGCAAACGGTCCTCGGCTCCCGTCTACACACCTGGTCAGAAGGTCTGGCTCTCCACCCGGCATTTGCCGCTACGGGGTGTTCCTCGGAAACTGGCTCCCAAGTACGTTGGTCCCTTCCCTGTGTCCAAGGTCATTAATCCTGTTTCTGTCTGTCTTCGTTTACCTAGTTCTATGCATGTTCACCCCACCTTTCATGTCAGTCATGTCAAACCCTTTAGGTCCAGCCCTGTGTGCCCTCCGGCCGTTCCCCCGCTTCCCGCCCAGTTCGTGGGGGGGGGTCTTCTCTGTGCGTCGGCTTCTGGCTTCGCGTCGGAGGGGCCGCGGGTTTCAGTATTTGGTAGACTGGGAGGGGTACGGCCCCGAGGAGCGGTTGTGGATTCCCTCCCGCTTTGTCCTGGACCTCTCTCTCATTAGGGATTTTCATGCCTCTCACCCTGCTGCACCTGGGCCATCGGGGGCCGGCCTTTGGGGGGGGGGGGGTACTGTCAGGATTTGGGTCTTGCCAGCTTTTATTTCTTGGCTCTGTGTTCTTCAGTTAGTTTTGTTTTTTCTGTTGTGGGGTTTTTGTTCTGTTTGGGTCTGTCTTTCCTGTCTGTCTCTGCTGGCTCTGGGTGGTGGGTGTTTCCCTCTGTCTGGCCATGCCCTCCTTCTGGTGTGTTCCACACACACCTGTTCTCTATCTGCACCTCATCACCTGGGTGTATTTAAGCTCTCCATTGTGCCTTACTCCTTCGCCAGATTGTAGTGCCTTGTGCCTCTTTCCAGCTCTGTTCGTGTATTTCCTTGCCTTGCTTCGTTTGCCTCATCATGTTTTTTGACTACCTGTCTGTGTACCTCGACCACGCCTAGCCTGATGTATTTGTTACTGTTGCTCTTTTTGGACTGCCTATCTGTGTACCGACCCCAGCCTGTTTACAGAGTAAACATCTTATCTCCACGGAGCTGTGTACCTGCGTCCTGCATTTGTGTCCAGCTCGTCAAACCTGATAATTAGAGGTATTTTCTGCATCCAAGGTTTGACAGAAAATGATTAATCTGCTACAAAATAATTATTTTATATAGAGTCCAGCGCACAGAGCCGGTAGAATTGTGTGCGCAAGACAGCCGCTCCAAAAATAGCCTCTCAGGTCCTGCCTCAGTGCGCACACACAGCGGAGCTCATGTGATCCATTAACAAGATATTACATTAACATACTTTTACATACAACAGACATCAACATACAGACTTTTACAGCTAGGAACTGTTTTATCAAGCTATAAAAAACATTAAAAATAATTACCTTAAGTTGTTCAAAATACATCCCACATGGAGCAGGAAAGAGAGGAAAAAAAGTGTCCAGATGAAACAGTCCTCTGTGATGCCAGAAGTGATTAGAAGTGTTTTCAACATCCAAGGTTTGGCAGAAAATGATTAATCCACTACAAAATATAGTCCAGCACACAGAGCAGGTGCAATTGTGTGCTCAAGAGGAGGAGCCGCTCCAAAAATAGCCTCTCAGGTCCTGCGAAGGTACCAGGCGCACGGATAATGGACTTTCTGCAGACTCGTAAGCACCACGCAAATGCCTCTAAGCCATCACACTCGGACACAAACTGCGCCACGCTGTTGTTGCTAAATTTTGAAAATCTTGAAATTAGCGCCACGCTAAAGGTGCGTGGCTCCTTCTTCACTCCTTCACTTGGTGGGACCGAGGCTTAATGCATGAATCAGGGTCTCACCATCAGCCATAGACAGGATGGGATGAATCTTTGCTATATTTCACAGGTGGAAGAAAGCAGTCCTTGTAATATTTTTAATGTGGAGGTCAAAGGACAACGTAGGTTCAAAAATTACCCCACAGTTCCTCACTTTGTCGGTGTGATGTATGACACACGAGCCTAGGCTAAGCGTTAACTGGTCAAATTGATGCCGATGTCTCACTAGACCAAGAACCATCATTTCAGTCTTATCAGAGTTTAAAAGCAGGAAGTTTCTAGAGACGTAGCTTCTCACTGATGCAAGGCGATCTAAGGATTTTATGTGAATGAGATTAGCAGCAGTTATCGGAATGTATAACTGAGTATCATCAGCATAGCAGTGCAAGGTAATAAACAATGAATAACAAATAGGTTACATTCAATTTCACATTCCCTTTACTAATAGATTATTGGATGACAGCGATGTAAAATAAATATGTTATTTTGTTGGTTAACAGCAGATTGTATCCAAATTAGCCATGTGGTTAAGATACGGTCATGGCAGGCCAAGTGAACACACCCAGTCCTCCTGCAGCGGTAGCAAATCACTAAAATGCAAAAATGAAAGACTTCTTTTAATTCCAAATGAAAGAGTATGGATTCTTCTCTAAAAGCAGAAATGACAACTTCCCGTGAAAGGTATGACTTCTCCAGGAACGGCTTTCACAGTAAAGTGTCACAACTCAACTTCACAACTGCTGTGTTTTATGAAGAGTACAGTGATGTAGTCCAGGCCTGCAAACTGAAAGATGTTGATATGGATGGACTCTGGATATGGATGAATAGGGCATGGTGGATGCTATTCTCAGCTCTTCAGAAATCAAAGATTGCCACAGTGAGGGGCGGTATCTGAAGCTGTTTTCCAAAGCAGATGTCTCATTTGTGAACCTGAGAACCTCCTCAGGCTCGTCTCCATCCCATGCAGCAATGGACATACTGAATGTGTCTTCTCAATGATGACCTCAGCATGGAGAAATGAGAAAAATCATCTTGATGTGGACAGAGTCTAGGCAGAGCTGCAAATTTGTGTGAATTTCATATTTTAGTGCATGACATGTACCATAAATTCGTTGCAAACGAAAAACTCTTGGAAGCAGCCAAGAAAGGCCAAAATGATAAAACAAATAGACATTCACCTCTTTGGCAAGTACAGCAGAGACATGCAATATTATTGGTTTCATGTTGATTTTTCAGTTTTTATCTTGACTTTTTTCAGTTTTGAAAATTGTCTTCCTTTTTGGTGCTATGGAAATGGTCACCCTAACCACAGCCGACAGGACCCATGTTGCAGGCTGTGCAAATCTGCCCCAGAGACAGTCCAACATAGTAGGAAGATGCAAGTTGGGAGAGTGTACGCTGAGAGGCACAAGCAAGTGTCTGGAATTGCATACAGGAACATCTGTGCCGCACATGAATTTAAAGTCCCCAAGTCCCAATGGGAGTTAAGAATGATAGACAAGCAGCTGCTGGCCAACCAACCAGACATACTGTAGGTGTGGTTGACGTGGGAAAGAAAACCACAGTTGTCCCTCCAGCGTATCCTGGGTCTTCCCCGGGGCCTTCTCCCAATGGGACGTGCCCGGAACACCTCTCCAGCGAGGCGTCCAGGGGGCATCCGGAAAAGATGCCCGAGCCATGTCAACTGACTCCTTTCGATGTGGAGGAGCAGCGGCTCGACTCCGAGCTCCTCCCAAGTGACCGAGCTCCTCACCCTATCTCTAAGGGAGATAGGGTCCGCAAACAGCAGAGATGAGATTCTGATGTTCCCAAACCAGACCCCCTCTACACCCTGGCTGCGCCTAGAAATTCTGTCCATAAAAATAATGAACAGAACCAGTGACAAAGGGCAGCCCTGGCGGAGGTGCACTGGAAACAGGTTTGACTTACTACCGGCAATGCGAACCAAGCTCCTGCTGCGGTCGTACAGGGACCGGATAGCCCTTAGCAAAGGACCCCGGACGCCTTCTACAGATCCACAAAACACATGTGGACTGATTGGGCGAAATCCCATGAACCCTCGAGCACCCGATGGAGCGCGTAGAGCTGGTCCAGTGTGCCGCGACCAGGACGAAAACCACACTGCTCCTCCTGAATCCGAGGTTTGACCATCGGTCAAATTCTCCTCTCCAGTACTCTGGAATAGACCTTATCGGGGAGGCTGAAGAGTGTGATCCCCCTATAGTTGGAACACACCCTCCGGTCCCCCTTCTTAAACAGAGGGACCACCACCCCGGTCTGCCAACCCAGAGGCACTGTCCCCGATCACCACACGATGTTGCAGAGGCGTGTCAGCCAAGACAGTCCCACAACATCCAGAGACTTAAGGTACTCAGGATGGATTTCATCCACCCCAGGAGCCTTGCCACCGAGGAGCTTTCTAACCACCTTGGTGACTTCGGCCAGGGTAATGGATGAGTCCGCCTCTGAGTCCCCAGTCTCTGCTTCCTCTTCGGAAGACGTGACGATGGGATTGAGGAGATCCTCGAAGTATTCCTTCCACCGCCCGACAACATCCCCAGTCAGGGTCAACAGCTCCCCACCCGCACCGTAAACAGTGCTGATAGAGAGCTGCTTCTGCCTCCCGAGGAGTCGGACGGTTTGCAAGAATCTCTTCGAGGCCGACCGATAGTCCTCCTCCATGGCCTCCCCGAACTCCTCCCAGACCCGAGTTTTTGCCTCTGCTGTATTTATCAAAATAAAAAGACAAAGTTTAAACATTTGCATACATGTAATGAGTGTTGAAGATCTAAAAATTTCACTT
The DNA here is from genome assembly GCF_902500255.1 of Thalassophryne amazonica. Lineage (NCBI taxonomy): Eukaryota > Metazoa > Chordata > Actinopteri > Batrachoidiformes > Batrachoididae > Thalassophryne > Thalassophryne amazonica. The sequence goes on along the minus strand of NC_047103.1, from coordinate 86,964,788 downwards.
ACTGAAATACACTGAACAAAAATATAAGTACAACACTTGCTCCCATTTTTCATGAGCTGACCTCAAAGACCTAAACATGTTCTCTATACACAAAAGACCTATTTCTCTCAAATATTGTTCACAATGGTTCTAAATCTGTGTTACTGAGCACTTCTCCTTTGCCGAGATAATCCATCCCACCTCACAGGTGCGGCATATCAAGATGCTGGTTAGACTGCATGATTATTGTACAGGTGTGCCTTAGGCTGGCCACATAAAAGGTCATGCTGAAATGTGCAGATTTGCATAATTGTGGGTGCGGGTCTGGGGTGTGTGTGTGTCAGAAAACCAGTCAGTATCTTCTGGTGTGACCACTATTTGCCTCACGCAGTGCAACACATCTCTTTTGCATAGAGTTGATCAGGTTGTTGATTGTGGCCTGGGGAATGTTGGTTGACTCCTCTTCAAAGTCCTGTTACACCTTGACGATTTAGCCAGTGTATGCTGACAGTCCCATTTCCCCCGAGTTGTTTTGGGTCAGTACTGCACAGTGTAGTGTGGGTGAGAACAGTTAAGTGTGGCTTAGACTGCTTTTCTACTGCCGGCAGAACCCTTTATTTAGCAAGTGGAACACTTAAATATTGATGAGCACATCATCCCCTGCGCGTACGCTGAGTCAAAAATGCAGAGTCAAAATGGAGTAATTTACCATTATTTTATTTTATTTTAATTTATGCATTATCATGCTGTTACATAAGGTGATGGTCATGGATGAACGGCACAACAATGGGCCTCGGGACCACAACATGGTATCTCTGTGCATTCAAAATGTTTCATTGTCCATAACATATGCCTGCCCATACCATAACCCCACCGCCACCATGGGCCACTTGATCCACAACATTGACATCAGCAAACCTCTCACCCACACAACGCTACACATGCTGTCTTCTATCTGTCCTGAACAGTGAAAACCGGGATTCTTCCGTGAAAGAACACCTCTCCAACGTTCCAGATGCCACTGAATGTGAGCATTTGCCCACTCATGTCAGTTACAACAACGAACTGCAGTGAGGTCAAGACCCTGACGAGGATGACAAGCAGTGGCGTAGAGATAGACAGTGCAGCACATGCCATCGCACTGGGGCCCAGGACATACAGGGGCCCATAAATTTGTCTGAACTAATTTATATTATCACAGTGACACACACTGTGCACAGCGGGCATAAAAGTGCACATGAAAGCGCACATCATGCAGATTATGCAGCTGATTCATTACCTTATAGCTAATTGGGTTCCCAATTGGTAAAATAGTTGAGTGCAATATATTCTAAAATGGTGTGTTTTTTTTTAATGAATAATGGGTTAAAATCACAATGAAGAATACTCAGTTAAAAGAATAACGTAATGTCTGTTGGGGTATTTCATAAGATGCTATGCGATGATGAATGCTGAATAAACCATGGCAAAGGCTATTCGCCCAACTGTTGGGCAGATAAGTCATACATTGAACATTACACGCCCAACCATTGGGCAGATGGTGCCGTCTTTAATTCCTGTGAAAAAAACACCACAATGGATGAAAGCAGTCAAACATCATAAGCATTTTGAAAGGAAGCCTGTTAACAACAATGAAACAGTTTTTATGAACACAATGCTGCTTGTTGCCTGTAAGATGGTGTTAGTTTGACACAGTTCCCTGGGTGTGATGAGCCAAACAGAATCGCTTTAGATCATAGCCACTCCGCAGGCTATGAACCCTCCCGCAGCCAGCGAGAAAATATCTGTCCTTTTTCCCCTGCATTGAAACTGGAAGTGAACTTACAAGCACACTCACTGGTCAGTTGTGGTTGGGCGTATATGCTTGCATATTTACTTTATTGAACCAATGGCTGGGCATATAGCCACTCTGATAAACCATACGTTACCTCCATATCAGCTGGTTCATGCTCTGTTGGCTTATTAGTGCAGCAAATAACTGAAACAATCTTTCAAATGGTGATGCAAGCATCCAATTCAACACAAATACACCTTAGACATTACACTTTAAAAAAAACAAAAACAAAAAAAATGACTGACCACTTAAATTTTCAATAGCCGGCCAGGTAGGGGTCAATTAAAGAATTACACAGGGGTCTAAATTTAAAAATGCTCCGATCATATTGAAAACTACATGTCGTTACTTGTCTGATTTTAAAGATTCAAAGAAGCTATAGTTTGGACTATCTATGACTGAATGTTATGGAGGTTTTTTTGGTAAAAACGGCAAGAATGGTGACAATGGTCAATTTCAGTTTGTACAGGGGTCAGAAGAGTTGCTCTCATTTTGGTAAAACATGATTCAAATTATTGGTTGAGTTAATAGGATTAATAAATGGAATAGTTTTGACAGTGCTGAATGCTTGGTCTTCAATGTAAAGGTCAAACAATGTCCATTGGATTCTATGACATGTGACATATGTTACCCTGTAACATGAACTAAGCATGACACATGATGCAAACTGTTACTTTTTAAAACCCGATTAATTCAACCATTAATATGCATCATTATTCTTTACCAAAATTGGAGCAACTTTAACCTTTGACCCCTGTACAAACTGAAACTGACCTTTGTCACAATTCTTGCTGCTTTTACCTTATAACTCCATAATATTCAGTCATAGATAGTCCAAACTATACCTTTTTGTAATCTTTATGATCAGGCAAATAATATGGTGTAGTTTTCTACAACCCCTGGCAAAAATTATGGAATCACGGGCCTCGGAGGATGTTCATTCAGTTGTTTAATTTTGTAGAAAAAAGCAGATCACAGACATGACACAAAACTAAAGTCATTTCAAATGGCAACTTTCTGGCTTTAAGAAACACTATAAGAAATCAGGAAAAAAAATGGTGGCAGTCAGTAACGGTTACTTTTTTAGACCAAGCAGAGGGAAAAAAAAAATATGGAATCACTCAATTCTGAGGAAACAATTATGGAATCATGAAAAACAAAAGAACGCTCCAACACATCACTAGTATTTTGTTGCACCACCTCTGGCTTTTATAACAGCTTGCAGTCTCTGAGTCATGGACTTAATGAGTGACAAACAGTACTCTTCATCAATCTGGCTCCAACTTTCTCTGATTGCTGTTGCCAGATCAGCTTTGCAGGTTGAAGCCTTGTCATGGACCATTTTCTTCAACTTCCACCAAAGATTTTCAATTGGATTAAGATCCGGACTATTTGCAGGCCGTGACATTGATCCTATGTGTCTTTTTGCAAGGAATGTTTCTCACAGTTTTTGCTCTATGGCAAGATGCATTATCATCTTGAAAAATGATTTCATCATCCCCAAACATCCTTTCAATTGATGGGATAAGAAAAGTGTCCAAAATATCAACGTAAACTTGTGCATTTATTGATGATGTAATGACAACCATCTCCCCAGTGCCTTTACCTGACATGCAGCCCCATATCATCAATGACTGTGGAAATTTACATGTTCTCTTCAGGCAGTCATCTTTATAAATCTCACAGGAACGGCACCAAACAAAAGTTCCAGCATCATCACCTTGCCCAATGCAGATTCGAGATTCATCACTGAATATGACTTTCATCCAGTCATCCACAGTACATGATTGCTTTTCCTTTGCCCATTGTAACCTTGTTTTTTTTCTGTTTAGGTGTTAATGATGGCTTTCATTTAGCTTTTCTGTATGTAAATCCCATTTCCTTTAGGCGGTTTCTTACAGTTTGGTCACAGACGTTGACTCCAGTTTCCTCCCATTCGTTCCTCATTTGTTTTGTTGTGCATTTTCGATTTTTGAGACATATTGCTTTAAGTTTTCCGTCTTGACGCTTTGATGTCTTCCTTGGTCTACCAGTATGTTTGCCTTTAACAACCTTACCATGTTGTTTGTATTTGGTCTAGAGTTTAGACACAGCTGACTGTGAACAACCAACATCTTTTGCAACATTGCGTGATGATTTACCCTCTTTTAAGAGTTTGCTAATCCTCTCCTTTGTTTCAATTGACATCTCTCATGTTGGAGCCATGATTCATGTCAGTCCACTTGGTGCAACAGCTCTCCAAAGAGTGATCACTCCTTTTTAGATGTAGACTAATGAGCAGATCTGATTTGATGCAGGTGTTAGTTTTGGGGATGAAAATTTACAGGGTGATTCCATAATTTATTCCTCAGAATTGAGTGAGTCCATATTTTTTTTCCCTCTGCTTGGTCTAAAAAAGTAACCGTTACTGACAACCACAATTATTTTTCCTGATTTCTTATAGTGTTTCTTAAAGCCAGAAAGTTACCATTTGAAATGACTTTAGTTTTGTGTCATGTCTGTGATCTGCTTTTTTTCTACAAAATTAAACAACTGAATGAACATCTTCCGAGGCCAGTGATTCCATAATTATTGCCAGGGGTTGTATATGACTGGAGCATCTTTCAATTTTGACCCCTCTCTAATTCTTCAACTGACCCCTCCCTGGGTGTCTACTTAAAATTCAAGTTCTTGTTTCCATCCCCTGACTTGTCTAAAGAAAACTGGCAATAAATCTGATTATTATTTACAGGTTTTATCAAGTTTTAGAGATTTGCTTTCAGTTTGAGTTTGAGGAAGATAATTTTATAAATTGTAATTCCTTTTTTTGTATTTCTAGTATTTAAAATGGCATAAACAAATTAAAATGTGTGAAAATCCAAGTGTTCCAATACTTTTGGAGGGCACAGTATCCTAACCTTATGATGAGTGCAAAATGGTGTGATATTATTACTGTTTTGTTTAAGAATGTTTCATTTTCACTGTTGCTGCACTTTGTGTCAAATCATAGTCATATCATGTATCATACTGATATGAAAATTCAGTAAGGGCCCGGTCCCCCTGGCATTTTGGAGGATTTGCGTATGGATTGCGCACAAAATTGACTCATATTCGCTTAACATCCGCAATATGCGTGAAACATGCTTGTATGAGTCGGCCGACACCCGCACACGTCTGCAATTATCCGCAGAGGCACGTTTTTCCGTTACCAGGATTTTTGAGCTGCACAAAGTTTTGGCTGCGGATGACATCCGCCTTACATACTCCATACATATTCAATACATACACAAACTCAATCTTTGCGCTGTATATTCGCTGTCATCTGTTGATATCTGCAACTGACAGGGATTTGCGGCTTGGCAGCGGACTGGGACAGTGTGTAAAACTGATGATTTTGCGTGCCCATCATGTCCACATCACGAACTAAAATAAGTTGTAGCGACTGCATACAGATTGGCCATGAATTAACCATTTTTATTATGTCTGCTTTGCATCTGATTTGCGGCGGATGCAAATCAGATGCGCTGTGTGCTGGACTTCTTTGTTCTACCGGCTGCCATGCACTCTGCACTGGATGCTGCCCATATAAAATAATTATTTTGTGTCAGATTAATCATTTTATTCTGCAAATTGGCTGTTGAAAACGGCTCTAATCACCTCCTGAATCACAGAGGAAGCTGCAGCTGGGCCGTTCACGTGAACGCCTAACAAGCTGCAGAAAGCATTTTGAGCCATCTAAAAAGGTAATTATTTGACTCATTTACATTGTCAAGGCTTGATAAAACAGTTGCGTGTTTTTTCCTTCTTGTCTGCAGCTGTTACAGTATTTATTCCTGTGTTTATAACAGATTTACCTTCGTTATAATCATTCAGATGAGCGATGATGCGTTCTGCTGACGTCACCATTCGCCCTGTTCACTGCTTGTTTACTCTAATCAACTTGTCCAAGTCCAGCAAATGCTCCAGAGCCTGTATTGTTGCTGTGAATAGTGATGCCGATGGCCCGAGTGCGCTTCTTTTATGACCGCAATGCAGATGCCGTGCACGCGCAACATGTGCGTGATGCATTCATAATACACCCGTAAATACTGCCATGATAATCGCAATGCGCCGGATCCGTTTCCTCACTACATGCGTTATACAACCATGATTGTTCATCATATATTCGCTATACATTATTAATATATCCGTATTTCATACTGGGACATTTGTCATTTTTGGCCATTTTTGTTGCAGATGACAACGAATGCCCGTAATTTCTGTACTCAAATCATGCGCAATTAATCCTCTCCCCAGCGGGGCCGGTCACTCAGGTATATCTTCTACATTCTACATTCTACATTCCAAATCTCTCCCCCCCCCCCCCCCCCCGCCCTTTCAGCTGGTGGGGCAGCTGAAAGGTTTTTTCCATGCTAATGCTCCCTTGAAGCATTTACTCAAAATAAAGTCTGAAGGACCTAAATGACATGGTGAGATGCTGATGAGCTTCGCTCATTCATGTCCGTGATATATGCATATTATATTGATATGATAATATTGAGATATGATAATTTGGCCATATTGTACAGCCCTACTGTCAACTAGATGAAAACTTTGATTAAAAAAATGGTTAAAGTGGCAGGGGGTTAAGAGGGCTGTAATTAGGGGGGTCAGCTGAAAGGCAAAAAAGAAAAATACTTAAAAAGGTGGGGGGTATGGAGGGGCAGAGCCCCTCCAGAAGATGAAAGGTTTTAGTCATGCTCATGCTCCCAAGAACCATTTTATTGAAAAAAGTCTGAAGGACCTAAAGGACATGGTTAGATGGTAAGGAGCTTCCAGGCATGTGAGAATCAAATAAAGAAAAATGCTTAAAAAGGTGGGGGCTGGGGGGTGGAGCTCCCCCCAAGAAGCTGAAAGGTTTTTGCCATGCTAATGCTCCCTTGAAGCATTTGCTCAAAAAAAAAAAACAGTCTGAAGGACCTAAACGACATGACGAGATGCTGAAGAGTTTCGCTCGTCCATGTCCGTGACACATACATATTACCTTTTTGAGTATTACCTCTAGCGTAGAAACTATGAAGATGAATATTCTACCAAGAATGTTGGATTTATTTCAGTCAATTCCTATTTGAAGCCGGATCGCTACTTTGTGGAATGGGATAAAATTATATCCAGATTTGTATGGGCTGGCAAAAACCCGAGTAAAATTTAAAACCTTGCAACTTTCAAAAGAGGGTGGAGGTTTGGCACTTCCATGTCTTTATGATTACTATAGAGCGGCTCAATTGCCCCCACTAGTGGTTTGACAGATATACTTCCCATTAACATACTCATTGGTGATCCCTCGGTGAAAAATGTTTTGAATGACATTAGCAATCCATTAATTAAAAGCTTTATCAAGACATGGAGTGATATCATAAAAAAGGTACAAATTACGCGAAAAAGCAGAATTTTTCAAATGGTTTGCATATGATTCAGAATTTGATCCAGGTAATATTGACTTGAGGTTTAAGATGTGGTGTAAATCTGGTCTTACTACATACTGCTCTTTGTTTAAAGAAGGGAAAATGATAAGCTTTCACGACCTTAAAGACAAGTTTGGACTGAGTAATCAGGACCATTTTAGATATTTACAAAATTACAGTTTTTGTTTAAAAAATATACAACAACCAAATTTTTCCAAATCAGAAATTCTTGAAATTTTCCAAAATGCATATAAAGATACTCCTTATCAAAAAGTTATATCAAAAATATATATTTGCATTCAAAACTGTGAAGCTCATAATTCATTACACATCAAAGCAAGATGGGAAATGGAAGCCAACCTAACCCTAACAGTAGAGGATTGGGAAATGATTTGTAAACAACAGTGGTCTGCCACAAGCGCTCCCTCGTGGAGAGAATTGTACTGTGACTTGCTATTTCTGTACACCAGCTCAAAAAGCTAGATATTCAGATCAGACAGCTTGTTGGAAATTATGCGGACAGGCTCTGGCAAATCATTTCCACAATTTCTGGGATTGCCCATTGATAACACCTTTTTGGAAAGAGGTGCATAAGGTCCTCGAAGCAGTCTTTAATAAGAAAATTAATTTAAATTTTAAACACACGTATTTGGGTGATATAAGAGATATTCATCCTCTGAAAGCTGACTTATACTTGATGAGAGTTTTGCTAGTGGTTGTCAGGAAGTGTATAACCCATAAATGGCTAAAAAGGAAACTCTCACTCATGATGATTGGACTGACTTGGTATACAGAATTTTTACAATGGAAAGAATAACTTTTAAACTGAAGTTAAAAATTGATATATTTGATGAATATTGGTCAAAATGATTAAAGTACATACCAGCTATGAGGCCAGATTTTGTATGGGTGTGCAATATTGTTTATCTACCAACTGAATATTTGAGTTTTTGTTCTTGTTTGTGTAAAAAATGTCTGGAAAAAACAATAAAATATCAATAAAAAATAAAATAAAATAAAAAATGAACTGGAGGCCAGTGGAGTGAGTAAAGTACAGGCCTAAAATGTTCACATCTGGAAGTGTTTGCTAAAAGACAGGCAGCAGCATTTTGGACAAGTTGGAGGCGTGCAAGAGAAGATGGTTAATACCAGTATAAAGTGCATTACAGTAATCATGTCTGGGGCTGTTGAAAGCATGAATGGCCATCTGAAGATCACGTCTACTGAGAACGGGCTTTACTTTAGCCAGAAGACATAGCTGGGGAAAAAAAAAAAATGCTTTGACAACAGTTTATCTTAAATCAAACCTCAAACAGCCAACTCAGCAGGATTCCCTGCATCCACAGATAAAGTGATGTCATTATGTACTTTTAAAAGTGCTGACTTACTGCTGTGTCGTGATCTAAATCCAGATTGGAATTTTTCAAGAATGTGATTGTTTTCTAAAAATGACTGTAACTATATTAAAAACAATCCTTTTTAAAAACCTATTTCAGCACCTTAGCGGGAATGACATCAAAAGTACATATTGTAAGTATTGCGTGTTTCACTACCTTACTAAGGGACAAAAGAGAAATGGACTCGAACTGCTCGAGCACAACAGGATGTGCACGGGTATCAGACAGTTCAACATAACACTGATGACACTTTATCAATGCAAAACTGAAGAAACTGCTCACAGGTCATAGGTCATGAAAACAGAGGGGTTCATAGGATTACAACTGAGTTTATGTGTTGTATTCATGGTGCCAAGTTAATCCTGGTCCACTGAATTTTATCAAGTCCAAAGTCAACCCAGCCATCTACCAGGAGGTTTTAGAGCACTTCAAGTGTCCATCTGCTGACAAACCTTATGGATATGCTAATTTCCTTTTCTAGCAGGATTTGGCACCTGCCCATCGTGCCAAAACTACGAGCAACTGGTTTGCTGACCATGATGTTACTGTACTGGATTGTACCCATAGACCAGTGGTGTCCAAAGTATTCCAGAAAGGGCCAAGAGGGTAGAGATTTCTTTGCAGCCACTGACTTTAGCAGGTGATTTCACTGATTAACATTACTTTGAGCAGATGAGATGAGTTCATCAATGAAATCACCTGCTGGAGACAGTGGCTGCAAAGAAAACCTGCACACGTAAAACAGATATTTGCTACTGTAATCCAGCATGAATGTAATCCAGCAAATCCTCATACACAACAGGGTTATTCCCATTCTAATCCAATTTCATCGTTTGCACGGTTTATTTTTCTGTAAGTAATTTGGTCGGCGAATCGTTGTGACAGGGTGTGGTCGGCCCATCAAAGCTTACCATAGCAACAGCGTCTTCAAACTGGAAATTCTGTGAACAGACCCACAGATTTTTCCATCTCGTCAACTGCATTGAGTTAAATCCACGGTAGATCCATCAGTCAATCCAGTTAAATCCATTAAATCTACTTATTTCAGCATCATCATTGCTGCGCCAGTTTCTGTCACTCCGCTGAGAGGGCTGGGTGCCGGGTTATACGTCAAATGTGAAATGGTCAAATATTTTGCCACCATCTACTCGATATTTTATGGTCTGAAATCTCACACGATTAACCAGTCAGATTTGCGGAACAAATGTAATTGGATTAGAATTACTTTTTAACATTTTTGACTTTGTCAGATGCATTGTTTAGGGCCCCTTCACACATAGCACGAAGTTGGTGGACAGAAGCAGAAACCACCCAAAAAAGGGCAAATAAAACCAAATAAAACCAAACACAGTCGGACAGGCGGAAACGATTGTGCACACTTGTGTACACGCACGAGGGAGGTGTGATAGCACATCAAACTCACAGCAGCAGCAGAAATTACACGCTGGACAGATGTACATAAATCAACAAAAATGTGGAAGGACAAAAAATGAGAGAGCACAGAACATTATAAGAATATTATAAGAACAATGAATGTACTGTAAATGTTTAAAAAAAAACAGCACACACACACAAAAAGTGCAATGTTTAATATTTAATTCCTGTTATAAACAGCGGACAATACAAGAATTATCCACCTCCTGTTCCCTCATGTACATCAACTGCGGCCATGGACGTAAACAAGGAAGTAATTTACTGACATGAATGAAGCCATGCGGTCATAGCATGAACACATCAGCCGGCTCTGCGAGTCCAACTGTCCAGTGTGCACTGAGGCACTGGTGACCGCATTGCAAAGTTGATATGTGGTTTTATTTATTAACATGTGAGGACAGCGCGCCAATGCACACGCATTGCGGTGCCGTCTTGTGAGGCGATATTCTGCATGGCACTATATGCGTTCACCAGCTGTACATAGTGATGATGCAGTGGTCAGGTACACCTTTGACTACATGCCCATCACCATGCACGCTGAGACGTGGCTGGGGAGATCCAGTTTGTTTTTATTTTTCCCCATGTCGTCATTGTTTGCAGACACGTGCTGCACCGTGCCTTGCACATGGGTGATTGGAGCATATGTGACAATATGTGTTCCCCAGCTTTGCGTTGCGCTGATGCCATGGCTGCGATCTGGAGTGGCGCAAGCTGCAGGAACGCAGCACTGGCCGTGGGTGGTGGTCAGCTCTGCTTGATTTTAAATGACATCCAACCCATGACGTGATTGCATGTCAACCATGGTCCCCTGACAAATGCATAGCTGTAGTGGGTGTGTGCGTGTCTGATCATGTCATTCAGTATGGACATCTCACATGATCGACACGCAACATGCCCACCTTCTCATTGCAGCAACGCGCTCACATAGATAGGCTCATGGCTTTAAATAACAGACAAGTCACATTTATTCTCTGTCTGTCCCGCTGCTGTACGTCCTCCCACACATGGACTTACATAAACCCTTTCATGCTAAAGGCATTAAAGTGGTCCTCTTTGTGACCTGCCACCCTTTTAGTGGTTCTGTCTTTGTCTTTGAGCGAGTGCTGCACAGTGTGAGGATACCTCCTCACAGACATCATTTTCATTCACCATGACCTACACACTGTTTGTATTTTGTGTGTCTGTGTAACTCAGTGTGTAGCAGCAGCTACTGTCACAGAGGAAACTGCAGGACAGCCTGCACTTCTAGTTTCAGAGCTCTTTTATGACTTCTCTCTGTTTTGTTTTTGGGTTTTTTTTGTTTGTTTTTTTGCATCACTACTTTGTGCTAGTTTCAGATTTAATGTCATACTCTGCTGCTTTCCTCTGATTTTCATTTGATTTTTTTAACCTCTCTTTTGCTGCATCACCTCCACCGTGTCTCATCTTTCAGCAGCATTTCCCATTTCCTGTTGAGTACATCATCAGCAGCAAAAAAAACTGGTTACCCTGGTTACTCACATGATTAAAAAACAAAAAAACAAAAACATTTACCTGGTAACAATAGTGCTCACCAAACAGAGACGTTGCTGTTTCAAGTTAGGATTGTGGGTGGTGGAGTTCTTTTCAGTGACATCATGAATAAGACACATTCTTGTTAAAATCAGGTGACTATCATCCAGACCTCTGGATTCTATAGGACCATAGCTCTTAATGTCTATTTTGGATGGTTACAACTTTTTAGCTCATATAAATCCCTAGGGATAATATGAATTGGATTTTTGTTTCCAGAACCGCTCTGCTGAGCTCTATTCTCTCTTAAAGTGTAGGTGGCATGCTGTGTAATTTTTTTTTTTTTTTTTTAGTATTTAAGACTAAAGTTTGAAATTTATCCTTTCGTGGTGCACAGTTACTGAAGAGAGAAATATTTGGATTTTGAACTGCACGTCACTAAAAATCAGGAACTTCCTGGCTCATCCCGACAATGGAGAAGAAGGAGGAAGTGATCACATTACCGGAACCATTAGCTTAATAGCCCCATTAATTTATGGATTAATTTATGGATTTTTCAGGCTACCGACAGCCCTGTTTCCACCGAGTGGTTCAGGTTGAGCTGCACTGTGTTTTTGTTGGTGTCAGAACAGTTATTCTCGCCGGCAAAATCCTTTTGATTGGCAGGTGGAACACTTATATTGATGAATGTGTACACACAGTGTCTGCAGCTTCTCTACTCGACACGGAGGCAAAACTGACTATTTTCACATTATTTAATTTCATTGTATTGTTTTGTGGGTCATGGGAATTTCGTCATGTGCAGACTGAGATGTTAGGAGCAGATGAGTGACTGCGAGTCTTTTAAATTGCAACGCAAAGTGGCCGCAGATGCAGTGAACGGATTACACCTGTAGTTGACCGTGCCAGTTGCAGATCAGTACAGTAGAGACTTGAACCATCATGGACTTTTCTTCAGCCAGGACAACAAATTCAATTATTTTCAGATGTAATTTTGTAAAGGTGGATAAGTTTTCAGATGATTTCACTGAACCGGGCAGGTAAGACTGTATTATTTACTCCTTGTGTGAATGGTTTTAATATTTAGTTAGTGTAATAAAGTTTTAATGTTTTAAAATTTAGCTAGTGTACTGTACTAATGTACAACTATATTTATTTAAAAAATATTTTCAGTCTGTTGTGACATTTTTCAGATTTGAATGTACCTGTTTTTCAGGGGACCATCACTTTTTCTGATGTCACAGAGAGTATTTTTTTTTTATTTCTTGATTAGACCAAAGAGCTGGCAAAAAAGTATCACCTCCACCAGCATCCCGAAACTGCCTTGTTTATTTTATAATCACCATTCTGTGTTCTGAACTCTGCCAATATTGTCACTGTTGTCAGGGTGAAGGTTTTCCTCCAAGGTTTCGTCTCCCTCATTATCATCTAAATAAGGTGAAAAATCAAAAAGCTGTGTCCCCACAGCTTATTCAGACACACATTCAGACTGGACTTTAAAAAAAAAGCTCCACAGTAGAAAAAAAATCATCTGAAAACAACTTGACCTGTGTTTACAATTGATTTGGGCTTGAATCAGCAGGTGCCGTTCTTGTAATGACATAGCAAAAGTATGGTGGCTGAGGGCTCAAATAGAGCACAGGCTATTTATCCTAAACCTGTGCAATAACAACATTTCATCATTTTTAGTGATTCTTTGGTGTCACCTACACTTTAAGTGATATCTCCTGCATTCTATATCGTCCACAGCTTTCCTTGAAAATGCAGTATTTGAAGACTAATTAATAATTAATTAAGAGTATTAGGAGCTGTGTTTTCGAAGAAAACTAATAATTTCTCACAGTACATAGAAAATCAAAACAGATAGCATTGGACTTTGAACCAGTGATTGTTATGTGCCGACGCGGGTTGAGGAGTGGACCTGCGTCTGACTGAACCCAGCGCTAAATAACCAGAAAGCGGTTCCAGAAAAAACAAAACAATTTTATTTTCCCCTTCTTGTGCAATACTCAGTGTACAACAAAAGGTGCGTTTATCTGGCGGAGTGAAGGACGGCGCGCTCTCCAGCGCCCAAAACAATCGAAGCTCGGCGCTTCTGGACTCACGTTCACCGCCAAACACCCCCCAGGTGGACACGACAAACCGACTCTGCGAAGGATAGAAAAGGTGAGGTAAGTCAGCAGCTATAACTAATATCCTTCAAAGGCACACGCTATCAGCAACACATTCAGGTCTGTCTTTAAGCTTTATGTAAATGAGCAGCTTCTCACAACAGGTGGAGGATCATCAGTCCGCACGCCACGGCCATGAGAAGCGAGCTGCACAATTCTCATCAATGTTCAAATATACTGCATAACAAAATACCAAATTACTATTAACACTTATTCAGACAATCAATCACCTCTGATGCATGCTGACAGCATGAGTCCCTCACCCATCCTCCTTCACAGGCACGATGTGTCAAACTCAGGCGCGGTCCTCAGCGTCTCACAAACGAACATCACAAGGTTGAGTTCCCGGCAATTCTGCTCGAATCACACATGGCTTAAATGCAGAACGCCATCTCATTATCTGCCTCAGCTGAAAGTCTTTAAGTCTGCACGTGAGCATCATCCACAGGTGCTGCATATCACGCTGATGAGGGTGAAGGACTCTTCTGCCAGCACCTTCTCCACAGACAAAAACCAGTTTACATACCACTTGGAGAGCAAAGAAAAGAACACCAAAATGTCCAGCCAAACCCCCCCAACACACAACAGTACCCCCCCTTCAACGGGAAACCTCCCGGCGACCGAACAGACCAGGTCCCCGTCAGGAAGCAGACAGCATAACGCTCCCAAGGTCCACCGCAGACAGCAGGACAGGGCACCGCAGCTGGAAGGCCGGCTGGCATCAACAAAAACCCCAAAAGAGTCCCAAGTACCAACCTAACATACAAGAAAAACACAAAACCCACCCAAAACCTCCCCAGGGGACCATCCCAACCAACCCCGGGAAGAAAAGAAAAACTCCCAAACGCAAAAACCCAACACAGCCCCAACAACACAATACAAACATAAATTCACAAAGAAAAATAACAAACAACCCCCCCAGAACGACTTGCAGAGCCAAACGCCCCCCAGAAGACCTTTACCGCCAGTTCCGGGAGAAACAGCCAAAGCCGGAATCCCACAGAGGTCCCCAGGTACACATGGAGCAACCGCGCCCCCCAGAGGACCGTACCATCAAACCCCAGGAGGCACCCTCCCCACAACCCAGGAACCCCAGACCCGGCCACACTTGGCTAGTCGGCCCCACAAGCCAATTCCCCCCCAGAGGACCGTCCCATCAAACCCTGGAGGTGGAACCTGGAAGGAAACAAAAGAAACACAAAAATCCAACCCCCGGTGGACTTCATGAAACTACCCCGGGGGCAAATAAAACAACCGACAAACCCTGTTACCTCCCCCAGCACCCCGAAAGACCCCAGATCACTCCCAGAGCCCTTCGTCGGCTCAATTTTGGCGAACGGCACAAAATTCCTAAGCTGGGGAAGGAAACAGGAAAAACTAACCCGGCCCCAACCCCGAAGCGCAGCGGAAAACCGGAAATACGTCCGGTGCCCCAACCCGACCATACCCCCAGCCTATCGGGAGGGGTGGAACTACCAAAATGGCGAACGGCAACAGATCGGCCCACCCCTCCGACTGAGGTATGTTCCCGCTGCACCACACCCCGGCAACACCAATGACGAACGGTCAAAGGCCCACCGAGGCTGGAGTGGAACCGGGCCCTAACCAAACCAAAAAAAATGCCCCTGACAACCCCCCCCTAGGTGCAGAGGTCTTCTGAGAACGCTCAGCGTGACCAACCTGCACCACCCCACAACCCACAAGACGAACGGTCTTAGGGCGAGTGAGGTTGGGGTTAGGGAAGCAGGGAAATAAAAACAACAAAACAAAACGACCCCATCCCAAACAGAAAATACCTAAATACAAACAATAAAAACCAACGATTAACTGAGTCCAGCCGAGCTCCGAACCACCAGTCGTTCGCTCCACCAGAACCGCCACTAACTCCCCAAACAATCTATAACCCCTTACAAAAAACAAAAACAGCCCAAATAATTTTTTTTTTTTGTGTCCATTATTTTGCCTGTCCCAGAACACCTGGAGATACGTCACCACTATTTTTCTTGACGGTCATGTGACGGGGCAATATGGCGGCTTCAGCTCATCCGAGCTGCATGGGCTCATCCGCAAGAGGAGCCAGAGGTCCTGTCGGAGGAGTCTCAGTGGGGCGAAGAAGAGGCAGCCCAGATCTGTGTCGGGGAAAGCCCCGAGACGAAAAAACCCGCTCTGATGTCCGCCCTCTCTCGCGTCCAAGCTCCTTTATCCGATCATCTAGACGAATCACCAAAGATATTAGCTCATCTAAATTGTTTGGTTCGTCACGGACTACTAGCTCGTCTTTTAATGAATCATTTAAACCATCCACAAACACTCCGCTTAAAGCTGTGGCATTCCAACCGGACTGAGCAGAAAAAATTCGGAAATCCACAGAATAATCCGCCACACTCCGCCTCCCCTGCCTGAGATTCAGCAACCGTTGGGCAACGGTATGAGCAAAAACCAGAGAACATTGCATCAAAAACGGAGAACAGGCTTCAACGTTTCCCGCATAAGGCTCCGGACAACAAATAATCAGTTCGGAAGCCGAATCTCTGGCTGACGGAGTTATCTGCACCGGTATCGATGGTGCCGCAGCTGAAGCAGCAGGAAGCGGAACGGCTTGCACTGCAAGCTCCGTAACGCGGGCATCTGTTTGTTTAATTTGGTTTGCGAGATGCTGTAATTGGTCCCATATTTTCTCCAAGTGTTCTTGAACTCTTTCGGCAAATGGAACCGCTTCTGCCGCTGGGTCCATTGTAGAATGGCCGGGAACTACTGTTATGTGCCGACGCGGGTTGAGGAGCGGACCTGCGTCTGACTGAACCCAGCGCTAAATAACCAGAAAGCGGTTCCAGAAAAAACAAAACAATTTTATTTTCCCCTTCTTGTGCAATACTCAGTGTACAACAAAAGGTGCGTTCATCTGGCGGAGTGAAGGACGGCGCGCTCTCCAGCGCCCAAAAGGATCGAAACCCGACGCTTCTGGACTCACGTTCACCGCCAAACACCCCCCAGGTGGACACGACAAACCGACTCTGCGAAGGATAGAAAAGGTGAGGTAAGTCAGCAGCTATAACTAATATCCTTCAAAGGCACACACTATCAGCAACACATTCAGGTCTGTCTTTAAGCTTTATGTAAATGAGCAGCTTCTCACAACAGGTGGAGGATCATCAGTCCGCACGCCACGGCCGTGAGAAGCGAGCTGCACAATTCTCATCAATGTTCAAATATACTGCATAACAAAATACCAAATTACTATTAACACTTATTCAGACAATCAATCACCTCTGATGCATGCTGACAGCATGAGTCCCTCACCCATCCTCCTTCACAGGCACGATGTGTCAAACCCAGGCGCGGTCCTCAGCGTCTCACAAACAAACATCACAAGGTCGAGTTCCCGGCAATTCTGCTCGAATCACACATGGCTTAAATGCAGAACGCCATCTCATTATCTGCCTCAGCTGAAAGTCGTTAAGGTTGCACGTGAGCATCATCCACAGGTGCTGCATATCACGCTGATGAGGGTGAAGGACTCTTCTGCCAGCACCTTCTCCACAGACAAAAACCAGTTTGCATACCACCTGGAGAGCAAAGAAAAGAAAAGAACACCAAAATGTCCAGCCAACCCCCCCCAACACACAACAAGTGATTGCTGTATTGCTGGGCAAATGTTCTGCTGCTGAGTTACCAAATCACACTTTGGAGATTTTTTTTTAAACAGGTGTAGAAGTGAAAATTATTTTTCAGCATCTTATGTGTATATATTAATTAGTCATCAGACAGCTCAGCTCGAGCAGTCTGAGGGCCTAACTCACTGTCTCTCTTTATCTGTAGCTCATATATCGACTGTCGTGTGTTAAGCTGAGGACACACAATATTTTTTGCCAGATTTTACCCACAATTCACATTTGGGCAGATTCTGCACCAGTCAGCGTGAGTCTGAGGGGCTCAATGGCACAGAAATCTGTTGGTGTGAGGGGGGTAAAGATCCAAATTGGCAAGTGTCTGAGGGGAACAGACCTGACCTGACTTCAGTAGCAGTCACCCAAACATGTCTGAATTTTTGAGCCGACTCTGGGTACAATCGTGTACTGTTTGCTGATTACCGACCTGACTGCAAACACACTTCAGCAACAGCCAGTGAAAAAGAGTAGGTGGGACACAGGAAACAGCATCAATTTACTACATTTTATATTGTGCCAAATCACAACAAAGCTGCCTCAAGGTGCTTCACATGAGTAAGGTCAAACTCAGAAGACAAAGATGACTGGAAGTCTCCAGCGGGAATATCAAAACGCCCATTTCTGTATCAAAATATCTGTTTTTTTCTTCAGAGCAGATAGCTGCACAAACAGCAGCAGCAGTGAGCTGTTTGTCATTCATGTTTGTTTACCCTCTAGACTGGTGCTCTCATAAGAGTTTGCATCAAGCTCTCGCACAAACTCACTCACATGCAGACTCACGTGAGAGTTTGATGCGTTCATTTGGCTTCAGTGGGTTTGACATATAGTCTGTGACATCCCTCATCAGGTACAGTCATTAAATGTGTGATCCCCAGTCTTTGAACAGTCATAAAAAAATCTACTGAAACCTGTTGGTTGGTGTGTACTCTGTCTTCAAAATCTGTAATGACTGTGAAATGTGTGTAGTGTCTCCCCAGCTTTACAGAGAGGATTGACTATGTCCAACTCAGCTTGAAGGCAAAATCTTTTGACTCACAAAAGATTTTTATGCACAAACTTTTGACTGGGAAAATAGAACATTTTTGCCAGGAAGCAAAACTTGAAATGAAGTCCCCTTCTACTTGAAAACAAAACATTTTGATTTGCAAACAAGCAAAAGTTTTTGGCATGAAATGAAAGAGAATTCATTTACCTTAAATTATTTCTTTTACCATTAAACAAAATCTGTTGATTTGTGTTCTCAAAACTGTTTTTCTCAAAACTGGATTTTGTATTTATTTTTATTTTTTGCTTTCACTAAAATGACAAAAAATACATTTAGGCTTGTTTCAAAAGGTCTGGTTTCTTGCGTGGTGGAGACAGAAATAGGGAGAGAAGTTTGATCTCATAAAACCTATTACATCAGAGAAATAAAACATTGCGTTCCTTATTGGTTTATGGCAGTTTAATTATAGATCTCAAATATTACATTTACAAGTCCACACAAACCAGCAGAAAAGTTTTTATATGAATTTAGCAAAGAGAGAACAAGGAGAGGAACAGAGATAGTTGTGCATGGCTCATACTGAATGGGGTCTGTGAGAGAGTTGCAAAGAAATGTACTAAATCAGAGAAATAAACTATTTTATGATTGTTTAATAATGTTATAAAACCCAAATTGCACTTTCACAAATTCACACAAGCCCGTGGGAAACAATTACCAATGGAAGTTGACTTCTTCCTTCTTCCTACTTCTGCCTATCAGCCAGGGCTGACTAATGTGGAGCCTAATGTACAGAATACGAGGTCTGTGAGAAAAGTATCGGACCTTTGGCTGGGAAAAAAAAAAACTGGCTTACCTGGAGCGTTGGAAACCTAATCACCCTCGATGTAGTCTTCTTGGGACTCCACACACTTCTCCCAGCGGTGTCGCCACTGTTGGAAGCATTCCAAAAACGCCTCTTTCGGGATGGCGCGCAGCGCCGCCGTCGTTGCAGCCATGATGTCCTCCCTCGTCTCAAAACGCGTTCCTTTTAATGGTGTTTTGATTTTTGGGAACAGCCAGAAGTCGCAAGGGGCCATGTCAGGAGAGTATGGAGCCTGTGGAACCACAGGAGTTTGGTTTTGAGACAAAAAGGTCAGAATTAAATTGGAGGAATGAGCTGGCACGTTGTCGTGGTGGAGGCGCCAATTTCCTGTGGCCCACAACTCACGTCTCTTGCGCCTTACAGCACAGAGGCGATGGAGGACATCTCTGTAATACTCCTTCGTTACTGTTTGACCCTATGGTGCATACTCGTGGTGTACCACACCACGGGAGTAAAAAAAAAACAGTCAGCATAACCTTCACATTGCTGCGCACTTGGCGTGCCTTCTTCGGTCATGGCGATGTGGAATGCTTCCACTGTGATGACTGGAACTTGGTTTCCGGGTCGTACCCATACACCCAGGACTCATCACCGGTTATAATGGTGTCCATAAAACTGGGATCAGTTTGAATGGAGTCCAGCATGTCCTGTGAGACTTCCACACGGAGGTGCTTTTGCTCCGCTGTCAGCAACCTCGGCATGAACTTCGCAGCTACTCGCTTCATGTCCAAATCTTCTCTAATAATGGAATGTGCCGAAAAAGTACTTATGTCCACTTCCTCCACAATTTCTCGGATGGTCACTCGACGGTCCCGCATCACCACAGCGTTCACTTTGGAAATGATCTCCTCATTTCGGGACGTCGATGGTCGGCCGGAGTGCAGCTTGCTCTCCACCGTTACGCGTCCGTCTTTAAACCGGTTGTACCACTCCTTAATCCGTGTGGTGCTCATGGCTTCATCCCCGAAAACCGTCTGTATTTTTCAAATCGTTTCCGCTTGGCTGTCGCCAAGTTTCTGGCAGAATTTAATGCAATAGTGTTGCTCCAAGCGTTCCGCCATTTTCTGCACAAACAGAACTCCGACGAAGGGGGTGGAGCACTCCTCCGGCAAGGCGTGCTCACAGGCGAATAACATCACCGACAGGCGTGGAAAAACTCACGCATGCGCACGAGGGTTCAAGCTTGCCTGACGCAATCACACGTGATTCAAATCCATATGGTTTTTTAAAAAATAAAAAGGTACGATAGTTTAATCATAGACCTCGTATTTAATTTCATTTAATTTATTTGTTTATTTGACAGGGACAATGCAGTCAACATGGATCGAGCAATATCTGTGACCAGTGGTGGGCACAGATAACCAAAAAATTAACTTCGATAACAGATAATCAGATAACTTAAAAGTTATCTTTGATAAAGATAAACCACCCAAAAATGTATCGGAAGTTACAGATAACCGATAAATTCCAGTGTTGTCTCTGGTACACTTGCAACTACTAACAAGCTGATTTTGAGTTTTAACACCATGATCGCTTTTGGAGGCCTGGGCCGACGCCGTCATATACGACAGCCAAATTATAAATAACTTTTGAATGATATGAGATAGAAACTTACTTTTTTTGCTAAAAAAGTTAACTCCGCGGACCTTTGAGCCAGCCATCAGCCATCTTTATAC
Source organism: Thalassophryne amazonica (assembly GCF_902500255.1). Classification (NCBI taxonomy): domain Eukaryota; kingdom Metazoa; phylum Chordata; class Actinopteri; order Batrachoidiformes; family Batrachoididae; genus Thalassophryne; species Thalassophryne amazonica. The sequence continues at coordinate 86,943,868 of NC_047103.1, read as the reverse complement.
TCCTCATAGAAGCTGTGTGATGACGTGCGCAATGTGAGTGTCCAGTCGGAATTGGTTCACCATCACATGGTTTTCCAAAATCCAATCGTAGGGCAGATTTACCTCATGTGAAAAGCCAAAGATTGTTTTCAGGAGTGATGTGTTCCTAGTTGGCCCATTTGAATAGTCCACTGGGTGCTCCAATGAGTACATACTATTAGTACATACTCAGTGTGCCCTGCGCCATTATGCACAGTGATCAGTGAAAGCAGGAGCAGATGGATAGCCTCTGATGACAATCTCACGAGCTCAAACAAAGAGTGCGTAACTATCAGGATTGCTCCACTAGTTTGCATGTGAATGTTACTGGATAACTCTGTTGCTTTCTGTGCGTAAAGCACTGTTTACCATATCAATGGACAACAAAATGCACAGACCAGTTTGTATATATTGTTCAAAATGTGCATTTGTGTTTATTGTTTGAACCTTTTTTGTTGTTCAGTCTTTCACACAAGACCTCAAATTACCTTTATAAAGTGTCAAAACAGTTGTTTATTATAGTTTGCTGTGTGTTTTGAATAAATGTGTGGAAAATTATTTTTCGCTTGTAAACCTTTGTTACACTTATAAAACACAACAAAAACATATATATTCTGAAAGCACAGGTTGTCCTGAAAAAAAGAGACATAAAACTTGATTGTGGGATGCAGGGAGAGCTGTTAACAGCAATAATAAAACATTTATGCCAGGTGAGTGAACTGTCCAAAAAATGCCCTCGAACCTCAGAGGATTAAAAGGTACAAGAGACCCAAACAGTGAGTCAGCACTTCTGTCTTTGAGCATCCTACCCCTTGTCGGAAGCTCCTGTTTACTGCATGGCTTCCAGCACAGCCACAAGCTGAGGAACACTATGAAGCTCACCTCTCTGCTCAATCACAATGATGCCGTGAGGCAGAGGAGATCTTGGAAAATAAAGCAATGCTGAGTTATGGTTTGGTGTATAAATAAAATGAATACTGATAGAATAACTGTCAATTCTGTCATTTGTACAAAGATAAAATATAACATATATCTTTTAATGTTGAATAATGCACTAATTCTGAAGTTTTGTAACAAACATAGACAGATCACACAGGATTCTGGGTAAAATGTGCCTCAGCTAACACTGATTGATTTGACTCATACATTATGTAAACCAACATGTTAATGTGAGGTGTGTCATGTGTTGGTGCTTACAGATAAATGTCCTTTTGTAAAACATTCCATTTTTTTATTTGTAAAAAAAGGCATTTTCAAAAAAAAAAAAAAAGCCAAGTTGTAACTAGATAACCGTCTGATATAACCTGTGTCAAAAATAAATAATAGAACACTGCCATGATCTACTGGTACCAGACGTTCAGTAAGCTGGGTTTACGCTGTGTGAGTTTTGGCCCTTTTTCAGATCATTTTTCATTTGTGCTAGAATTTTTTGGATCGCACCGAGTTTCAGGTTAATCGCGCGTCCTGCATCGTGTAGTGTACATGGAGTAACGAGCTGCATTTAACATCTCACGACCACCTCCTGATCGCCGATCGTATGGTCAGATGAAAATCAAACCTGTTTGATATTCTGGTCAGCCGTCGTGAGGGTATCCCGCTGCTGAAGCGCTACAAGCATCCAACCACTCGCACTGTGCCTGTGCAAACACCACAGACCTGTCTTGTAATGTTTTTAAACTTTGGTGTCTCCCATCGAGAGTTTTTATAAATTAAGTTTGAAAAAAAGCTTACGTTTTGCTTCTGGAAACATGAGTCCGTCGTGTGGTTTTTGAACATACAATGTGTGTGAGAACATAAATTGTGTGCTCTGAACTTTTAGACCATGCGGTTCTGTGGTACAGTTTGAACTGAAACTGAGTGCAGGCAGCCCAGCTTCAGGATATACTGCCATGAACACTACTGGCCAGTAGATGGCACTGGAGACCGTGAAAACTTGCCAAAACAAAATTCCAGATAATCCGTGTCTGCTACATTTAAAATGCGTGGAATTTAACAAACACAATAACAACGTCTATAAACCCAGAGAATATATTCACGAGAGTTTTAGGCACTAGAGTTTAATGCTGTTGTCCATGGAGCCTGAACAGAGTGTCTGAAATGCATTTGTCCTGTCTTAAATGTACTGAGATTACCCTATCCTACCCATAATGCACTGCTGGGCACAGCATGTGCTCACTAAAACCTTAAAAATTAGCGCATTACTTTAAAACTAAAACATATATCTGATATTTTCACTTTATAAAACTTCAGAGGTTTCAGTAATTTTAAACAACTTGTCCAAAATTAGTTTGGTTAAAATTTGAACCATAAGTTAAAAATGTATGCCTCTGGATGACTTGGGTGATATTGCCAGCATATCAGTAAGGTATTAAAGGAAATTATTTTTTTTTTGGTTTTTTTGTGACCAGTTTTGCTTTGCTGGCAGAGGATAGAGCAGCTTCTTCTAGAAGCAGCTCGCTTCTCTTTGTAGAGGGTAGAACTGCACATCTACTGTGAAACTTTTAACAGACAGGTGCTCAGTTGATATTAAATTTAAAAAATGTTTGTAGCTGTTTACTACGTTAACAGTCTAAAAAGTACCAGACAAAAATTTATTGGAAGATAATTAGTCTGATAATGGTTTTTAAAGTTATCTAAAAAGATATGATAATGAAAACATTATCTTGGATAATTATCTGTTATCGGATTATCGGAACTGTGCCCACCACTGTCTGCGACTGATGCGATGCACAAAGAGTTTATAGCATAAGAGTTTACATATTGTGTAAAATCTTCTTTCAAGTGCTCCTGTTAATGGCCCTTTCACACATAACACGAATGTTGCCGAATTAGGCCAAATGAGCCACACCTGAAAAAGTCAAGCCTCATTCAGGAGGGACAGACATTCGACCAGCTGTGTATGAGGTCTGTACAAATGACATGTGCATACCCAGACTGTGTCTGAAGCCCCCTTGAATGATTCACGCACATTCAGCATGCAGCAACTCCAGAATCCAGGTAGTCTGCACAGTACCAAACAGAAAAAAAAACAAAAACAGCATGCAACAGCAAGGCAAGCTGGTGGGCATGTCAGGAGTAGCGCTGTGGTCCTCTCTGCCTGTCTCACCCTCTGCCCCTTTTTTCTGTGATTATTTATCTTTCTTTATTATTTACTTATTTTTACCCTGTTACCCTGTCTTAATTCCCTTATATTATTTATGTTTGTGGCATTTATTTATGTATTTAATCCAGTGTTGCAATGAAACAAAGTAGACATACTTTGTTACTGTACTTAAGTAGAATTTTGATGTATCTGTACTTTACTTTGTTATTTACATTTCTGACGACTTTCACTTTTACTCCACGGCATTTCCTGAGTAAAGATACATTTTCAATTTCAGTTTCAATTTATTTTCATTTATATATTGCCAAATCACAACAGAGTTGCCTCAAGGCACTTCACACAATTAAGGTCTAACCTTACTAACCCCCAGTGCATCAGTGTTAAGGAAAAACTCCCTCTGAGGAAGAAACCTCAAGCAGACCAGACTCAAAGGGGTGACCCTTACATTTCCCTTAAACATTTTCATTACTTGTTAATCCAATATAAATAGAAGAAATTGTGGTGAAAGTCAGCTGAAGCACAGCTGTACACTGAAAAGAGATGCAGTCCTCTACAGCCAGAGTGCAGCGTCTTCCAGTCCTGCGGCATCAAGTGTTGTATTTGACATAAAATAAGTTTAAAAGACAAATAATATAAAAGATGCCTGGTTGAATCTGTGCCCCGCTGAGGAAGAGGAACTGTGGACCATCTGCGCTTTGGACTCCAAACACGCACACCTTGACGCACACACACATACAAACGGACCAGCTTTTTGTGTTCCTCATAATGTGCTATATTTCCGTGGGACCGTGCACAAAGGTTCTCTGGTGTGTCTGAGAACTTTTCCCATCACCGTGTTCTTCTGCTGCAGGAGAAAAGTTCTCCTCAGGTCTCCTGCAGCAAGAAAACTTAGGAGAATGCCCCCACCTCCCCGCGCTGCTTCTGCAGCTTGTGGCGCAGCACACTGCAGGTTTGAGTTTTGTAGGGGAGATTGGGGCCATTCTCCTCCTGCAAATTTTTAAATTTATCACTCTGAAACACTATTGCCTGCATTTTGAGAGCAAAATTTTGTGAAGTAGTATTAATATACTGCATAACTAGACAATCAGGTAACAGCTCAAAAAATGGTTTTAAAATGGTTTTTCAAAAAACCCAAATCAATACTGGATCGGATCTAATCGATTCGGAATCTTAAGATTCGGAATCGGTACCCAGCCCTACTTTGCAGTGGTTGGTGATGGTGATGCTTGTATTTTTTTTTATTTTTCCTGAAATTTTTGCACAACTGTTTAGCTATAAATGACCGTTCAATTCAATTTATATAGCTCCAAATCAGAAAAAAGCTGTTTCACAAGAGCCTGGCTGTTGTATTTAACAGAAAAGTGTATGTGGGTCTTCCAGAAAAAAAGAATGGTAACTTTATTTATAGCTACATACATTCACCTGTTGCTCAATAATACTGTCACCAACACCAACTGCTCCACCAGAGGCAGATCCAGCCTTTTATAGGGGCTGAGGCCCCATCCTGGTTTATCCAGACACCACACTGGCTTTATGTTTGTGTTGCCGTTTCACTTTCCACTTGTTTTGGATTTTACTTTTACTCAATACTTTTATTTAAAGTACATTTTATATGAGAAATTTACTTTTGATACTTAAGTACAGAAAATGTCAGATACTTTAGGACTTTTACTCAAGTAAAATTTTTAAAGGAGAGTTTAACTTTTACCAAATTCATTTTATGGTAAGATACTTATAATTTCACTCAAGTACAGTTATATGTAAATGTTTGGGCACCCCTGATACTTTCCATGATTTTAATTTATAAATCATCGGTTGTTTGATTCAGCAATTTTAGTTAAATATATCATATAGCAGACAAACACAGGGATATTTGAGAAGTGAAATGAAGTTCATAGGATTTACAGAAAGTGTGCAATAATTCTTTAAACACAAATTAGGCAGGTGCATAAATTTGGGCACCCCAACAGAAAAAATACATCAATATTTAGCAGATCCTCCTTTTGCAGAAATAACAGCCTCTCAACACTTCCTATTAGCTTCCAATGATAGTCTGGATTCTGGTTGAAGGTATTTTGTTCCATTCTTCTTTACAAAACATCTCAGGTTTGTTGGTTTCTGAGCATGGACAGCCTGCTTAAAATCACACTACAGATTTTCAATAGTATTCAGGTCTGGGGACTAAGATGGCCATTCCAGAACATTGTACATTGAGCAGTGTTTATAGTCATTGTCTTGTTGGAAGATCTAGCAACTTCAACTTTGTCAACTGATTTTTGAACATTGTTCTCAAGAATCTGCTGATATTGACTGGATTCCATGTGACCCTCAAATATAACAAGATTCCCAGTACCTGCACTGGCCACACAGCCACACAGCATGATGGAACCACCTCCAAATTTTACTGTGGGTAGCAAGCGTTTTTCTTAGAATGCTGTGTTCTTTTTAGCCATGCATACCGCCCCTTGTTATGTCCAAATAACTCAAGAAAGTAGTTTCATCAGTCCACAGCACCTTATTCCAAAATGAAGCTGGCTTGTACAAATGTGCTTTAGCATACCTCAAACGACTCTGTTTGTGGTGTGTGCACAGAAAAGGCTTCCTCTGCATTACCAGCCCAGTCTCACATTTTTTTTCATGCTCCCGTGATGAAATGAGTCAAATTTTCATGACTTTTTTTTTTTTAACTCACTATTCCTAACCCTACTCCTTGTTGTATGGCTGGGGGGGAGGGGGGAGGGCCCGGCTGCCTTTTTGTTTCTGTCTTTTGTTTTTCCTTCCAGGTGGCTTGCATTTGGGACTGAGTGGCTGTGTAGCTGAGTTTATCAGGACCTCACCCTGATCACCTGAGGCTGATCACCTGCGGCTCGTCAGGACTCACAGCTGTGGTGCATCTACATGGATTGGAACATGGTGGCATTTAAGACTGGAGTACACAGTGTGTATTTGCCAGAGACTCGACCTTGTGACCAGACGGGTGAGATCGTCGTCTCAAGAGCCATCTCATCATCAGTGGATGCAGAGAACGTCCAGGTTTGATGCATGGTCTGTGAAAGAGGAGGGGGTGAGGTCTCACGCTCGTCAGCACACTTCCTGAGGTACGTTAGATTTTGTGACTAACATTTATACAGTCAGTATATGTGGTGTCCCTCACACCTTGTTATATTGAGCTGTTATGTTAGTCCTTTTTAATCAGCTTCCACTGCAGTGAGTTTGTGAACAGGATGTTCCATGCCTGCAGGGTGGGAAGCTGATTAGTAATTAAGCCAGGAAGTGTTTGCTGTTTGTACACCTTTGAGCGTTCTCTCTGTGTGTTGAGTGTGGACTCACAAGATGATTTCTTCATTCACAGACTCGGTTTGTCGCGGACACCTGGGGGGTGTCGGCGGGGTCCTTGGGTCCGAACTGGTTCTGGCTCCGGACCGTTAGCGCTGCTGGGAGCGCACCGTTTACCACCACGCCAGACCGCGCACTTATTTGTTTGTATATTTATCACATCACTGTTATGTTCATTAAACTCTGTTATCCTTTGTACCGTGCTCTGCTTATTTTATACTGGGTCCTTAAAACGCTGGTCGGTTCTCCGGGCTGTGTCCGACACATAACACTCCTACCCCTGACCCAAACCTTTACCATAACGTAATCTTACTCTTTCCCCCCACCCTAACCATAACCACCCCGACCCCCCCACCACCACTTCACTTTTAATTTCGTGCAGCCATCACGGAATGAATTAGAATAAATTTGTGCTGCCGTGACAAAAATGAGCTGCTTTTTGTCACAATATCAGAAACAAATCGATTAATATCTATTTCGTGCTGCTGAATCATGACTTGCTGTGAGACCAGGTTGGCATTACAGCATCATACAGTATCTTTTTGTGCAAAGTGCGCTGTATAGTTGAACGATGCACAGAGACACTCTCTGCAGCACGATCATGTTGTGGGTCTTTAGAGCAGGTCTGTGGGTTGACTATGACCGTTTTCACCATCCTTCGCTTCAGCTTATGTGAGATTTTTCTTGGCCTGCCACTTCGGGCCTTAACTAGAACTGTGCCTGCGGTCTTCCATTTCCTCACTATGTTCCTCACGGTGGAAATTGACAGCTGAAAATGATGCTGAACAATCTTTATTTTCAGGTCATTTGAGAGTTGTTTAGAGGCTCCCATATTGCCACTCATTAGAAGAGATACAAAGAGGGGAAACATTTGCAAATGGCCACCTTAAATACCCTTTCTCATGATTGGATTCACTTGTGTAAGGAGGTGAAGGGTCACTGAGCTTACCAAACCAATTTTGTGTCCCAATAATTAGTGCTAAATGTATTCAAATCAATTAAATGACAAGGGTGCCCAAATTTCTGCACCTGCCTAATTTTGTTTAAATAATTATTGGACACTTTCTGTAAATACTAGAAACTTCATTTCACTTCTCAATTATCAGTGTGTTCATCTGCTATGATATATTTAATTGAAATTTCTGATCCAGACAACCAATGATTTATAAAGGAAAAATTTTATTTGTCAGCATGTCATGAGAGCCTGGCGACACGTGCATCGCGGTGGCGTGTTGGTGGCTGGTGGCTTCGGTGCCCCCGCGTGGGCTGGCATAACTGATTTCCTCAGTGGGAGTGCCTGGACTGTGATCACTTGTCAGGTGATTCCACCTCCAGTGGGGCATGCTGGATATGCCATGATGGGTGTTCCACAGCTGTCATCTTTTCTATCATGGCCATGAAAGCTGTTCAGATGTTCGTGCTGCGCTAGACAGCGATCACACTGCACTCCAGCCACTGTTTGAGCCTTTGGCACCTCAAAGGGGGTGGTGGGCGGGGGGGGACATATGACACACTCACATGCCATTTGTGTTGCTCTGTGGTAGACACGACACACTGACTGCCCTTTGAGCTTTCGCCACCTGGAATGCAGCTCAAAAGTGGTGTCCTACGCTCTACATTTGTGATCACACGAATGGCCCCATATTTTCTAAGTGCCCCTTGAGTGGTGTTGGATGTTCGTGGGTGGCACCTGGACTCCGGCCGAGAATGGGTCTGATGGGTACTTGTCTGCCATTCTCCCTTGTTCGGTCATTGTTCGATGTGGCTAATGATTTTGTGCAGCCCCACGGACGAGGCCCGATTTGTCCGACCTGCGTACGACATGACTTGCGAATGTTGCGACCACGATCAGATGGCAGTGCGACCTCATCTTGGCCACCGTTTCGATGGGTTTCCGGCACGAGCGACACATGAATGTAGAGTGCATGTGCTGTAGCCCAATAGTTGTGGTGACTGCTGTAGGAGGCATTTGAGGCAGCTCCGAATTTTCATAAGTGCCACTCAAATCGTCCTTCGTGTGCCTTTCGGCCTCAATCATGTTATGCATAAGGATCACCACAGCAGTTCAATCTTTTCCATCACACCCTGTCCTCTGTATCTTCCTCTGTCACACCAAGCACCTGCATGCCCTTCGTCAGCATATCTAGAAACCGCCTCTTTGGCCTCCATCTTCTCCTTCTGCCTGGTGGCTCCATCCTCAACATCCATCTCTCTATATTTTATTTAATTTTAATCTTTATTTAACCATTGTTTCGTCCCATTGAGATCAAGACCTCTTTTGCAAAGAAGACCTGGACCGTTAAAAAGTTTCCAATTCACCTAACCTGCATGTCTTTGAATGTCAGAGGCAACAGTGCTAACCACTAAGCCACCATGCTGCCCTGGATCCCTCCTGTGCACATGTCCAAACCATCTCAATCTCACCTCTCCAACTTTAGTAGATGGTGTTCTATGCATTTTGACCATCTACTGGAGTGTGAATAGCAACCAATGACAACGTGGCCACTTTTTTCAGAATCACACACTTAATAAACAAAATTTTCAGTTTTGCAAATGCCTTTTTTTTACAAATGAAAAAAAAATACATATTTACAAATACTCATTTATTTGTAAAAACCAACACACACGTTACAGTAAGTTGTGTGGTTGGCTTTCACAAATAAATAAACCAACCAGCCAGTGATCAGAGGAGGTTCATTTTCCCATAATGCCTTTTGGCATCTGAGTGTTAAATGCTCAAGCCTTCAGAATTAGCGCATTACTCTAAAACTAAAACATACGTATCGATGAACTGTCTAGAATTAGTTTTGTTTATAAATTAAAACCATATTTGAAGACTGTTTTGCTTTTGATGTCGCCTGCCAAACGTCTGTACTGTTCCATGTTGAATGTAACACTTCCTCACAGCAATGGGCGGGGTGCACAAAGACAGAAGCTCTGACTTTGTTTGTGTTGGGTTTGTCATTCCCTTTGATTTTACTCAGAAGCATCAGCGATGCTTAAACTCAAAACTGGCTTGTCAGTAGCTGCCAGTGTACGGGAGTCGATACTGAAAGTTAGCTGTTAGCTGTAACGTCCACTTGATTTTTCAGTGGTTTATCGGTTTAGTGTTCTAAAACTTAACTTTTCAGTTAGCGGATTAGCAGTTATCAAACCTAACTTTCTGGTTAGCTGTGCCCACCACTGCTCATCTACTTTCACTACCTCTACTCTTTGTAACTGCACTATTTCATTGGGCTCCCTCTCATTCACACACATGTACTCAGTCTTGCTGCTGACTTTCATTCCCCTGCTCTCCAGAGCATTTCTGCACCTTTCCATGCTAGACCCAAAATAGAAAATTTATAAAATGTAATACATTTACTTGGAATGTATTAATTTTACTGTATGCAATTCACAAAACTCCATTTATTTTTGGTTTGTGTCCTTCCATCCAGATTATTTTATGGCCCTTCAAAGGAAAGAATTTAGGCACCACTGTTCTCACTTTGCATTTTTGAAGTCACATGGAGATTCAAATGAACTTGTTTTTCAGATTCTTTCATTTCCATCACCGAGGTCTGGTGGTCACCATGGCCACTGCTCCTTAATTTTAAATGCAATATTATGAGATAAAGCCCAGTATGACAAACAGTGGTGAATTGATGCAGTTGCATTAACAGCTCAAATTAACTGATATTGTTTTTGTTGTTTTTTGCATTTGTCATATTGCCTGTAACAGTCACCAGGTTGCACAATAAAACTGTCACCATCAGAAAGCAAGACTGTGATTAGCATTTCAGTGTCAAACAAACCAAACAAAACGATTCCTTCTGTCTTTATCTAAAAATGTGTAGCCATTGAATTGATGTCTGTTACTGGGAAACATCCAGACAGCAACCTTTCCCCCCACTCAAGAAACATTTCCCCTTTTCATGAAATCTTTTCATCATGTGCATGCTGACGATGCTGACGAAAAGTATTGAAACAATGTCTGAGACATGATGAGTATACTTTGGTCAGTGTTCCAGTTAAGACAGCATTTCACACTGCAGTATGTCTGTAAAATAACAGGTATGTCTGTGAGCAAACACAGAACTCATGATAGTCATAATAATCACATCATGAAATAGGACCTTGTCATATCATCATCATCAACATCAATACAGTGAAAAGCAGCATTACACCAAAATTTAAAACAAAGTAATTTAAGAAATGAAGTTAAAGATAGTGTTTTGGCTGCTCCTGTTCGGGGTCATCATGGCAGATCATCAGTCTCCATCTTATCCTGCTTTCTGCTTCTTCCTTTGTCACACCAACGACCTGCATCCTATACCACTTGCATTCAGTATCCTTCTCCGGATATACCCTACATTCCTTCTCTGTATGTGCACAAACCACTTCAGTCTCTCCTCCGAGCATTGTCTCTAAGCCGTCCTACCTGTGCTGTCACTGCGCTCATTCCAGATCTGTCAATCCTAATCACTCCCAAAGAAAATCACAGCATTTTTCAGATTTACCACCTCAAGCTCCACATCTTGCCTTTTTGCTTGCTCCACCACTTTGAAGCCATACAAAATAGTAAACTGTCCCTTAAATGCTTACAGGTGTCCTTCAAACACAAATCTCTCCTGCCACCCACGCCACTCTTGCCTGCACTCTCTTATTCACCTCTCTGGCACGCTCTCCATTCCTTTAAATAATTAACCCCAACTACTTGAACTCATCTAAGTTCATCATAGTCCATGGAGACTCATTTCTGTTCTCATCCGTCAACTTGTCCATCACCACTGCAACTGTGACAGGGCTAAGAGTCTATCCTTGATGTAATGTTTCCTCCCCCTTATGCACATCCATCATTCCTACTGCGTATCTCACCGCTGTCACACTGTCCTTGTGCATATCCTGCACCACCCTCACATACTTCTGTGCTACTCCAGACTTGCCCATTTTCTTGGCACCCTGTCATAAGCTTTCTCCAAATCCATAAACACATCTCTCTGGGATTCTCTAAACTTACCCATCAGCACTTTAACATTCAAAGGGACCTCTTGTAAATTAGTTTTGTATAAAAGTGTCATTCTAAGTGTTAAATAAGACACATTTTTCCAGTTATTTTCAAAAATTGCTTTTTTAATTAATAATTATCACTCTAAATTAATTTGTATTCAATCCGGAAGTGTGATGTAAGCGTGTGGGGCAAGGCATAAGCTCTGCACTGCTTTTACTTTTTAGATGGAGGCCAAACAGAGTAATTCAACATTTTTTTTTTACCTTGGTGAATAATGGGATTTCTTTTCAACACAGGAGGAGTCAACTGATGATGATAAACGCTGACGACACCTTAACGAATGAGGCACTGTGATAGTTAATTTTCTTGTTGTAGAACAAACCGGCGTTCTTTTTCAGGCTGAAAACACAGAGGGACCTCTTTTAAAAAGATACGTTTCTTCAGCCCCCAAACAAGGAACTATTTTCAGATGTCCAAAATCAAGATGCTTATCTGGATAAGTTTTCGATGAATTGGACTGAAACAAACAGGTAAGACAAGACTCTTCTTTGAATTTATATCATGTTTCCAGGGCTCGCGTTGGCTGTGCCTCGCCCCACATTTACACACTTACAGAAATAACATTGGAACTGCAGTGTCTTTCAACAAGTTATTTTTGGTTTCAAACCCATTCTCAGCGGGACAAGTGAGGAATTGTGAGTCACCGTCACACTAGTGGCTGCGTCTATAAGTGAGTGAATCAGACTCTATTTTTTAGACAAGCTTATAAACAACTGGCCAAGTTTACACAGACACTGTTTGTAACAATCACAGTGATCACACCTGAACTTTGTGAAGTCTTATCAACATTCTCCCTCTTTTGCACATAGAATTCGATGTGGATACATGAAGGTGGGAGCTTGGTCCCCACACACATACGTCATAATTTTTTTTGACCAATCATGTGTTTTTTTATCATTTTTTTATTTTAGCGATTTCTTCATTAGCAAAAACAAAAAACTCAGAGGGGTGGGAAATCCATGTTTTTCATTTGTTTTATCAGATACAATAAGAATTATGTTGAAGCTTGCTCCTCTTTAAGCACTGCACTCTGGTACTCTTTCTGGGCATGAAACCATATTTCTGCTTGCACATCTTCACCGCTCTTCTCAGCCTCGCTTCCACTCGTTTTCCCTATAAGTTCATGCTGTGGTTCATACACTTTATGCCTGTATTTGCTACAGTTCTGTATATCAAACTTGTTCTTAAAAATAGTGCACTTCTCCACTCCTCCGGCATCCTGTCACTTTCTGAGATTTTATTCAACAATCTGGTTAAAAACTCCACTACCATCGATCCTAAACATTTCCATGCCTCCTCTGAAATGTCATCATCTTTCCATTCTTTATCTTCTTTGTTGCTGTCCTTACTTCAACCGAAATAATCCTGTACACTTCCTTATTTATTCTCTCCCCATCTCCAGTGTTTTCTCGGAACACTAGAGATGTGGAGAATCACCTTAATGTGCTGCACATCCTTTATAACTTGGTCTCTCTGTCTGGTGACAGGTACAAGTGTTTTTCTCCATTCTTATTGTTTAAATTCATATACAGCTCACTGTACTCCCTTTCTTTGACTTTGCCACATCTCTCTTTACCTTATGTCACTTCTCATTTGTCAGCTTCATTTTATCTGACTAATTCTTTGGTTCTCGTTATAGTTTCAGATTCTTCATCATTCTCTCAACAAATCTCCTGGTCCTCCTCCTTCTCTTCAGATGTGACACTCACTACTTTCCTGGTTGTCTCTCTCATCACTTCTGCAGTAGTTCTTCAGTCATCCAGCATCACTTCACCTCCATGCAGTGCCTGTCTCACCTCCTCTATGAATTCCAAAAATAATTCTTCTTCCTTTAGCTTGAACCATCTGCTCCTTGGTGCAATTTCTTCTGTTTCTTCATCTCCAACATCACCCTACAAACCACCATTTGATGCTGTCTATGTATGCGCTCCCCTACCACATAGAGTTTCCAAGTGCTTTTATGTTGCATCCCCTACATAGCACATAGTCCACCTGTGTGCACCTTCCTCCACCTTCTTGAAATAAATATTCACCACAGCCATATCCATCCATTTTGCAATGTCCACCACCATCTGCATTCCACTTTCATCTCTTTGACACCATATACCCCCATCACCTTCTCACCACCTTGGTACTCTTCACCCACATGCCCATCAAAGTCCACTCCAGTCACTACTCTTTCTTCCTTGGGAATACGCTCTCTACCACTTCAACTAACTCACAACAGAAATCTTTCTGCTTCATTTCTCAATCCATTTTTGGGGCATAAAGTGGGGGAAATAAGTATTTGATCCATTGTCAGTTTTGCAGGCTTTCCAAACTACAAAAAAAAAAAAAAAAAAAATCCAGAAAATCACATTGTATGATTTTAAATAATTAATTTGCATTTTATTGCATGAAATAAGTATTTGATCACCTACCAACCAGAAAGAATTGTGGCTCTCACAGACCTGTTAATTTTTCTTTAACCCTCTGGGATCTGAGGGCATTTTTTGGACAGTTCACTTGCCTGGCATAAATGTTTCATTATTGCTGTTAACAGCTCTCCCTGCATCCCACAATCAAGTTTTATGTCTCTTTTTTCAGGACAACCTGTGCTTTCAGAATATATATTTTTGTTGTGGTTTATAAGTGTAATGAAGGTTTACAATCAAAAATAGGCAAGGAAGCAATAAAGCAAAAAATAATTTTTCACACACATTTATTCAAAACACACAGCAAACTATAATAAACAACTGTTTTGACACTTTATAAAGGTAATTTGAGGTCTTGTGTGAAAGACTGTACAACAAAAAAGGTTCACACAATAAACATAAATGCACATTTTGAACAATATATGGAAAATGGTCTATGCTTTTTGTTGTCCATTGATATGGTAAACAGTGCTTCACGCACAGAAAGCAACAGAGTTATCCAGTAACATTCACATGCAAACTAGTGGAGCAATCCTGATAGTTATGCACTCCTTGTTTGAGCACGTGAGATTGTCATCAGAGGCTCTCTGTCTGCTCCTGCTTTCACTGATTGCTGAGCATAATGGCACAGGGCACACTGAGTATGTACTAATAGTATGTACTCATTGGAGCACCCAGGGGGCTATACAAATGGGCCAACTAGTAACATGTCACTCCTGAAAACGATCTTTGGCTTTTCACGTGAAGTAAATCTGCCCTACTATTGGATTTTGGAAAACCATGTAACTGTGAACCAATTTTGATTGGACACTCACATTGCGCACGTCATCACACAGTTTCTATGAGGAGTACAAAGATGGCTGATGGCTGGCTCGAAAGTCAGCGGAGTTAACTTTTTAGAAAAAAAAAAGTAATTTTCTATCTCATATCATTAAAAAGTTATTTATAATTTAGTAAAGCTTGGTCTTAGTCGTCGTATATGACGGCGGCGGCCCCAGAGGGTTAAGACGCCTGCCTATTCTGCACTCTTTACCTCTATTAATTTCACCTGTTTGAACTTGAGAGAGAAAAGAAGGACACAAGTTGTCAAAAGGGGTCATCAAAGGGTCACAGCCATAAAAACGTGATGATTTATGCCCCCAAAGGGCCATAAAACAATAAATAATGCAATAAAACTCTAAAAAACGTGATGATTTATGACCCCCCTTCCCCTCACCTCCCCTCCCCCTCCCAAGCCCCACTTCCATCCCCCTCCCCCCAGCCCCACCTCCAAATCCCGCCCCCAAGCCCCACTTCCCCTGCCCCTTCCACCTGTGTCTAATATTTTAATATCCTTTTATATTTTTTAATTCCTGAATTAAAGAACAATTTAAAAAATAACCGTATCTTTAATGTAATTATGGGAGGATTTCTTTAATGTAGTAATTAAACAAATATTGAATTATGATATAATTAAACATGAATATCTAAAACAGTCACCAACATCTAATATTTTAATAACATTTTAGATATTTTAATTCCTGAATTAAAGAACAATTAAAAAAATGTATCTTTAATGTAATTATGGACGGATTTCTTTAATGTAGTAATTATGATACAATTAAATGTGAATATCTAAAACAGAGTCACCAGTGTCTAATATTTTAATAGCCTTTTATATTTTTTTAATCCCAGAATGAAAAAACAATTAAAAAACATATCTTTAATGTAATTATGGGAGGATTTCTTTAATGTAGTAATTATGATATAATTAAATGTGGATATCTAAAACAGTCACCAGCGTCTAATATCTTAATACCCTTTAATATTTTGTAATTCCTGAATTAAAGAACAATTAAAAATATATATTTAATGTAACTATGGGAGGATTTCTTTAATACACTAAGGAGGCTTATTTCTTTTGCAGCACATCCAAGCGCCCCTGAAGCCGGATGCCTTTCAGATGGACACAGAGTGTCCCACTAATGGTTAATGAAATAGTGGTTTATAATTAAACGTGAATATTTGTGAAGTAATTATAATTGTTGTTAAAATAAAAGTCTTTTTTGAAGTAATTATAGAAATAGACTTTAGTTTCTTTGTAAAGTAACGTCGTTGACTCTTTTCCTGTGTTAACAGAACCCCGTCAGTGGAACAAGAGCCTGTGTGGATCTTAAAAGTGTGTGTGTGTGTGTGTATGTGTGTGTGTGTGTGTGTGTGTGGTGTTTAGCGCAAAAGGGGGGGTGAGAGTGTGTGTGTATGTGGAGTGCTGTTTCAGTTGCGTGGTGGAAAGCCTGCTGGTATTTTTAGAATTTGTTTTAGGTGGATGTGTGTCATGCTGAATGTCATAGCATTGGGGGGGTGGATGTTGACTCTTTTACCACAAGCTGGCTAAACACCATTAGTCAAGGTGAATATTTTTGTGAGGGGCAATTTCCTTGAGAAAATATACGTGTCCAGCTGACCCCTCAGACCCGTTCATGGTGGGCCGCATCTGGCTGACCAGGGGTGTCACACTAAATTTCCTGATCAATGATTATGGTGTTTCCAGCTGCGTATAATAAACTCAACTCCTCTTTGGCGAGTCTGCTCAAAGGCAGGGTTTAAAAATCCCTCTTCAAATCCCCTGCTGACATGAAGCAGTCAACATGGCCGTCCGCACACCGATCTTCCGCTACCTGACAGAAACACCACTGAATGTTACTTCAACCTCCGATGGAGCATGCGCCCTGAAAAAAGCGAGGCTGTATGTCAACCGTTTGAGCATCCCGCTGTCGGATGAGGAGCTGACCATGATTCTGGAGATTCCCGGACGCCTGTCATTCATGTTCGACCCGTACCGGTTCATGGTAGAGTTGTTTACGCTGGCTGGTGGGGACACACTGAGGCGAGGCACCTCAAGAGTCGCCCTGAGCTCCACGGACTGGAACGTATTTTCGACAGCGGCCCGGTTGATGATCAGAGACATCGTCACGCTTGAACCTCCGGGTGACCACACACCTGAAAAAAACACGTCATTTCCAGATGACATAGCTCAGCCATCAAGGGCCGACATACAGAGTGATATTCCAGTGAGAAGGTTCTGAGAAATGATCAAAACTTACAGACAGAAACTCTGCTACAGGTGTCAGATTGATCATCCTAGCCAGAAAAAGTGTTTGGAGCCGTTAAGTGAATACTTTTATACCGGACACTTAGACCGACTCATGACAAAACTGTGGACCCCGCAGTCCCAGCGGTCTTAAAACTCCTGACACAGCGCTTCATAAATCCTTCAGTGCAGAGAGTGCACGTTGTGGTGGAGAACATTCTTACTGAACTGAAATATTGCGATAATTTTGATGAAAAGCTCATCGAATTTTACACGTGCTTCGTTGAAGACGTCCAGTTGGATGTGCAGGAGCTGGAAGCTTTCTGGAATTCTGAGGACTGAAAACCTGCATTTTTTTAATAACATCATTATATTGTTTTCAGCCATGGGTAATTGTGTGTTGAAATGGTTTCAAAGCGTGAGGGAAGTGTATGTTATACGTGGACTCTCGTATCTGCTGGAACAAATCATCATTTGCAAACTGGACAATCCTGACAGCCCACCTTCATGTGTAATGGAACACGTTTTTGATGTCATCAGATGTTGTTCTGAGCCGGGAATTGGGGGGGAACATGTCCGCAACACAGCTCAGCATTCCCCTGAAAAGTCTCTGTATGATGTATTACTCAGAATCACTGTTTTGACTAGTGACAGTTTTACATGGTTTAAGCCGCAGCATGTCTTTACATTATACACTCTATTTGTGGACGTGTTTGCGTGGCATGTGAAACACCAGCAACTAATGAGGTCCCAGATTTTTCCCACACTGATAAAACTGAATACTGAGACACACCGTAAATGCGAGGAGCGCATATTATTGAGTCCACCGAGTATGTACATGAACACCGATGTAAGTGGAACAAATGTTTTTTTCTTCATATTTTCTTCTCTGCGCCAGTGTGGCTTTAATAAATGTGAACAAATTATTTTTTCTTTATGCAAGTGTGGCTTTAATAAACATGAACAAATGCTTTTTTTCTTCATGTTTTTTCTTTATGTAATAAACCACGTTTTCTAAACCTATAGAGCCTGTGTTCTTTCCAATAATATTGCTGAAAATGGTAAATTGTTTTTCAAACAAGGTTTTTTGAAATAAAGTTTTTTGTGAAGAAAAAGTTTACGGATCTCTTGAGAGGGGCCCCTCATTATATCTTTGAAGTTTGCACACTTTAAAACAATGTTAAAACTAAAGTCCCACAGAGCAGCCATTTGGCTTTTCTACCTATGAAACCCACAGGGCAGCCGATCGGCTGTATGGCTTTTAGCTAATCTGCTAAATCACCTGTGAGCACTCATTTTGTTATGTAAACAAGGCGATGATCACTGGAGCACCACAGGAGGGACTGGACACTGGACAAGTTTATGAGGGAGGGGGTGGCTTCACTCTTCTAAACCTGGCAAAGAAAGTGGTTCATCCCAAAGACAAAACACCAACACACATGGGTTTCTTTCCTTTGTTGCTGAGATTTAATGCGGAACACTATTCTTGACCGTGCGTAATGGTTCCTGATAATTCTCCAGCAACACGTGCCATTAATCGTAACGTGTGGTAACAGGTTGCAGCAGTTCCTGAGGACACCTGATGCGTCCGCCCCGAATCATCACATTCTTGATCAGCGGCCAAGAATGTATACTTCGTGGCATTCGTGACTTGTCGTCGCTATGTGTAAACGCAGCATTACATTGATTTCTAACCTGACACATGGCTCTTTTCCCAGGGCTACGTGTGGAAGGCTGTTGCTGAAGCAATTGTTCTTTCGTGCCTTGTTTGCACCCACATGAGAGTTAGCCAACTCTCTTGCAAGCTCCACCAGGAAGTCCAACCATCTCTCCTGCCTCCTGGTGCATGCGTGATACAAAACGTGCATTCAGTGCTGCCATATCAATCATGTTATAGAACACGGCGACTGGCCAGCTATAGCACTTTTCACTCAGACACATTTGCTGGAAACCTTGCCACCAACTCATGATGCCCTGTCATTTCACATACAGAGAGTTCATTACCAAGCAGCTGTGTGGAACCAAGCAGACCAACAGCAACCTGTACTGCCTCCACCACAATCCATGGGATGGAAAACTAAAAATGGATCACTGGTACCAGTTCTGACTTCTATTGTTTCTGTACCACAGAGGCTTGTCAGTTTAGTTACCTGTCCATGTACAACTCATTGCATGAGAGGTAATTGTACATGCAAGAAATACAAGCTTCAGTGCACTGCTGCATGTAGTTGCCATGCATCTGTATGTAGAAACAAGGCGGAGTAAATACAACGCCATGAAGCATAAGGCAACATGACCTCTTCAAGTATTTTGACATATCCAAACTGATCCATGATACCTGGTATGCAATATATAGGCCCAACACCATAGTAGGAGAAACATGCCCATATCATGATGCTTGCACCACCATGCTTCACTATCTTCACTGTGAACTGTGGCTTGAATTCAGAGTTTGGGGGTCATCTCACAAACGGTCTGCAGCCCTTGGACCCAAAAAGAACAATTTTACTCTCATCAGTCCACAAAATATTCCTCCATTTCTCTTTAGGCCAGTTGATGTGTTCTTTGGCAAATTGTAACCTCTTCTGCACATGTCTTTTATTTAACAGAGGGACTTTGCGGGGGATTCTTGCAAATAAATTAGCTTCACACAGGTGTCTTCTAACTGTCACGGTACTTACAGGTAACTCCAGACTGTCTTTGATCATCCTGGAGCTGATCAATGGGTGAGCCTTCGCCATTCTGGTTATTATTCTGTCCATTTTGATGGTTGTTTTCCGTTTTGTTCCACGCGTCTGTTTTTTTTTTTTTTTTTTGTCCATTTTAAAGCATTGGAGATCATGGTAGATGTACAGCCTATAATTTTTTTTGCACCTGTGTATAGGGTTTCCCCTTTCAAAGAGAAAAGTATGTTCAACAGGTGCTGGCTTCATCCTTAAATAGGGGACACCTGATTCACACCTGTTGGTTCCACAAAACTGATGAACTCACTGACTGAATGCCACAGTACTATTATTGTGAACACCCCCTTTTCTACTTTTTTTTTTACTAATAGCCTAATTTCATAGCCTTAAGAGTGTGCATATCATGAATGCTTGGTCTTGTTGGATTTGTGGGAATCTACTGGTACCTTGTTTTACATGTAACAATAAGAAATATACTCTTTTTTTAAAAACAGAAGCATTTTCTAAAAAGATTACTTAAAGACGATGTGACTCTCACTCTCTGCTCGAGGACAAGAAAATTTTATTAAACATTGTTTTAGTATATACCGATCAGGAAATTTACCGTTAGCATAATGAAATGTACCCATCGTGAACTCCTTAAATGAACTTCTGCTCCGTCAGCGGTCGGTGAGTGAAATGCTCGAAAAACTGCAGCGGGGATGGTGCCGGACAGGAAAGCTTGTCGAGTCTACGAAGAAGCTCATATCTGGTGATCAAGAAATTTAGCATGACACCCCTGGCCACCAGATGCTGGCCACCAGGAACAGGTCAGAGGGGTCAGGTGGACATGTATATTTTCTCAAGGAAATTGCCCCTCATAAAAATACTCACCTTGACTAATGGTGTTTAGCCAGCTCGCGGTAAAAGAGTCAACATCCACCCCCCCATGCTGTGACATTTAGCATGACACACATCCACCTAAAATAAATTATAGAAACACTTGCAGGCTTTCCATCACGTAGGTGAAACATCACCCCCCCCCACGCACGCGCGCACACACACACACACACACACACACACACACACACGCACACACTTTTCGCAGGCTCTTGTTCCACTGACAGGGTTCTGTTAACACAGGAAAAGAGTCAACAACATTACTTTACAAAGAAACTAAAGGCTATTTCTTTAATTACTTCAAAAAAGACTATTATTTTAACAAGGATTATAATTACTTCATAAATGTTCACGTTTAATTATAAACCACTATTTCATTAACCGTTAGTGGGACACTCTGTGTCCATTTGAAAGGCATCCAGCCTGCAGGGGCACTTGGATGTGTCAGGATGTGAGTTTGCTCTGTTTTGTCTTTATATGTTTGGTTGCTCTCCAGTTTATCTGTTCCTCTGTGTGATCTTTTCCTGTATTGGTTTCTATGTCTCTCTTGGTGGTGGGTGTGTCTCTGCTCTCCTGACTACGCCCTTGTTTTGGGCTCCTCCTTGCGCACCTGCTGTCAATCTGCTGCTCATCACTGGGATGTATTTATACTGCTCATTTTGCTTTGTTTCTTCACCAGAATGATGCGCCCGGTGCTTTCTTTCCAGCTCTCGTTCCTGTATTCTCTTGTTCTGCCAGCCTTATCATGTTCTTGACCTCCAGCCTGTTTAATCCGACCATGTCTAAGCCTGATGTGTATCTTGGACTGCCTTCCTGTGTACCGACCCCTGCTATGATCTCCACTAAAGTCTTCTAACCAGAGCTGCCAGAGCGAGCCTTGCATTTGTGTCCAATCCAAACATCCTGTCAGGATGTGCTGCAAGAGAATGTACCCTCCTTAGTGTATTAAAGAAATCCTCCCATAATTACATTAAAGATACATTTTTTTAAAATTGTTATTTAATTCAGGAATTAAAAATATTAAAGGGTATTAAGATATTAGACACTGGTGACTCTGTTTTAGATATTCACATTTAATTATATCATAATTACTATATTAAAGAAATCCTCCTATAATTACATTAAATATATGTTTTTTAATTGTTCTTTAATTCAGGAATAAAAAAATATAAAATGCTATTAAAATATTAGATGGTGGTGACTCTGTTTTAGATATTCACTTTTAATTATATCATAATTACTACATTAAAGAAATCCTCCCATAATTACATTAAAAATGTGTTTTTTAAAATTGTTCTTCTTTGATATTAGATGCAGGTGGGAGGGGGAGGGGAGGTGGGGCTTGGGGCAGGATTTGGATGTGGGGCTGGGGGGGAGGGGCAAGCAAGTGGGGCTTGGGAGGGGGAGGCGAGGGGAGGGGGAAGGGGGGTCATAAATCATCACCTTTTTATGGTTTTATTGCTTCATTTATGGTTTTATGGCCCTTTGGGGGCCATAAATCATAACGTTTTTATGGGTGTGACCCTTTGATGACCCCCTTTTGACAACTTGTGTCCTGCTTTTCTCTCTAACTTGCACCTGTTTGAACTTCTTACCTGCATAAAAGACACCTGTCCACACAATCAATCACACTCCAACCTATCCACCATGGCCAAGACCAAAGAGCTGTCTAAGGACATCAAGGACAAAACTGTAGACCTGCACAAGGCTGGGATGGGCTATAGGACAATACGCAAGAAGCTTGTTGAGAAGACAACAACTGTTATTATTTATTAGAAAGTGGAAGAAACACAAGATGACTGTCAATCTCCCTCGGTCTGGGATTCCATGCAAGATCTCACTTTGTGGGGTAAGGATGATTACCCCACAAAGAGAGATGAAGAGAGCTGGGACCACAGTCACAAAGATTACATTAGTAACACATGATGCTGTCATGGTTTAAAATCCTGCAGGGCAGCAAGGTCCCCCTGCTCAAACCAGCACATGTCCAGGCCCACTTGAAGTTCATTAGTGACCATCTGCATGATCCAGGGGAGGCATGGGAGAAGGTCATGTGGTAAGATGAGATCACTATAGAGCTTATTGGAATCAACTCCACTTACCGTGTTTAGAGGATGAGAACAACTCCAAGAAAACCATCCCAACCGTGAAGCATGGGGGTGGAAACATCATACTCTGGGGGTGCTCTTCTGCAAAGGGGACAGGACGACTACACCGTATATAAGGGAGGATAGATGAGGTCATGTATTGCAAGATTTTAGCAAACAACCTCCTTCCCTCAGTAAGAGCACTGAAGATGGGCCATGGCTGGGTCTTCCAGCATGACAATGACCCCAAACACACAGCCAGGGCAATTAAGGAGTGGCTCCGTAGGAAGCATTTCAAGGTCCTGGAGTGGCCTGGCCAGTCTCCAGACCTGAACTCAATAGAAAATCTTTGGTGGGAGCTGAAACTCCAGACCTGAAAGATGTGGAGAAGATCTGTATGGAGGAGTGGACCAAAATCCCTGTTGCAGTGTGTGAAAACTTGGTCAAGAACTACAGGAAACATCTGACCTCTGTAATGGCAAACAAAGGTTTCTGTAGCAATTAAGTTCTGTTTTTGAAGGGGATCAAATACTTATTTCATGCAATAAAATACACATTAATTATTTAAAAATCATACAACGTGATTTTCTGGATTTTCTTTTTTTTTTAGATTCTGTCTCTCACAGTTGAAGTGTACCTGCAAGAAAGAATACAGACCTCTCCATTCTTTGTAGGTGGAAAAAACCTGCAAAATTGACAGTGGATCAAAGATTTATTTGCCCCACTGTATGTGTTGATGACATTCTGTTGTGAAAGTGTCGTGACACGGACCCACAATAGGGGGCGTTAATGAACGGACAATGGATAAGCCAAAAAGTAACA
This sequence comes from Thalassophryne amazonica, assembly GCF_902500255.1. Taxonomy (NCBI): domain Eukaryota; kingdom Metazoa; phylum Chordata; class Actinopteri; order Batrachoidiformes; family Batrachoididae; genus Thalassophryne; species Thalassophryne amazonica. The sequence continues at coordinate 86,920,405 of NC_047103.1, read as the reverse complement.
ATTTAATGTTGTGAATCGCACAACGAAGTACAGACAATAACAATATGGTGGAATGTCAATTATACACAAGGTGACGTGTGGGTAGGCTCGAAGATAGAAGACGTCTGGCGAGAGAAGAGCCGGATCCCACACAGTTTCCACCACCAACGGATCTGAAGAACACCGGAGCCGCCAAGCCCTGCGCCCCAGGTGGCCACTGTCTTCAGCAGTCAGACCCGGTACTGCTGGCAGAGAACAGAAATAGTACTGATGAGTGTGAGTTCGCACACTCAGTAATCCCACAGTCAGTGTTCAGTTAGGAGGGAGAACCTCCACCTCCAATCACACACTCGTACAGCTCCTGTGAAACCACTTATCTGGTTTGGGGTGTGAGGCGAAGCCGTCGCAGTCCACACCAAATGCCAATACCGCAGATAAGGACACGTCACAGGAAAACGGCTGCAACTGAGATCAGACTATTAGTCAAAGTTAAGTCAGCAGAGAAATTACCTGAATGGTAGCTGATTTCTCGGCGGGGAGGTGGAGTTGCAGTCCGGCCTTTATGGTGGTGGTGATGTGTAGTGGATGAGTGACAGCTGGTACGGAAGATGAGTGACAGCTGTCACTCCCGGTCGCTCCGACGCCCTCTCGTGCTTGAAGCCCGCACTTCAAGCAGGGCGCCATCTTGTGGTTGTGGGCCAGCAGTACCTCCTCTTCAGCGGCCCACACAACACATTCATCATCACCACTTCAGTTTCTGGCTCCAAAAACGTCTTCACTACAATCTTAATACACTCTTCCTTTCAGAGTTAACTCAACACCATGTCCCTACGTTGCACACAATGATACGAACGTTTGAATCCACCACTGATGCACTGATGGTCTTACTTCCATTCTATTTGGTCTCTTGTACATACAGTATATCTGCTTTTTTCTACTCAATTATATCAGCCGACTCTCTCCCTTTATCAGTCATACTGGCAACATTCATAGTTCTGTCACCTATGCACTTCTAACTTTCCTCCTTTCCTGCTGCCTCCTGACACACTCTCGTCCTCTTCTACTTGTTTATCAAACAATAGCACAGTTTCTCTCTGGTCCTTACTGGCTGTCAGTACCGGTGACAACCGCCGTTAATCCAGGTTTAACCAATCCAGTATAGAAATTAGATTTGTAATCTGCATGTTTAGTTTGGGGCTGCAAGGTTGCTTTGTGGTTTGAAATGCTGCCTGACAGTGAGAAGGCCCCAGGTTCACGTCTGACCTGGTCCTTTCTGTGTGGAGTTTGTACATTCTCCCCGTGCTTCTGTGGGTTCCCTCTCGGTGCTCTGGCTTCCTCCTGCTTCCAAAGACATAGAGGTTAAGTGAAATGGTGACTCTAAATTGACTGTAGGTGTGAGTGGCAGTATGAATGTGTTTGACTGTCTATATGTGGCCCTACAATATAGAGTGGCATCCTGTACCCTACCTCACAACCTTCCTGCCTTACCTCTCTGAGCTTTTCACCTCAGTTTTAAAAGTACCTAAAGGCCCTGTTGACACCCTTTTGCCACCTTGACAATTTAGCCAGCGTATGCCAACCGTATTAAAAAACGCTGGCATAAGTCCAGTAAGTTAAGCGTAAGTTGAAACATGCTGAAGCTCGCAGATGTACGTCCTAATAAGCTGAGCTCCTCAAAAAAAATTTGGCATGCTGAAAATTTTCAATGAGTACCAGAGTATGACTCATACATCCAGCACATGTGGGACATAAGTTGTAGGTAAGTTGTGTGATTGTTGGTACACGTTTCTTGTAATTTACTCATACGTCTAAATCCAGCCATTACTGTTGGCCACTGATTGGCTGAAAGCTGCAGTCCTTATGCAGAACAACTGTTTCACTCACACACAGAGTATCTGACCTGTTCATTTCAGTCCAATTCACCATCACAGATGAACATGAATCCACATAAAGCTCCTGATTTTTTGAAAATGACCTCTGAAAATACTTTAATTTCTGCCTGGAAACGCAACATTTTAAAGCAAATCCCTCTGTGGTTTTTCTGCTCCAGGTGTGTTTCTCATGACGGGGTCACGCAGTCTGATCACACAGAAGTGCTGTGATGATTTAAACTATTAAAGCGTTGCCACTGTCGATGTGATCATCAGACGACCTGATCGATCAGAGTGATCACACCTGATCGCAGTCAACTGGTGCTTTAAAAGTTTAAATCATCACTGCGTTTCATTATTCAGGTCTGTGATGACCTGATCAGACCTGATCAGATCTGCTGATCAGGAAACAGCCGGCACTTTCAACATTTAAAGAGACAGCACTCCATTCATTCATGGCAGCGTTTACCACAGCCAGTCCACTCATCAGCATTCTGTACACCATGAAAATGGTCCACCAAGATAAAAAATGAAAATAAAAAAAATAAAAAATAATGTTAAATTACTCTGTTTCTGACATGCACCACACCATGCAGTACCGACCTGAACCACTGGGTGGAAACGGGGCTGTCGGCATACACTGGATAAACATCAAAGTGTGACAGCTGCATTAATTTATTCGACGTGTGGCAGCGTGTGCCAGTTTTTAATATGGTCGGTGTACAGAGGCTAAATTGTCAAGGTGTGACAGGGCCTTAAGTTAGATTATGAGTTACTTTTTTAGTTACATTCAGCCGTTGCCAACAAGTTGTTGGCTGCTGCTGAATGTAGCTAAAGTAACTATGGCAACACTGCCCACCATCAATGTCTGCAGGAATCCAAGGACAGAAAAGGGTTATATTTTGTTTTAACACTCGTAGGCCCAGAGAGGAGACTTTAGTCTTCAGTGAAAATCCCCCCCAAAGTTTAGCATGCCACAAACCTCCTCCCCTTGTCATATAAATGAGCCTATTCAATGAGCTGAGTACCTGCCAGCACTGCTCACCCTACATCCACACTCTCTCAGAACACCTGAGAAATAGCTTCTTTCAAGTTCAGGGCAGTGGGAGAATGAGTGTGAGAGAGAGAATGTTGTTTTGAAGTTGATGGAACCATTTATGGACCAGGGAAGGACTGTAACTATAGTTTCTCAGGTTGAATTTGTTTAGCATCAAAATATTCAGCCTCAAAAACGTCATCCTAAAAAAAATTCAATCTCAAAAATTCAACCTAAAAAAAATTCAACCTCAAAAAGTAGAAAAGCAGAAGCAATCGATCCCTGTCTCAATCAACCAATCACATTTTGCTCCATTGGTCATGTGACACAGAGACCAAATCAAAAGAAGAAGACGATACATTGCTGAACATTGGATGATTGAGACAGGGATTGATTGTTTCTCCCTGCTTTTCTATTATTTTTTAGGTTAAATTTGTGAGGTTGAATTTTTTTTAGGTTGAATTATTTTAGGTGGAATTTTTTTTAGGTTGAACTTTTTGAGGCTGAATATTTTGATCTAAACAAATTCAACCCTAGAAATTCAACTTCAAACTCTGATTTTGATGCTGAAAAAAATTCAACCTTAAAAATTCAAATTCAAACTCTGATGGCACAGATTTTCTTCCATACAATCCCCCGCTTTTCTATTTTTTGAGGTTGAATTTTTTAGGTAGAAGATTTTTAGGCTGAATATTTTGATGAAGAACAAATTCAACCTTAGAAATTCAACTTCAAACTCTGATTTTGATGCTGAAAAAAATTCAACCTTAAAAATTCAAATTCAAACTCTGATGGCACAGATTTTCTTCCATACAATCCCCCGCTTTTCTATTTTTTGAGGTTGAATTTTTTAGGTAGAAGATTTTTAGGCTGAATATTTTGATGAAGAACAAATTCAACCTTAGAAATTCAACTTCAAATTCTGATTTTGATGCCCAAAAAAAATTCAACCTTAAAAAAATTAAATTCAAACTCTGATGGCACAGATTTACTTCCACAGAGATGGCCCATACTGGCAGACACAGTATGTTGGAGTGATGAGACTTCATTCAAACAGGCAGTTTGGCTTTTGTCATTACAGGTAGAAACCTGTGTGTGCAGAGTGTGGCTGCAGGGCCAAGAGTTACCGTGGAGACCTCTCAATATGTTAGCATATTGAGAGGAATTAACATGTTTGGCAAAGAGGAGGGGACAAGCAGCAGAACTGAAAATGTCTGGCCCTACAAGTGACCACGATCAAACTCAAACGCATAATTTCAGCTGTTCTACATTGTCAGTTAGTGCGTGGAATGAAACAGAGTATCAGCTCTTTAATTTGTATTCTGTTGCCTGTCAGACTCTAAATGATTCCATAATCCGAAAGTTTTTATAATAGCTGGTTGTATGAGATGGGGATTGTACAGTTACATTGGTGATTTTCTGCTCTCTCTTTTAGGGACATGTCATGGTGGAGGAACCAGGTAGTTGCTGTCCAGTTTGTAGGAAACAATTTCAAGGTAAGTTCCTTCTGCTGATTTCCACTGAGGCTAAAATCTCACATAGCTAATTGCTTAGTTTTATTTGTGATCTTGTGGTTGGGAAGATCACAGCGTATTAAGTTGTGTTGGGAGGTTTACATACATTCATCATGGCCATGAATGTCAAGGTATTAATGGCTGTTACTGATGTCTTTGAACTGTTCTTTTGACAAGGTGGAATGATTGTACAGCATACGTCATTAATGAATTAAAGAAAAAACAGAACAAATCTTCTGCAATCCACACAGGTTCAAAATTATACATACAGTCTTAAATATATGCATACATTCACTTTAATCTTTTAATAAGTGGTGCTGAAAGTTTCTGCATCTTTTAATGTAACGCCATGGCCTATTAACTCCTCATTAGTGATCATGATCGAAAACAACTGATAGTTTCTCGTTTTCAGCATGAAAAGTGTTGTGAATTTACAAAGCCTCACACGCGGGTAACATAATAATGTTGCGAATATTACGTAGCCTCTCAACGGGAGACCATGAAGATGTAACAAAATTGGTCAATTCTAAATCGGCTCACACGGGAGCACCAAAATAAAATGTAATTAGGTATTGTTAAACTCCCAAATTGAATTAGATTGGCCTGGACCTAATTTAATGGGTCACCAAAATAATTAACAATTTTAGGGTTTAATAATTATTATTTAATATTTAATTTACTCGGGACACCACCTATTTGAAGCATAGGTACTTTAATTTAAACATTCATTAATTTATCAGTCTCAAATTAATCAATAAGTCTCAATTGAATTAATCAGGCTCGGGTCTGAAAGTCTGAATTCTACGATACGATTGACCAAAGGTTTCCTTCTGAAAACAAAATGAACCACAGCACAAATATTTACAATTTATTTACAATTATACAAGAAATGAACAGTTTTCTGGCATTTTTGTGGACAATGATTAAATAAGTTAATTTATGGACACAATTCTTACTAACTCATGAGATGTTGAAAGAGAGAGACAAAGCTTAAAGACTTTAAGTGAATAAATCTGATTTGAATTTAGTGATGAAATTTGAAGCCAATTATTAAGAAAAATATTAAACAAACCTATGAGTATGTTTAAAAATCAGAAGCATAATAAAGAGAAGCCACTTTTGTCCAATGGCAACAAACTCTTTCTGGAACCTTTAACTGGGTCACTTAGCTGGTCTGTTGAGAAGATTGTTCAGACGATCCATCCATCCGTCGCTGATGTAGGTTCTGCAGCGTGCTCACTTGGGTCAGGGGTTAACTCAGCAGTCTCCCGGGTGATCCCAAAGGCTTGTGTTGGCTGGCTTTACCGAAAGGATCGCTGCTTGCAGGCAGGTCGCCAGCTTGCTGGACCCCAGAGGTGGAAGACATTTGTTGAAAATGGTTTCTGGTAGCTTTTAAAAATTTGTTGAAGCCAGATTAAAAGTCTTTGTGAATTTAGAAAAAAGATAAGCTTTAAGAGCGTTGGAAAAATTAGCCGACAGAAAAGGAAAATCGCTTTTCTGTAAATTCACTATTATTTTGAAAAGTTCAGATCAGAAGTCCTCTTAAAACTTGGAAAGACTTGACGCACCTTAAAGCATCAGGTTAAAATTCTCAAAAGTTGAGACAAGAATAAAACAACGGATGAATGCCATGTGGTAGCTTCAGCTAGGGTAGCTTAGCATGGGGCCTTGTTGACCCAAAAATAAGTAAGCGTTTTAGAAAGGAAGAGAGCGAGTCAAGCGAGACAAAAGAAAGGAGCGAAGAGAAGAGCAAGAGAGAGGCAGAAGAGAAAGAACAGCACTCTGTTCTAACTTTTTAAGGGGGACTGATGTCACCAAACTCCACCCATTTAGGGTGTGTAACTTTACAGAAACTTCTGCTCAGAGGGCAGACCGAAAATGATTCAATTATATAAACACATTAACTATTTTGATATACTATTGTTCTAAGATACTCAAATGGATACACATCATTGATCGTCACTTAAACACATTCTTTGGATAAACAGAATACTTCACCATCAACATATTGATAATGCAGAAAGATCACACTTTAACACACATCAGTTAAGGAACACATATCAATAAAATGGAATGATTACATGCAAAGCATTTCGTTTGATTAATCAATACAAACACCATTAGAAGTCTTTATATATGAATAAAAGAAATACTGATGCAATTCTTTTATTTTAAAAGAATGTCTTTCTTCACTTAGACTTAAAGATAATAGCTGTTATCAAGACGCAAAGTTTTATGGCCACTCTTATCGTGGAAGGGATATCGTCTTGCAGTCTTGAGGGTTCTGGCCTTGACGTGAGGCCATAAAAGTGAGTTCTTCAGCCTGGACAAGCTCAGATTCTGATGTGAAGCAATTATAATGTCATGTAATTCATAGTGACCGAAATTTAACCACTAGGAAGGCAAGGGCTCCCTTTGAAGAACTCTGAGGTACAGGCCTGTTTTGCTGTGAAGCCCAGTGTTGGCCCATGGGGGTGGGGAGGGATCTCAGGCTTATTTCCAGGCCTCCAGATGGTGCAGGAATTTCTCACGGTGCGGTGAAGACAACGTCTCTGTCTGCAGTTCAAAACTCAGGTTTTTGTTGAGACTGCATTAATGTACTTATTTAATTAGGGCGAATCGAGGCCATGAGCTACAAAAGGATGTGTTTGACTGCACTCATTGGACTGACCAATACTCAGAACAACAGGAAGTCCAAGGAACTCACTGAAGATCTAAGAAGGAGAATTGTAGATTTACGCAAGTTGAGAAGATGTCTTGGAGCCATTTCTAAACGACTGAAGATTCCAAGATTGTCAGTTCAGACAATTGTACAAAAGTACACATTAGTCAGATGTATCACCATTTTGCCAAGGTCTCAAACCTGTCACCCTCAGATAAGAAGAAATACATTAGGATGTACAACACAGGAATCATCAAAGCTCAGGCCTGCCATGAACTGTAAACTGCTGGAACACCAATATCACTGTCCACAATGAAGTGAGTTTAAGACCACCATGGTCTGAAAGGGTGCTGACCAAGAAAGACATCCCTGCTCCAAAATTGACACCTGAAATTTGTAGCTGCCCACATGGACAAACCAAATTTCAGCGTGAGAAAGGTTTTGTGGTCAGTCAAGACAAAGATTGAACTTTCTGTTAACAATGATACAAGTTGTGTTTGCAGAAGAAAATGTGAGGCTTTCAAACCTAAGAACACTGTACCAACTGTCAAGGATGGTGGCAGTATCATCATGCTCTGGGACTGTTTTGCTGCCAGTGGGACTGGTACATTGCACAAAGTGGATGGAATAATGAAGAAGGACTTCCTCCATGGGGCTATATCAGATATTGCTGTTGCTGTTTTCACATACAACAGAAAGGTTACACATTCGGCACATTTTTGGATTAGGTTACAAAGAACTTTATTAATCCCTTGGGAAGACTCCCTCTGGGAAATTGAGGTTCTGGCAGCATTGTATAGCAGCAAGCAAGGGTAAGAAGCACACAGAGTATCAAAAGTCCATCCATTTTCTTCCACTTCATCCGAGGTTGGGTGGCGGGGGCAGCAGCTGAAGCAAAGCCGCCCAGACCTCCTGATCAACACACACCTTCCCCAGCTCCTCCAGAGGAACCCTGAGGCATTCCCAAGCCACCTGCAAGACGTAGCCCCTCCAGCGTGTCCTGGGTCTTCCCCGGGGCCTCCTCCTGATTGGACATTCCTGGAACACCTCTCCAGCAAGGCGTCCAGGGGGCATCTGAAAAAGATGCCCGAGCCACCTCAGCTGGCTTGATCCTTTCAACGTGGAGGAGCAGCGGCTCGACTCCGAGCTCCTCCCGAGTGACCGAGCTCCTCACCCTATCTGTAAGGGAGCACCCAGCCACCCTGCAGAGGAAACTCATCTCGGCCGCTTGTACTCGCGATCTTGTTCTTTCGGTCATGAGCCAAATCTCATGACCATAGATGAGGGTCGGAACATAGATTGATCGGTAAATTGAGAGCTTTGCCCCCCTGCTCAGCTCTCTCTTCACCACGATGGTCCAATACAGTGACCACATCACTGCAGATGCTGCACTGATCCGTCTGTCGAATTCACGCTCCATCCATCCCTCTCTCGTGAACAAGACCCCAAGATACTTAAATGCCTCCACTTGAGGCAAGGACACTCCACCGACCTGAAGAGGGCAAAGCACCTTTTTCTGGTCAAGAACCATGGCCTCGGATTATGTCAAGGATTTTATATAGTTCATGCTTATATTATCATTTATTTTATATAGTTCATGCTTATATTATCATTTATTTCCTTTTTATGACTACGTGTACTTTTCCTCTTTGTGAGAAGAGGAGGTTTTAAAAAGAAAGACTTGTTGTCTGCATTCTTCATGATTGAGCAAACTATTTTTCATTTTGCATAAGTGTCTCATCCTGCTTTGGACGAGCCACAAGGCTCATGTTGCAGGAATGGAAGGTTCCAGCCGCTACCTTGCCTTGATATCTCCCTCTTGCAGACATGACTCATGTGTAACCTCTCCCCGACTGTCCTTGTTTGTTTTTTCTCATGTTGATGAACTAAATAAAAAGCCGAGCCAGAGGGGGGGATTTTAGGAGAGCATTGGAGCTGAGCACTTACAAGCTGCTACTGCTCGCTTCTTATTCTCCTCCTCTGCGCAGAGCATAAAATATATATTTGTCTCTCTCTGACTGGTTTCTTTACAGTGTTTGTGCCTCTCATTTCTTTAAAAACAGGATGCAAATCCAACAGTTTTTTTCCTGGCGCCCAACGTGGGGCGTCAACAGATCTTCTCAAGCGAACGGAGGAAGACACACCGCAGACCGTGCATGGCCGATTCCACTAGAGGGATCGAAGGAAAGTCCTGAGGAGTGAATTCTCCGTCGGGCCGGTGACCATAGACGTCCACCTCCACTCCCCGCAGTAGATTGACGACGCCTCTGAACCAAATGAGAGGCGCAACAAATTAACATAAGTAATTACTGCCTGCCTGTGAGGATAAAATAAGTTAACGTGGGTAATAAAGTGCGGGGGAGGGAGTTAGAGTCTCCGGTCCTGCCGGCACATTTGGCGGAGGGGTTCGAGTCCCCATCCGGAATAAAGTGTGGGGGAGGGAGTTAGAGTCTCCGGTCCTGCTGGCGCATTTGGCGGAGGGGTTCGAGTCCCCATCTGGCTAAGAAATACAGGAGGAGTAAAAATAAATTTCAGGAGAAGCCGTTAGAGAGACGCAAATTAATTGAATATTCCAAAAGTGAAACTAAGTGTGTTTGTGGTATGAATGTGAGAGAATGGGACTGTGAGTGACTGAAGCACGGACAGCTTGATATCCCATTTTATCGGGACAAAAATGAAGCTGTCGTCTGCAAAGTAGGTCATTTTAAGTCCATACGCACCACACTCACATATTCCCGATGAATCTGCAAAGAGGGGGATTCCAAGGAAGGTCCGCTCCACGGGGTAGAAGCTTGACCTGAACTTTGCAGACTGAAGGGGAATAGGTGACCAACATGGGAAACACATGCACAGAAAATAAGCCCCTATTTCAGGGCGACGAAAAATACATGCACAAATGCAATCTGGAAAATCTGAAGTACATAACTAAATGGAAAAAGAAATATGGATTTTCAGGTAAATTGGTTGTGCCAGATTGTGAAGGTTTGGTGTTAAAACTTACGGCAGCAGCAGCAAATAAAAAGGGTAACAGGAAAGCAAGAAAAGAAGGAGAAATAGAATGTGCAAACGTATGGCTCAGTGAAGCACAGATGACAGTAGAGGCCATAAAGAGGAAGAAAGACCTGTGGTGACTCTAAAGGTAAATGGACAGGACATGGATTTTCTCTGTGACACAAGAGCATGTAGGACAGTGATAACAGACAGACCTCCCGGAACTAAATTTACAAAAGAAGTTGTTTGGGTAAAATCTGCAAATGGACAGGTGAATTCAGAGAAAATATTGAAGTTTGTCAATTTTGAAGATCCTGAAACGGACCAAACTGCTTGTGTCTCTGTGGTTTATTCGCCCCATTGTCCAGTAAATTTACTGGGACGAGATTTGATGACTGCCTTATCTATAGGAGTCACACCAACAGTAGGTGGTATGAGAGCTGTGAGACAGCCCGCTACTGTATATACAAATTTGGCCCAGGCCTGGCAGTACTCTTTGGATCTGTCGGAGTTGAGACAAACTGAACAATTATTGGAGGAAGGTCTGATGACCTGTGAAAACAGATAACATGTAGTAATGATGTCACCAAAAGATCTACACATAACTATGCTATTCACTCCATAAAAGGATGAAAGGTATGGAGCAGGATTTCTGCAAATTCCATCAGAATTACAGACAGTAGCACACCTATACACAGACAGAAAAACCACCTCTGTGTGTAGTGTAGTGCTGACCCAAAGTACAGACAAATGGTACAGAGGAAAACCTGAGGCTGTGCCGCATATTTCACTGACAAGGGCAGACACTCAGTCCTGGAAGGACCTTGGAGGAATTGCTAAAATAGCTGAGGAAGCGACTGATTGGCACGAAGCAGATGCAATGTCGGTGTGGGATTTCAGTCCATCCACAGGCTTGTATCGGAAATACATGTTTGTAAGTGCTTGGACGACACCGGTGATACATGAAGTAGATCTGGACGATTGAAATTTAACAACATCTGTGTTGTTGACACAGGAAGATGAGACTTTATTGGCCAAACTGCCTCCTCATCTCTGGGTGAATGCACCCACAGATGTAGGACTGTTGAAAAACATTCAGCCAGTCAAAATTAAGCCACGATCTGATTGGAGACCACGGATCAAACAATATCCGTTAAAACCTGAAGCAGAAAAAGGAATTGAACCGGTTATTGCAGAATTACATTTAAAGGGAAAAGATACACATATACAAGACTCCCTCAAGGTTTTGCTGACAGTCCGACCATTTTTACACAAGCAATAAATTGTTGCTTATCTTCATTTACTCCACCAGAAGATTCACAAATCTTGGTGTATGTAGATGACATTTTGGTGGCAGGAAAGACAAAAGACAGCTGTACAAAATGTACTATGATGCTTTTGCAACATTTGGCAGAAACAGGAAGTAAAATTAAAAAGCAAAAGTTGCAGTTCGTGCGACCACAAGTGACTTATTTAGGCCACATCCTATCAGCTGAGGGGAAACGAATACAAGACGATCGAAAGCACACTATTCTCAAAGCACCTAAACCATCAACAAAAAAGGAAATGATGACTTTGTAATTATTGCAGAGCCTGGATTCCATGTTATGCAGAGAAGGTGCAGAAATTGCAGGATTTAATACATTCTAAATGGCTATGACTGACAAAATACAGTGGAATAAAGAAGCTGAAGAACAGTTTACAGCTCTTAAACAAGAACTTGTGAGTTCCACAGTATTATCTCTGCCCAATTATGCCAAGCCATTCACTCTCGTGGTGGACACAAAACAGGGATTCATGTGTGCAGTCTTGCTACAACAACATGGTAATAAAAATAAACCAGTTGGCTATTATTCCAAATGTTTGGATACATTCTTATCGCCTGCTAGACAGATAGCTTATACAGCAATGTTATTGTCTCAGCCACACATTACCATTGAAAGAAGCAACACCTTGAATCCCGCCACGCTCCTACCTACTGAGACAGATGGTGAACCGCATGATTGCTTGGCAGACACAGAGAAACAACAACTACCTCGACCAGACTTAACAGACGAACCATTTACAGATGGACTACATTACTTTGTGGATGGCTCATGTTTCAAAGATCAGAAAGGACAGACATTAACAGGCTATGCTGTTGTTCAGTTACCAAATACTGTTATTGAAGCAAAACAGATTGATCATTTTAAATCAGCCCAAGCTGCAGAACTCATTGCATTAACCAGAGCTTGTATCTTGGCTAAAGGACAGAAACTGACAGTCTATACAGACAGTCAATATGCATTTTCAACAATTTGGTTCTTTGCAAAACAGTGGCAACAGAGAGGTATGATAACCTCTACAGGGAAACCAGTGACACATGCAGGCTTACTCACAAATTTGCTAGAAGCAGTGACATTACCAACATACCTGGCATTATGTAAATGCGCAGCCCACACCAGAGGCACAGATTTTGTCTCCAGAGGAAACTGTCTCGCAGACAAAATAGCGAAAGAAGCAGCAACTGGTCGATATGGCACTTCTTCTATTTACACAGCTCAGACAGACAATAAACCATTAATAGACTCTGACCTTTTACTGGATATGCAAAAACAAGCACCAACACAGGAACGAAATCTGTGGTTGAAAAATGGGGCAACCCCAAACCCCAAAGGACTTTATTGTGTACATAACAAACCCATCCTACCCAAAAGCTTATTCAAAGCAGCTGCAATTGCGACACATGGGTTAACGCATGTGTCGACAGGGGGGATGGTACATATGGTAGACCAACACTTTACTACCTTTGGATTTAATTTATATTCAAAACATTTTTGTAAAGCCTGTGTTACCTGATTGAAACACAACCCACAAGGAAATATACGAGGGCTGTCAATAAAGTTACGGTCCTTTTTATTTTTTTCAAAAACTATATGGATTTCATTCATATGTTTTTACGTCAGACATGCTTGAACCCTCGTGCGCATGCGTGAGTTTTTCCACGCCTGTCGGTGACGTCATTCGCCTGTGAGCACTCCTTGTGGGAGGAGTCGTCCAGCCCCTCGTCGGAATTCCTTTGTCTGAGAAGTTGCTGAGAGACTGGCGCTTTGTTTGATCAAAATTTTTTCTAAACCTGTGAGGCACATCGAAGTGGACACGGTTCGAAAAATTAAGCTGGTTTTCAGTGAAAATTTTAACAGCTGATGAGAGATTTTGAGGTGATTCTGTCGCTTTAAGGACTTTTCACGGTGTGAGACGTCGCGCAGCGCTCTCAGCCACCGTCATCAGCCTGTTCAAGCTGAAAACCTCCACATTTCAGGCTCTATTGATCCAGGACGTCGTGAGAGAACAGAGAAGTTTCAGAAGAAGTCGGTTTCAGCATTTTATCCGGATATTCCACTGTTAAAGGAGATTTTTTTAATGAAAGACGTGCGGACGGGTCCGCGCGTCGGGACGCAGCCGACGCGGTGCGGCGGCACAGGAAAAACACCTCCGTGTTGATAACCATTTGTAAAATCCAGGCGGCTTTTGATGGCTTTCAGTGGAGTGAGTATATCAGAAATTGTTTAACAGGCAGGACATGTTCCAACTTGTCCTTAAGGCTTTCAACAGAGGTGTTTTTCCTGTGGCGGAGCGTCGCGGCGGCTGCGTCCCGACGCGCGGACCCGTCCGCACGTTTTTCATTAAAAAAATCTCCTTTAACAGTGGAATATCCGGATAAAATGCTGAAACCGACTTCTTCTGAAACTTCTCTGTTCTCTCACGACGTCCTGGATCAATAGAGCCTGAAATGTGGATGTTTTCAGCTTGAACAGGCTGACGACGCCGCCTGAGAGCGCAGCGCGACGTCTCGCACCGTGAAAAGTCCTTAAAGCGACAGAATCACCTCAAAATCTCTCATCAGCCGTTAAAATTTTCACTGAAAACCAGCTTAATTTTTCGAACCGTGTCCACTTCGATGTGTCTCACAGGTTTAGAAAAAATTTTGATCAAACAACGCGCCAGTCTCTCAGCAACTTCTCAGACAAAGGAATTCCGACGAGGGGCTGGACGACTCCTCCCACAAGGAGTGCTCACAGGCGAATGACGTCACCGACAGGCGTGGAAAAACTCACGCACGCGCACGAGGGTTCAAGCATGTCTGACGTAAAAACATATGAATGAAATCCATATAGTTTTTGAAAAAAATAAAAAGGACCGTAACTTTATTGACAGCCCTCGTAAGACCCCAGAGAGGGCAAAACCCAAAACCACAGTATCCTTTCAAATTGTTCATATGGACTTTATTGAACTAAATCGATGTGGACCTTATCAATACTGTCTAGTATTAATTGATGCTTTTTCAAAATGGGTAGAAATCGTTCCATCACAAAAAGCAGATGCTTTAACAGTAGCAAAAGCACTGTGTAAGACAATTATTCCGTATTATGGAATACCAGAGACATTGTACAGTGATAATGGAACACATTTTGTAAATGAAGTTGTACAAAGAGTAGCAGAACACATGGAAATTAAGTTAAAACATCATTGTGCTTACCACCCACAAAGTGCAGGATTAGTGGAAAGGACAAATGGCACAATAAAAACAAGATTAAGGAAATGTATGGAAGAGACAAAACGAACCTGGATTAAATGTTTGGACCTAGTAAAATTGTATATGAGAATAACACCAACACCATCAGGTTTAACACCATTTGAGATACTTTATGGACGACCATATCGTCTACCAATTTTTGATATGGATACTAAAACAGCAGATGAGGAACAAACATTAGCAGATTTTATGAAAAAGACATTAACACAGAAAGATATAACTCAAACACATTTACTGCCAGATAATTCTGATCTTCCACAGGACGGCCTTCCAGTAGTCCAACCAGGAGACTGGGTGTTCATCAGAGTGATTAAGAGGAAGAACTGGTCCAGTCCTCGTTGGGAAGGTCCATACCAAGTGCTGTTAACAACACCAACTGCAGTAAAGATATCAGAGAGATCAACGTGGATACATCTAAGTCACTGTAAGATACAGCTTGTGTTGGCTGCCTCCACAGTGTAAGGGGAAGTCTGGCTACAAAGGGAGTCTATTTAATTACCAATAGATTGTCTCAATGCCAGTGAAGCAGGGAGATCCTTGCACTATTAGGTGAGGTTGGTCAACAGCACTGTATCCTAGCAATCATGACTGAACTACAGCAGACCCCGGAGCGGCGTGCTCAGCGCCGCCGTTGCCGGACTGTTGGTAGGGCAGCCGGTTGCGCTGTGACCTTAGTGTGTTTTGTGCTTCTTGGATTCCTGGCCTGGTGGTTGACCCAAGAATTGAAGCTCACTGTGGACCGAGCCAGAGAACAATGGAAGCAACGTCAGAAGAGGTTTATTCATAATGTGAATGAGACAGATGGACACCCTCATATATACCATACTAATTTGTGGTTACAGATATGTTCATTTATTGGCTATGGAATTACATGTTACTAATTGTTATGTTTGTTCGCAAATGCCTATATCCTCAACACACCCAGCTCTGATGGCTAAACTGTACTCTGCTAGGGTGACAGAATGCCTTATCATATGGATGCATAATCAAACTGTATTTCGGGGACAACAGTTCTCAGCTAATCTGATAAGACGTAATACCACTTGTCTCAGTGCAACCACTTTTATGATAGGGACTTCAACAGAAGATGTACAAGCGTGCCCAAGTGCTGCTCCATTGACTAGACTGAAGGGAAATGCAAAAATATCATCACATGTTAAATTGTCATCACAACGGCCATTCCCGATTTGCTTTTACGGGACAGGGAATAAAACTGTAGGTAAAATTAGGAAACATCTGTGTACCCAAACTTATGTTCTATCAAATGATTTAAGCCTAACCAAAACATATTATGTGGATGGTACTTATCTTCACCACATTGGACATGGATGTAATTATACAGGCTCCTGTCCATGGGGAACGAATGAATCATGTGCTTATGTTAGTAAGTTTTTGCTACCACCTATAAATGGTACTCCGGTGTATGATGACGTCTATTGGCTTTGTGGTTCCAGGCTGTACATGAGTCTCCCACCAAATTGGGGTGGTGTGTGTGCACCTACCCAGGTGACTGACCATACATATGTGGTACTGCCAAGGACCTCCACAGAGAAGAATGGCAGCACCAGATGGAGGAGATCGATATATCCAGATGTGTTGCCACATGATCACATGTGGGACTCGGATGTACCGGAGGACCAAAAATTGTGGTCTGTAGGAGATAAAATAGCACATTCACTGTTCCCCTGGATAGGAGTGGTAAAAAATTCATTAATGATTGAAACTCTGAATTATCGATTGGGTCTGTTCATGAATGTAACTGAGAAAATAGTAGCAGCTCAAAATACTGAAATAGATGCTTTACGTACCATGGTGATGCAAAATCGCATGGTTTTAGACTTGCTTACTGGTTCACAGGGAGGAGTTTGTGTTCTGCTGAACACAACATGCTGTACTTTCATCCCAGACTCCATTCATTCAGTGGATGTGCAGGACGCATTGGAAGAGCTGAATAAACTTTGTGATGCAATGCATAAAGACACTCTAGCCGTGAGCCAGTGGGATCCCTGGTCCTGGTTCAGGACCATGGTGGCAGTTACTATTGAAAATAATGACACCAGTTACTGTAGTCCTAATTCTGATTGGACTTTGCATGTGTTGTGTGATCCCTTGTATCAAAACAATGGTTGGCAAAATGGTCTCAAATACATTTGTACAGTGTAATCTGGCTTTCCAACAAAACTATGCCAAAATATCAAGCATTGAAACAGTCAGACCTTAGTGGAGAAAACTATAATGACTGTGTTGAGAATTATGATGATATTGAAAAGCCCACAACTCCAGTTTAAGCTTGAACTGTTGACGTGATGAGTTAACACACTCTTAGCCTATGAAGCTTTAGCTGAAAATGTAATAAGACAAGCGGTTAAAGTGGACAAATTTTCTATTGAAGTGTGTTTTGGACATGACAAACTTATGTAAATAAACAGGGAGGATTATGTCAAGGATTTTATATAGTTCATGCTTATATTATCATTTATTTTATATAGTTCATGCTTATATTATCATTTATTTCCTTTTTATGACTACGTGTACTTTTCCTCTTTGTGAGAAGAGGAGGTTTTAAAAAGAAAGACTTGCTGTCTGCATTTTTCATGATTGAGCAAACTATTTTTCATTTTGCATAAGTGCCTCATCCTGCTTTGGACGAGCCACAAGGCTCATGTCGCAGGAATGGAAGGTTCCAGCCGCTACCTTGCCTTGATATTTCCCTCTTGCAGACATGACTCATGTGTAACCTCTCCCCGACTGTCCTTGTTTGTTTTTTCTCATGTTGATGAACTAAATAAAAAGCCGAGCCAGAGGGGGGGATTTTAGGAGAGCATTGGAGCTGAGCACTTACAAGCTGCTACTGCTTGCTTCTTATTCTCCTCCTCTGCGCAGAGCATAAAATATATATTTGTCTCTCTCTGACTGGTTTCTTTACAGTGTTTGTGCCTCTCATTTCTTTAAAAACAGGGTGCAAACCCAACAGATTCAGAGGTGCCGATTTTCATCCCAGACGCTTCACACCCGGCTGCAAACCGCTCCAGTGCATGCTGAAGGTCCTGATTTGATGAAGCCAACAGAACCATATCATCTGCAAACAGCATAGACAAGATTCTCTGGTTCCCAAAATGGACCCCCTCTACACCCTGGCTGCGCCGAGAAATTCTGTCCATAAAGGTAATGAACAGAACCGGTGACAAAAGTGAAGCTTGTCACCGGAATCAAAAGTGAAATTAAAAAACAAATTGCAAATATAATGAAAATACACAGATATAAATATCAGAAACATTGCTCGCTACTGGTTTTCTGGCTATTACTGTTTCTCGCCTTCCCGTCCTCTGTCTTCCTGTTACTCTGAGTGAGGAGTTGTACAGTCTGATGGGTTGAAGGGCAAAGGAGTTTTTCAGTCTGTTGATCCTACACTTGGGAAGGAGCAGTCTGTGGCTGAAGAGGCTCCTCTGGTTGCTGATGATGGTGTGCAGAGGGTGTCTGGCATCGTCCGTAATGTCCAGTTTGTTGGTGGGTTGGTGACCCCTTTGCTAGGAGAATATGAAATAATTCAAAGTAGAGCAGGAGTTACACTGTTCCTGGAGAGCTCCTGGCCTGTATGTTCTCCACTTCTTCCTACTCAAGTCACACCTGATTTTTTTAAGAGTGGTGTCTTCCAGCGCTTGATTAACTGAGCACAGCTGATAGCTTTGATTGCCTGGGAGTGGAACAGGGAGAGATAGAAAACATGCAGGGCAGGGGCCCTCCCGGAACAGGGTTGGGCACAGCCGCTCCACACCAACACCTGCCTGATATGCAAACTGCAGACAGTCCTGGGTGTGTTGCACCTGGGGTTTGAGGAAGCCAAGAAAGAGCTGCTGTAACGTCTTCATTAGGTGTGAAGTGAGTGCCACTGGTCAGAAGTCATTCAGCTCACTGGGCCAGTTCTTCTTAGGAACTGGAATGATGCATGATATCTTCCAGAGGGTGGGCACTCTCCATGTCTGCAGGCTAAGGTTGAAGATATGGTGTAGCGTTTCTCCCAGTTCAGTCACGCAGGTCGTCAGTTGTCATGGGTACACCTTGTCCCGGCCTGCAGCTTTCCCTGGATGAAGCTTCCTCAGCTGTCCTATGACGTGGCCCACAGTGATCAAATCAAATCAAATCAAATCAATTTTATTTATATAGCGCCAAATCACAACAAACAGTTGCCCCAAGGCGCTTTATATTGTAAGGCAAAGCCATACAATAATTACGGAAAAACCCCAACGGTCAAAACGACCCCTTGTGAGCAAGCACTTGGCGACAGTGGGAAGGAAAAACTCCCTTTTAACAGGAAGAAACCTCCAGCAGAACCAGGGTCAGGGAGGGGCAGTCTCCTGCTGGGATTGGTTGGGGCTGAGGGAGAGAACCAGGAAAAAGACATGCTGTGGAGGGGAGCAGAGATCAATCACTAATGATTAAATGCAGAGTGGTGCATACAGAGCAAAAAGAAACACTCAGTGCATCATGGGAACCCCCAGCAGTCTAAGTCTATAGCAGCATAACTAAGGGATGATTCAGGGTCACCTGATCCAGCCCTAACTATAAGCTTTAGCAAAAAGGAAAGTTTTAAGCCTAATCTCAAAAGTAGAGAGGGTGTTTGTCTCCCTAATCCGAATTGGGAGCTGGTTCCAGAGGAGAGGAGCCTGAAAGCTGAAGGCTCTGCCTCCCATTCTACTCTTACAAACCCTAGGAACTACAAGTAAGCCTGCAATCTGAGAGCGAAGCGCTCTATTGGGGTGATATGGTACTATGAGGTCCCTAAGATAAGATGGGACCTGATTATTCAAAGCCTTATAAGTAAGAAGAAGAGTTTTAAATTCTATTCTAGAATTAACAGGAAGCCAATGAAGAGAGGCCAATATGGGTGAGATATGCTCTCTCCTTCTAGTCCCTGTCAGCACTCTAGCTGCAGCATTTTGAATTAACTGAAGGCTTTTCAGGGAACTTTTAGGACAACCTGATAATAATGAATTACAATAGTCCAGCCTAGAGGAAATAAATGCATGACTTAGTTTTTCAGCATCACTCTGAGACAAGACCTTCTAATTTTAGAGATATTACGCAAATGCAAAAAGCAGTCCTACATATTTGTTTAATATGCGCATTGAATGACATATCCTGATCAAAAATGACTCCAAGATTTCTCACAGTATTACTAGAGGTCAGGGGTAATGCCATCCAGAGTAAGGATCTGGTTAGACACCATGTTTCGAAGATTTGTGGGGCCAAGTACAATAACTTCAGTTTTATCTGAGTTAAAAGCAGGAATTAGAGGTCATCCAGTCTTTATGTCTGTAAGACAATCCTGCAGTTTAGCTAATTGGTGTGTGTCCTCTGGCTTCATGGATAGATAAAGCTGGGTATCATCTGCATAACAATGAAAATTTAAGCAATGCTGTCTAATAATACTGCCTAAGGGAAGCATGTATAAAGTGAATAAAATTGGTCCTAGCACAGAACCTTGTGGAACTCCATAATTAACCTTAGTCTGTGAAGAAGACTCCCAATTTACATGAACAAATTGTAATCTATTAGATAAATATGATTCAAACCAACGCAGCGCAGTGCCTTTAATACTTATGGCATGCTCTAATCTCTGTAATAAAATTTTATGGTCAACAGTATCAAAAGCAGCACTGAGGTCTAACAGAACAAGCACAGAGATGAGTCACTGTCTGAGGCCATAAGAAGATCATTTGTAACCTTCACTAATGCTGTTTCTGTACTATGATGAATTCTAAACCCTGACTGAAACTCTTCAAATAGACCATTCCTCTGCAGATGATCAGTTAGCTGTTTTACAACTACCCTTTCAAGACTTTTTGAGAGAAAAGGAAGGTTGGAGATTGGCCTATAATTAGCTAAGATAGCTGGGTCAAGTGATGGCTTTTTAAGTAATGGTTTAATTACTGCCGCCTTAAAAGCCTGTGGTACATAGCCAACTAATAAAGATAGATTGATCATATTTAAGATTGAAGCATTAATTAATGGTAGGGCTTCCTTGAGCAGCATGGTAGGAATGGGGTCTAATAGACATGTTGATGGTTTGGAGGAAGTAACTAATGAAAATAACTCAGACACAGTGATGTATGGAGGAGGTTGTGTTGAGGTGGGGGAAGAGGAGGTGGGAGCTGCTGCTGCAATGTCTGGAGGGAGGTGTGCTGAGGGAAGAAGGAGAGATGGCTACAGTGTGGGAGAGGGGAGCATGGACTGGTTGAAGAAGTTCTTAAGTTTGTTCGCCCTCTCCATTGCCTGCAGTCAGGCTGCAATCAGCATTTTTTTTCCTGTGCTTTTTGAGTGCGTAGTTTTTAGTGCATTGTGTACACAGTATAAAAGCAGTCCTGCGTGACTCTATGCATCCCTCACATTAACATACGGTAAGTCAACTGTCCTGTTGTTTCTTGTTGGACAGTCCACAACCTGGTGAAAAGCAGCCAAAGTAGAATCCAAAGTTGCATGGTTAAAATCCACAGATATGATCATCAGTGCCTCTGGGTGCTTTGTCTGCAGCCTTGCTTTGACAGTGTGAATTTTCTCACATGCAATGGCTGTATCCACTCTCGGGGGGATATAGACACAGATGGTGATCACGTGACTAACTTCCCTTGGTAGATAGTATGGCTGCAGGCTAACAGCGAGCAGCTTGAGGTCCTGGCAGCACAAGAACATCTTTAGGGAGATATGTCCTGGGTTACACCAGTGGCTGTTAACATACATGATGAATCCCTCACCTTTACTTTATCCGCACGCTTTAACCTTTTTAGTGTCCGCTGGTTTTTCTGTGCAGACAGCTCGTTGATCTTGTCGGGGGAACGTGACAACAGCATGTCTGAGTCTGACGTGCTGCTAGCCTATGTCATTTCGGAGTGTCAGCACCGATTCACATATTATTGCTTCTTTTCTGTTTAAAACTGCCTCGTTTCTGCTTAAAACTGACTTTAGAATGTTTTAAGAGGTTTTGTTTGTCATCTGATGGTTAATAATCACATTATTCCCTTTAATTGCTTTGGGTGCAGAAAGTCAGACAGACTCAGACTCAGATGGGCTGCTGTCACGCTTTGATTGCTCCCCCATCTTTTATTATGAAGTAATGCTGAATTTATGTGGAAATGATTGTTGTACAAAAGGTTCAGATATTGTCGCTAACATAAATGATGACTGGAGTGCAGTTTTAAGCAGAAATGAGATGGTAATCTGTGAATTGCTGCTTTTGCACTGAAAAGATGTATGCACAGTGAAGGCAGGAGGACTGATTTTTAGGGGGGACCGTTCAGTAAGCGACACCGGATCTGATCCAGATTACAGGTTTGTGCCAATTTAACATTGAAAACCCCACTTAATCAAACATGCCCCAATCACTCTCATATTTGAAATTGAGGAGCAGACTGGCACTCACTATCGCCTGGCAACGTTTCATCCAGATCTGATCTGGTTTACAGACTTTGGGCTCATGTAAATTTAACATTGAAAACCACTTTTAATGTATATTTCACATTATATCTTAAGTTTGACAAAGTTTGATTCAGACCTGATCTGGAATGTGATTTTTGCGGACATTTAAATGTAATATTGAAAAGCCCATTTGGTGTACATCTTGCATTATATCTCAATCAAAAGTGGTATTATGTTTCTGTTTATAGATTTACCGACACCACCAAAATTGGATGGAGGTTCCAATTTTATGCCTGCTTGTCTATCTTCCAGTTATCACTTGGAAACCAAGTGCCAGAAAGCAATGACAAATTTGCCTACCAGAGTTAACCAATGTTCTGTGAAGATTATCTGAAAAAGAATTCAGGTACTCCAGCAGATGAAAGGGTCGCCTCCTTGCATCCTTGGTTGGCAGGAGGAAGGGAAGGGGGGATAACTCTGAATGTTGTTTGTGCATATGCACCGAACAGCATTTTGGAGTATTCAGCCTTCTTGGAGTCCCTGAATGGAGTCCTGTATGGCGCTCCAGTGGGGGACTCCATTGTTCTGCTGGGGGACTTCAACGCACACGTGGGCAATGACAGAGACACCTGGAGAGGTGTGATTGGGAGGAATGGCCTCCCTGATTTAAACCCGAGTGGTTGTTTGTTATTGGACTTCTGTGCTAGTCAGGGACTGTCCATAACGAACACCATCTTTGAACATAAGGATGCTCATAAGTGTACATGGTACCAGAGCACCCTAGGCCGAAGATCGATGATAGATTTTGTGATCATATCATCTGATTTGAAGCCACATGTTCTGGACATTCAGGTGAAGAGAGGGGCAGAGCTGTCAACTGATCACCATCTGGTGGTGAGTTGGATAACAGGGTGGGGGAGGACTTTGGACAGACCTGGTAAGCCCAAAAGGATAGTGCAGGTGAACTGGGAACGTCTGGAGGAGCCCACTGTCCAACAGATCTTCAACTCACACCTCCGGCAGAACTTCTCTAGCATCCCTGTGGAGGTTGAGGGCATTAGACCAGAATGGGTAACGTTCAAAGCTTCCATTGCTGAAGCTGCAGTGGGGAGCTGCAGCCTGAAGGTCTTAGGTGCCTCAAGGGGCGGCAACCCTCGAACACTGTGGTGGACACCGGTGGTCAGGGAAGCCGTCCAACTGAAAAAGGAGTCCTTCTGGGATATGTTATCTCAGAGGACTCCAGAGGCAGCTGTAAGGTACCGACAGGCCTGAAGGGCAGCAGCCTCTGCTGTGGGGGAGGCAAAGCACCGGGTGTGGGAGGAGTCGGAGCAACCATGGAGAAGGACTTTCACTGGGCACCAAGGTGCTTCTGGCGGACTGTGAGGCACCTGAGGAGGGGAAAACTGGGAACCATCCAAGCTGTATACAGTAAGGATGGGACTCTGTTGACCTCAACTGAGGATGTAATACCACGCTGGAAGAAACACTTTGAGGAACTCCTGCATCAGACCAGAGCGCCCTCTACAGTAGGGGCAGAGCTGGAAGTTGATGGATGATTTTCATCAATTTCCCTGGTGGAAGTCACTGAGGTAGTCAAAGAACTCCGCAGTGGCAAGGCCCCAGGGGTTGATGAGATCCGTCCAGAAATGCTGAAGGCTCTAGGGGGACCAGAGAGTGTGTGCCAACTACAGGGGCATCACACTACTCAGCCTCCCTTGTAAAGTCTACTCCAGGGTACTGGAAAGGAGGGTTTGGCCGGTAGTCGAACCTCTGATTGAAGAGGCACTATGCAAGTTCTGTCCTGTTCGTGGAACAACCGACCAGCTCTTTACTCTCACAAGGATCCTGGAGGGTTCCTGGGAGTATGCCCACCCAGTCTACATGTGTTTTGTGGAATTGGAGAAGGCGTATGATTGGGTACCCCGGGAGATACTGTGGGAGGTGCTGTGGGAGTATGGAGTGAGGGGATCCCTTCTCAGGGCCATCCAATCTCTGTACTTGCAAAGCGAGAGCTGTGTTCGGGTGCTCGGCAGTAAATCGGACTCATTTCCGGTGGAGGTTGGCCTCCACCAGGGCTGCGCCTTGTCACCAATCCTGTTTGTGATATTCATGGACAGGATATCGAGGTGTAGTCAGGGGCAGGAGGGTTTCCAGTTTGGTGGGCTCAGGGTCTCATCACTGCTTTTTGCCGATGATGTGGTCCTGTTGGCTTCATTGGCTGGTGACCTCCAACACTCACTGGATTGGTTTGCAGCCGAGTGTGAAGCAGCTGGGATGAGGATCAGCACCTCTAAATCTGAGGCCATGACCCAAGTGAAGGAGTTCAAGTACCTAGGGGTCTCGTTTCTCACCCTGGAAAGGAGAGAGAAAAATTGTGCTCTTATTCTCTCATTGTGCTGTTCGAACAGGATTTCAGACAAGATTGTGACTTTTTTTTATTAATCTAGACTTTCTTTCATTGGAAAAACAGATACTGTGGCTTTGAATGGATTTACAGGAATTCACACAAGAATATAAGTGACTTTTTTACTATAAAGTATGTTATTGATATTTTAACATGATTTTCAAAATATTCAACAAGCTTTAGTTGTGGTTTTTGAAATGCTTTAACAGTCTTTTTAGTCTTTATAAATTTCATGTAGTTTAATTGTCCTGAGTTAATGCATAATTTGGTTTAAAATTAAAAGGGAAATCCTACTTCCATGTCTTATTCTGTTCAAATGAAAGGTTGAATCTAGGATCATTTAAATGTGCATTTCTTTTGAGATTTTTTTCTTCCAGGAGATGCTGAAAATGTCTCATTAGATACAAAATTAATTTGGTTTCTGGGCCCTAGATCCTGGCTCATGGGGGGCTGCGCTCCCCAGAACCCCTGCAAATTTTCCTCTGATTTCACAGTTTTCATTTCACAGTCCTGAATAATAGTTCAGAAATTTTCGGTTTGCTATTTTTTCAATATTAATGTGACTGTCACTCATTCAGCACTTATCACACAGAATGCAATAATACACAAATGTACACTAGTTGAGACATTTGCTTGCCTCTATCATTACATAAAACTGTACTTATCCTTTTTAACTCCTGGATCTGGTAACCATTAAAATAATGTTATTGTTCTGATTTGTTTGTTTTGATGTAATTTGACTCCAATATAATTTCCATTTCCCAATGTGCTATGCATTTATTCCACTGTAAGTGGTTGAATGTAATTAATGTACAAGCTTTTTCTCCAACATAGGATGTGGCTCCAGCAAAGTGGTAAAACAATACTTCAAGACAAGACCATTTTAACAAAAGCATTTGAATTAATAATAATAATAAAAAAAGTTCTTCCATCAAACCATTCCATGGACATGAA
This sequence comes from Thalassophryne amazonica, assembly GCF_902500255.1. Lineage (NCBI taxonomy): Eukaryota > Metazoa > Chordata > Actinopteri > Batrachoidiformes > Batrachoididae > Thalassophryne > Thalassophryne amazonica. The sequence goes on along the minus strand of NC_047103.1, from coordinate 86,895,005 downwards.
AGCAAAATCTTCTCAAGTTTGAAGATGAACCCAGACAGGCAAATATAAACAAATACATACACTCATCACTGTGGAATAAAACTGGTAACCATTCGCATGGGTTCTGGTTCAGGTTCAGGTGCAGGTTAAAAAACAAAAACCGGCTCTGTCATTTTTGGCAGAGGTTTTGTGCAGACCTTTTGAAATTTTGAGGATAAAATGGACCATTCTGAAAGTACTCCAGTATTTTGTCACTTTTCAGTGAAACATTTCAAGAACATGAGAATCTTGAAGTTGGTCTCCTGAGAATATATGGCCCGTAAACAAGATAATACCACAGACCAGTGAACAATAAGTGGACATCAGAAATACAAATGTGAATTAAAATGTGTTTAAACCATGTACGAGGTCTGTTAGAAAAGTATCCGACCTTTTTATTTTTTTCAAAAACCTGATGGAGTTGAATCACGTGTGCTTGCATGAGCCAACCTTGAACCTTCGTGCGCATGCGTGATTTTTTTTCACGCCTGTCGATTGTGTCATTTGCTTGTAAGCAGCCTTTGTGTGAGGATGGGTGTAGTCTCTCGTCATTTTTTCTTTGCAAGGAAATGGCGGAACAACTGGAGCAGCGCGACTGCATCAAAATTTTTCCAGAAACTGGGTGACAGCCAGGTGGAACCATTCAGATTATTCAGACGGCTTTCGGTGATGATCCTATGGGCATCACACAGATTAAGGAGCGGTACAACCGGTTTTAAAGACGTCCGCACAGCAGTGGAGAGCACGCCGCGCTCTGGGCAGCCATCGACATGCAGAAATGACCAGATCATTCCAAAGTGAACGCTGTCATGATGTGGGACCGTCGTGTGACTATCCGAGAAATTGTGGAAGAGGTGGACATCAGCACTTTTTCGGCACATTTCACTGTGACAGAAGATTTTGCCATGAAAAGAGTTGCAGCGAAATTCATTGGCACAAAGCTGATGGCGCAGCAAAAGCGCCTCCGTGTTGAAGTCTCACAGGACATGCTGTAACATGCCCAGCTCTTCCACCATTCGGAAGATTCAGACGGCTTTCAGTGGCTTTTCAGCTGTGTCAATGACTTCAATGCCTGGGTCAGAAAGGACCACCAGCTCTGGAATAGAACCACTGAGAGAAATGGAGTGGGCAAGGGCAATGTCAACAGCACCTGCTTCTCACAACATGCAGTGAACACAATCGTATTATCACCAACAACATTTTTAGACAAAAGCAAAAGTTCAAAGTCTCCTTGCAACACCCTGACTCAAAGCACTGACACCTGCCTGACTATATCCTCATCTGAAAGCATCACCAGAAAGATGTCCTGTCCACCTGGTGACTGGTGCAGATAACTTTTGGATGGATCATCATCTGATCTGCTCCAGGATCCAGCTGAACATACGGCCCAAGAAGAGGCCTGGAAACTGCAACACTATCAAAAGGTTCACCATCGCCAAGCTCAAAGACCCAGAAATAAAAGCACCCAATAAAAGAACAACCCAAGAAATACTTCATCCTGGCTCTAAAACATTGGAAAGAGCTCAAGACAGCCATAACAGCCTGCCAGGAAAGACTCAGACACCAGAAGAGGAAGCACTACGCCTGTTTGATGAGAATAACGAGATCCTACAACAGCTCATCAAGCAAAAGTGAAAAGCTTTTCTCGACCTTCAAAGCGATCCGACTTTAAAAGAGAAAAAATCTTGACTCCAGCAAAGCAAAGCAGCTCTGCAAAATTAAACTTGCAAACTGAAAAATCAGTTGTGGATTCACAAGGCTGCTGAAATCCAAGCCCTCACTGACAGAAATGATAGCAGAGGCTGTTTTAATGCCAACAAAGCACTCTATGGCCCCTCCACCCATGGACAAGCACCTGTTTGAAGCAAGGATGGCTTGAGACTCCTGAAGACGAATGTGACATCAGTGCTCAATGTAAGGAACACTTGAAGACCTCTTCAACACCAGCCCAATCATTGAGGAGGAGGAAGTGCTCAGCCATTTACCTTTGACAAGACATAGTTTAAGAAATCAACTGAACCTCAACTCTTGAAGAAAGATGCTTTTGAAGGTATGAAAAACAACAAAGCTCCCGAGAAGATAAGATCCCCATTGACGTCTTTAAAGAAGGAGGTCCCTTTCTCCCATGTCAACTTCACCAACTCATCAACAAAATCTGGAATCAAGAAGAAATTCCAGCAGACCTGAAACTACTCAATGATTGTCACCATCTCCAAGTGGCAAGGAGTCAAGTGGAAACCATTGTGGAATCTCATTATCAACTGCAGGAAAGGTTCTGGCATGGACTGGCAACAACTGTCTGAAACCACCAGGCAAAAACATCCTTCCTGAAACCCAGCGTGGCTTCTGACCATCAAGAGAGACAACAGACATGATTTTCACTGTCCGCCAATTGCAAGAAAAGTGTCTACAGCAACCAACCATATACCTCACCTTCATCGGCTCTGACAAAGGTATTTGACAAGTGCACACTTACTTCTGTGGAAGATCCTGAACAAAATGGGCTGTCGGAGAATCATCAAGCTCCTGAGGCTTCTTTGAGATGACATATCTGCCAAAGTTCTGGTAAAATGGCATAAAAACTGAAGCCTTCATTGTTCAGTCCGGAGTAATCAGGGCCTGCGGCATTGTCCCTACACTCTTCATCATCACCATGGCAACAATCCTCCACCTGATCAGGGACAAGGTGCCACCATTAATTGACATTGTGTACGGAACAGATGAAAAGGTCTTCAACTTCAGCCGACTGAGAGACAAGACGAAAATCACCACCACTTGACTAGTGGACGTGACTCTTGGATGACAGTAGTGTGTCATCCTTTATGGAAGAAGGTCTTCAGAAATCCTGGAAACCTTTGAAACCTTCACAAGTTTGCCTTCAGATCAATCTGAAGAAGACAAATCCTGTATCAGCATCCACCCATCATGTTCAGTCCAATGCTTTCTTAATATAAATATCATTAGCTAAAGCTGCACTGTGGAGGATCAGTGCTATCTATTGGAGAGGTTACAGATTCATTATGCCATCACAGTTGTGTATCCTTACATTTTGAGTTCTTGGCAACAGGGATTCCTACTCCCTTGTCTTCTCTTGTGATAATCCAAATGTAATACCCTCAGTTCCACAAAAAATGAGGATTCTCAAACATGCTATCCACCCACATTCTTTCTGGCTAGTCTCAAGGTCCTACAGACTACAGGTCCTGGAGAGAAGGATTGCAGGCAATCACTTTGTCAGCAGATCAGCTGCAGTATGTCCTTCTCCTTGGTGTGGCAGCAGCGTACGAGATGGTGATGGAGGATGGATGAGGATGGATTCACTGATAGCTGTGTAGAAGTGCACCATCATTGTCTTTGGCAGGTTGAACTTTTCCAGCTGCCACAGAAAGTACATCCTCTGCAGGGCTTTCTTGATGAGGGTGCTGATGTTCAGCTCCCACTTGAGGACCCGTGTGTTGAGCCCAGCTAGCAGATGTGGTCCAGAGTTTCAACTGGGGAGTCACACAGGGAGATGGGTTTCAGTGCAGCTGGACCTTTCATGAAGTCCATAATCGTCTCCACATTGAGCTCCACATTAGTCTGTCTGCACCAGGTCAAGGGTTGATCCATCTCCCTCATGTAGGTGGACTCATCTCAATCAGAGATAAGAGTGAGAGTGGTGTCATCTGCAAACTTCAGGAGTTTGACTGACTGATGACTGCATGTGTAGCTGTTGGTGTAAAGGGAGAAGAGAAGAGCAGAGCAGAAAAGACACAGCCTTGTGGATGTGGTGATGATGGTCCTGGAGTCAGAGGCAAGTTTCCCCAGCTTCACGTGCTGCTTCCTGTCTGACAGGAAGTCAGTGATCCACCTGCAGATGGAGTCAGACACACTCAGCTGACAGAGGTTGTCCTGTAGCACAGTTGGGATGATGGTGTTGAAGGCAGAGCTGAAGTCCACAAACAGGATCCTGGCATAGGTTTCTGGGGAATCCAAATGCTGGAGAATGAATGAAGGGCCAATTGACTGCATCATCTACTGACCTGTTGGCACTGTAGGCAAACTGCAGGGGGTCCAGTAGTGGGTCATTAATGGATTTGAGGTGGGACTGCACTTGGCACTCGAATGACTTCATTACTTCTGAGGTCAGAGCAACAGGTCAGAAGTCATTATGTCCTATGATCCTTGGTTTCTTAGGAACGGGGATGATGGTAGCAAATGAAAATTGTCCTCACAGCCAAGCAACTTAGGATCTACTCCAGATCTCAAGAAAATGCTTTGGTCGAGGGCAGACAAAAGAACATGAGCCTAATGTGCATGTTTTTGATAGTCTGAAGAAATCAGTGTGCCCAGAGAAATGCCACATAGACACAGGTAGAACATAAAAACTCCACATAGAAAGGAAATGGACTTCGGTGGAATTGAACCTTCTTGCTGTGAGCCACCGTGCTACCCAATATAAGGGAGCAACAACTGAGTGTTCTTTTTTAATCAGTATTTTTTTTAATTGAACAGTATGAACACTATAAGAAAATTAATAATAAACCCCAACAATGGACCAAAGGAAAAAATATCAAACACACACACAGAGGACCAGTCAATTGGGCACTGCAGTCTCATTTGAGGCTGGGCGCTAAAGGGGTAAAATATGATGCATATGACATAATTTCAGTGGTGGACACACTTCCGATAATCTGATAACTGATAATTCTCGAAAATAAAGTTTTCATTATCGGACTAATTATCTTCTGATAATTTTTAGGTAAACAAAGGTGAACAGATGTGTAGTTCTAGCCTCTGCAAACGGAGAACTGCTTTTAGAAGAAACCACTCTATCCACTGTAGGCAAAGGAGAACTGGTCTCTCTCTCTCTCTCTCTCACACACACACACACACACACACACACACACACACACACAACACACCACACACACACACACACACACACCCACACACACACACACACACACACACACAACACACACACACACCACACACACACACACACACAACACACACACACCACACACACACACACAACACACACACACACACACACACACACAATTCTTTTAACCCCATACTGATACACAGCCAGAATCACCCAAGTCATCCAGAAGCATACATTTTTAACTATGGTTCAAATTTTAACCAAACTTATTTTGGACAAGTTATTTAAACTAATGTCACTTCTGAAGTTTTATAAAGTGAAAATATCAGATATATATTTTAGTTTTAAAGTAATGCACTAATTTTTAAGGTTTTAGTGTGGGCATGCTTTGTCCAGGTGCATTATGGGTGATAGGGTAATCTCAGTACGGTAATCTCAGTACGTTCATGACAGGAGAATGCATTTGAGACACTCTGATCAGGAGAACAGTATTAAACTCTAGTGCCTAAAACTCTCATGAATATATTCTCTGGGTTTACAGACGTTGTTTTTGTGTTTGCCTTTATTAAATTCCACGCATCTTAAAAGTAGCAAGTAGCAACACAGATTATCTGGAATTTTGTTTTGGCAAGTTTTCAAGGTCTCTACTGCCATCTAATGGCCAGTAGTGTTCATGGCAGTATTCAGACTGAAGCTGGGCAGACACTGTACCACAGAACCACACGGTGTAAAAGTTCAGAGCGCCCCGATTTATGTTCTCACACACAATGTAAGTTCAAAAACCACACGTCGGACTCGTGTTTCCAGAGGCAAAACGTAAACAGAAGCTTTTTTTTAAACTTAATTTACAAAAAGTCTCGATGGGAGACATCAAAGTTTAAAAAAAAAAAAAACATTACAAGACAGGTATGCGGTGTTTGCATAGGCACAAGAATATCAAACAGGTTTGATTTTCATTTGACCATACGATTGCTGATCAGGAGGTAGTCGTGAGATGTTAAACGCAGCTCATTACTCCATGTATACTAAGCGATGCAGGACGCGCAATTAACCTGAAACTCGGTGCGATCCAAAAAATTCTCACACGAATGAAAAATCAGCTGAAAAAGGGCCAAAACTCGCACTGGCACCAGTAGTTGGCAGTGTCCTATTTATTTTGACACCGGTTATATCAGACGGTTATCCAATTACAACTTGGCTTTTTTTTTTTTTTTTTTTGAAAATGCCTTTTTTTTTTTTACAAATAAAAAATGGCATATTTTACAAAAGCACATTTATCTGTAAACACCAACACACGACACACCTCACATTAACATGTTGGTTTACATAGAATTAATCAACCAATCAGTGTAGCAGAGGCACATTTTACCCAGAATGCCATCTGTCTGTGTTTGTTACAAAACTTCAGAATTAGTGCATTATTCAACATTAAAAGATATATGTTATATCTTAATTTTTAATTAATTGACATTAATGGAGTTATTCTATCAGTATTCATTTTATTTATACACCAAACCACAACTCAGCAATGCTTTATTTTCCAAGACCTCGGCCTGATGGCAGCGCTGTGATTGAGTAGAGTTGAGCTTTCTGGCTCTTTTCAGTTGTGTCTGTGCTGGAAGCCATGTAGTAAACTAGAGGTTCCAGCAGTGGGCAGGATGCTGAAAGACAAAAGTGCTGATTCATTGTTTGGGTCTGTTGGCGCTTTGATGCTTCCAAAAGCGATTGCAGTGTTTAAAACGCAAAATCAGCTTGTTTGTAGTTGCAACTATACCGGAATTAATACTGGAATTCATTGGTTATCTGTAACTTCAGAAACATTTTTGGGTGGTTTATCGTTTTATCTTTATTGAAGATAACTTTTTGGTTATCTGTTACCGAAGTTAATTTTTTGGTTATCTATGCCCACCACTGCATAATTTCTCTACTTCCAGGGGACTAACTACAGCATTTTCAGTGGGTTTTGGGGCAAATTATGAATATATGCAAATATATAAAAATATATGCAAACAAAGTGAAAAAGTAAAGAAAAAGGGATGATATGGATGGGAAAGTGGACATGTGTTGTGGTTTGTTTATGACCCAGAGCACAGACATGTCGAGGCGGTTTTGCAGGTGAGAGAACAGAGCTTCTCTGGTTAGCTGTGTAGGCTAACACTTACTGACATGACGTCTCCCATCTGCCTCGCCTTTTCTTCACTACTGGGAACTGAAGAAAAAAAAAACTTTTGCGACTGCTTCGGTGATTGTAGCTGAAAACAAAACAGTACACCATTTATCCGTGTGAAGTTATGCTGTGTATATATATTGCACAATGCAGAGTTGAAGTGATTAAATTAAACTGAATTTGATTAGATTAGATTAGATTAAAGGGCATTTCATTTTGGATTCAACTAGATTAGATTAAATTGATTTTTGTTTGGATTAGATTAGATTAAATGATTAAACTTGATTAAATTTGATTAAACTTTGATTAAACTTTATTCGCGATATGTATGTGCATATGTGAATGATGAAATATATGAAGAAGCTAACAGATTCTTCATTTTGAAACATTATTTATAAGGTAAACTATATGCACACTGTACAAGAAGTCAGGCATATTTACATTTAGTTTTCAATATCATCAGATACATAACATTGGACACTTAAACAACTACTAAACATGGAGTCTTCAATCATTATCACCATCACGATCAGTCTTCAACAACATGAAACGTCAGATATTTAACAATAGGGAGTTTACTACATAATACATATCACATACAGTCGTCAGTCATCAATAACACAGAGTGTCTCACTCAACCAGTTCACAACTGACATCTAGTAAGCAAGGGAGTCTTTGATCATAATCACCATCATAATACAGTCTTCAGTCACCACTAATACTGTGTCTCACTCAACCAGTTCAGAACCTAAGCATCACTTCTTCACACACCTAACCTCCTTCCAGTTGCACTTGACATAAGACATAAGTGCTTGGAAGACAGAGTCACTGAGGCGACACCTCTCAGGCCTGAAACTCTTCCCCGCTACTGAGAAAACCCTCTCCACTGGAGCTGATGTGGCAGGGATGCACAGGTATCACTGAGCTACCTTGGCCAGGTGTGGATACCTGCCCCCGTTGACCTTCCAGTAGGAGAGTGGATCCTTGTCCATGCACAACAGGGGTTCATGCAAGTAGTCGATGACTTCTTGGTGGGCTGGGGAGAGATCAGGGGAGGTGGGCTGGACCTCTTTTGTTGAGTTTGTCATGCATGTTTAAATGTGAAGGGTGAGTTAAGTGGCCTCTTTTGTTCTTTAATAACTGGTGTTTGTATGGCACTTGTGTCATCACCCTGACAGTGTGATATTGTTTGGAGATAGGAATGGATAAGATGAGTAGACTGTTTTGCTGGGTAGATGGGAGGGAGAGAGGTGCTTTCTTTGTTGCAAGAAGATAGGTGGAAAGATTGTATTGTCCTCAACTGAGATGTGTTTACATGGTAATTGTGCTATCACTGTCAGGGATTGGGCCAGGTCAGGGCGTTGAACCCTTATTTTTCCCCTTTTCGTGGTTTCCCGTCTGCTGTGGCTTTGATTATTAGTTATTATTTTCATCATGTGTTTTTCTGTCATATTTTTCTTGCCACTTTATTCTTATGATTCACTAGGTATTTCATTTTCATCATATGGTTATTTTCTGTTTTGTCACTTTGTTTTCTTTGTTACTTTTTACTTGGCCTTTCACTCTGTTCTAGTTTTCAGTCATTGTTTCTTGGTTATAATATTTGTTGTACTGTTATGTCAGGATTTGTTTTGGTTATTGTTTGTTCACTGCTTGTTCTTATGGTTTGTCTTACTGCCTAGTTTTCTTTAGTCAGTTTATGTTAATGTCATTTTAGTATTAGCTCCATGTCTTGTATTCTAGTCCGTGTTGCCAGTTCTTGTCTAGTTTAGTCCTCATGTTAATGTTTGACTCCTGTTCAGTAATATTAGATTCAGTTGTAGCTTTGTACTTATTTCTGTTTCACTCCACATCCTGCACCTGCATTCCTGTCTTCATCTCTCACAGCCAGTTGATAAAGTTTTTTTCTGCACCTGCCATGTGTCCCTGTCTCACTTTAACTCTGTCTGCTTTGTGTTTTCATTTAGTCACACTCTTGACACCTGTTCACAAATCTTTGTCTTTTCTTCACTCCACCTTGTGTTGTCCTCCCTCAGTGTCTTGCACAATGTACTATCTTCGTCCACTAGCCACGCCCCCTTCTTGATTGTTTCTCACGTGCACCTTGTTACACCTGTCTTATTTAATCTCCACCCAGCCACCACTCCCTTGCTCATTTGTTGTCCTTGTACACTTGCCAGCTCTGTTTCCAGTCCAGTTTTTGCTTTGCCGTGTATTCTGATCCTGCTTTGTATTTTTGACTTTGCCTTTTGCCTCGCCCTTGGTGTCTGTGTCTGCTCGTGCCTCTGAACCCTGCTAAACCATGACTGCGTTTTTGCCTGACCCTGTTTGTGCTTCTGCCCCGCTGTGTGAATTAAAGACAATGATCTCTTCTACATCCAAGCCTAATCTGAGAGTTTGCATTTTGGGTCCTAACAATTCATGTGCCTGCCACCTGCCCAGCCTGACAATCACCCTGTTTTGAGAAACCTGCAAGGGTTGGCGTTGTTGTGTGAAGGGACTGAGATGTGACAAGTTTGCTTGAATTGAGCTGACAACGTACCAACTTGTATATAGAAGGCACTTTTGTAAGAATGTGAATTTTAATCAAAATGTAATCAAATTTTAATCAAAAAATTTGGATTAAATGCAAAAAACTTGTATTAGATTAGATTAAAGCATATGAAAAAAAACCCAGATTAGATTAAATAATCTAATCGTAATCTAATCCAAATTTTGGATTACGATTAAATTGACTTCAACTCTGGCACAGCGGAGCGGAGGTTCCTGTAAGTGGTCAAATCCCCTGATATCACGCAGGGTTCAAATGAAACTGCGGTGCCCTATAATTCAAAAGAAAAAGAACCAGTGACTTCTGCAAACCGCACGAGTAGCAGGCAGGCAGACGGCAAACCAAGACCAAGATGGAGATTATCCCAGTTTCACTCTCCTCATTACATAGAGATTTCCCCAGGTGAAACTGCACGCCTTGGTTTTACTTGTTGTGTAGAGTGGGAAAATTAAGTCAGTTTTGGTCAATCTACATAGAGTGATCAGCCTTTCACAAAGGCCTGAAAAAGGTAGCAAGCCCAGAATTTGACATGTTGCTCAAATTTCTGATTGCTCAAAAATCAAAGAAATACACGAGCTGTTTTGTTGCACCATTATTTATAATGTGTTAGAGCATATCTATACAGTCAAATCATGAATCAGGTTGTTTGGAGCAAAATCTATAGTCATTAGAAATCTTCTCATTTTGAATGTGCTTCAAAATATTCTGCATTTTCTGCACCCCAGATGGCAATGTGGGTAATTGAGCATCATATTCATATTTTTACCATGTATTCTTACATAACTCAAGATGATGTGAAGCAAATATGGCGCACAGTTTAAGCTTCCTTACAGCCCTGAAGAATATTATAATATTATTATTATTGTTGAGCAGCTAACATTCCAAAATACGTTCATGGGTTAAAACATTCTGATACAACTTGGTGTCAGTTAGAAGCTCAGCCATGTTTATCTACCTCACTCCCTGCCTTATTATTTTAATCTCTCCCTGTGTCCCTGTCTCCATACACAGTTAATCCTGTTGCACTTGCCTCTCTTAAAATAGGATATAAATTTTGACTTCACTTCACATGTGTTTCTGCTTCTGTTCTTGGCCCTTGATGTAATAAGCCCCCCCACTTAGACATTGCATTTCATCTATGGGGTAAGAAGGGCATTAAATGTTTCTGTGATGTTTTTAGGGATAATATCTTTCTTAATTTTACTGATATGTCTTCCCTATATGACCTGCCCTTATCTCATTTATTTATTTATTCACAACCCCAATTCCAATGAAGTTGGGACGTTGTGTAAAATGTAAATAAAAACAGAATGAACAATGATTTGCAAATCCTCTTCAACCTATATTCAATTGAATACACCACAAAGACAAGATATTTAATGTTCAAACTGATAAACTTTATTGTTTTTGTGCAAATATTTGCTCATTTTGAAATGGATGCCTGCAGCACGTTTCAAAAAAAGTTGGGACAGTTGCAACAAAAGACTGGGAAAGTTGATGAATTCTCAAAGAACACCTGTTTGGAACATTCCACAGGTGAACAGGTTAATTGGAAACAGGTGAGTGTCATGATTGTATAAAAGGAGCATCCCCCAAAGGCTCAGCCATTCACAAGCAAAGATGGGGGTGAGGATCACCACTTTGTGAACAACTGCATGAAAGACATAGTCCAGCAGTTTAAGAACAATGTTTCTCAATGTTTAATTGCAAGGAATTTAGAGATTCCATCATCGACGGTCAATAATATGATCAGAAGATTCAGAGAATCTGGAGAACTTTCTACACATAAGCGGCAAGGCCAAAAAACAACATTGAATGCCCGTGTACTTAGATCCCTCAGGCAGCACTTCATTAAAAACTGACATCATTGTGTAAAGGATCTTACCACGTGGGCTCAGGAACACTTTAGAAAACCATTGTCAGTTAACACAGTTCGTTGCTACATCTACAAGTACAAGTAAAACTCTGCCATGCAAAATGAAAGCCATACATCAACAACATCCAGAAACACCACCACCTTCTCTGGGTGCCAGCTCATTTGAAATGGACAGACGTAAAGTGGAAAAGTGTGCTGTGGTCTGATTTGTCCACATTTCAAATTGTTTTTTGGAAATCATGGATGTCATGTCCTCCGGACAAAAGAGGTAAAAGACCATCCAGACTGTTACCAGTGCAAAGTTCAAAAGCCAGCATCTGTGATGGTATGGGGGTGTGTTAGTGCCCATGGCATGGGCAACTTACACATCTGTGATGTCACCATCAATACTGCAAGGTACATCCAGGTTTTGGAGCAAAACATGCTGCCATCCAAGCAACGTCTTTTTCAGGGACGTCCCTGCTTATTTCAGCAAGACAATGCCAAGCCACATTCTGCACGTGTTCCAACAGTGTGGCTTTGTAGTAAAAGAGTGCAGATACTAGACTGACTTGCCTGCAGTCCAGACCCGTCGCCCATTGAAAATGTGAGGCACATTATGAAGCGCAAAATACGACAATGGAGACCCCGGACTGTTGAACAACTGAAGTTGTACATCAAACAAGAATGGGAAATAATTCCTCCTACAAAGCTTCAACAGTTAGTGTCCTCAGTTCCCAAACGCTTATTGAGTGTTGTTAGAAGGAAAGGTGATGTAACACTGTCGTAAACATACCACTGTCACAGCTTTTCTGAAACGTGTTGCAGGCATCCATTTCAAAATGAGCAAATATTTGCACAAAAATAATAAAGTTTATCAGTCTGAACATTAAATATCTTGTCTTTGTGGTGTATTCAACTGAATATAGGTTGAAGAGGACACATTTAAATTCTGCTAGTATTTTTTTTTTCATTGTTAATAATTTTGCTAATTTTTCCTATTGTCATGTGGTGGCAAGCTGGTTGCTGCATCACTGTGCTGACTTTGTTGTTTCTTGGCTTCAGTGTGTCTTCACTGAGAAAACAGAGTGATACATTCTCAGAGAACAGTAAAAATAAACCTCAGCTTTGCCAAATGTGTCAATGCCTCCTGTTACTGTGGCAACAGGATAGTAACCAGTGACTGTGCAGCACAGATAATTTTTTCCTTCATTGATCAGCAAGTGTGCAAAAAGGTAGGGATACATACATTCATAAATTTTCAACATTTCTTCCTCAGCATGCGTTAAAGGCAGACAGACATGCACAAAATGTGGATTTTTTCCAACGTGTCGACTGGCACTAGTTGCTATTAGTCTGAAAGATGTTATTGATGGTGGACTTTTTTTTATTTCTACCTCCCTTTCACCTCATTCTTATCCTGTTATCCAGCATTCTTTATCAGTCTTCCTTGGTTCTGCTTCTGCACTGATTGGAAATGTGAGGACAATTTCTGAGAAGTATCTTACATAATGTGTAGAATTTAATGTAACCAATAACTACAGACAATGCACTTTGTGGAACTTTTTTTTTTGCCAACAAAGGATTTTTTTCTTCATTTGTCTTTTTCAGTGTTGTTCATATAGTATAATTTTGTAATTATTGAGTTTCACCACCTGCCTTCTCTTTCCTTCCCTCTGAACTCCCTTTCCTTTTTGTCACACTTTTGTTGTTGCTCATATACGAGGCACAAGCCACCGGACCATTTCTAAATGGATGGCTCTGTGGATACGAGACCGTCGTGTGCTCTTTCTCTGGTTATCACAAGAGCTGGACATCAGCCATTTTCCGGCAGATTTCACTTTTAACAAGAGATTTTGTCATGAAAAGCTGCGTGGAGGCTTCGCGCGTCACGACCGATTCGCTTTGGAAGCAAGACAAAGGAACACCTCCGTTTCGGCGTGTCAGAAGACAAGTTTGGACATGTCTATCTCGGCTTTCAGTGCTTGCCAGTCCAGTAAGTATCAGTGAAATTGTGGAGAGCTGGCCCGGTTTTGACAAATAACTCTGTTGTACTGTTGGGTTTTGTACACTGGGCAGTTAGTTACATGAGGCTGATCCTCCGACCAGGATATTGGACGTCTTTTGCTGTCGGGGTGGCTGATCTGACTATCAGCTACAAATCACTGAGTTTGCAGAAGTGGTCAGACATTTGAGGGTGGGTAAAGCCCCGTTTACACATAGACGGTTTTGTCGGCAGGTAGTACGTAGACCGAAGTTCGCGGTAGTTCCGGCTGTTTTCGCGGTGGGAAGGGGCGGAGCATTTCGCTAGCGTTTTGACCACCGTACTATCTGCAAATACGCGGCTAAAACGCCTCTAAATCCGCCGAATAAAGCGGATCCAGGCAAATCCTGCGTTACTCCAGGATCTTTTGCATATAGGCACCGCCCCCACAGTATAATAGGCTGAAGCAGCAGGAATACATGCCTCTGTCACTGCAGGGGGAGGGAGATCATCCTCAGCCTTTTCTTCTCCTTCCTTTCCCCCTCCTCAACGTGTTGCTCCGTCTCCACCACAGGCCTCCCCTCTGCTTCTGAACCAGACCTCTTGGTTTCCTTCTTCTTGCCTAAGTCCTTGCCGCTGCCAATTTTCTTTTAGGAGGCATATGGGAGCTTCTCTGCAAAAATATCTGGAGCTGGCCACGAGTGAGAGGCCTGCATGCAGCGCGCTAGCGTTTTTATACTGACCACCACCAATCTGCTGTTTGGAACGCCGTTTTAACCGGGAGGTGGCGTTTAGAACGGCATACTGTCCGCTAGCGCCGCCGTTTTGTCTGCCTCTGTCGCCGGTTAAAACGCCATTGAGGACGCCGATGTGGGTTCTATCACCGTTTTACACACCGTTGGTTAGGGATACAATGCCAGCCGCCAATTACGGCGGTGTAAACTGTGGCACTACAGGAAGGGGCAGGATGAAACGGCGATTAAAAAGTATCAAACGCCGTTGTTCGCATTGTCTCCATTGTCACGCGAATTCTCCGGGAGCACTCACGGAATTATTCGACATGTTGAATAATTTTTTTGACGATTCCCGGTAAAGCCGGAACTAAGCCACGCCCCCTAGTGCCGGCGTTAACAACAGCGTTTGATCCTTAAGATGGCCAAAAACTCTTCCAGGACGGTTCCGGGAGCTCTTACCGTCTATGTGTAAACAGGGCTTAAAGTATGCAAGGATCCGGGATATTGAAGCTCAACTCCTTCAGGTGGGTCGAGATGCTGTTCTCCAGGCACAAACAATATGACAGATTTCAGATAACACATGACAATTTTCATGGGGGGAGTGCAGGAGGAGCATTTTGGAGACCTCCCATAAGAAAAGTTTGACTTTCTGTGTTTCTATAGATAGTAAGGTTGTAACAGTACATGTATTAAATGAGCCAAACAATTTTTAGTTCGGATCTTTTGGATCAGTATGCATTTGTACTGAACATATACAGCAATTGACCTTTTATTTCTGTGTGCAGAACTCACTTAGGGTGAATCTATTTCTACCCCTTGGCCCTTCCCTTACCCCTTCCCCTCCGTTTAGAGTGGGCACGAGAGACGGAGGGGTGTCTCAATTCTCTTTTTGGAGTGAGGCGGAGGGGAAGGCGGAGGGCTACAAACTCCTCCGTTTGGAGTAAATCTGGATGCACACTCTGTTTGGAGGGGTAGGAGGAGCTTACTGCTGTCTCCAAAAAAACAAACATGGCGCCGAAAGAGGCGCAAAAATGTAAGTGGCTTTCATTACAAACTACACTGTTTAGAAAGTTATAACTTGCCAAAAAACTTTACAGGCAGTTGTCTATGACAGCAACATGTATGCTGCTGGATGCATGTTGTGTATATTGTTATTCTGAAGAATATCGTAACTTCGCTTGTGCGCTGAGGTGTTATAATGCATGTACACATGAACGCTACGATAAGACACTTTTATATCTCACAATGGAGAAAATCATGATAAAGGATAAGCACATTAATTTATATGTTCATAAATATTTGGATAATAACGATCCCTGCTGTTGGATTTCAAGGTTTGTAATGTGTGTATTTTGTAAACAAACAGGGACCCCTGAGCAAACTCGTCTCCTGATTCGCTTTCATGCAGAAACGAGGAGAAGTTTCTGCGTTCAAAGCAGTCGGCAAAAGACCAGTGTGAGTAACACATAACCTGTTGTGCTAGTAGACTGCTATTATTTTTGTCAAGGAAATTTCTAAAGGAAGTAGGGCTGGATGGAGTCGTCAGCAGTTCCCAGGCCTCCAAAAAGTGGGAGAATTTGAAAAAGAAATATGAGGTTAACAGAACTATATGCAGCCCATAACATGCATACAGGTGCTGGTCATATAAATAGAATATCATGAAAAAGTTGATTTATTTCAGTAATTCCATTCAAAAAGTGAGACTTGTATAATGTATACATTCATTCCACACAGACTGATATATTTCAAGTGTTTATTCCTTTTAATTTTGATGATTATAACTGACAATTAATGAAAACTCCAACTTTGGTATCTCAGAAAATCCGAATATTGTAAAAACAAAACCCATTAAAAAAAATGTGGGGGAGATTCAGAGAGTGGACTGCAGCTGGAGTCAGTGCTTCAAGAAATACCACGCACAGACATATGCAAGACATTTTCAGCTGTCGCATTCCTTTTTAAGCCACTCTTTAACAAGAGACAGCGTCAGTGGTCCGAAGTTATGTTCTCTGATGAAAGTAAATTTTGCATTTCCTTTGGAAATCAAGGTCCCAGAGTCTGGAGGAGGAGAGGAGAGGCACACGTCTGTCCGTGGTGGTTCTTTAAGTAGTTAATAATTAAAAGAAATTAACACTTGAAATATATCAGTCTGTGTGGAATGATGTATACATTATATGGATGGAATTACTGAAATAAATCAACTTTTTCATGATATTCTAATAATATGACCAGCACCTGTACTTATACAAAAATTTTGAATATGTTTCACATTGTTTTGTGTATGTCTTCTTGTTTTCCAGGAGTTCAAAATGGTGTCCAAAAAAAGTGGCCAGGGGACAGATGAGGGTGAGACAACTGCCTCAAATTGCCAGTATTTTGAGGACATGCATGAGGTGCTGGGCTCCAGGCCTTCAATTGACCCTTCGGTAGTTGTGGCTTCTTTTCAGGAGGAAGACCCAACAATGACTGTTATGGTAATATATTATTGTAAGAAGATCTTATAATAGATGACATAAAAAAGTAATCATACAGTGACATGTGGGCAATTCTACGGTAATGGAATTACAATCTGAGCTAATCTGTCGTGGTTAGATGCCATATGTCCAGATTTTGCTGCTGTTGTAATTCCGTTGCCATAGAATTGTCCATGTTTTGAATATGTTTCAGGACATTGTGGAGCCCAGCACCTCAGCATCCTCTACTGCTGTTGTTGCTTCCTCCTCCGCACCTGGAACCTCCCCCTCCTCCCTAGCAGGGGACTCCTCATCTGAATTTACATCTCCAAAAAAAAAAAAAAAAAAAAAAAGAAGGAAGTACAACCCCATGTTGGACTTCCTGAAGGAAGAGTCGGCCAAAGAGCAGCAGCGGCATGAGGAGACAGAGGAGAAAACAGAGAGGTTCCTGGGACTCATGAACAAGCTTATTGATAAAATATAGGGATGAGTGTTTACATCTCAGTATTTTAGTTCTACCTCATAAGTATTATATTGTTATTTTTCCATTTTTGTTCAAGATTTGCACAGTTTTGTTGTTGTTAAAATAAATATATTTGTTAAATAAGTCAATAAAGAGTGAGTTCAATTTGAACAGTTGTTTATATTTCAAACAAACAAGTAACAAAAAAGAGTAAGCAGGAAATCAACAATCACTAAAGAACTGCAACAGATGTGGAAATAACAAAAGTACAATCACTCATCTCGAGCATTAACCATCATGGCAGCCAGTCTGTCTCTAATAGCATTGCCGGATGATTCATTGTGGATCAATGGTTCACATGGAAGCTGGGGTCAAATGCATCGCCTAAAACGTCAGTATCTGGCTCAAGTTGGTCCCCAATTTCCAGGCAAACATTGTGCAGGAAGGCACATGTCGCAATGACCAAAGGGACAAATGTATGTTTTACCTCCAGAGCTTTAAAAAGGGTTGATGTCCACCTTGTTTTCATCACTCCAAAGGCTCTTTCTGTGATGTTCCGAGCCTTGGAGTGATGGAAATTGAAGCTTCTTTCAGCATATTCCTGTGTGGGCTCTCTGAAAGGTGTAATTAATGCGATGGGGGTCTGCAAACATGGATAGCCTCCGTCTCCAAGTAGTATGAATTCTGGAGCGGGATATCTTTGTGCTCTGTAGAAAATGCTGTTATTCATTACTCGAGTATCATGCACAGAGCCTGGGTATGCAACAAAGATATGGCTCACAATATGCTAAACCGTTATATTACACCTGAGGTACTTCATGAATGTGTTTATTAAATATGGATTGTTGAATAGAAATGTTTGTTATTGTTAACACTAATGTAACTAATGTATATATAGTATGCATAATTTGAGTGTATTTCGTTGCTCATAAAATAAAGAAAAATTGAAAAGAAGTTTGGAAAATCCACTTTTTTCATCACATATTATAACACGATTGGACCTCACTTTTTCAACCAGGGCATATTTTTTTCAAACCAACCTCAATTGGCAATTGCATTGTGCGTTAGTCAATAGAAAACCCATGAAATGAAAAATAAAAGTAAATAAAAGGCCCTTGAGTCAATTTTAAGTACAAAAAAATTAAATTAAAAATGACCCTTGCGGATGTTACACCGTAATTCAAAACCAAGTGGGAGATATAGATGGTTAAAAGTCACATAAACTATAGCTAACATTTACACTTAGATGGGCATTCTACTTTGAAATATGTATTCTCCGATATACATCGTCAATTTGTATAAAAGATACACATATTAAGAAATTATAACAAGTTGAAAACAACCTGAGAATTGTCTGTCAAAAATAACATCCGCAAGGGTCCATACTCTTATTAATTTCACTTTTTCAAAATGGAAAAGTGAAATTTTTAAAGTTAATAGTTAATGAGTTATCTTGAGCTTTGTGGTTTATGAAAGAAATATATGTGTACTACAATTTCAAACTAGTTTGCAATAAAAACATGTAACTTGAAAAATTGACCTTTGTGTTACACTTTCATAACAGTTTAGCATATTGTGACCCATATCCAGAAAATGGCCTCTTGCATCGCATATTGCCATCATGTTGATTGAATGGAATCCTTTGTAATTTAGGTAGTCCATATGGTGTCGTTGTGGGGGCTTGATTCTGATGTGTGTACCATCTATTGCACCTGCGAGCAGGGCAAATCCTTCTCCTATTTCTTCTAGGTCATCTGGCTTAGGAAAGGTAATGGCACATGATAGGTTCCTGCATATAAAATTTGTCACCCTATGCACCACCCACCCTATGTACTGTTGGTTTGGGCACATTGAAGACACTGGCCACAACATGGTACGACAGACCATGAGCCAACCAGTAAGTGTAGATGAGTACTTCCAGTTGGTGTCCCCAGCCATGATCCTGGTCCCGTTGCAGTAATCTCTGAAGGCTGTGCATGGCTCTTCGAGTCAGACGGAATTCTTGCTTCAGCTCCATTTCTACATCAAACCAAAGTCTCAAAATTGGAATGTTGAGGTTGAGCTGGCAGTATCTTACTGGCTGTCCTCACTGCAGACACATAATACTATTACATTAGTTCAATGTTTAGTTTTACCTACAATTGTGTTCAAAATGCAACCACCCACTCATGCAGGTATCCTCTCCCAGGTAAAGCATTCTATACACCCCCACCCCCACTCAACTGCGAGAACATTAGGTGCATACAGCTAACGCCCATTTTTATTCTTTGTGATGAGTCACCTCTCGATAACTGCATTGACGTCTGTAATATTGCGCATTGGAGTGATTCTTCCCCCAGTTAAGATTGAAAAGCGGCATTAACATGCGAATGAACAACACATTTTTTGATTATCTATATATCTGTAAATATAACACACCCTACACTTTTACAAACGCAACGCTGCATTAAAGTCAGTATTAATGCAAAACGGAGTGATTCTCTAAACAGCTGAAATGATGTTCATTGTGTAATCATGTTGAGCAGCAACATTGCTGTATATTGGCTCAAACAAGCGCCGCGAAAAGGCATATCAACACTGAATACCTACCACAAAATTCTCCGACATGATTGTGATGCGTCGAAGAAATCTGCGTCTCCTATTTCTTTGCGTTGACACAGAAAGGCGAGAAAATAAAAAGAACAAACAGGCTACTGCAACAAGCTGCAGTTCGGTTGCCATATTAACAAACAATGAAGACGGCAAGCGACGCAACATGATGACGTCAAACTCATGAGCTGGGCAGAGGTTTTTTTTTTTTCTTTCTCTAAGGCGGAGGGGTGTCTCAATTTATATGGCTAGAGGCATACCCCTTCGCCTTACCCCTTGTTTTAAAGGGGTAGGCGTAGGGGTAGGGGTAGGGCCAAGGGGAAGAGGTACAAAAGAGAATTGAGATTGGGGGTAAGTAACTCTATGTTTCCTCCAAACAACTTTATCAACATGTTAGTATTTTGGCCCATCTGCACAGCTCTCTGCTGTTTGCGACCACAAGCTTTCTTGAGTTAATAATTATGATGGGCAAAGATGTGGATGAGATGAAATATGTATGCCAGCATTGTTTGTCTGCTGTCTGGTATGGAGATGGTTGTATGTTGAACATCGCCCGAAGTGAACGTCAGCATTACATGAAAAACAGCAGTAGTACAGTGTGCAGAGAGTACAGAGTGCAGTACAAACCCAGCTGCCATGGTGGTGCAGCATAACTGAAATAATCGTGCACAAGCACCAAAGTTGGCACAAATACTCCTTAGACATTACTCTTTTGAAAAAACTGACTTGAATTTTCAATAGACGCCCAGGTAGGGGTCAATGGAAGAATTACACAGGGGTCAAAATTAAAAATGCTCAAATCATTTTGAAAACTACACTACATTATTTGTCTGATTGGAAATATTCCAAAAAGGTATAGTTTGGACTATCTATGACTGAATGATCAGGAGTTATGGGGTAAAAACAGCAAAAATGGTGACAAAGGTCAGTTTCAGTTTGTACAGAGTTCAAAAGTTAAAGTTCCTTCAATTTTGGTAAAAAGTGATGCAAATTATTGGTTGAGCTAATAGAATTATTAATGGAATAGTTTTGATTGTGTTGGATGTTTGGTCTCCAAAGTAAAGGTCAAACAAGGTCAACGTCCATTGGATTCTATGACATGTGACTTATGTTACCCCGTGACATGATAACTAAGCATGGTCCAAACTATTCCTTTTTCAAACCCTGTTAACTAATAATTTGCATCTTTTTTTTTTTTTTTACCAAAATTGGAGACTCAAGTATATACATATACCCGCACTAATATTTGGTTAAATGTCCCTTAGCAAACTGCACTTTGACCAGATACTTTTGAAAGCCATCAAGCTCCTGGCTAATTCTGGCTGGATATTTGACAACTCTTCTGAGTGCCTTAGCTGTGGAAAACCTCCTGTGTGGTACCAGTGCAGAAGGAAAGTTCGCCAAACCTGGAGGACTTCAGCAGCTCCGGGCCAGTGGCACTGACATCACACCTGATGAATACCCTGGAGAGGTCCTTGGACCTCTCCAATTCCAAGTGAAGTTATCAATGGATCCACTTTAGTTTGCGCACCAGCCTGGCATCGGAGTGGACGATGCTGTCATCTACCTTCAACATAGAGCTCTCTCACCTGTAAAGGCCTGGGAGCACTGTGAAAATCACATTTTTTGATTTTTCCAGTGCTTTCAATACCATAGAGCCTGTGCTTCTGAGAGACAAGTTGGAGAACACAGGTGTGAACCTGACCTTTCATCTTGGATCTTGGACTACCTCACAAAATGACCACAGTGCATGAGGGCACGAGACTGCATCTCTGATATGGTCATCTGCTGCACAGGGGCCCCGCAAGGAACTGTCTTGGCTCCTTTTATCTTCACCCACTACACTGCAGACTTCATGTACAACTCTGCAAACTGTCACCTGCAAAACTTCTCTGATGACTCTGCAGTTGTCAGCCTCATCACTGATGAGGATGACAGAGAGTACAGAGAGGTGACCCAAGACTTTGTAGACTGGTGTTGAGCTAGCATGACACTCCACCAGGAGAGCGCATTGCCGCTTGTCGTCAGGCTGTTGCAGTCAAAGTTCAACCCAATCCCACTTTCAATGCTGCAGGCTGTGACGTAGTTTTGCGCACCCAATAGAAATGCAGGAAATGCAAGAAATAGGCCAAAAATAGGCCAAAATAGGCCAGAAATAGGCCAAAACACGGAAGATGACAGAGTGCAGAAATGTCAATGCACTGCAGTTTTCTGAATACGCCTTTTTTTTACCTTGTTTAATTTGATTACTGTACATTTCGCAAACAAGGGAGCAGCCGAAGGGACTTACTTTTTGAAGGAAAAAAAACATTTCTTACATTAGAAAACTTGTAATTAAAATAGTTTCAAGTAAAAAAAAAAGATTCTTTAGAAATCTTTGTTCATCTGTACAAAACCATAACTTATCTGTTGTTTCAGATGAGATAATTTCTTGCTTAACATGACAATGAACCTTGGACATTTATTTTTAGACAAATAAAATAGCGTGAAAAGTAATGTGTATATTTTGAAGTCTGGTAGATTGATTCATTCATATCTGCATTTCAACTATGAAAAAAGACACCATAAATGAATAGAAATATTTGTTATAAACAACAGAAGATGGTGTAACCAGCCCAGTCTCACGTTTTTCTTCGTGCCCCCGTCACGAAATGAGTCAAATTTTCGTGACAGGGTTTTTTTTTAAACTCACTATTACTAACCCTACTCCTTCCCCCAACCCTAACCATAACCACCCCAAACTTCCTGCTTCACTTTTAATTTTGTGCAACCATCACAGAATGAATTAGAATTAATTTGTGCTGCTGTGACGAAAATGAGGCGCTTTTCATCACAATATCATGAACCAATAGATTAATGTATATTTTGTGCTGCTGAATTATGACTTGCCGTGAGACCATGTTGGTGTAACAGTGACTGCAGTGTGTCGGTTAATTAGGATTTCTCAATGTGACATAAACCCCATGATGAAATCTTTTTTTTTTACTTTAGTCATTTCAGTACTTAATTACATCTTCATTGACTATGTGATTACTTTCAGGACAGAGTAATTACTAAAATATCAATTTGACTATTCTTGTGATTGTGAATACGAGGGCTGTCCATAAAGTATAGGTCCTTTTTATTTTTTTCAAAAACTATATGGATTTCATTCATATGTTTTTACGTCAGACATGCTTGAACCCTCGTGCGCATGCGTGAGTTTTTCCATGCCTGTCGGTGACGTCATTCGCCTGTGAGCACTCCTTGTGGGAGGAGTCGTCCAGCCCCTCGTCAGAATTCCTTTGTCTGAGAAGTTGCTGAGAGACTGGCGCTTTGTTTGATCAAAATTTTTTCTAAACCTGTGAGACACATCGAAGTGGACATGGTTAGAAAAATTAAGCTGGTTTTCAGTGAAAATTTTAACGGCTGATGAGAGATTTTGAGGTGACACTGTCGCTTTAAGGACTTCCCACGGTGCGAGACGTCGCGCTGCGCTCTCAGGCGGCGTCATCAGCCTGTTTCAAGCTGAAAACCTCCACATTTCAGGCTCTATTGATCCAGGACGTCGTGAGAGAACAGAGAAGATTCAGAAGAAGTCGGTTTCAGCATTTTATCCGGATATTCCACTGTTAAAGGAGATTTTTTTAATGAAAGACGAGCGGACGGGTCCGCGCATCGGGACGCAGCCGGTGCGGAGCGGCGGCACAGGAAAAACACCTCCGTGTTGATAACCATTTGTAAAATCCAGGCGGCTTTTGATGGCTTTCAGTGGAGTGAGTATATGAGAAATTGTTTAACAGCTGGACATGTTCCAACTTGTCCTTAAGGCTTCCAACGGAGGTGTTTTTCCTGTGGCGGAGCGTCGCGGCGGCTGCGAGCCGACGGACCCGCACGTCTTTCATTAAAAAAATCTCCTTTAACAGTGGAATATCCGGATAAAATGCTGAAACCGACTTCTTCTGAAACTTCTCTGTTCTCTCACGGCGTCCTGGATCAATAGAGCCTGAAATGTGGAGGTTTTCAGCTTGAAACAGGCTGATGACGCCGCCTGAGAGCGCTGCACGACGTCTCGCACTGTGGGAAGTCCTTAAAGCGACAGTGTCACCTCAAAATCTCTCATCAGCCGTTAAAATTTTCACTGAAAACCAGCTTAATTTTTCGAACCATGTCCACTTCGATGTGTCTCACAGGTTTAGAAAAAATTTTGATCAAACAAAGCGCCAGTCTCTCAGCAACTTCTCAAAGGAATTCCGACGAGGGGCTGGACGACTCCTCCCACAAGGAGTGCTCACAGGCGAATGACGTCACCGACAGGCGTGGAAAAACTCACGCATGCGCACGAGGGTTCAAGCATGTCTGACGTAAAAACATATGAATGAAATCCATATAGTTTTTGAAAAAAATAAAAAGGACCTATACTTTATGGACAGACCTCGTACTTTGAAATTGTCCACAATAGGGGTGGGCTGTGTAAGTGTCTTATTGACTGAATTTTGACTTCATGGACATCTTTAGTGATTCATTCATTTAATGCTAAAATCTAAAAGGAAACTGCTTTTTCAAATAATAACATTGTTTCTCTATAGAGAGCCTTTGTTTTATTTAGATGTGTAGCAGCAGGTGTGTTTTCAGAAATGACAGGTGAGCTGGACCCTCAGGATGTTTAACCAGATGAAGGTCTCCTCTGCAGCTTCGACCTCTTGGTGCAGTTTGTGGAGACCTCACATTTTGAAGAGCAGAGATATTCTCTTCTTCCTTCTGGACTTCAGGTTTTGGTGTTCAGTTCAGTTTTCATTATTGGATTACCTTTTTAAATAACTTTAAAAACCATTATCGGAGCACTTATCTTACAATTAACTTTTGTCTGATAGCTTTTAGACCGATAAACAAAGCTTAACAGTGGCAAGCATTTTTAAAACTTAAAATCAGTTCAGCATATACCTGTTGTTTTGTAACAGATGTACAGTTATATCCTCTGCAAACAGACGAGAGCTGCTTCTATGAAAAGCATCTCTATCCTCTGCAGACAAAAGAGAAGTGATCAAAAAAAAAAAAAAATAAAAAAAAAAAAAAAAAATAATAAACATTTCCTTTAACACCATACTGATATGCTGGTAACATCATCTAAGTCATCCAGAGGCATACATTTTTAACTTATGGTTCAAATTTTACCAAACAATTTTGGACAAGTTATTTAAAATTACTGTCATGTCTGAAGTTTTATAAAGTGAAAATATCAGATATATGTTTTATTTTTAAAGTAATGTGCTAATTTTTAAGGTTTTGTGAGCACATGCTGAGCCCAGCAGTGCATTATGGGTAGGATGATGTAATCTCACGTTCATGACAGGACAAATGCATTTCAGACACTCTGTTCAGGCTTCACGGACAACAGCATTAAACTCT
The DNA here is from genome assembly GCF_902500255.1 of Thalassophryne amazonica. Lineage (NCBI taxonomy): Eukaryota > Metazoa > Chordata > Actinopteri > Batrachoidiformes > Batrachoididae > Thalassophryne > Thalassophryne amazonica. The sequence goes on along the minus strand of NC_047103.1, from coordinate 86,869,933 downwards.
AGTGCCTAAAACTCTCTTGAATATATTCTCTAGGTTTATATGTAGACGTTATTGTATTTGAGTTTGTTAAATTCCATGCATTTTAAATGTAGCAGACAGGGATTATCTGGAATTTTGTTTTCAAGGCCTCTACTGCCATCTACTGGCCAGTAGTGTTCATGGCAGTATTCACCCTAAGTACTAAGCGTCTGGGAACCAGTAGATGGCAGTGTTGTATTTGTTTTGACCCCGGTTATATCAGATGATTGTCAAATCAACTTTTTGGCTTTGCAAATGGCTTTTTTTTTTTTTTTATAAATGAAGTTTAAAAACAAAACAAAACAACAGCAAAAAAAAATAATAATACAAGACAGCTCTGCAGTGTTTGCACAGGCTGTGTTTGTGAACGGTTGGATGCTTGTAGCTTTTCAGCTTCTGTAATTTTTTGGTTATCTGTGCCCACTATTGCCTATTACTTAGGATACTTTGCACAGTTGTTCTGTAACTATCCCTTCATTGCTGTAACATTGTAAATTTCACCGTTGTGGGAGTAATAAAAGATTATCTTATCTCCTTGACAGAATTGGTCGAGATCATTTCAACGAGTTGGTTTCCTGGCAGTGACCTGACTTTGAAGAGTGATCCATAAATTTTCAAATGGGTTCAGGTTGGGGCTTTAAGAAGGCCATTCCGGAAGCTTAATGTTAGCCTACTTTATCCAATTCACAACCAATTTTGATGTGTGTTGGGATCATTGCCCTGTTGGAACAGCCAATTGTGGCCAGGTTTCAACCATCTAGCAGTTGATTTGGGGTGAAGAATTTGGGGGTAGTCTTCCTTCTTCATTATTCCATCCACTTTATGCAATGCACCAGTACCACTGGCAGTGAAACAACCCCAGAGCATGAAGGTATCACAACTTTGCTTGACATCTGGTACAGTGTTCTTAGGTTTCAAGGTTCAAGGTTCAAGGAGTCTTTATTATCCCCAAGGGGGCAATTTGGTTTGCAGCAGCAGCAAAAATACACACCAATTCACACATCCAGTAAAACAATAACACAAAAAATAGACAATTAAAAAGATGAACAACAATTACAATTACAAAGACTGCTTTAAAACACCAACTGCAACCGGAATAAAAGAATTTTTAAATTTATTAATTCTACACTTGGGGGCAGTGAACCTGCGGCCGGATGGCAGCAGTGTGAACTCAGCCCATAGAGGATGGCTGGGGTGAGTAGATCTGTCTCGCCCTTTTCAAAAGATGTGTCCTGTACACATCCTGCAGGTCATTAAAAGTGCATCCTGCAGTTTTGCCACAGGTGTGCACAATGCTTTGCAGGTGCTTTTTATTCTTCATAGAAAGAGCACCAAACCAACATATAAAAGAAAATGTTAAAATAGACTCAATAAAACATGAATAAAACATTATCATAAAAGTCTTCTCAACATTAAAATTCTGCAGTTTCCGATAAAAGTGCATGCGCTGATGGGTCTTGAAACAGAGGGTATCTACTTGAGCCTCAAAAGTCAGTTTGTCATCAATAATTGTTCCCAAATATTTGTACTGGTGCACCACTTCCACCGGCTCCAAGCCAAAGAGCACAGGACAGAGGGGAGGAGGAGATCTCCTAAAGTCAATATGCATCTCCTTTGTTTTTGAGGAGTTTATCCTTAAAAAGGAGGCCTCACACCACTCAATAAAATCAGACACCACAGGACCGTGCTCAGTGTCCGGGCCCTTCAGAAGAGAGACAATCACAGTGTCGTCCTCAAATTTCAAAATATATCGGCCGTTGTGCTGACTTCTGCACTCATTAGTGTACAGAGCAAAGAGGAGAGGCGAGAGGACACACCCTTGAGACAATCCTGTGGAGGACAAGAGGACATCTGACAGAACATTGTTGACCCTAACATGCTGTGGTCTGTCTGTGAGAAAGTCTGTCAGCCAACAGATAAGGTTGTGTCCCATATTATAGCTGGACAGTCTCTGTGCCAAAATGTGTGGCTGAATACAGTTAAATGCAGTTGGAAAATCAACAAAGACCATTCGAACAAAAGAGTTAGTGCTCCAGATGAGAGCCCTAACTCCAGATGAGTTTGAAAGCCTCACCTTTATTCCATAAAACATAACTCTTGTCATTGTGGCCAAATAGCTCAGTCTTTGTCTTGTTTGACCATGAAACATTTCTCCAGAAGGCATTTGAGCTGCAAATTTCAGTCTTGTTTGAAAGTTTCAATTTTGGGACAGGGGCTTCTTTCTTGGTCAGCACCCTCCCAATACATGGCAATGTAAACCTCGCTTCCCTGTGGACAGTGATGGTGGTGTTCCAGCAGTTGCCAGTTCATTGCAGGCCTGAGACTTGGTGTTTCCTGTTTTTTCTGAACACCCACACTATTTTTCTCTCATCTGAGGGTGACAGTTTTGGTCTTCGTCCAGACCTTGGCTAAGTGGTGACACATCCTACTAACGTGTACTTCGAAACAGTTGTTTGAACTGATGATCTTGGAAACTGCAGTTGTGAGAAAATGGCTCCAAGAGACCTTCACAACTTGTGCAAATCCACAATTCTCCCTCTTAAGTCTTAAATGAATTAAATTCAATTTCAATATATTTTCCTTTATATAGCGCTAAATAACAACTGAGTTGCCTCAAGACGCGTCACACAAGTGAGGTCTAACCTTACTAACCCCCAGAGCAGCAGTGGTAAGGAAAAACTCCCTCTGAGGAAGAAACCTCAAGCAGACCAGACTAAAAGGAGTGACCCTCTGCTTGGGCCATGCTAAAGACATAAATTACAGAACAATTCACAAAATGAATATACAGGAAATGCTGTTGGTGCACAGGACAGGAGGGTCTCCAGCACAAATACCACACCCATCTCTGGATGGAGCTGCACCTTAAACAAAGAGAAAAACAGAATCAGGCATCAGAAAGAAAGAAATACTGTATAATTTGGCATTAAACAACAAGAAAAACAGGAAATACTAAGGGTGATCGCCGGCCACTAGCCCTAAGCCTCACTAAAATCTCCAGAATTTAGGTAAAGTTGAGGCCGTGGCATGCTCCATTTCTTAACAAAATGAATTAAAAGAGTAAAAAGCGTAGAACTATACTATGCCAGTATGCTAGCCATACGAAAGGGAAAATAAGTGCGTCTTAAGTCTGGACTTGAAAGTCTCCACAGAATCTTACTGTTTTATTAACGCAGGGAGATCATTCCACAGAACAGGAGCACGATAAGAGAAAGCTCTATGACCCGCAGACTTCTTATTCACCCTAGGGACACAAAGTAGTCCTGCACCCTGAAAACGCAAAGCCCAGGCTGGTACGTAAGGTTTAATTCGGTCAGCTAGGTAGGGAGGTGCCAGTCCACAAACAATTTTATAGACTAGTAGCAGAACCTTAACATCTGATCTCACTGGGACAGGAAGCTAGTGAAGGGATGCCAAAATGGATGTAATGTGGTCAAACTTTCTGCTTCGTGTCAAAAGTCTGGGTGCAGCATTTTGAACTAATTGGAGACCCCTAATGCTGGACTGCAGTAAACCAGAAACTAGAACATTGCAGTAGTCCAATCTAGAAGAGATAAACACATGGGTCTCAGCATCAGCCATAGACAGGATGGGATGAATCTTTGCTATATTTCACAGGTGGAAGAAAGCAGTCTTTGTAATATTTCTAATGTGGAGGTCAAAGGACAATATAGGATCAAAAATTACCCCAAGGTTCCTCACTTTGTCAGTGTGATGTATTACACACGAGCCTAGGCTAAGCCTTAACTGGTCAAATTGATGCCGATGTCTCACTCAACCAAGAACCATCATTTCAGTGTTATCAGAGTTTAAAAGTAGGAAGTTTCTAGACATCCAGCTTCTCACTGATGCAAGGCAATCTTCTAAGGATTTTATGTGAATGAGATTACCAACAGTTATCCCCATGTGTGACTGAGTATCATCTGCATAGCAGTGAATGGTAATTCCAAAGTGCTGCAGTATGTGCCCAAGGCATGCTATATAAAGGGAGAAAAGCAGGGGGCCCCCTGTGGAACCCCAAATTTCATGTCAGTAAGGTTAGAGGTAGAGATACTGTACAAAACACTGTGTGAACGACTGGTCAAGTATGACGTCAACCATCCAAGGGCACTCCCAGTAATTCCAAAATGAATTTCCAGCCTATCAAGTAGAATATGATAATGCACAGTATCAAATGCAGCACTGAGATATAATAGCACAAGAACCTTAGTGGTGTCTGAATCCATTGCAAAGGATCCAAGTCCAAGGACCTTCGCTGAGGTCCTTGGACTTTCCCATTGTTATGAGTACTGGTCAGTCCAGTGAGAGCTGTCAAACACATCCTTTTTATGCTGGCAAAGAGAAATTACTAGTTGTAGTCAATCATGGTCACTAATGAGGAGTTAATAGACCTTGGTCATGTTACATTAAAAGACATTGTAGAACTTTCAGCACCACTTATTAAGATTTAACTGAATGCATGTATATATTTGAGCCTCTCTGTATAATTTTGGGTGGCACACTGGAGTAATGGTTCACAGTTTTGCCTCACAGTATGAAGGCTGTGGGATCGCTTCCCACCTGGGGCCTTTCTGTGTGGAGTTTGCATATTCTCCCCATGTGGGTTCCCTCCGGGTGCTCCAGGTTCCTCCCACTTCCAAACGCATGCACGTGTTTGGGTGAACTGGAAATTTTAAACTGACCGTAGATGTGCATGTGAATGTGTTTGTCTGTCTATATGTGACCCTGTGGTGGACTAGCGGCCTGCCCAGGGTGTACCCCACCTTATGCCCTAAGACTACTGGGATAGGCTCCACCCCCCACCCCCCCTTGTTCCTTGATTGAAGTTAGCAGGTATAGAAAATGAAAGAAGGTGGCAGCGGTGGCTATATCTGAGGTTAACATCGGGGCGGGTCGGTGTGCGGTGACCGGACCTGTGGTGATAGAGACTATAAGTGAGAATCTTTTCACAATTTATAGTGGCCAGTACTAAATCACAATAGTCAGCATGGCACCACCTAAGAAAACGGATAAACTTGAGGAAGACATAGAGGAGATAAAGACCTCATTAAACTGTATATCAAAAGACATGTCTAATCTAGAAAAGTTGACAGAGGAGATTAAAGAGCTCAAAAATCTTGTTAAAGAGAAAGACAAGATTATTAAGAAACTTGAACAATGTGTGGATGAACTTGAACAATACTCTAGAAAAGACGATGTTATAATATCTGGTTTAGAAACAAAACATCGGTCTTATGCAAGGGTAGTGGATTCTAGTGGAGCCAATGGGGAGGATGCACCTCCTGAAGGACTTCAAACATTGGAACAACAAGTCACAAATTTTTTATATCAAAAGATATTGTCATCCATCAAGACACTATATCAGACTGTCATACTATTCCATCCAAAGATAGTAAAAATAAACTATCTACCATTATTATACGATTTACAAGCAGAAATACAAAAAGGAATTATTAAGACAGGCAAAGAATCTGAAAGCAACAAGTGTCTATGTAAATGAGCATCTAACGAAAAAAAATGCAGATATTGCTAGGGAAACAAGACTACTAAAAAAACAGAAACACATTGTTGCTACATAGGTCTGGAACTGTAGGGTGTGGATTAGAGTGAAAGAAGGAACAAATGGTATACAAATCAAAAACATGGATGACCTTACAAAATACAGACCTGAATAGACAGTTAAGTATGACGCCAGTTGGTAATTTGACCAACAAAAATCAGATCAACCATGGAAATAGATGATAAAATATATGCCATAGACACCAACACTGATGAAAGTATATTTGACTTAAAAACAATTGGTTGTGAGTATTATATGGAAGAACAGCTAAATACTGAAAAAATTACAGAAGATACCCTGTCACTCATACATATAAACAGCCGAAGTTTGTATTGTAAAATGTCAAAAATAAAAGATTATTTAAATCAGTTTAAAAATAGATTCAGCATTATTGCAATCACAGAATCTTGGCTTAAAGATGATCTCATGGCTGATGTTCAAATGGAGGGATATGAGCTGTATTTTGTAAACAGAAGAGTTAAAAAAGGCAGAGGTATTGCTTTGTACACAAAAACAGATCTGACATGTACAACTGTAAAAGAAATGACAGTTATAGATGATGTCATAGAAATTGTAACAGTAGAAACTGTAAATGAAACATCTAAGAATATCCTAATTAGCTGTGTATACAGAGCACCAGACTCTTGCGTTGTGAAATTTACAGATAGAATTATTCCATCAAATCAAACACAAAACGCTTTTTATGTGTGGAGACTTTAACATTAATATAGAAAGCTCCAGTTGCCAAAGAACAAGTGATTTTGTGAATTCAATGTATACGTACTTTGGGTTTATTCCCCTTGATAACAAAACCAACCAGAATTACATCGCAAAGTGCAACTGTAATTGACAATATATTCACAAATAGAATAGATGAAATTATTAAGAATGGGATCTTGATGACAGATCTTAGTGATCATTTACCAGTTTTTTCAATATGTAAATACAAAAATTGGTAGAAGAAAAAAAACTGTTGTAAATTTTAAAAGTGATAAGTCAGTAAAAGCCTTAGAGGCACTAAATTATGACCTTAAAAATCAAAATTGGGAAGAAGTTTATGTTGGCGATGTTAACGTAGCATATAATTCATTCATGAAAATACTGATGAAATCATATAATAAAAACTGTAAATTAATAAAAATTAGTAAGAAAAGAGTAAATAAACCATGGCTGACTAAGGGAATAAAAAAATGCTTGTGTAAAGAAAAACTATTTATATAGGTGCTTCTTAAAAATGCAAACAAAGGAAACAGAACCCAGATACAAAAAATATAAAAATAAACTATTGACAATAATTAGGAAACAAAAAAAAAAGATTATTATAGTGAACAATTAAATAAGAGTAAAGATAATATGAAGGCAACACGGGGAATTATAAATAGTGTGATTAAAAGTGATGGAGTGAAATCAACTTTTCCAAATTACTTTGTCAAGGAAAATAAAGAGATATATGACATAAAAGAAGTTGCAAATGAGTTTAATGATTATTTTTCAAATGTGGGATCAAGTCTGTTGGGAAATAAACTAATAGCTGAAGATAAATTAAATACACTTGTAAATACGGTCAATAGTATTTTCCTTGACAATGTGGAAAAAGATGAAATAAGAAATATTGTAAAAAACTGTGTAAGCAAAAGATCAACTGACTATGAAGATTTAGACATGATGACTGTAAAAAGTATAATAGAAACTGTTATTGAACCATTCACTTACATTTGTAATCTGTCTCTGTCAACAGGAATTTTCCCAGACGAAATGAAAATTGCCAAGGTAGTCCCATTACATAAAAATGGAGACAAACACAATTTTTCAAATCACAGGCCAGTGTCATTGCTTCCACAGTTTTCTAAAATTATGGGAAAAGGTTTTTGTGACAACGTTGGATAAATTCATTGAGAAACATCATATTTTAAATAATGCTCAGTACGGATTCAGAACAAAACATTCGACAGGTATGGCAATTATGGAATTAACAAAGAAAATATCAACAACAATAGATAATAAGGATTATTTTGTAAGTATTTTTATCGACCTGAAAAAAGCTTTTGATGTTATAGACCACTCAAGATTGCTTTACAAATTACAACAATATGGAATTAGAGGTATTGCACATCAGTGGGTAAAAAGCTATTTAGAAAATAGAAAACAGTTTGTTCAGATAAATAATACTAAATCAGAATTGTGTAACATTATTTACGGAGTACCACAAGGGTCGGTACTTGGACCCAAACAGTTTATTTTGTATATCAATGACTTTGTGAATGTATCTAAAGTACTTGGCAGCATATTATTTGTTGATGATACAACATTATTTTACTCTGGATCAGATATACAGGAAGTAGTACAAGTGATAAATACAGAGTTGGAAAAAGTTAAACATTGGTTTGATATAAAGAGATTGTCACTAAATCTTAATAAGAAAAATTTCATATTGTTTAATGACAGAGTGGAAAAAAATGATGTATCATTAAAAATAGATGGAATGGACATACAAAGGGTAAAAGAAACAAAATTTTTAGGAATCATGATTGATGAAGATCTTACATGGAAGTCACACATAAATTACACAAATGGAAAAATAGCAAAAGCCATTGCTGTTTTGCATAAAGTAAAATTTTCGTTGAATAGTTATGGTTTATCAACAGTGTACAATTCATTGATTGTCCCATATTTAACTTATTGTGTAGAAATCTGGGGATCAACATGTAAAACTTATACACAACCATTATTTATTCTGCAGAAAAGAGCTTTAAAAATGATCAGCAATAGTCGTTTTAGAGATCCATCTAATCCATTATTCATTAAGTATAAGGTACTTAAATTTCATGATTTAGTTGATTTGAAAATATTACAAACAATGCACCAAGCTAATAAAAATACCTTACCAATAAACATTCAAAATATGTTTGAAAAAGAGCAAGTAGTTATAATTGTAAGTTATAATTGAGTATTGCAGTGAATGGTGTAAAATTATGGAATAACCTCAACAAAGAAATCAAAGAATCAAGGTCGCTTAAATTATTTAAAAAACGTATTAAACTAGATGTATTAAGTAAGTATGAAACTATGAAATAAGTCAGTGGGTTGTGACAAAGTCTAAAATGTAATCTGTTAATAATGTCTAAAATGTTTTAAGTCTAACATGTAACCTGTTAAAAATGTAATCTTTTAAATAATGGCTAAAATTATGAAATATGTCAGTGGTATGTGACAAAGTAAAAAAAAAAATGTAATTTGTTAAATAATGTTGAATAATGATGCTTAAAATGGAAAGATTGTATTGTAAAAAGGGGCAGAAAATATAAGACTTGTTCTTCTCTCTGCTCCTTTTCATTCAGTGTCTTGTAATGTACTCATTTCTGCTTTCTTTTAAATGAATGAAATAAATATTGAAAAAAAAAGAATGAATGAATGTGTAATTTTGACCCTGTGTGGATTAGAAAATATCCAAAATAAATTCAGACTTGTACACCATATTCTTGTTTTTTGAACTCAGTAATGATGTACATTAACCTGCCACTTTATTAGGTACACCTGTTCATTTGCTTGTTAACACAAATAGCCAATCAGCTGATTACATGGCAGTAAGGCATCTAGACGTGGTTAAGACGGCTTGCTGAAGTTCAAACTGAGCATCAAATTGGTAGGCGGGATTTAAGTGACTTTGAACACTGCATGGTTGTTGGTGGCAGATGGGTAGACTGGTTGAGTGGGTGACTCCGTGATGCTATTATGTCAGTATGGCCCAACATCTCTGAGGAATGTTTCCACCACCTTGTTGAATCTATGCCATGAAGAATTAAAGCAGTTCTGAAGGCAAAACGGGGTCCAATCCAGTACTAGTAAGGTGTACCTAGTAACGTCGCCGGGGAGTGTATGCTGTACATTTCATTCCACCCTGGCAAAGAACAGTTCAAGGACATCATTAATCACCCTAAATTACATGACATTCATGCCCATGAGTGTTTGTAAACTTCCTACCACAACCATATGCTAACATCATTGTTATTAATACAGGTTTTAAGCCCCCGTCACACATAGCAAGAATGTGCAGGAACCAGCGCGACACAGTAAATATTAATATAATCCGACGCAGTCAGGAGCAAAAGAGGCGTGGTCAGCAGTGTCAGAACGCATCCATATTACCTCGTCCACACCTGTATGATGGCATCCAAAGCGCACGTATACCGCAGTTTAGATGACACAGATTGCTGTCAGATGGCCATTAAAGGTGCTGAAGACTGCCCAATGTCCAAACATCTGGATGGAAAACACAGGACCGGAGTGAGAGGGAGCGCTGTGTTCCTCCCTTTGCCCAGTTCCTGCCGGTACTGGACATCAGAGTACAACCAACATATGGTCCGGACTCATGCCATATGTGTCAAAGCTGGCATGATGCAGTCATTCACTCACTCATGCCATCACATCAATGCTCGTCCTCCCCTTCACAGCGCTACTGACCTCATGTGCGTGTTTGTGTAAAGCAGAGGTGCTGGACTGATGACGTGATTGCTGAGTGTGTGTGTGTGTGTGTTTGTTTGTTCGTGTGTGTTTATGAACGAAGACGCGGCACGCATATGTGTGAGCGTGTGTGCTGCATTTCCTCCGTTGTTCATCTGTTCGCCCACCACGTCTGGTGTAAGCATTCACTGTACGGAGTCGAAACTCCCTCTCAGTCAGCTCAGTCAGAGAGTAAAGCCGTTCTACCCCATCGATGTGCTCCCTTGAAATGTGCTCACTCCGCTATTCAGTCCACACAAACACCAAAACGAGCCCGCAGGGATAACTGGCATGTGGCGGCCAAGCGTTCATAGCGACGTCGCTTTTTGATCCTTCGATGTCGGCTCTTCTTGTCATTGTGAAGCAGAATTCACCAAGCGTTGGATTGTTCACCCACTAATAGGGAACTTGAGCTGGGGTTAGACCGTCGTGAGACAGGTTAGTTTTACCCTACTGATGATGTGTTGTTTCAATAGTAATCCTGCTGAGTACGAGAGGAACCGCAGATTCAGACGTTTGGTGTATGTGCTTTGCTGTGGAGCCAATGGTGCGAAGCTACCATCTGTGGGATTATGACTGAACGCCTCTAAGTCATAATCCTGCCTAGACGAAGCGATAGCGAAGCGCCGTGGATTTTCGGTTGGCCCCTGATAGCTGGGCTTCCCCCCGGGGAGGTCCCGGTGAGCAGAGCCACTCGTGACTGGACTGGGGCACGGCCGGATATGCGGCCGCCCCTCTCCTCCCACGCAACTCATGTTTGTGGAGAACCTGGTGCTAAATCACTTGCAGACGACCTGGCTCCTGACGACCTGAAACCCCGCCTCACTCATACTCAATACTCATACTCCATCACTTCAAGGCACATGCCCTCAAACCAGCCAATCAAAACCCAGCAGCTGGTACACATGTGCAATTCCTTCACAGTGACTCTCCTGAACTCAGGTTTTCAATCAGATATTATTACTGATAGCAGAAACAATTAATCCGGTGCAAAATCTTCCATTAATGCAGATATACAATTTACATCAAACATACAGAAATGCACCCAGTTTCTTCCTTCATAACCCTGGTTTTCCACCGGGCTACATCAGTAATTCATAATTCTTATCATCATGAAGTGTGCCACATACATTTCAACAGTTCCTTTGCGCTCCGGGGGGGGGGGGGTCCGACATTATTATATGTGGCATATGTGGGTCTTACTGGCAGGGTTTGTCAAGCCAGATCCATCTCGAGGTTCCCTCGTATGCACTCAAATCATTTTGGATCCTGTTTTTCCGCTATCAGAATATGTAAATTGCGGTCAGATGGTCCTCACATTGCACATGGACCACCGTCGGATAGGTGTCTAATCTTGACGGCGTTTGGATGGTTTTGAACCTGTGCACCATACTCGGGGCCGATTTTGACAAACTGTGTGGACTCTCATAGATGGCTGTCAGAATGTTTTGGAACTGAAGCCCAACACTTTTCAGATGTGCTCCGATTCGTCATTCTGATGCCAATCTGCGTTATTCTGGCTATGTGTGATGGGAGTATTAAACACATGCTAAAATAAGGCATTTTATGATGGTCTCTCTCTCTCTCTCTCTGTCGCTCTATGTGCTGGTTACATTCTGTGCACTTATTGCGATGCCATTTTGTGGGTTGGGTTAAAGGTCAGGCATTCAGTATCACTCCCGTGAATTAATATGTTGTGATAATTTCAGTATGCACACACACAGACAGGCACTTAAATCCGTATCTCATGGAGTGATGAATGCTGATGAACGCAGTGAATTTAGGGTTTGCAAAAGTTTGCAAAACCATTTACATACAGTTTTTAAGGTTGCAAACAGTATTTCTTGTAGCTAATAAATTTTGAACATGTTCATGTTTTGAACATGAATTTATTTTTCTACAAATGTTTGTAAAACAGTTGTAAATGTTGGAAAATGGTTGTAACATGTTGCTAAAGTTCTTTTTGTTCGCAAAAACTTTCTGAAAAAAAAACAGTCTACCTTTTCTTCTTCCTTTCTTCTTTTTCTTCCTCTTTTTTCCTTCTCTTCTGCAGCAGGATAGCTGTAGCAGAAGAAAGACAAAACACTTGTCTCAAGGGCAGCAGCACGTTGGAGTTCTTTCTGACATAAATTCATTTCCATATTCTGGAAATCCATCTTCTATATCTTCTATATAGCTTCTACAGGCAACACTTCGGAGCTCTGTCTTCCATAGTGGTCAGGAGAAATCTGAATGATGGGGAGGGTTTGATTCACATGACATTCGCCTGGTATTTTACCAGGAGTTGGTAAACTGTCCCAGACATTCCCTAACAGTGACAAAAGAGTGACAAATGGTTGCAAATCATCAGAAGCACTATCACACATATTTGCTAATGTTTGGCCATTGTTATTCACTAACACTTTCGCAATTTGTGTTCATGATGCTTAACTGTTACTAAATGTTGCTGAATGTCATTAATGACAGAGGAAGACCCTGATTTTCACAGCGTTCATCAGCATTCAGTGCTCCATGAGGCTCTGGGCACAGCTCCACAATGAAATAAGCTATTAACTATCATCATTTGTGTTTTGTTTTGTTTTTTTTTTAAAGTGGAAGATCCATATGTGGCAGTTTATCTTGATAAGTCGTGGACCACCAAAGATAAGTAAATGTATGGGGGAAAACTGGGATTCATTCCTATTTATTTGCAAATCACCAGCTGTAACAGTCTGGCTTCACACTCAAAAACTTAACCACTGAAGGCATCCCAGCTGTGGAAGTAATTGCTGAGCTTAACTGCTTCTTTTGTGCACATGTTGATTTTCACAAAGTGTTTGATTTGGTTCATCGGGCTGGTCTCTGAGACATCCTGAACATCTCCAATAAGTTGCTGGACATCATTGCTAACAGGGATGTGATTGCTGTGTGTGACATATAAGCAGAGTCTCATACTTTAAAGTGAATTCTGGCATTCATCAGGGATGTGTTTTGGCTCCAAACACTTCAGCACTTGGATGGATTGGGTTTTGGGCAGAGGTGTCAAGTAACGAAGTACAAATACTTCGTTACTGTACTTAAGTACACTTTTTAGGTATCTATACTTTACTCCTTTACTTATTTTTCTGCCTACTTCTGACTTCTACTCATTACATTTTCACACAAGTATCTGTACTTTCTATTCCTTACATTTAAAACAGCCTTGTTACTCTTGCCTTCAGTTTAATGTTTATATATATATATTTCACGTCATGTGCGCCTGTAATCAACTTTTCTGCAGCACGGCTTTGCTTTGAACCGTGAACCAATCCAAGCGGTTCACAGATTGAAGCAATGCTTCGACCTATTACTTCGTTTATTCTTTCTTTCTTTCGCTTAATTTTCCCCCGCTAAAACCCTAAAGAGCATACTTCTGTGAGTATTATTTATCTTTTCTATGTTAAACCGACCTGTTATGGTCTTCTGAAACAGTTGATAGATGTATTTTATAACTTAAAAACGGGAGCGACGCTAACACGTTAGCATGTCTATGGCATTTTCAATGTTAAAAGTTAGCATTAAGCAGCTCTCATCATGTTTGGGTGCATTTGTTTTCAAATTGTAATATTTCTTCAATTTATTTTTGTTTATATATTAATAATCTAATGATTATTATATACAATTTTAGAGAAAGAGGCAAAAAGAACCTGAATAGAAACACAACAGAAAATATAAAAGCAACTAACAACGAACATACATACATAAATAAATAAGTGTTTCCTGTAAACACCTAGTGACTCTTACACCTCCACTTCATCCCTGTCTTATTTAATGACAATTTGTTTCGGTCAAACCATATTTTCAATGTGTTAATTTCTTCAGTGATTTCCTCCAGAACTATCTGCCAAACTAGAAAACTGCTGCATCCTAGTAAGAGCAGAATACTACTGGAAGGAAAGTTGTTTTTTTTTTTGTTTTGTTTTCCTTCACTAAATGGATGCTGCACTCACTGCAGTTTATTGTCTGGAATAGTCCCAGATTACATTTCAGAGCTTCTAGAATTGAAACATTTTCGTGCAGGTGGTGTTGGGGGGTAATTTTGGGTTTTGGGTCTTGGGCCACATGTAGAACAAATCAGTTTTTAAATTAAGCTTTCAATTCATATAGTGGCATCTACTTTTTTTTTTTTTTAAAGGTTACTTTATACTTTTATACTTTAAGTAGGTTTTGGAGCACATATTTTTTCACTTTTACTTGAGTAAAGAAGTCAAGTTGATACTTCAACTTTTACCAGAGTGTTTTAAACTGCAGTATCTATACTTCTACTTAAGTAACAAATGTGTGTACTTTTGACACCACTGGTTTTGGGTGAAGTCATGGAGCCCAGCGACATGTTTGCTTCAGTGAGATCAATAAAGTATATCTCTCATCTCATCTCATCTCAGTCTGTGATGACAGGCTGAATTTAGTACCATACCTCTCCAGAGAATTGTTGTACACCACTTGAGGGACCTATGGAGACAAGGATGAGGCACACTACTTATGTTGTGAGGCACCATCTGCTGTGACACTTTGGCCTTGATCCTGTATGATCCTGCATGCAGGTGCTTCAGTGCTGAGGACCACAGCAAGTTGAAAGGGACAAGGTCATGACCACAGCAGGGGTGGACAATTATTTTTTTGCAAAGGGCCAAATGAGAAACAGAAAATATTGTGGAGGGCTGGGCCAAAAGGCTAAACTCAAGTCTGCACAATAATAATTTTATTCCTATATAAAAGCAGTAAATAGCATTATTTTGACAAACTAGATGTTCTGATTTGGCAATGAAAAAAGAGGTCACGTTACAAAAATGTAATTTATTCAATCAAATTTTCCAAGACAATAGTGAACAAAATGTGAAATATTTCTGACTCATGACATTTGTGATTATTTTCAGTCACATTGACCCCAAAGCCCATTCTGAGTTTAATATGCTGTTGAAACTGAAACTTACTGTTGGAACAAGGAGGTTATTAGATTTCTAAAGACATCACATCAATTGTCTTTGTAAACCAGATATTAAAGACAAGTCACAATATCACTGAACTGAACTGGGCAGAAAAAAAGACAAAAGTGTCCCAGTACATTAGTTCTTATCATGTCTGTGCATGACTACATTTGTTTTCTCCACCACGTTTTACATTTTAGTGTGTTTCAGTTCTTTTTTTCTTATTCAGTGAGAGAAATCTCATCTCTGTTGATCTTTAACAAGTGTATCAAAGTCAGGCTGAATGTCTGAGGTGGAGAGCCGACAGACAATCATCAGTGAGAGAGGACCTGTATCTGCATTTGTTAAACTTTAAAATTTAACAAATTCATTCAGCATCCACCTCTCTCTGTTTGGTATGAGCAGACATTTTTGAGGAGCGGTGCACATTGATTGGATTAATCATTTCCGAGAACAAATTAAAAAAAAAAAAACAGGCTTCAAAATAAAAGCAGTGTGGTTTTAGTTCAGTCATAAAGGCCCGGTCACACAACGACAGCTGAATGAAGGAGAAAATGTGAAAAAGTCACAAATTGTCAGCAACTTTCCCATTACCAAAAAGTCTGTGCAACAATGTGAAAACCAATGTGAAAACGAAACATTTACGATCACGGGACCGAAAATGGGTATAAAACCAAACTGTCTCCAGCGCTGGATCCATGGCTCCAACCACCATCTCTGTTGCTGTCCCCACGGATAGTTCTGCATGGATCATGCAAGTGCACCGTGCCAGGCTGTGTGGTGAATGTGATGGCGCTGTGCCAGGCTGTGTAGTGCGGGGCGATCGTTCCGTGCCAGGCTCTGCCATTACGCGATGGTGTCATGTGAGGCTGTGCGGCATGCATTACACAATGGCACAGTACCAGGCTGTGTGGCAATCGCTCTGTCCCAGGCTCTGCTATACTCCAGAAGACACGCAAATGCAGCCGCAACACTTACTTGATAGAATAGTAAATATTCTTAAATTTCCAGGTATTTGCCGGCTGGTCCGAGTAAGCCAAAGGGCCGGATACGGCCCACGGTCCGAAAAATGCCCAAGTGTGGCCTACAACATCTTTACTGCTCCTTTTCTACTCTGTATCTTCAATTCTATATGTTTCTTTACCTAACAGCTGTCTTTTGCTTCCCGTCATGTTTCTTAAATCCCTCCTCTTCCGTCCATCCAGGAGCCATACCTCCAGTCCGTATGTGATTGTTGTAGTTACCGGTTGGACCCAGACAACCCAGTTCGCTTCCTCAGCCTGCGATGTGAGAATGGGGAAAGTGAGCCAGTTGTCCTGCCAATCATACACAGCTGTGAGTGCACCAGCTGCCAAGGTGGGTGAAGTATGCTGACACATTGCTTTGTATCCGAAGGTCAATGTGAGAACCAAATATTTAAATATATGTAAACCTGCCTTCATGTGACATTTATACCAAAGCTGTTCTCTCAGTCCAGAGATAAATGCCAGGGAGATGAAGCAGGTTTTTATAAGAAGAGGGCAGTGAATGAATGCAACAGAGCAGAACCCCTAATGGGAGAACCAGACGTGCAATTTGTATAGGAGAGACATGCAGTTTGTGGAATTGGGATGTGGTTGGGTTCATCACACTATTATTGTCATATCAGTAGTAATGCATTGTATAGCTCTGCTGAACTGAAATACAGATTACAGTTTTTAATTTAAGGTAAAAATTAAATTATCAAAGCTACAACAAAGCAAACTGGTAAAACTGCCAAATGTTTCAAGAAAGAATTATTTTTTTTCCAAGTTGATTCATAGAAAACTGCTTCACTTATTGAAGACTGTCACCACCAGCTGTGGTTACACAGCATGGACACTGTCAAGGTGTCCCAATTGATTCTGCAAGTCTGATCTAAAATCTCTTGAAGACCTTTTCATAAGTAATTCTTATATGGACTTCATCTTCCATGACACGCTGTCCTTCTTTGAGAAAAGCAGCAAACTCTGCTTGAGAGTGTTTGAATTCAGTGCTCAAGTTAGCACCGAAGTTTTCAGTCACAGCCACTTCATTTGGTATTATATAACGGCTGAGTGGATCCTTGTCATTTGATTGGTGCTTTGTATGTCACATGACATGGATTAATTCATCCCATTTGTGTTGCATTGCATTTAGAGTGCAGTTTGGTTCCATTTAGAGTGCAAATTTGGTTCCATATGTGTGGTACCATTGCACTCTGCACACATGCATGCACACACATGCACATGTGTACACTTGCACATACAGTAGTGTTCAGAATAATAGTAGTGCTATGTGACTAAAAAGATTAATCCAGGTTTTGAGTATATCTCTTATTGTTACATGGGAAACAAGGTACCAGTAGATTCAGTAGATTCTCACAAATCCAACAAGACCAAGCATTCATGATATGCACACACTTAAGGCTAGAAGGAAAACAACCATCAAAATGGATAGAAGGATAACCAGAATGGCAAACGCTCACCCACTGATCAGCTCCAGGATGATCAAAGACAGTTTGGAGTTACCTGTAAGTGCTGTGACAGTTAGAAGACGCCTGTGTGAAGCTAATTTATTTGCAAGAATCCCCCGCAAAGTCCCTCTATTAAATAAAAGACATGTGCAGAAGAGGTTACAATTTGCCAAAGAACACATCAACTGGTGTAAAGAGAAATGGAGGAATATTTTGTGGACTGATGAAAGTAAAATTTTTCTTTTTGGGTGCAAGGGCCGCAGACAATTTGTGAGACGACCCCCCAAACTCTGAATTCAAGCCACAGTTCACAGTGAAGACAGTGAAGCATGGTGGTGCAAGCATCATGATATGGGCATGTTTCTCCTACTATGGTGTTGGGCCTATACGAGGTCTGTTAGAAAAGTATCTGAGATTTTTATTTTTCGCAAAAACCTGATGGATTTGAATCACGTGTGCTTGCATGAGCAAACCTTGAACCTTCGTGCACATGCATGAACTTTTTCACGTCTGTCGATTGCGTCATTTCCTGGTAAGCAGCCTTTGTGTGGGACGTGTGTTGTGCGCTCAGTGGATTTTCATTTCAAGGAAAAAGATGGAACGACTGGAGCAGCGCCGCATCAAATTTTGCCAGAAACTGGGCGACAGCCAGGTGGAAATCATTTGGAAGATTCAGGCGGCTTTCGGTGACGATCCTATGGGCATCACACAGATTAAGGAGCGGTACAACCGGTTTAAAGACGTCCGCACAATGGTGGAGAGCAAGCCGCACTCAGGTCGGCCATCAACATGCTGAAATGACCAGATCATTATCAAAGTGAACGCTGTGCTGATGCGGGACCATCGTGTGACTATCCGAGAAATTGCGGAAGAGGTGGACATCAGTACTTTTTCGGTACATTCCACTGTGACAGAAGATTTGGCCAAAAAAAGAGTGGCAGTGAAATTCATGCTGCTGCTAACAGCGGAGCAAAGTGTCTCTGTGTTGAAGTCTCACAGGACATGCTGTGACATGCCCACC